>NC_064617.1:352614762-353220667 GCF_023898315.1 Schistocerca nitens
AAAGCAGGCGACAGTTTTCGTAAAAACACACCAATGGATAAAACAAACTGTTATAAATGACAAATAGCGTGTTCTGCTTATAGGAGCACCTTCATAACGAGTATACTATTCGAAGAAAAGCCTTACATAGAGTACAAAAGCCAAAATACGTAAGATGTTTCTAGTTATGCTTGCACTGAGACATGTTCCTTTCCTCGTTTCTTGTCTGCTGCACGAAAAGTTACAGTCAAACATGCCGCATGTATAACCCATTATGTCAAAACTCTAAAAGTAACGTAGTTATATCTGTTTATCGCCAATTCTTACAACTGTTTTATCAGCGCACAAAGAGCTGTTTACACGTCCTTTGCGCTCGCCGCCATATTGTGACCAATGATAATGGATACGGTATTGCCAGTGTAGTAATGTCTGTCTGTTGTCGTAAAATGACGCTCTTCACACTATGGTCACTGTTGACTAGAAGCATCACATTGCGAGAAAGCTCGAAAAACATTGTTTTACATTGAAATTAGTAACATATGCCGGTGACCGGATAGCGTACCAGCCTGTTCTCATGCAGAACTACCACTTGATAATCGCTTTATAGCCGAAATTGAGCAGTATTGGATAATACACAATAATGCAAAGTTTTGGCTTATCCCTGATGTTATTCAATCTGTACATTGAGCGAGAAGTAAAGAGAACCAAAGAGTATTTGGGAGAAGCAATTGAAATGCATGGAGGAGAGATAAGAACTTCGAGATTACTAATGACATTCTAATTCTGTCGGGATCATCAAATGACTTGGAACAGCAGTAGAACGGAGCAGACAGTTTCTTGAAAGTATGTACGATAAACATCAACAAAAGCAAAACAAGGGTAGTGGGATATGGTCGAATTAAATCAGAAAATGACGAAGGAATTAGATGAGGAAATGAGGCACTAAAAGTAGTAGATGAGTTTTGGTGTTTGGGGAGCCAAATAACCGAAGAGCGAAGTAGAGAGGATATAAAATGTGTACTGGCAATAGCAAGAAAAGGATTTCTGTAAAACTAGAACCTGTTTACACGGAATATAAATTCAAATCGCTTATTCCATTTTCGCCGTTTATGCAGTCAAACTTCAACATCAGGAATAATTCGAACCAATAAAACCTATGTATTTAGTGTTTTTTGTCTTCAATCATAAATATTTTACATGCTTGACGTGAAACCATTAATACATGAATTAACTTGTGAAGTAGTCACACATTTGAAGCTGTTTAACGCATGGGAGCTCCAATCTTTAAAAAACAGGGGGGGGGGGGGGACACCTGTTAATGCACGAAGCAGTTGGCTGCATGTATTCAGTTACCTGGTGGAACACATTACATGTCATGCAGATAAAGTGGAGTGGGCTAAGACTGAATTACAGAATTCATTCTACTCCATTGCAGGGGATCTTCAGAGAAACTTTTAAATTTAATGTTTGAGGTTATCTTGCAATTAGAAATCCCCATTAATGCACGAGTACAAAATAAATGCCCAGTCTTTGGAAACGGTAACATCCGTCAAGTATCTGGGTGTGACTATTCGAAATGATCTCAAATGGAATGATCAGATTACACAACTAACGGGAAAGGCGAACTCTAGATTGCGGTTTATTGGTAGAATCCTGAAGCAATGCAGTCCTTCAACAAAGTAAATTGTGTACAATACGTTAGTTCGTCCAGTCTTAGAGCATTGTTCGTCTGTATGGGACCCTTACCAGTTGGGTCTGATTCAAGAAATTGAGAAGGTCAAAAGAAGAGCGGCAAGATTCGTGACTGGTACATTTATCCATCGTGAGGGCGTTACAAATCTCGCTGAAAGTTCGAAGTGGGACACAACTTGCAGATAGACGACGCGCTAAACGGAAGGGGCTGGCCGGCCGGCGTGGCCGAGCGGTTCTAGAAGCTACAGCTGGAACCGCGCGACCGCTACGGTCGCAGGTTCGAATCCTGCCTAGGGCATGTATGTGTGTGATGTCCTTAGGTTAGTTAGGTTTAAGTAGTTCTAAGTTCTAGGGGACTGATGACCTCAGAAGTCAAGTCCCATAGTGCTCAGAGCCATTTGAAACATTTTTTGGAAGGGGCTGCTCACTAAATTTCGAAATCCGATGTTCGCCGAGGGTGTAGAGCATAAATTATTACCACCAACTTTCAAATCGCGCAATGATCACCATTCAAAGATAAGGGAAATTAGAGCTTGTACTGAGGCGTTCATACAGTCGTTTTTTCTCGCGCGATCCGCGAGTGGAACGGAGGAGGGGGGGAATATGACTTTGGCCCGAATTGTGCCCTCAGTCACACACCGCTTGGTGGCTAACGGAGTGTATATGTAGATGTAGAATTAGCATTGTAATAGAATAATATTTCTTAACAAAAATCAAAATATTCAAATGTGTGTGAAATCTTATGGGACTTAACTGCTAAGGTCATGAGTCCCTAAGCTTACACACTACTTAACCTACATTATCCTAAGGACAAACACATACACCCATGCCCGAGGGAGGACTCGAACCTCCGCCGGGACCAGCCGCACAGTCCATGACTGCAGCGCCTTAAGACCGCTCGGCTAATCCCGAGCGGCATAATATTTCCTAACCTTCAATAATTTCATTGTACTGTACTAATATTAAATTAAATGCGCAACTTTGACTTCTTTCCATATGTAATGTAACGTAGGAGCGAGTCAGCTATGTTCGTTAATACTCGGACAACTTGACGGCACGACGACCGCTGCGTGGTTACGAACAACAGTTCCACTGTTTCTGTTACCTGGTCGTCGAGTAAAGTGTGGACTGCATTCGTCTTTTTAAAGCGTTTAACGTCGAACAATAAGCTGTCTCCATAGTCTCTGAGGAAGCCTTCAGGAGCAGAAGATGAAAGGCAAGACAGAAAAATACTATTTGGAACCCATCCGAAACCCCAAAAAGCATTATCACTGAGAATGTAAACACCGGTCGTGCAAGCCCGTACTGCTGCGCGTTCCCGCGGTGTTGTTTACGGAAGCACAGACTGGCGGAGTCCCTGTCAACCATGCGAATCCAAGTGAGGCGAGGAGACCGCCACACGGATGTGGCAGCGGTCGCAGCCACAGCGGCAGGCTCTTGGCATCTCTGCTTGCTGGGGTCAGGCGACAGTTCGTCCTGCCTTTCCTGCGTTATTTCACGTCCTCCCCAGGCTGTATTTTACTATCATACAGCCGATTCACTACTGGTTTCTTATTTCTTCTCCGTTAGTAGTCCTCTTAAACACAGCGTTTTATTCCCAAAACAAAGCGTTTTATTCTTCTGATTTCCGATTTGTTCCACATCTTTGTCGATTTCTCTGATCCAAGATATTTTTCATTTCTTTTCCCAAGAGTAGGCTTACTGTAATGTCAAGGATAGTAACAGCATTAGTAGTAGTAGCAGTTGTTGTTGTTGTTGTTGTTGTTGTAGGAGGAGGAGGAGGAGATACTTCAATGAGTAAGTTACACATTATTACTCCAGCCCAAAAGACTTTTATTGGATGCTTTATTGTGGTTCACAGTGACACAGATACAAGACACTACTTTTCAACATAGTTACCAAGTCTCTGTAAAAGCAGTCGGAACTCTCTATCAATCAGTTCTAGGCGCTCAGTCTGGAGCCGCGTGACTGCTACGGTCGCAGGTTCGAATTCTGCCTCAGGCACGGATGTGTGTGATGTCCTTAGGTTAGTTAGGTTTAAGTAGTTCTAAGTTCTAGGGGACTGATGACCACAGATGTTAAGTCCCATAGTGCTCAGAGCCATTTGAACCATTTGATTTCTTTATCAATCTTTCAGTTTCCCGACGAAAGAAATCAGCTTCCTTGCTCACGCGGTCGTTTGAGAACCGCTGTTCGAACGTCCTCGCCGCGCGGGGTAGCCGTGCGGTCTAAGGGGGCCTTGGGCATGGGTGTGTGTGTTGTTCTTAGCGTAAGTTAGTCTAAGTAGTGTGTAAGCCCAGGGACCGATGAGCTCTGCAGTTTGGTCCCATAAGACTTAACACGAACTTCCATTTCCGAACGTTCTCACCGTTGGAGAATGTCGTCCCCTCCATATGTTCTTTCAGTTCGCTGAGAGTTGAGTTGTTTTGGGGGAGAAGACAAAACAGCGCGGTCATCAGTCTCATCGAATTAGGGAAGGACGTGGAAGGAAGTCGGCCGTGCCCTTTCAAAGAAACCATCGCGGCATTTGCCTGGAGCGATTTAGGAAAATCACGTAAAACCTAAATCAGGATGGCCGGACTCGGGATTGAACCGTCGTCCTCCCGAATGCGAGTCCAGTTCGCTGAGAAGATGGAAATAGTATGGTGCAAGGATGCGCGATGTCACATATTATCCGAGGCCTACGAGAAAGACAGGTCGCGGCGCGTAAGTCGTAGCACGTGACTTCGCAAGTCTCACAAGTGCCAGCAGCCGTCTCCATTGGGGAGCGAGTAACTATTTCTGACGAGTTTAATAATACTTAACTGCGCGTTTAAGCGCGCGCAAGCCCTCGATAGCACACGACAAAATTAAGACATGTAGTGGGCACTTTTTCATTGACCCATTGATTTTTCCGTGGGTCCTGCACGGAGATGAGCGTTTGCGAAGTATGGCGGACAAGGCGACTGGTGTAACATCACAAGTTCGTTAAGGGCCCCGTACTTCTCGTAGACCCCACTGTCATCCGTACCGCAGCAGAATTGTCTCTGCAAGCAACATGGAACAAGCACTCTCCCCTCACAACGCGCCACACTTGGTGCGCAGTGAGCTTAGTGTGGGACGACATGTATAACTACTTTCGAAGTCCCTGCAAAGCAGTATCTGCTGTAGCTATTGTTGCTATTACATTCATCCTTGGTTTACTTTTACAAGAATATTGGGCCTGTCACGCTATTACACATTAAGTATACCCTACACTGTCCTGCTCAGAATGTAGAGTGTACTCGACACGAAAATGGGGAACCTAATTATGAATTGTACGAAGATCGTTCACTGGGTCAGCAAATTTTATTGCTGACTGTGTAATGTATTTAACTACTGACACCAGTGAGGCGGAATGACTTATTTTATTGGACACCACAGTAAGAACCAGCTGTCGTTGTCATTCATACATACACATACATACATTAATCCTTGTTCCACAGATCATGAATACGACATTTCGTAATGATGTGGAACGTGTCACTTTAACATAAATTTTCTTTACCCAAAATAATTAATTGACTTTTTTTACAGTTATTACTTCATATCTAAGAATTCATCTATTGAGTAGAAGGAGTTGTCATTCAGAAATTGCTTTAATTTGCCTTTAAATGTTGGTTGTCTATCTGTCAGACTTTTAATGATATTTGCAAATGACGAAAGATTTTTGTGGCAGCATAATTCACCCCTTTCTGTGCCAAAGTGTGATTTAATCCAGAATAGTGAATATCATCCTTTTTTCTAGTGCTGTAGCTATGCACTTCGCTGTTATATTTGGATTGGGATGGGTTATTAATGACAAATTTCATAAGCGATTATTTGTATTGCGAAGGTACTGTGAATATCCGGAGTTCCTTAAATAAATGTCTGCAAGGTGATCTCGGGTGGGCTCCAGCTATTATTCTGATTATACGCTTTTGTGCAATGAATACTTTCTCTGTTAATGACGAATTGCCCCAAGATATGATGCCATATGAAAGCAGTGAATGAAAATAGGCATAGTAGGATAATTTACTGATATGTTTATCACTAAAATTTGCAATAACCCTAATAGCATAAATAGCTGAACCTAACCGTTTCAGCAGATCATCTATGTGTTTCTTCCAGTTCAGTTTCTCATCAATGCACACACCCAGAAATTTTGATTATTTTACCTTAGCAACAGACTTCCGTTCATAGTGTATGTTTATCAATGGAATTATGCCATTTACTGTACAGAATTGTATAAACTGTGTTTTCTCAAAATTTATTGAGCGTCCATTTGTAGAGAACCACTTAATAATTGTCTGAAAGACATTATTTGCAATTTCTTCAGCTGATTCTTGCTTCTTGGGTGCAATTACTATACTTGTATCATCAGCAAAAAGAACTAACTTTGCATCTTCATGAATATAGAGTGGCAAGTCATTAATATACAATATATTAAGAACAATAAGGGACCCAAGACTGAACCCTGTGGGACACCATTCTTGATACCTCCGCAGTTACTCCGCTGGTTTTTGTAGACTATCTGTACTGTTAATTTCAACCTTCTGCATTCTTCCATTTAAATACGAATTAAACCATTTGTGCACTGTCCCACTCATACCAGAATACTTACGCTTATCTAGAAGAATTTCATGATTCCCACAATCAAAAGCCTTTGAGATATCATAAAATATCCCAATGGGTGATATTCGGTTATTCATTGCAGTTAATATTTGATCAGTGAAAGCACATATAGCATTTTCAGTTGAAAAGTCTTTCTGAAAACCAAATTGACGTTTTTTTAGTACTTCATTTTTACAAATATGTGATGCTACTCTTGAATACATTACTTTTTCAACAATTTTGGATAAAGCTGTCAGAAGTTGTAAGTAGCTGTCAGCTGTTGTAAGTTATTTTATGATACCTGAAGATAATGAGTGTTGTGTACAACTTCGTACTCAACAGCAAGGAGAGATGAGCTACAGAGTGGTGCAGCAACTGTCGTCGTAGGATAGCCGGACAGTAATAGTTAGCGAACAAGTTATCACAGTAAATAGGAGATTTACTTAACTCGTATTTCTCCAAGTGTATGCAGACTCATTACACATAATACAGTAAGAGAAGAATCCAGCTGGTACAACAGTGCGTAGGATGAGGCTCTCTGTACTAAGCACGAACGATGCTGTTGGAGTGATGAGGCCCCGAGTGCAAATAGGCCGAGTGCCTGGCGGCGGCCGTCCTGTATCACGGCGGCTGAGGTTCGTAGTCCAGAGCCGCTGGAGACGCGACCAGCGGGCGCGCACCAGTGGGTCCGCCAGATCCTGTGCGACCACTATCGGTATCTAACGGAAACATGCAATAGTGCTGGCAACGTTGTGACGCCTGTGGGATGGTATCAATATCTGATACCACAATCAGATGATCGAAGCCGATAGTTAATAACGAATTATTTTATCAAGGGGATTTCCACCATCCTGAAATATGACTTTTACTGAAACATGTCCGAAACACACTCGTTTCACAGGTGAGGATGGCGAATGGTCAACTTTAGTTTATTGGGAGAATTTTATGAAAGTGTAACTCGTCTGTAAAGGAGATCATGAATAGAACACTGGTGCGACCCATTCTTGAATACTGCTCGAATGTTTGGGATGCGCACCAGGTCGTATTAAAGGAAGACATAAAAGCAATTCAGAGGCGTACTGCTGCATTTGTTGCCGATAGGTGCGATCGACACGGAAGTATTACAGAGACGCGTCATGAACTCAAATTGGAATCCCTAGAGGGAAGACGATGTTCTTTTCGCGGAACACAGTTGAGAAAATTTAGAAAACCGACTTTTGTAGCTGACTGCAGAACCATAGTACTGCTGCCAATGTAGTTCATTTCGCGTAAGAAGAGGGAAGACAAGATAAGAGAAATGAGGAGTCGTATGGAGGCATACCGACAGTCGTTTTAGCATCGCTCCGTTTGCGAGTGGAAGAGGAAAGGTAATGATTATTAATGGCACACCTTGCAGTGCCTTGCGGCGTATAGAGGAGGTGGTACAAATGTGGAACACAGTTTTGTTTTTCATTCACAAATTACTCAGTTTTTCACGTTAAGCAAACAAAATATCCGTAGCTCGTACTTTGGGATATATTTTAATGCTTCCTAGGAACATTTCTAAATTGGGCCTGACACGAAGTTTGACACTTTTGGCTCTTCAGATTTTGGAGTACAAATGTAGAATAGTCCATTCGTTTCACGTTTCTTAAAGTTAAAACAAATAACGGAAAATCTAATAATTCATTGTCAAAGAAAAGACTGTAAAACATAATAACACAATAGAAAAACTCGCGAATTATTGTTTTTTCAGTTATTAAATATTGTCACATTTTCTCTCGTGAAACCTAGGGATCTGTTAGATGAGGTTACAGTGGGTTTTCGAATCGAAGAATCCTGTTTGTGTAGTTTCAAGAAAAGCGTAACGACCCTCTCACCCTCTCCTAGCCCGTTCACCCAAAACTGGATTCTGGATTGAGTTGGCTTTGCAAACTGAAATGTTCTGTATTGGAGATCCCTTCGGATAAGCCTGTTTGTCTGAAAAATTTATTTTCCATTGCGATGCTATATTCGCTAAGCTGCTGTACTTGTTTGGGAGATACACGTTTTTTTCCACAAGTTTTGTCTTTGTGGTTAAATCACCTGGCAAATCTGATTTCACTACCGTCTGTGGAGTGGCGTTGGGAACTTGGAACGTTTACGCCGCCTTCAGGTAGCCCATCGTCTTTTCTCTAAGATTCTGTTTGCATGGAAGACTCATCCCACTGCTTTAGACCTAGTGAAGTATCTCCTGAGCAATACCTATAAGTAAAACAGGTTGTGGAAGTACAGTACAAATATGAAATACTAAGATTCAGATATGGAATACTACTATTCCATATTACTGACACAGCAACTTGAAATTCATAAACGAAAATAAAATCGAAAATTAAATTTAAATAGGCAACAAACACGCCGTTTTACAGCTTAATGCGTTATTTAAATGTCTATTTAGAAAATATATTAATAATGGATGTATTATGACAAGAATGAAAGACCACCAACCTGCAACAGTTATTCCTCCTATCGAATTCGTTAGAAGAACTTGGCTTCCAACTGCAATATGAATGTGTCCCAAACGCTGCTGAACGTAATTTTCAAGCAGTTCGTCAGAGTACAGTATTACAAGGCGAGTAACCATAGTATTTCATATTACTACCCCTATTCCATGTTTTTATCTCTTCCTCTGTACGTAGATACAGACGTTGAACGCTTGACTCTAGTGACGATAAACTTGGAAAACGATTGGAAGAACTTAACAGCTGCGCACCAACAACTACACTGAAGAGCCAAACAAACTGGTACACTTGCGTAATATCGTGTAGGGCCCCCGCGACCACGCAGAACTGTCGCAACACGATGTAGGATGGACTCGACTAATGTCTGAAGTAGTGCTGGAGGGAACTAACACCATGAATCATGCATGGCTATTCATAAATCCGTAAGAGTACGAGAGGGTGGAGGTCACTTCTGAACAGCACGTTGCAAGGTATCCCAGATATGGTCAATAATGTTTATTTCTGGGGAGTTTGGTGGGCAGCGGAGGTGTTTAAACTCAGAAGAGAGTTCTTGCAGCCAGTCTGTAGCAAATCTGGCCGCATGGGGTGTCGCATTGTCCTGCTGGAATTGCCCAACTCCGTCGGAATGCACAATGGACACGAATGGATTTAGGTGATCAGACAGGATGCTTACGTACGTGTCACCAGCCAGAGTCGTATTTTGTCGTGTCAGGTGTTCCATATAACTCCAACTGCACACGCCCCACACCATTACAGAGCTTCCATCTGCTTGAACAGTCCCCTGGTGATATGCAGGTTCAATAGATTCATGAGGTTTGTCTCCGTACTTGTACACGTCCATCCTCTCGATACATTTTGAAACGAGACTCGTCCGACGAAAGCCTATTTCGATGATTTTTCGTTGAATGGCTCGCGCGCTGACACTTGTTGATGGCCCAGCATCGAAGTCTGCAGCAATTTGCGGAAGGGTTGCACTTCTGTCACGTTGTACGACTCTTTTCAGTCGTGTTGGTCCCGTTGTTGCAGGATCTTTTTCCAGACGAAGCGATGTCGGAGGTTTGATGTTTTATTCACGGTACACCCTTGAAATGGTCGCACGGGAAAAACCCCACTTCATCGCTACCTCGGAGATGCTGTGTCCCATTGCTCGAGTGCCGACTATAACACCGCGTCCAAACTTTCTTAAATCTTGATAACCTGTCATTGCAACAGCAGTAACCGATCTAACAACTGCGCCAGACACTTGTCTTATATAGGCGTTGCCGATCGCAGCGCCTTGCTCTGCTTGTTTATATATCTCTGTATTTGAATACGCATGCCTATACCAGTTCCTTTCGCTCTTCAGTGTGTTTACGCAGTTTCAAAGTATTAGTATGCTTCCTACGAAATTTACTCTGCCTTTTATTGCAAGTATAGAAGTGCAGTAGAAACACACTGTTGAAAAGAATTTCGATTTCTCGTGAATATAGTGGATCAGCCAGGCTCTGTCTGCGCAGTGTTTTCCTTGGTCATCGCTCGAGATGGGTTCAGGGCTGAGCGCGTTCTCCGTCGGTAGACGCGGCCGGTTCTATGCCAGCAGTGGGGCGCCTCGCCAGATGGAGCGCCAAGTTCAGGGTCGTCCCTCCCTGTAGGTCACCCAACGCACAAAGCTCGCTACTCCCTCAGACGGTGGAAGATCTCCGTGACTCGGTACGACTACGCTCATCGCAGGATCTAAACCACTGACGTGCCGTCTGGATGGAGCTGGTTTTCATGCCGTTTTTGTTGATTCAGTACTCACGAGGTCTCAGCGACAACTCTTGTAAATACATTACCCTTCTTTAAAAGATGGAGGTGATCTGTCTGAGCACGTCAAGTAGTATTTAGGATTAATACTAAGAAGCAATATGAAAAGGGACGGTCACGTAATCCCAGTGTTAAGAGAGGCGAATGAAAGACATATTTCTTGAGGGTTCCGGGAAAATGCAATGCATGTGTAAGGGAAAGTGCAAATAAGACGCTAGTATGACCAATTGTACAATGTTGTTCCATCGTTTGGAGTATTTATCAGATAGACATGACAGTAAACATCGAACTGGTTCAAAGGCATGCTGCCACGATTTTGACAGGTAGGTGCAGCCCACGTGAAAGTGTGACAGAAATGCTCGGATAATTTAAATGGGAATCATTGGAACAAAGATGACGTTGTTCTCGAGAAAACCTGTTTGTTGAAATTAGTGAAACTGTACTCAGCAGCTCGTGGTCTTGTGTTTAGCTTTGCTCCCCACTCGGGACTGGGTGTGTATGTTGTCCTGATCATCATTTCATTGTCAGCGACGAGCAAGTTGCCGAAGTGGCTTCATATAAAAAGACTTGCACCAGGCAGCCGACTCCCCAGAACGGGACTCCCGGCTAAATGCACCATACGCACATCTCATTTCAGTAAACCTCTAATAGAAGAAGACTGTACCACTGTTCTGGTGCCATCATCATATATCTCGAGTAGGGGTGATAACAGACATCAGGGCACACAGAATGCATGTAGACAGTCAGCTTTCTCTAGATCAATATGAGAATGGAATAGAAAATAAAAATGACAACACTGATACGATGTACAGTGCCTAGCGGAGTATGTACACGATGTTCCAGGAGGAAGAGCAACTATTTTAAAAATGAAGGTATAGACTAATTTGAATAACCCTATGACGGACTGAGTTTTAACCCTGAACCTCAAACAGTTTTCGCCTCTTAAAATTTTTGTTCTTTTACCTCTGACTATGATTTGTAGACGTGAAAAAAGTCCGAACTGTAGGTCACGGTATAACTGGCTGGGTAAGCCAGTTCAAATGTCGGAGGCAGGCGTTTTCGCCGCCATTAGGGCCAAGTTTAATAAACCACTGCTGTGTTGAAGACAAGCTTCATGCAGATGACGGCTTTACTCTTCCTTATCTACATACAGTTCGTGTTCTGTTAAAACACTTTATGTATGTATGTATGTATTTCAATCGTGCCCCGCTATCTGCTACCGGCTGGCAAGTCAGTTTATTTTAATTCCATGCGGAGATGTCTCCAGTCTGAAGGTACCAGTATAGCTGCATCATAAGTAATAATAATTTTCTGAATACAACGAAAAATGCAGCTGAAAGAGAGAGAGAGAGGAGAGAGCCATAGATTAGTACGCACCGAAAAAAGTGTGCGCAATAAGTGGTTGGGTCATTCTTAACCTATTTCGATGTAATACTCTATATTCGGAGTAGGTATTAAAATTCATGGAGAAGAAGAAAAAACTTTGAGGTTCGCCGATGACATTGTAATTCTGTCAGAGACAGCAAAGGACTTGGAAGAGCAGTTGAACGGAATGGACAGTGTCTTGAAAGGAGGATATAAGATGAATATCAACAAAAGCAAAACGAGGATAATGGAATGTAGTCAAATTAAATCGGGTGATGCTGAGGGGATTAGATTAGGAAATGAGACACTTAAAGTAGTAAAGGAGTTTTGCTATTTAGGGAGTAAAATAACTGATGATGGTCGAAGTAGAGAGGATATAAAATGTAGACTGGCAATGGCAAGGAAAGCGTTTCTGAAGAAGAGAAATTTGTTAACATCAAATATAGATTTAAGTGTCAGGAAGTCGTTTCTGAAAGTATTTGTATGGAGTGTAGCCATGTATGGAAGTGAAACATGGACGATAACCAGTTTGGACAAGAAGAGAATAGAAGCTTTCGAAATGTGGTTCTACAGAAGAATGCTGAAGATTAGATGGGTAGATCACATAACTAATGAGGAGGTACTGAATAGGATTGGGGAGAAGAGAAGTTTGTGGCACAACTTGACTAGAAGAAGGAATCGGTTGGTAGGACATGTTTTGAGGCATCAAGGGATCACAAATTTAGCATTGGAGGGCAGCGTGGAGGGTAAAAATCGTAGAGGGAGACCAAGAGATGAATACACTAAGCAGATTCAGAAGGATGTAGGTTGCAGTAGGTACTGGGAGATGAAGAAGCTTGCACAGGATAGAGTAGCATGGAGAGCTGCATCAAATCAGTCTCAGGACTGAAGACCACAACAACAACAACTCTATATGCGTCTACATACTGATGGAAACTTGAACTGTATGGAATAGGGGAACTCGGGGCAGAGCGGGATAGCGGGGCACAGTGGGAAATTGCTCTTTTCTAGACTACAGAGTGCTCTAACCTGTTGTATGGGCATGTAACTATTTCTCCGAATGGAAGGGAAGTTAGGGCAGCCATTTTTATTTAGTTGGAAGTGCGAGATCTAAGTGAATTGTCCATCACGTTACCGCTTGCGTTGTTCTAACGTTTGGTGAATTTCAACGCCAGGTAAGCTGTTAATTGTTAATTGTATATCCTAAAATGACACATTCCCTTAAAGTGCATGGCATTTGTTATACGTTAGTTATTTAATGCGTTTAAATACGTCAGTTATTACAATCCATAAAAGTTGTTAACCTCAAAAGTGCTCTTGGGGCGGAACGGGACGGGGCAGAATGGGGTAGTGTCCCGTTCTGCCCCGTCATATTTTGATGCAAGTAGAAAGCAAACTGTATTCTTTTTTCTTTCCCCCTTGATGTTCCAGATGGTGCTAACGTACATGAATAAGACTGACAGACAGCAATGGGACGTAAAAGCGATGGAAATGGCAGTTTCAGCCGTTTCATCTTCCCAAATGGGATTTTTAAAAGCATCTAAGCAATTCAACGTACCGAAATCAACATTGGAAAGATATGTGCCTAAAGCTACGAATAATCCGGACTACATAATTGACAAATCAGATGGGAAATTTAAAAAGGTTTTCACTACAGAACAAGAAAATGGGCTGGTAACATATCTCAAGTCAATGGAAAGCAGACTTTTTGGTCTAACAATGAAAGATCTCAGATCACTGTCCTATCAACTAGCCGAAAGAAATGGCTTACCACACAGATTTGACAAACAAACATGTCTAGCTGGACAAGACTGGGTTAAATGATTTATCACGAGGCAACCTACACTGTCTATTCGCAAGTCAGAAAATATTTCTGGTGCTCGAGCAATGGGATTCAACAAAGAAGCAATTTCATAGTTTAACTCTCCCAACCAGCTAAGTTCACCGAACAACTCAACTTTCCAGATATCGCTCGAGGCTGTCATTCCAATCCGACTAATCTGTCAAAAAACTCGGCGGACTACAAGACGAAAAGGAAAAACAGTAGTATTAACAGATTCTTCATACAAAAAGGAACTGCAGAATTCTGTCGCACGTAATGTAGGCCTACAGAAAGGAGGAGCGTGCACAAATATGAACAATGTCAGTGCAGAGACGTCACGTGCAATGCAACTTAAGGCAAAAATATCAAACTGTACACCCAAAAAAACCAATACAGATGACATCAAAGACCTTAAGAAAAATAAAAGGGAGAAGATGATGGAGAAGAGAGAATCAGAGAGAGAGAGGGTGCTGTGTGTCTCTACTGTGGGGACTTCTACTCCGTTTCTAATGCGGGATATTTCGCATGCCAGAGGTGTTTCAAGTGGGCACACAATTCATGTGCTGGCATAGACAGTGAAGACGAAGAGGAAATACTGATTTGTGACTATTGTCGAAAGGACTAGTAGTTAGTGGTTTGGTGGTTATTTAGCATTGTACATTTTTCAGAATGACATTAAAATATTCTCTTATTTTGAAGAATGACTTTTTAATTATTTAAATTACACATTCCTTAGTCTGAATTGCCTTTTATACAACATTTTGTCATAGTTTAATACGATATTCGTAATTCAAATTCAACGTTTATCGAATAATTTAACAAAAAATAGCCTTATCCCATTCTGCCCCGTGGGTGGGGCGGAACGGGAAATATGCAAGACTTTCTTTGAAAAATTGTAAAAAATGCAAAATGTATTGTTTTAAGTGATTTTAAAATAAGGTACATTAGGTTACACTATAAGGTGTTTTTTTATGACTTTAAGAAGTGTTCCCTTGTGTCCCCTTATTTTATACAAATTGTTAAACATTAAGTATCCCGTTCCGCCCCGAGTTCCCCTATATAACGGACCACTTCAGACAGCTATGTTCAGTAACTTTTTCTGTTCATTCACTACAATGCATTTATCAACTTTTAAGGCGGCCTCTTACTTATTATACCAACTGGCAATATTACCGAAGTTGATTTACTTAAAACCATCTAGCGAAAAATTCTTCACTTGGTACAACACTATTGTCACCGAAATATTTGTATTTGTTGAAACATTGCGGTTCGTCGGGATACAGCAATCATCGTTGTTTCTTTTGATGAATACACTTTGTCGAGTATTATACACTGGGTTCGTTATACAGGGTAGGGTAAATAAAAGTGACCCGGACGAGTGCATACGATAGGACGTGAATGTATGCATATAACCACACCCCGTGGCGCACACACCACGTGTAAGCCCGCCATGTGATCCACACCTGTTCACAGTATATTTACACAATTTCCACGCCAGAGTTGTTAGCGGAGGTCAGTCTGGTCGCGGGCCTAGCTGGTCACTCAGGTCAGCTGATCTGTCAATGTGCGATTACTTTGTGTGGGGAACCCTCAAATCTAAGGTGTATCGTAACAATCCTCATAGTCTTCAAGAAATGCAGCAGAACGTTTCGGATAAGGCTGCAACAATTCCAGCAGTCCAGCTTCGATCCGCCTTCAGCAACTTGCCGACCAGAGCCTAAAAGTGATTGTGTCTTAGGGGTGACGGGAGGAAGAGGAGACGTTGACGGGGCGATCTTAGCACTGGCCGAACGGACGACCGTAGTGCTAAAGGTCAGATCGCATGTCTGCATCGACACCTCCCTGGTAGTCCGAGGAGAGGCGAGGACAGTACTGTATTTCCCCGCTGGGAGCAGCGTGGGCTTCCTACTAGCAAATAGCTTGCGAGCAGCCGAGGTGGACACTTTCTCTTTCACCCGAATTTCCTGTATACAGCGTTCATCCTTGTAGATGGGACAGTCGCGGGAGGACGCTGCATGGTCACCCTGACAGTTCACACAACGAGGAGACGGAGGTGGACAGTCACCCTCATGGGCGTCCCTGCCACAAGTGACGCATTTAGCCGCATTAGAACAAGACTGGCGAGTGTGATTAAAACGCTGACACTGGTAGCAGCGCGTAGGTGTCGGGACATAGGGGCGAACAGAAATAACCTCATAGCCCGCTTTCATGAGCGACGGCAGCTGAACACTGTCAAAGGTCAAGAAAAGTGTCCGGGTCGGTACAAGGTCATTGTTGACCTTTTTCATGACCCTATGGACAGCCGTCACGCCCTGCTCAGCGAGGATAGACTGAATCTCCTCGTCAGTCAGTCCGTCGAGTGATCTAGTATATACCACACCACGCGACGAATTCAAAGTGCGGTGAGCCTCCACCCGGACAGGGAACGTGTACAGGAGTGTGGCCCGAAGCAGTTTTTGTGCCTGGTAGGCGCATTCAGTTTCTAACAACAAGGTACCGTTACGCATCCTGGTACAAGACTTGACAGATCCGGCTATGGCATCATGATTGGTGGGCACTTTCAACCTCTTCTCTAGTCAGGTCAGTGCTGTATTTCCTTTCCTCTGCTGTTATCCGGGCCGGTTTTATTTTTCCCCATCCTGTATAAGTCAAATGGTTCAAATGGCTCTGAGCACTATGGGACTTAACGTCTAAGGTCATCACTCCCCTAGACTTAGAACTACTTAAACCTAACTAACCTAAGGACATCACACGCATCCATGCCCGAAGCAGGATTCGAACCTGCGACCGTAGCAGCAGCGCGGTTCCGGACTGAAGCGCCTAGAACCGCTCGGTCACAACGACCGGCTGTATAAGTCAAGAAGTATGTGACAAATTAGCCGCATACGTCTAGGACAATGGAGAAGCAATATGGAGAGCGAAGAATTACGTTATTTGCTGCCCGATGGAAGGGTATGGGCCTAGCAAATAGTGGGTGGGGATTAAGCGTCGGAGGGCATTGTTCTCGCCGTCACATTTGTCATACAAAACTGTATTGTTCTGGTCGTCGTCTTCGCACTGACATGTAAGTGACGCTGTACGATGTCGCAGAAGTCGTCAATTTTACTCTCTATGCACACAAATATACATTCACATACATTACGGTTAATGTTTCTTGTCTGGGATGTATCGTTCCAGAATTAATAGTTTCAGTATCCCCAGTCCCGGTTCCAGCCAAGATTTTCGGGAAGTTTTCTTTGTTTGTAAAGCAAATGCCAAAACCGGAAACCCCCTCCCAAATATTCCCACATGGGAATCCATCTGCCCCAGTACAGCTCGCCTAGCATTCAGGTGAAAAGTTCCTTTTTGGTTAATGGATCATTAGTCGAACACCCTGGTCTAACTTACGGAATGGAGGGAATTAAAGAAAAAGTCGTCATCGTCGTAGAGTCATTTAACTGCCAATCGTATTGCCCGGAGCGCCTTGTCTCCGTTCGCGCGGCTCCCCCGTCGGAGGTTCGAGTCCTCCCTCGGGCATGGCTGAGTGTGTTGTCCTTAGCGTAAGGTAGTTTAAGTTAGGTTAAGTAGTGTGTAAGCTTAGGAACCTATGACGTCAGCAGTTTGGTCCCAAAGAACTTACCACACATTGCCTGGGATCAGCGGTGATATAGATAAAGAGGACGGGTCATCGACTGTACTCTGACATACACATAAACAAATACCTTTACAGATATATTAGGATTTCATATTTTAGTATGATAATAATGTCCGAAAATCAAATGCAAAGTAGTTCTCAGCAGCACAACCAGGTAGCTTGTCGCTCCGTGACGCAAGCAATTTCATGTACAATATATTGCATCCGTCCCTAAAACTTCGAACGTTTCTTGGTCCTTAATTGAAACTGACAGAAATTTGATCTGAACTGGTTAACACATAGTTACGTAAGTACATCAGTTACGTGACAGAAAAAACTTCTATTTAAAAAATTACACTACTGGCCATTAAAATTGCTACACCAAGAAGAAATGCAGATGATAAACGGGTATTCATTGGACAGATATATTATACTAGAACTGACATGTGATTACATTTTCACGCAATTTGGGACCATAGATCTTGAGAAATGGGTACCCAGAACAACCACCTCTGGCCGTAATAACGGCCTTTATACGCCTGGGCATTGAGTCAAACAGAGCTTGGATCGCGTGTACAGGTACAGCTGCCCATGCAGCTTCAACACGATAGCACAGTTTATCAAAAGTAGTGACTGGCGTATTGTGACGAGCCAGTTGCTCGGCCACCATTGACCAGACGTTTTCAATTGGTGAGAGATCTGGAGAATGTGCTGGCCAGGGCAGCAGTCGAATATTTTCTGTATCCAGAAAGGCCCCTACAGGACCTGCAACATGCGGTCGTGAATTATCCTGCTGAAACGTAGGGTTTCGCAGGGATCGAATGAAGGGTAGAGCCACGGGTCGTAACACATCTGAAATGTAACGTCCAAGGTTCAAAGTGCCATCAATGCGAACAAGAGATGACCGAGACGTGTAACCAATGGCACCCCATACCATCACGGCAGGTAATACGCCAGTATGGCGATGACGAATACACGCTTCAAATGGTTCAAATGGCTCTGAGCACTATGGGACTTAACATCTGTGGTCATCAGTCCCCTAGAACTTAGAACTACTTAAACCAAACTAACCTAAGGACATCACACACAACCATGCCCGAGGCAGGATTCGAACTTGCGACCGTAGCGGTCACGTGGCGCCAGACTGAAGCGCCTAGAACCGCACGGCCACACCGGCCGGCTATACATGCTTCCAATATGCGTTCACCGCGATGTCACCAAACACGGATGCGACCATCATGATGCTGTAAACAGAACCTGGATTCATCCGAAATAATGACGTTTTGCCATTCGTGCACCCAGGTTCGTCGTTGAGTACACCATCGCAGGCGCTCCTGTCTGTGATGCAGCGTTAAGGGTAACCGCAACCATGGTCTCCGAGCGGATAGTCCATGCTGCTGCAAACGTCGTCGAACTGTTCGTGCAGATGGTTCTTGTCTTGCAAACGTCCTCATCTGTTGACTCAGGGATCGAGATGTGGCTGCACAATCCGTTACAGCCATGCGGATAAGATGCCTGTCATCTCGACTGTTAGTGATACGAGGCCGTTGGGATCCAGCACGGCGTTCCGTATTACCCTCCTGAACCCACCGACTCCATATTCTGCTAAAAGTCATTGGATCTCGACCAAGCGAGCAGCAATGTCGCGATACGGTAAACCGCAATCGCGATAGGCTACAATCCGACCTTTATCAAAGTCGGAAACGTGATGGTACGCATTTCTCCTCCTTACACGAGACATCACAACAACGTTTCACCAGGCAACGCCGGTCAACTGCTGTTTGTGTATGAGAAATCGGTTGGAAACTTTCCTCATGTCAGCACGTTGTAGGTGTCGCCACCGGCGCTAATCTTGTATGAATGCTCTGAAATGCTAATTATTTGCATATCACAGCATCTACTTCCTGTCGGTTAAATTTCGCGTCTGTAGCTCGTCATCTTCGTGGTGTAGTAATTTTAATGGCCAGTAGTGTATAACTCGTTGCTGCAACTCTCTGAAAAAAAAAAAAAAAAAAAAAAACAACTAAATAAACAATGTTCACAGCTCCGCAGTAAGAGTGACGTTTCTTACGTTTCCCTTTATAAATAAGTATACCTTTCACTTATTATTTTGTTAGTTACACAGAAAAGTACATTATTTGAAGCACCCTGTATATACTTGAACTAGCTGTACGCGGCCACGCTTTGCTGTGACTCACTGCTTAAATGGAAAAGAAGTAAAGAATTCAATCGACCGGCTAATACTCGAGCTTTGCGAGCACAACATACGCAGGCTGTTTTTTTTTAAATTTTTTTTTGTTTTTTATATAACGATGTTGTCGGTATGTGATGTCATCAGCAGCATACGATTGTAACGAAAATGAAATGGTGGTGGGCGACACGCGTATCATGACTATGTTATGGATGGTAGACTGATGAGCGAAGTTCCTAGAGGTACGAAAAGACGACACCCTTGATGAAGGTGGGTAGATGACGTTAGAGAGCAAGAAGGAGCGACGTTGATACATGGAGCTGGAAACCGTGATGCACACAAAAGCCTGTAGTAGACGTTTAGCCAACAATGGATAAGGAACGGGTGATGAGTGATGACAGAATGCACCACAAATCATACAGCACGGTGCAACTTTTTCGCTGCGTCAGATGTGAGGCCCCCCTCCAATTACAAATGACCTCGTTTGCTGACGCCTGTCGTGCGGGAGTGGGACGGAAAATAAGGAAAGAAAAAACATCAGCCGTCTCCAACTTTCATCGGCCGAGAAATTGCAGTTTAGCGTGCGAGCTCCAGGCAATTAACGCCCCAGCGACCTGAGCCTGCCGTAGAACCAAGCTCTATCAGCAAGCCTGCTGGCACATCGGATTTCCGATTAGATACTTGAGAGTAACGACGTATTTTTAACATCGCGTCACGGATGACGGGGACAAAGTACACCTGTCGTCTCAGACGTAGTCGTAAGTGTACGGACTCCCACCTCAGTAGAAAAATAAAGTGCGGAACATTATTTAGTCCCCCCTCCCCCTCTCATTTCTTCGTGACAAAACAAACAAACACACACACACACACACACACACAGATAGACAGAGAGAGAGAGGACAGATCAGGAGATATATTCCACGTTATCACGGAAGAAGGGAAGAGAATAACAACAGTAGGCCTGTAGTATTCTAGTGCCGGTTGCACCAACCGCTGCACGTGTTCCGTAGAAGAATGTGAAGAGAAAGACTAACACGATCATCAATTTTCAGGTACAAATCTTGATTCTTTTCGGGGTGATAATTTAAACTGTATGACTATCCGTCGTGCATCCAGTATCCTCAACGACCGTTGCCACACATTCAACGCTTCGTTTTCTCCTGGAGTTTATCCACACTAACTAATGTTGTTCTAGCTCTACTGGGGTTGACTACGATGCTTGAAACTGCTTTATCAGAGGAAGGTGATCTACGCATAGCAGCAACAGGGATGGTTTCAATATTGCGCTAACTTGTTACCACTCGATTGATTGGTTGGTTGATTTGGAGGGAGGGAGGTGGGGAGGAAAGGGACCAAACAGCGAGGTCATCGGTCCCACCGGATTTTGGAAGCATGGGGAAGGAAGTCGGCCGTGCCCTTTCAAAGAAACCATCCCGGCATTCGCCTAAAGCGATTTACGAAAATCGCGGATAATCTTAATCACGGTGGCCCAGCGTGGGTTTGAACCGTCGTCCTTCAGAATGCGAGTCCAGTGTGATAACCACTGCGCCACCTCTCTCGGTGTTACCACTCGGAACAAGATTTATCATGAAAACTGCATGAGCAATCTAACATGCCGCGTTGCTTACAAACAGTTAAATATGAAGTGAACCTTTGTGCAGTGAAAACAACAACCTTGGTCCTTCGAAAGAATGTTATAATTTGCAGATTCAAATTCCTTATACAGATCGTAAAACACTGTGGTTGCTGGAGTAGATAGCAAATTTAGGAGAGCCCCTCTAAAACTATAATAGTTGCCGACACAGAATCTCGTCAAAGTAACCCTTCCAGCGGATGCAGAAAACAAGATTTTGGCGTCCACAATGACTGGGGACGAGGAAACGTCCGTAAAAAAAAAAAAAAAAAAAAAAAAAAAAGTTCAAATGGCTCTAAGCGCTATGGGAGTTAACATCTAAGGTCATCAGTCCCCTAGACTTAGAACTACTTAAACCTAACTAACCTAAGGACATCACACACATCCAAGCCCGAGGCAGAATTCGAACCTGCGACCGTAGCAGCAGCGCGGTTTCGGACTGAAGCGCCTAGAACCGCTCGGCCACAACGGCCGGCTGTCCGTTTCCAAATGAAGTAAGAAGTTCGTAACGTTGTTGTTTTGCATGTTGGTATTCCGCTTGCTATGGGTGTATCTGTCGTTTGTCATTTTTTACTTGTAGTTCACAGTTGCCAATTGAGTTTACGCATTGTCACTTAGTCATTTGCAACGAGTGAGTATGGCTGTGGACGCTAGAAAATGAAGTGCCAAGTGGAGACATCGGAACATTTCCGACCGTTCTTCTGCTTGACTTCAGTAGAGCGGAGACAGCAGTGGAAGCAGAAAGAAACATCTGAACCGTGAATGGGGATAATACCACTGGCAGAGCACGGCAAGAAAATTGTCTTCTCGTTTTAAGGAGGATCCTTTTGAACTCTCCCCGTTGAGGAAGGCCTTCGGGGCTTGATGTGGAACGTTTAAACGCATTAAACCACAATGATCCATGTCAGTGTACCGGTACTCGAGAACTCCCAAATGTGGTCATTCCATCATCTTGCGACATTTGCATGCAATGGAGAAGGTTCAAAAATCGGGTACCGCATGCTCTAAGGCAAAATCACAGAGCTTAGCATCTCTGTTGGCTTGTCATCAACTGGCTCGTGAACAACACCGACCTTTTCTGTCCTGTAGCGTCTTTATCTAAAATAACCGAAAAGAAAGGAATAGCGGAGACCAAACAAAGCAGCAACTCCCCGTACAAAGACCTGCGCAAGTTCACGAAAGATAATGTTATGCATCTGGTGGAACAGCGACGGTCTGATGTGCTAAGTTATTGCCAACAACTGAGACGTTTTGCAGATGCAATCCAAGGACAAAGACCAGGAAAACCGCGTGAAGTGATGCTACTCCACAATAACGCCCGCCCGTATTCTGCTAGACTGGCAAAAAACGCTATTCAGAAGTTGGGTTGGGAACTCATTCTGCACCCACGTTATTCACCTCATCTTGCGCCCTCGTATCTTCACGTTTTCCCCTCTCTATCGAACAACCTTTCCGAACGAAAACGTGGTCCTAACATGGCTCGCCGAGCTCCTTGCCTGAGAACCACGTGACTCTACAGTCGCGGAATCGAAAGGTTCCCCCAGCGTCGTTCAAATGTTCGAATGTGTGTGAATTCCTAAGGGACCAAACTGCTGAGGTCATCGGTCCCTATACTTACACACTACTTAAACTATCTTAAACTAGCCCGCCCGGTTAGCCGAGCGGTCTAACGCACGGCTTTCCGGAGTGGGAAGGAGCGCCTGGTTCAAATGGCTCTGAGCACTATGGGACTTAACTTCTGAGGTCATCAGTCCCCTAGAACTTAGAACTACTTAAGCCTAACTAACATAAGGACATCACACACATCCATGCCCGAGGCAGGATTCGAACCTACGACCGTAGCGGTCGCACGGTTCCAGACTGTAGCGCCTAGAACCGCTCGGCCACCCCGGTCGGCAGAGCGCCTGGTCCCTGGCACGAATCCGCCCGGCGGACTTGTGTCGAGGTCCGGTGAGCCGGCCAGTCTGTGAATGGTTTTTAGGCGGTTTTCCATCTGCCTCGGCAAATGCGGGCTGGTTCCCCTTATTCCGCCCCAGCTACACTATGCCGCCGATTGTTGCGTAAACAAGTTCTCCACGTACGCGTACACCACCATTACCCTACCGCGGAAACATAGGGGTTACACTCTGGTGTGACAAGTCCCGGGGGGGCGGTTTCCACCAGAGGCCGAACCGCACAATAACCCAGGCTTCGGTGTGGGGCGGCGGTGGGGTGAAGTGGACTGCGGTAGTCGTCGTGGGGTTGTGGACACTGCGGCTGCGGCGGGGACGGAGACATACCCATGCCCAAGGGAGGCGTTGTGGCTGAGCGGTTTTAGGCGCTTCAGTCTGGAACCGCGCGACCTCTATGGTTGCAGGATCGAATCCTGCCTCGGGCATGGGTGTGTGTGATGTCCTTAGATTAGTTAGGCTTAAGTAGTTCTAAGTTCTAGGGGACTGATTACCTCAGAAGTTAAGTCCGATAGTTCTCAGAGCCATTTTGTTAAGTCCCATAGTGCTCAGAGCCATTTGAACCAACCCAAGGGAGGACGCGGACCTCCGGCGCCCAGTGTCGGCAGACTTGTAAATAGTGAAGGAGAATACATTACCGATGACTAAAGTCTTTTTTATGTGTATCTGTTGTGTTTATTAAACTTATGGAAAAACGCTACGAGCTGGTACACCAACGTAATAGTTTTAAATAAACAGTTCGTGTCGAATTTTTTTGCAAAGCTGTAGCGTGTTCAGAGAAAAGCTCCTTAACACACCCGTCGCAGCCGCAGCGCGATGGGCGCAGCGTGGCTGTCCGTGTTTGCGCGAGTGCCTGGGAATGCTGCCCGCATGCCGTGTACGGCTTAAAAGTGTTTACCTCGCCGCGTGGCCTTACCAGCGGGGCTCCGAGCTGTCGCCGTCCCCTGCGGACAGAGCCAGGCGGGCCACAGGCACTGGGACTTATGGCCAGTGCGACGTTGAGAATGTGCAAGTGACGGAAGGAAACGGGGTGATACGCAGCAGCAGACACTTATCTTCTATACTCCCACGCTAACAGTGTCTCTTCTTCAAATTTGGCCATCAATTTCCTACGACCTCTGCTCTGCTACGTGTAAAAGGACTGTGGAGGAAGTAAAGGAAAAATTCCTCCCGTGTGCCAACCTTTTCGTCTCACAGTAGCACTTGCAATCTACGTCTGCAATTATTTTGCTGGATATATTTCAATCTCTGTCTTCCTCTACAGTTTTTATTCTCTACAGCGCCATCTAGTACCATGGAAGTCATTCCCTGACGTCTTAACGGATGTCATATCATCCGGTTCCTTCTCCTTGTCAGTGTTTTCAACAAATTCCTTTCCTCTCCAAATGGTTCAAATGGCTCTGAGCACTATGGGACTTAACATCTGATGTCATCAGTCCCCTAGAACTTAGAACTACTTAAACATAACTAATCTAAGGAAATCACACACATCCATGCAAGAGGCCTTTCCTCTCCGATTCGGCACAGAACCTACTCATTCCTTACCTTATCAGTCCACCCAATTTTCAAAGTCCAACTGTAGCACCACATCTCAGATGCTTCAATTCTCTTCTGTTCCGGTTTTCCCACAGTCCATGTTTCACTGTCACACAATACTGTGCTCCAAACGTACATTCTCAGAAATTTCTTCCTCAAATTAAGGCCTATGTTTGATACTAGCAGACTTCTCTTGCCCAGAAATGCTCTTTTTGTCAGTGTTTGCTTTTCGTGTCACCCTTGCTCTGTCCATCACAGGTTACTTTGCTGCCTAGGTAGCAGAATTCCTTAACTTCATCTACTTCGTGTACACCAATCCTGATTTTAAATTTCTCGCTGTTCTCATTTCTGCTATTTCTCATTACTTCCGTCTTCCTTCGATTAACTCTCTGTCCATAATCAGTACTCATTACACTATTCATTCCATTCAACACATCCTGTAATTCTTATTCATTTTCACTGATGATACAATGTCATCTTCGAGTTTTATCATTGATACCTTTTCACATTGAATTTTAATCCAACCCTTGTAACTTTCTTATACTTCTGCCATTATTTCTTTGATGTGTACATTGAACAGTAGTGTCGAAACTGATCGTCATCTAACAGATCCTCAATTACATTTGTAAATTATTTTTGTCAGCCTTTTGCGTTCATGAACTGTTAAGCTGATTGTGTGATAATTTCCGAACTTGCCAGCTCTTCCTATCTTCGGAATCGTGTGGATAATGTTTTCCCGAAAGTATGATGATATATCACCAGTCTCATACATTCTACACAAAAACGTTAATTCTCGTATTGTTGCCACGTGCACCAATGATTTTAGAAATTCCGACGAAATGTTATCGATCCCTTCTGCCTTATTTGAGATTAAGTCGTTCAATGCTCTTTTAAATTTTGTTCTAATATTGGATCCCAATCTCTTCCCTGTCGGCTTCTGTTTCTCCTGTCACGGCATCAGACGAGACTTTCCCCTCATTGTGTCCTTCAATGTACTCTTTCCACCTATCCGCTCTCTCCTCAGCATTTGACAGTGGAGTTCCCATTACATTCTTAATGTTGCCGCCCTTGCTTTTAATTTCACCGAAGGTTATTTTGACATTTCTGTATGCTAAATCAGTTCTTCCGACAATCTTTTCTTTTTCGATTTCTGCATATTTTTCATGCAGTGGTTTCACCTTGGCTTCTGTGCACTTTTTGTTTTTTTCTTTCGTAAGTGACTTGTATTTTTATATCGCCGAATTTTCCTGAACATTTTCGTACTTCATGCTTTCGCCGATCAGCTGTAGTACATCTTCTGTTACCCATAGTTTCTTCGCAATCACTTTCTCGTACCTACGTTTCTCTTTCCAAAATCTGTGATGGTCCTATTTGGAGATGTTCATTCCTCTTCAAGTGAAATGCCTACTGAGATATTCACTATCGCAGTATCTACATCCTCAAAGAACTTAAAGTGTATCTCTTCATTACTTAGTACTTCCGTACCCCCCTTCTTTCCGCATTTATTAAAAATTAAAAACAGGTACTGTTTCACAATGATGGTACTAACTTTTACCTCCTTTTTAACACGACACGCCACAACTTGTCATGATCCGCCTGTAGCACTTCTTATTAATAAATGAGATCCAGCTAGTAGCATCCGTTCCAGATCCCAACAGGTGGGAAATCTGTGGTCAGGAAGATAACCTAGCGAAGTGTCGCAGTGGTAAGACATTGGACTCGTATTCGAGGGTATGTTGGTTCGAATTCTCGCCCTGCCATCCAGATTTAGATTTTCCGTTAATTCCCTAAGAAACATAAGCCAGTTGTTGGGATTTTTATGAAGATGTACTCACTGATATGTACACGAGGTAGTATGTTAATTCTCCAGTTTTATTTTGTAAAATATCCCTTATTGTTGTACATTTATCATTTGTGACAAATTGTAGAATTATATTCTGTTTTTCACTTGTGTAGAATATTATCTAGGTTGTAATTACAATGTGATCGGAAAAATATTATTCTGCATGTAAAGTAATGCGTGATCCACTGGGGGCCTATTTTATCCGCGTAAGATGTAAAAATTGAGGGAATTTTTTTGTTGAACAAGAGAACGCGAGTTGTCGTGCAGTCAGGAGGATGCATGAGTTTATACAGACATGCAGTATGGACATTTTAATATGATTGTGAGACATTTCGGAAACTGGATTAAGCTTGGACTAGCAATAGTTCCGAAAGTGGTTCCACAGAGGCCGTTTGGTTGTGTGTGTTAACGCGGAGGCCTGTTGTGGAAGCTACGGAATCATAATTGCGTACGCCACATTATTATGCAAGTGGGTTTACTGTTATGTTAAACCTGAACATTATTAAAAGATTACGCTCATGTATTTGACCATGTGGGAGATGTAAGTTTAATAAGTGAGAATTCCTAATAAGAACTGTGAACAGAGTTAATTAGATGCTGAAGTGTATCGAACTGTTACTCTATCTGTTCTTCAGGGCTGCATTAAGCAGAGACAAAGATTTTAAGCAATCGGATTTTGTGGGAATAACAAAGTAAAGTTTAAATAGACCGATTGTAGGGGCATCCGCGCATTTTACGTGTTGTATGTCTGCAGATTAAAATAAATATGCTCGCTCTGATGGAATAAACTTGGAACGGGCGTTTACTGTTGTCCGTATTAACAAAATAAATAAATAAATAAATGGCTCTGAGCACTATGGGACCTAACTTCTGAGGCCATCAGTCCCCTAGAGCTTAGAACTACTTAAACCTAACCAACCTAAGGACATCACACACATCCATGCCCGAGGCAGCATTCGAACCTGCGACCGTAGCGGTCTCGCGGTTCCAGACTGCAGCGACTAGAACCGCAAGGCCACTTCGGCCGGCTTCGCACGATACCCTGCTATCCATGGATAAAGGACAACGAGCAGAGTCTATATTCCTACATTTATGGAAATCCTTTGACACAGTGGCGCAGTGCAGACTGATAACGAAAGTCCGAGGATATGGAATAGGTTCTCAGCTATGAGAGTTGCTCGAAGACTTTTTAAATAACAGAACCCAGAACGTTGTCCCGGGCGGCGAGTGTTCTTTAGAGAGAAGGGTATGGTCAGTAGTGCACCGGGGAAGCGTGGCAGCACTGCTCTGTTCCCTTTATTCATAAACGATCTGACGGAGAGGGTGAGCAGCAATCTGCGACTGTTTGCTGATGATGCTGTACTATACCGGAAATTATCATCATTGAGTGGCTGTAGAAGAGATACAGAACGACTTGGACAGCATTTCTAATGGTGTGATGAATGGCAGGTTCCCTTAAATGTAAGTTAATGCAAACCAGTGGGCAAAACAAACCTTTGATGTCCGATTACAGCGTTGGTCGTGTGTTGCTTGGTACTATCACGTCGATTAAACAGATGGTTCGATGAACCCTCTGCCAGGCACTTAAATGTGATTTGCAGAGTATCCATGTAGATATCTATGTTGCGCAACAACAAAGTAAAGTTTAAATAGACCGATTGTAGGGGCATCCGCGCATTTTACGTGTTGTATGTCTGCAGATTAAAATAAATATGCTCGCTCTGATGGAATAAACTTGGAACGGGCGTTTACTGTTGTCCGTATTAACAAAATAAATAAATAAATAAATGGCTCTGAGCACTATGGGACCTAACTTCTGAGGCCATCAGTCCCCTAGAGCTTAGAACTACTTAAACCTAACCAACCTAAGGACATCACACACATCCATGCCCGAGGCAGCATTCGAACCTGCGACCGTAGCGGTCGCGCGGTTCCAGACTGTAGCGCCTAGAACCGCTCGGCCACCTCGGTCGGCTCCGTATTAACAGTATTTCGCTCTAATCGGACACCCAGCTGCTATTGTAGCATACGTCCGTGACTGCTGACACTACCAGCATGTCGCCAACAGGCGAGCGGTGGACTCCTAGCGCAAAACTCGACCCCGCTGAATATTAATCTGCTGTTTATTGATAATACACTTTGGCTACACGCCGTTACCAGTATCGTCCATATTGTCTTGGTGTAACGACGGCTGCAGATTTCTTTGCAGCATCAGTGAGGCTACGTCAAAGTTACGCCATCCAGAAGTATGTCAACTCTGACTTCACTCTCGTCTTTGACGAAACTTAGCGGTTGCAAGGTAAGACGCTGCAGCTATTGAGAATTTTGTGCTTAAATGTTTATTTAAGATCATGAACAACTATTAACATAAAATCAGGGTTAAATCTAATGCTACGGTCTAAAGGCTATCTTTATTACGTACTTGTATTTAATTTTTTACCAAATTCCTACTCCGAGTTATCTACCCCTTCAATGTATACAGCGTATTGCTTAACTGACTTTTTTCACTGTCGTTTTTATTACGTATTGTGGGAGACCAAAGGAGCATTGTGGTGTTCAGTGATGAACAAATTCCAAGACAGCTAACATCATTTCGTTCATCCTGTAGGAGTGTATGATAGCAACTGTTGAGCCAACTCCAGCCTATGGAAAATCGTTTTATCTCTACTTAATAATATCCCCAGCGGCACTATCCGCCAGAGATCGGGCTAGGGCTGCCATAGGTTCGGATTTCCCCCGATTTGTTCCAACTTTGAGGGCGTCGTGAGGTATCTTTATACAACTGTCCGTGGTAAACCGGACCTTTTTGTGTCTGGAGAAATTTGACTGATTGGAAATACACACATTAAAAAAGTTTTGCATCAGTCCGGTTGCCAGAAGTCCTGAAGATAGACGTTGACTGTGGATATTGTACCACAGACACAGTGTGTTCAGAGATCTCACTAAACCCTCCCAAAGATTTAAACCAGGCATGAGCAGCGCCCAATAGACGGAGGGGATCCGATAGCCGATCAGTTTCAGTCATTCCACCAGGAATGTCTGTAGTTCAACTATGCCTAGACGGTCAATACCGCGGTTTGATCGCGTCCGCATTGTTACTTTGTGCCAGGAGGGACTCTCAACAAGGGAAGTGTCCAGGCGTCTCGGAGTAAACCAAAGCGTTGTTGTTCGGACATGGAAGAGATACACAGGAACTGTCGATGACATGCCTCGCTCAGGTCGCCCAAGGGCTATAACTGCAGTGGATGAGCGCTACCTACGGATTATGGCTCGGAGGAACCCTGACAGCAACGCCACCATGTAGAATAATGCTTTTCGTGCAGCCACAGGACGTCGTGTTACGACTATAATTGTGCGCAATAGGCTGCATGATGCGCAACTTCACTCCCCATGTCCATGGCGAGGTCCATCTTTGCAACCGCGACACCATGCAGCGTGGTACAGATGGGCCCAACAACATGCCGAATGGACCGCTCGGGATTGGCATCACGTTCTCTTCACCGATGAGTGTCGTATATGCCCTCAACAAGTCAATCATCGGAGACGTGGTTGGAGGCAACCCGGTCACGCTGAACGATTTAGACACACAGTCCTGCGAGTGCAGCAAGATGGAGGTTCCCTGCTGTTTTGGGGTGGCATTATGTGGGGCCGGCGTACGCCGCTGGTGGTCATGGAAGGCTGTACGATACTTGAATGCCATCCTCCGACCGATAGTGCAACCATTTCGGCAGTATATTGGCGAGGCATTCGCCTTCATGGACGACAATTCACGTCCCCATCATGCACATCTTGTGAATGACTTACTTCAGGATAACAACCTCGCCCAACTAAAGTGGCCAGCATGTTCTCCAGACATGAAGCCTATCGAACATGCCTGGGATAGATTTAAAATAGCTGTTTATGGACGACGTGACACACCAACCACTCTGAGGGATGTACGCCGAATCGTCGTTGAGGAGTAGGACGATCTGGACCAACAGTGCCTTAATGAACTTGTGGATAGTATGCCACGACGAATACAGGCATGCATCAGTGCAAGAGGACGTGTTACTGGGTATTAGAGGTAACAGTGTGTACAGCAGTCTAGACCACCACCTCTGAAGGACTAGCTATATGGTGGTACAACATGAGCAATAAAAAGGGCGGAAATGATGTTTATGTTGATCTGTATTCCAATTTTCTGTATAGGTTCCGGAACTCTCGGAACCGAGGTGATGCAAAACTTTTTTTGATGTGTGTAAATCGATTTTAATAAATCTGAGTTAACATTCACTAAACGAAGACTATCGCGTAGGGAGTTTCGATTGTTTTATGCTAAAAATCCTATACTCAGATTTTCCATACTTTTCCACTGAGAACAATGAGAAGCTGCCGTCAACCGACGATCGTATGCACCGCGCCGCCGCCCCGCCCGCCAAACAGTGGTGTGCTGGCAGGCCAATTCTGAAAGTGATATTACAATGAAATCGAGGCCATTAGCTGCGTACAGGAGTTGATAAATATGAACGGGGACAGACGTGGCAGACGCTCTATCTATTTTTTTAATGACGCTACCCCTTTTTTTCTTTTTTTTACGCTATATATATATATATATATATATATATATATATATATATATATATATATATATATATATATAAAGAAAATTATCTCTTCCACTTCAGACGTTGGCCCCTATCACCCATACTACCCCCAGAAACCTACCTAACCTAAAAACAAAAACAAAGCTAGTGCCACCGCCACTTTCACTCCAAAACTAACTAGGACGGTCGTGCGCCATCACTTCAGGCACCGTCCACGAACAAAAATTAAATATGTCTCTGAACATTTTATTAAAAAAATAAAGGAAGGGGTACAATACTTTATTTGTTGCTCATTTTCTTCTTATGTGTTTATTTGCAATTCTTTTTTGTTCTATCTTTTTTTTCTCGGGGGTGTCCACAGCAGCCAGACGGCGGGATGTCCTAGTCGTCTTCTCGTTCAGCGAGTGTGAAACATCCCATAATTACCGTTGGTGTCTCTCATCAGTCCATCATGTGCAATCTCTCACTCTCTCCTCACACCTGGTATACCCCAATGGTCTGGTCCGACTGAGCCATACAGGACACAAGAGGATAGTGCGACTGCAGGGACTTATCTCTGGCACGCTCCCGGTGGGACGCATATTTCCAACTTACTGGCCACACACTACATTTTCAGTACCCCTGCACACTATATTCATTACTCGCGGCAGTCAATCTACCGATTCCCGTAAGAGTTTGAGCAATGTGAGTGCATCCGCACTGAAGAACATCATTGGCCGGTAAGCCTTATCTATATGAAGATGGTATCTGTTCTTTCGGACATGTCCGAAAGAACAGATACCATCTTCATATAATTCTACAAGTGCACCTTTCACTCCACACGTCGTTGCCGCAAAGAATGTCTCAATGCTACAGTTCAACGTACGTAAGTTTGGATCATTTATATTCGTTCAGATTTTTTAACTCGCAATGGTTTTACTTGTATCTGCCAACTTACCGTCGACAGACTGTATGTACCCGGGAAAATAGTCCGATTTGACCAGACGCGTGGCGTTTTGAAGTCTTTGTCCGGGGTCGGGAATTTTAGTGATAGGTGTAAATGTGACATTGTTACACGACGGGGGCAGTGTTCCTGGAATACAATCCCTCTAAATGTACGCAACAGGGTTTCTCGAGAACAACGTAAAATTGTAAATAGAACATCTTCGCAGGAAGCTAAAATTAAGTACGCATTTACTATCATATAGGAACTGATGGGTCCTTAACAAACTCGAAAATATACTCCAAAGAGATACGATGAATTACCACTGAGAACTGGTTTAGTTGCATTCAAGCTCCCCAATGTATTTGGCGAGTTTCCACGGGCTGGCTTACCAAAGTTAACGGAAATTAACAGGAGCGAAGAATATAAATGACACGGTTGAAAGCGAACTTTCCTGTGGCCGTATAGTCAGCTGCTAATTACGTTAGAGGCGTACGTTATCTTGTCCAGACTCTGCTATAACTGGAGTCGCTGTCAGACGCACATCTGGAGCCTGTTCTATTTCCGTGCAGTTCGTGACCACGTGCGCGTGATCACCAGTCCTCTTACGTAATGCTTACGTGTGATGTATGTCAACGTACAGTTTCTTGCCACACTGCTCACAAGAGGAACAAAATATAGTGTTGCATTTTCAGCATATCTGATCAGGGTGTTCTGGACGCTTTTGGCAAGAGTTGTGGTCCTTACCTGTGTTTAGCCATCCAGAACCATGTTTTCTGCAGAGTCCTTTGTGCAGATACTCCTTAAATTTTTTAAAGTGTCAGCTACCTTGACGGTAGCTACAACAAAGGGTGCTGAGAAAAATGTGTGCAACATGAATTGTGAGACCAAATCGGCTGTGCATTGTGACATGTACAAAAACAGAATAACTCGCTCCATTCTAAAAACAGTTTCATACATGTAATTGTGACAGCGATCTAACTAAGACTGGCTTGAAGAAATTCGGTCAACGTAAGTACGAGTACGCCTACTATCGTCTCGCCCGCTCCGTGCATTGCCACTTCAGAAGTAAAACTGACTAAATTCTCCATTTATATGTGCACAGTTTCATTATCTGCTGTATCAATAGTCTATGAATTCTGCAGCCGCTGTGGCCGAGCGATTATAGGCGCTTCGGTCCGCAACCGCGCTGCTGCTACGTTCGCAGGTTTGAATCCTGCCTCGGGCACTGATGTGTGTGATGTCCTCAGGTTAGTTAGGTTTAAGCAGTTATAAGTCTAGGGGACTATGACCTCAGATATTAAGTCCCATAGTGCTTAGAGCCATTTCAACCATTTCATTTTGAATTCGGCACCTATGGATGCAACTACCGATATAAGTTTCACTTCATTCGATAAAAATAGCGTTTTCTCGTTCGTTCCTTGCTTAAAACATGGATGTGGTGTCTGAATACATGTTCCACTAGAATTTCTTTTTCGGCTCTGTTGCTGTACACGAAAAAACAAAAGTGAAGGGGACCATAGAGACACAGACAGTGAACAATGAAATTGAACAAAACTGATGAATTTTAGTGGTAAGGCAATATTTATCAGAAGGCTAATAACACAGCGGAAGGGATATTCTTCTGAACTGGCTATTGTAGGTTTTCTTTCTTATCATCAGGTATTTTGTCTTTTCCTCATTGACACAGTCTTGTTTTCTCAGCAACTCAATAACAGTTCTGTTTTATACTAATTTCATCTGTTGTGGAATTGCTTAATAATGCTACATCATCTGTGTCGGCACCGAGCGAGGTGGCGCAATGGTTATCACACTCGTCTCGCATTCGGGAGCGCGATGGTTCAAACCCGCGTCCGACTATCCTGACTTATGTTTCCCGTGATTTCCCTAAATCACTTAAGGCAAATATCTGGATGGTTCCTCTGAAAGGGCTCGGCCGATTTCGTTCCCCATCCTTCTCTAATCCGATGGGACTGATGACCTCGCTGCTTGGTCCCCTCCCCCCAAACCAACCAACCAACCAACCATCGGTGTAGACGATTATAGAAATGTATAGACCCTGCAGTTCAATTCGTTTGCAGTAAGAATTAGCAACTCCTCTATCTACTATGTCAAAAAAGCACTCCGTCTTCAGGCCACAAGTGGCCCATCGGGACCATCCGACCGCCGTATCATCCTCAGCTGATGATGCGGATAAGATGGGCGTGTGGTCAGCTCACCGCTCTCCTTGTCGTTACGATGGCTTTCTTTGACAAGAGCCGCCACTGTTCGGTCGAGTAGCGCCTCAATTGCCATCACGAGGCTGAGTGCACCCCGAAAAATGGCAACAGCGCATGGCGGCCCGGACGGTCACCCATCCAAGTACCGGCCACGCCCGACAGCGTATCTGACGGGAACTGGTGTATCCACTGCGGCAAGGCCGTTGCCATCAACTACGTTAAGGATGAGGGTAAATAATATACAGCAGGTAAAATGACATCCCTTTGTCTCATTTTCTCCCATTGATATCTCTATCGGCAGAAGTTTTCTTTTACACACATTGTAAAAAATCTGACGACTTTAATGGTATTTCAAATTCTTGGAAGTGTCTGTCATTGTATGCTGTCAAATGTCCCTCGGAAATCAGCGAGCAGTAAAAGTGTTTGGACATCCATATTACTCGTAAATTCCCGTGACGTACCCATCATTTTTCTGGTGAACATATCTACATCTACAGACATATTTCACAAGCCAGCATACAGAGGATGGTGGAGGTGGGAAGGTCATCTTGTACCACTGCTGATGATTCCACCTGCTCCACTGGCAAATGGAAGGAGGGATAAACGACTGCCTATTTGCTTCCGCCCGAGACCTGATTTCTTTTATCATGTCTTTGCCATCCTTACGTTAGGTGTAAGATGGTGGCAGTAGAATCGTTCTGCGTTCTGTCGCAAATACCGCTTCTCCACGTATGGCTCTCCAAAAGAACGTCTCGCTCCCTCCAGGGATTCCCATATGAGTTCACGGGGCAGTTCCGTAATACTGTGTGCTAGCGGAACATACCGCTAACAAATCTAGTATCACGTCTCTTAATAGCTTCGATTTCTTCCTTTAAATCGACTTGATGAGGATCCAAAACACTCGAGCAGTACCCAAGATTGCCCCTCAAAAGCGTTGTGTTTGCGATCCTTTGTAGATGAGCAACAATTTGGCAGAATTCTCCCAACAAACTGAAGTCGACCATTCGCCTTCCCTACTATGAAGTCAGTCCATTTCAAAAATGGTTCAAGTGGCTCTGAGCACTATGGGACTTAACGTCTGAGGTCATCAGTCCCCTACTCTTAGAACTACTTAAACCTAACTAACCTAAGGACGTCACACACACCCATGCCCGAGGCAGGATTCGAACGTGCGACCGTAGCGCTCGCGCGGTCATTCCATTTCATATCGTTTTGCGCAACATAGATGTCTACATCTACATGGATACTCTGCAAATCACATTTAAGTGCCTGGCAGAGGGTTCATCGAACCATCTGTTTAATCGACGTGATAGTACCAAGCAACACACGACCAATGCTGTAATCGGACATCAAAGGTTTGTTTTTCCCACTGGTTTGCATTAACTTACATTTAAGGCAACCTGCCATTCATCACACCATTAGAAATGCTGTCCAAGTCATTCTGTATCTCTTCTACGGTCACTCAATGACGATAATTTCCGGTATAGTACAGCATCATCAGCAAACAGTCGCAGATTGCTGCTCACCCTCTCCGTCAGATCGTTTATGAATAAAGGGAACAGAGCAGTGCTGCCACGCTTCCCCGGTGCACTACTGACCATACCCTTCTCTCTAAAGAACACTCGCCGCCCGGGACAACGTTCTGGGTTCTGTTACAAAAAAGGTCTTCGAGCAACTCTCATAGCTGAGAACCTATTCCATATCCTCGGACTTTCGTTATCAGTCTGCACTGTGCCACTGTGTCAAAGGATTTCCGTAAATGTAGGAATATAGACTCTGCTCGTTGTCCTTTATCCATGGATAGCAGGGTATCGTGCGAAGCCGGCCGAAGTGGCCGTGCGGTTCTAGTCGCTGCAGTCTGGAACCGCGAGACCGCTACGGTCGCAGGTTCGAATGCTGCCTCGGGCATGGATGTGTGTGATGTCCTTAGGTTAGTTAGGTTTAACTAGATCTAAGTTCTAGGGGACTAATGACCTCAGAAGTTGAGTCCCATAGTGCTCAGAGCCATTTTGTATCGTGCGAGAAAAGGGAAAGATGAATTTCGCACGACCGATGCTTTCTAAAACTGAGCTTATTTGTGGACAGAAGGTTTTCTGTATGAAGGAAATTTATTTATTCGAACATACAGACTAAGTGTTAGTACCGCGACTCTATGAATAAATTACTTGCTTTGCACTGCTACCCGTCACATCATTTACTTAACACATTCTTACTCGTTTCAAGCATGTTTTGCTCATCATCAGGCATTTTTATTGAGTGCATATGACAAGAAAAGCTATACTGAAACACTCTAAAACGAACAATTTGACAATTTACAAACTATGTCTCATGTAATCTTCACACAATCACTTTTTGTGATACAATGGAGCACGAGGCAGGGCGACAAAGTGACGTCCGCTGTTACTGCGGTACTGGGCTGAATCTTGTTGATGATGAAGCTGCTTGTGTCGGACTCCTGTAGCCCAGCATCACAACAGTGGATGTCTTCCTCGCTGTGCCTGCCACACTAGTTTCACACAAGAAGCGACTGTGTCGAGATTATATCACAATAGTTGGTAAATTATGAAATAGTTAATTTTACATTCTGTCAGTAACTTTTGATTCATATGCATGTAATAAAACAAGCCTTACGATACAAAAAATATGCTCGAAACTCGCTATTACATATTACATAAATAAATAAATAACTGGTAGTAGTACAAACAACTTCCTCTATTGTTCTGGCGCACAACGGGGATCTTTTTTTGTGTTTTAATACGGGATAACATCATGAGGTTTTTCAAAATGTAAACATAGTTTCCGTTTCCAGTTTATTTGTGCAGAACGCGTTCAATAATTTTTTCAACTGAAAATCATTATAAACATTTTTGTTAGGTGATGGTTAATACCCTTCAAGTAAATCATGAAATACATATTTGACCACCAGTTGTTTTACTGAAAACCATACGCGTCAACCGATTTTGGTCTTAGACAATCAATGGATATAAGGTTAAAACCGGTGCAAGTAAACACATCTACTAAGGAGACTGCCAACACTACGCTTGTCCGCCCTTTTTTAGAATACTGCTGCGCGGGCACCGAGCGAGGTCACACAGTGGCTAGCACACTGGCCTCGCATTCGGGAGGACGACGGTTCAATCCCACGTCAGGCCATCCTGATTTAGGTTTTGCATGATTTCCCTAAATCGCTCCAGGCAAATGCCGGGATGGTTCCTTTGAAAGGGCACGGCCGACTTCCTACCCCGTCCTTCCATAATCCGATGAGACCGATGACCTCGCTGTCTGGTCTCCTTCCCCTAACAACCCAACCAACCCAACTGCTATCCTTACCAGATAGGACTGACGGAGTACATCGAAAAAGTTCAAAGAAGGGCAGCAAGTATTGTATTATCGCGAAATATGGGAGAGAGTGTCACAGAAATGATACAGGATTTGGGCTGGACATCATTAAAAGAAAGGCGTTTTTCGTTGCGACGGAATCTTCTCACGAAATTCCAATCACCAACTTTCTCCTCCGAATGCGAAAATATTTTGTTGTCACCGACCTACGTAGGGAGGAACGATCACCACGATAAAATAATGGAAATCAGAGCTCGTACGGAAAGATATAGGTGTTCGTTCTTACCGTGCGCTACACGAGATTGGAATAATAGAGAATTGTGACGGTGGTTCGATGAACCCTCTGCCAGGCACTTAAATGTGATTTGCAGAGTATCCATGTAGATGTTGTTATTGTTGTTGTGGTCTTCAGTCCTGAGACTGGTTTGATGCAGCTCTCCACGCTACTCTCTCCTGTGCAAGCTTCTTCATCTCCCAGTACCTACTGCAACCTACATCCTTCTGAATCTGCTTAGTGTATTCATCTCTTGGTCTCCCTCTACGATTTTTACCCTCCTCGCTGCCCTCCAATACTAAATTTGTGATCCCTTGATGCCTCAGAACATGTCCTACCAACCGATCCCTTCTTCTAATCAAGTTGTGCCACAAACTCCTCTTCTCCCCAATCCTATCCAGTACCTCCTCATTAGTTATGTGGTCTACCCATCTAATCTTCAGCATTCTTCTGTAGCACCACATTTCGAAAGCTTCTATTCTTTTCTTGTCCAAACTAGTTATCGTCCATGTTTCACTTCCATACATGGCTACACTCCATACATATACTTTCAGGAACGACTTACTGACACTTAAATCTATACCCGATGTTAACAAATTTCTCTTCTTGAGAAACGCTTTCCTTGCCATTGCCAGTCTACATTTTATATCCTCTCTACTTCGACCAACATCAGTTATTTTCATCCCCAAATAGCAGCATTCCTTTACTACTTTAAGAGTCTCATTTCCTAATCTAATTCCCTCAGCATCACCCGACTTAATTCGACTATATTCCATTATCCTCGTTTTGTAGATGTAGATCCCTATTATTTGATAATGGATACATCTCAGGTGTTATAATATGTAATAAATTTCAATATGGTAAGTTCTAGACAGGGCATATATGTTGTACTCAGTAATGACACCACTTAACAGGGCAGTATATACAGTTCTGATTGTATGCGTTTTAACGTTCAAAGTACAACAGCTGATGGTCAAATATGCATTTCATGATAGTCATTTGTTGTTTGGTACACTTCCCACGTTAGATTCGAAAACTTTCGCAAGTTTCCGAATAGAACCCTCTCGAATACTCTCTGCGATGCTTACAGAGCGAGCGCAGACGTAACATTCCATCGCCCCGCGGGCGGACTCTGGTTTCTTTGCGGCACAATTCACAGAGGAGCGCGAAGGCGGCGAGCGGCAGCTGCGTGCACAGAGCGTCACTGTTGTCCGGCCGTTGACTCGCGCGGCAGATAAGGCCGGTGTCCTTGCTGCAGGTAGCCAAGGTCACGCCGCCGTCCGGCCTCTGGACCCACACTGCACAGATCGACGGGGCTGCCCGCAGATTCCCACCACCAGCTTCCTACGGGCTCTCCCATGCCCTGCCACAGCAAGACGAACGCGCTGCCGCGAATGTCGATACACGCCAGAGCCAGCAATTTGTACACGGTGTCCGTCCTTCTTAAGCCTTTCTTTACCTTTCTCCTTTGTTACATCATGACACTCTTCGCAGAAGATCCAGTCGAGTATAAGACGTTGGAAATTTTTTTGCGAAATGCGGAGAGCCACGCGGGTGACCAGTGAATGATGAGAGATTGGCATAAACAACAGGTAGCTTATTTGGTTTTTGGACTTAAGCAAGCCTTTCGACGCTGTCGGCGTTGATATTCTAGTTGCAAAATTCATAAGCAAAAACTTTTATTCAAGTGCTGCACAATGGTTCCTCTCATTTCTTACATTTGGCTAGCAGTGTGTAACGATACGACTAAAAACTTCGCAATAGAGACATGTTCACTACTAGCCATTAAAATTGCTACACCACGAAGATGACGTGCTACAGACGCGAAATTTAACCGACAGGAAGAAGATGCTGTGATATGCAAATTATTAGCTTTTCAGAGCATTCGCACAAGGTTGGCGCTGGTGGCGACACCCACAACGTGCTGACATGAGGAAACTTTCCAACCGATTTCTCATACACAAACAGCAGTTGACCGGTGTTGCCTGGTGAAACGTTGTTGTGATGTCTCGTGTAAGGAGGAGAAATGCGTACCATCACGTTTCCGACTTTGATAAAGGTCGGATTGTAGCCTGTCGCAATTGCGGTTTATCATATCGTGACATTCCTGCTCGCGTTGATCGAGATCCAATGACTCTTAACAGAATATGGAATCGGTGGGTTCAGGAGGGCAATACGGAACGCCGTGCTAGATCCCAACGGCCTCGTATCACCAGCAGTCGGGATGACAGGCATCTTATCCGCATGGCTGTAACGGATCGTACAGCCGCGTCTCGATCCCTGAGTCAACAGATGGGGACGTTTGCAAGACAAGAACCATCTGCACGAACGGTTCGACGAAGTTTGCAGCAGCATGGACTATCAGCTCGGAGACCATGGCTGCGGTTACCCTTGACGCTGCACCATAGACAGGAGCGCCTGCGATGGTGTGTACTCAACGACGAACCTGGGTGCACGAATGGCAAAACGTCATTTTTTCGGATGAATCCAGGTTCTGCTTACAGCATCACGATGGTCGCATCCGTGTTTGGCGACATCGTGGTGAACGCACATTGGAAGCGTGTGTTCGTCATCGCCATACTGGCGTATCACCCGGCGTGATGGTATGGGTTGCCATTGGTTACACGTCTCGGTCACCTCTTGTTCGCACTGACGGCACTTTGAACAAGGGACGTTACATTTCAGATGTGTTACGGCCCGTGGCTCTACCCTTCATTCGATCCCTGCGAAACCCTACATTTCAGTAAGATAATGCACGACCGCATGTTCCAGGTCCTGTGCGGGTCTTTCTGGATACAGGAAATGTTCGACTGCTGCCCTGGCCAGCACATTCTCCATATCTCTCACCAATTGAAAATGTTGAAAACGTCTGGTCAATAGTGGCCGAGTAACTGGCTCGTCACAATACGCCAGTTATTACTCTTGATGAACTGTGGTATCGTGTTGGAGCTGCATGGGCAGCTGTACCTGTACACGCCATCCAAGCTCTGTTTGACTCAATGCCCAGGCGGATCAAGGGCGTTATTACCGCCAGAGGTAGTTGTTCTGGGTACTGATTTGTCACCGATCTATGCACCCAAATTGCGTTAAAAATTAATCACATGTCAGTGCTAGTGTAATATAATTGTCCAATGAATACCCGTTAATCATCTGAATTTCTTCTTGGTGCAGCAATTTTAATTGCCAGTAGTGTAATATCAAGGGTTCCAAAGGTATCAGCACTGGGTGCATTACTTTCCTCACATGTTAATGATATGTCAATTGTTCTCCCATTGCAGATATCACCCATACGATACCGACATCCAGTTATCCGCCAGTGCAATCCAATCTGTGCAATTCAAATTATACTCAGCCACCCAAAATACAAATGCCACACTTTATCCTGGACACAGGAATAGGTTTGAAATTTAATCCACCTATAACAAATGGTTCAAATGGCTCTGAGCACTATGGGACTTAACAGCTGAGGTCATCAGTCCCCTAGACTTAGAACTACTTAAACCTAACTAACCTAAGGACATCACACACATCCATGCCCAAGGCAGGATTGGCGGTCGCGCGGTTCCAGACTGAAGCGCCTAGAACCGTTCGGCCACTGCGGCCGGCCACCTATAACACACTCAACTTTAGTGGCTCACAAAAAATTTTGCTCCCTACAGGTACCTTTAATCTTAACGGCGTAGAACTAACTTTTCTTCTCGTGCAAAGCAAGTGGGTACAATTCTAGATCATCCCTAAGACTAAACTGAACACACATCTGCAATCTGTAAGAAGGTGTCATCATATCTTCAAACACTACAGATATATTTAAAAAAGCGCTTCCTCGGGAACTTATAAAGTAACTCGAATAATCATCAGTTCAACTAATTCTTGATTGTAGTCAAGCTATTAGTGGAAGACTTTCATGTGAGAACTCACGCGGATGAAACTGGAGACGAACGCGTGTGTGTGAATCAACCGTGACGTTCGTACTTTTGGCCACACCATTGCTGTCTACGAACAATGATCACGGGTAGGTGCAGTTAAGCCTCTGTTTGCGCTGCCGCCTGATCAATCATTGCACTCTCTGTTCAACACTTATGTCTGAACGACAGCGGAAATACTCGATCTCAATAAACGAGAGTCTTCTTTGCACCACTATGTAACACAGCCATCTTCTCAAAATCATTTCTTGTGTCAGGAAGCCGGCAGCTGTGACCGAGCGGTTCTAGGCGCGACCGCTACGGTCACAAGTTCGAATTCTGCTTCGGGCATGGACGTGTGTGATGTCCTTAGGTTAGTTAGGTTTATGTAGTTCTAAGTTCTAGGGGACTGATGACCTCCGATGTTACGTTCCATAGTGCTCAGAGCCATTTGAACCATTTGTGTCAGGAACCAAGACCGAATTTTTCCTTGTGATGCACCGCAGGATTAGTCACTGGCGCCAATTATTTAGTGTAAACGGGACTGTGCCAGTGCGTTTCAAACCAAGCGTGCTCACTATTCTTTATGAGGATGTAGTGTGATACCAGTGCATGTGCACAACATGTCGTCTCCCGCAAAAGCACTCGTGGCATCGCTCTTTCCTATTTATTTCTCTATTGTTTGGCGAACCAAAAAAATAAAAAAAAACACAAAAGATCATATTGCTATGAATACTGCAGCTACTGCAGCAGTAGATAACTGGATATGAAATTTAATCTTCCCACAACGACTTTGTTCAAATCTTTCCTCATGACTTGCCCTTTTCCGGAATACTAATTCCCATTATAAAATAACCACAGAAATATGAGCTTGCGACCTGTATCCACGATCACCCCCATATGCCTTATCATCATACTGATCAATGCACAGTGGGCAACTCAACCAGTAGAGCGGCCACACTAAAGTTTCCAAATTTTGAATTCGCACTGTCGAGGCCAATTTATGTCGAGGCTTCGGCATTGTCTCTTTTGTGTACTTGAGCGCTTGAGAGTGAAATAGATTTAAATAAACTAGTTGTGGTAAGAGTAAATTTCACTGAATGTCTCATTATGAGAGTATTGAAGGGCAACCTGTTTTAATTATTAAAAACCACCCAAAAGCCAAGATCGCACAAAATATTTTTTATTCAAGACAACCAGTTTCTATAGTGTTAGCTGTCATCTTGAGGTATTAAAACATTTTTTGTAATAAAACATGTTCATTTTACGCTCATGTACAAGCTGTCAAGTGGATAAATATTTTAACGATGACAGACGTTTGTAATGTGCTGAGGTTTATCTACTTGACATCTTATACATTAGCTCCAACGTAAAATGAACATGTTTTACTACAAAAAAAATGTTTAAGACCTGAAGATGACAGTTGTCGTGAATAAAAAATATTTTGTACGATCTTGGTTTTCGAATTGTTTTTAACAGAGTAAATTTCAATTCCATAACGAATCCTCAAATTTGAGCGAAGTGTTCGCTGTTTTAAAAGCTCTTGCCAGTTTAAAATTGTGCTGGACCAGGACTCGAATCCGGAACCTTACATTTTGCGGGCAAATCATTAATGATTAAAGTACCAGGTGATTAAAAAGTCAATATAAATTTGAAAAGTTAATAAACCACGGAATAAGGTAGATAGAGAGGTAAAAATTAACACATATGCTCGGAATGACATGGGGTTTTATTAGAACCAAAAAACAACACCCCATACTGCTAGACGCGTGAAAGATCTCTTTGGTGATGATCGTGTGATCAGCGCCACTTTCGTTATGCTTGGCCTCCCAGGTCCCCAGACCTCATTCCGTGCGATTATTGGCTTTGGGGTTACCTGAAGTCGCAAGTGTATCGTGATCGACCGACATCTCTAAGGATGCTGAAAGACAACATCCGACGCCAATGCCTCACCATAACTCTGGACATGCTTTACAGTGCTGTTCACAACATTATTCCTCGACTACAGCTATTGTTGAGGAATGATGGTGGACATATTGAGCGTTTCCTGTAAAGAACACTATCTTTGCTTTGTCTTACTTTGTTATGCTAATTATTGCTATTCTGATCAGATGAAGCGCCATCTGTCGGACATTTTTTAACGTTTGTATTGTTTTGGTTCTAATAAAATCCCATGTCATTCCAAGCATGTGTGTCAATTTGCACCCTTCTATCTACATTATTCCGTGATTTATTCAGTTTTCAAATTTATACTGACTTTTTGATCACCTGGTTATATAGGCACGACTCGCGAGCCGCCGTCACAGGTTACGTCGGCCAGTAGCTCTCTCCTAACGTCCAACTTCAGAGAAGTGCTCTTGAATACATGGAAGAAAGGGTGTTGCGCAGAAATGGCTTGGCCATAGCATAAGAAACTTCACAAAATGGAGAGCGAACGATTCATTCTGGAAACAATCTGTGGTCTATGCCATTTCTCCGCAATATACTTTCTTCCAGGACAGCACGTCCCAGAAGTATATAGTCGAATTTGTAATTAAAAATAAATTAGACACTGGCTGCAAGGAGGTTTTTAATTCATTTAGTGTATAATAGGTTTCAGAGCTAAAGTTCATCTTTAGGCAGAGGCTACTTTATTTATAACTACATATCATCACACGGCTGCGTTCGCACCATCCATTGCGGGGCAAAAATGTGGAAACACAACACATTACCCTGCCTAATACGGGTAGGAAAACTGTTGGCATTCAAAACACATTCCACTCGTCTTGGTATCGATAAATACAGGTCATTTATGTTTTTCAGGGGAATTTTATACCATTCTTCCTGCAAAGTGGTGGCAAGTTCAGGAACTGATAGTTGATAGTTGCTCTAGGCACTATGGGACTTAACATCTAAGGTCATCAGTCCCCTAGACTTAGAACTACTTAAGCTTAACTAACCTAAGGACATCACACACATCCAGGATTCGAACCTGCGACCGTAGCAGCCGCGTGGTTCCGGACTGAAGCGCCAAGAACCGCTCGGCCACAGCGGCCGGCAGTTCAGGAACGATGACGGAGGTGGATAGCGATCCCACACTCTTCTCTCCAAAGTAGACCACAAAGGCTCAATAATATTGGAATCTAGTGAGTCTGGTGGCCAGGGGAGGTACAAGAATTCATCCCCCAGTCCTGGCCGTTTCGAGCTATGTGACCAGGGGCCGTATCGCCTTGGAACACAACATCACCACTGCGGAAAAAGCACTGTACCATGGGATCACCTGAGCAGCCAAAACGGCCACATAATCCCTGGCAGTACTGCGGCCTATCAGAGAAGCCAGGGGTCTTATGGAATTCCGCGACACGACTGCCCAAATCATTGCCGAACCCCCTTCATGCTGCACTCTTCCGACGTATTCTCGACCAGAAGCTGGGAACAGTGTGCAACAAGACTCATCCGACCAAATTACTTTCTCCCGTTGCCCCATAGTCGAGGTTTTCTGGCTTGTGCACCACGTTTTCCTGTTGCTGGCATTTGCTTCGCTTGTGGTTTTCGAATTCCATCTCTCCCTGCAATTACCTGCTTATGGAGCTCCCTTCGTTTTGTTTTGGTGCTGAGACTGCTCACGAGTGTTACATTCAGTTCTGTAGTGATTTTTGCAACTGTCGTCCTCTTATTTTTCGTCAGAATCCTCTTCCAAATAATTGTATGTAACGATCACTCAACACACACATCGTCCGCGTTGTGACTTAGTCGATGATGTTGCCGTATGCTGTATAAATTTTCGATACGGTGCCATTTGAAACACCAAACATTTGAACTACCTTGGTTACGGAAGCGCCCAACATACGAGCGACAACAATTTGCTCACGTTCGAATTCACTTACCTCCGACATACTGCCGTCACAACTACACAGAACCCTGTTCTGGCTACGAGTGGCCCTTTCAATGTATACAGGACACTGCACAGGTGCCGTTTATGGTCAAATACAACAGCGCAGACTAGGCTTGGCTAGCGTCTGCATTTAAGTTCAAGCAAGCGTTTGCCTATTTTTGTACAACCCTGTATGTCACGCCACGAAATGGGAACAAGATGCATCCGAAGATGAGGTTGGTAGCCCCGAAAATCATTATCGAAAATCAAAAGATAAAGAGAAGAACTTCTCTGAAGTGTTGATAGTAGCAGAGCTGTTCTGGTGAACGTAAAGCTGCGAAAGCGGATCGTGAGTCGTACCTGGATGGCGCGGTCGGAAAGGGCATTGCCCTCAAGTTTGGGGTTCGAGTCTCGCTCCAGTACAAATTCAGTCAGTCAGGAAGTCTAAATAAATTTCAAGTCGAATAATCGAGCACCTACGGACCGAACACCTACTTCATTATACGAACAAGACATAGTGTAGGTCAATTAAGTTTTTGCAGAATTAGGTCATCTTCAGATCTAAAAGACGGAGAGGATGATAGCTATAACGGGAATCAAGTGGTCTGTTATGACGACGAGCGCCAGGTGATGTCGGTCACAGATATTATCAGTTTAATAGTTTAGACTTGAAGATAGCCCAGTTCGATAGAAAGCGGCCATTACAATAAAAAAAACGTGATCTAAACTGTGCTTTGATCATAAATTTATGAAACATCACTGTTTTCTCCTGCGAAACAATGGCGAGTCTCTGCGACGTCATTTTGGTGAATAAAATAATGTTACTACGGCAAGCACGATTAGAAAACTGTATGAGATAGTGTAATAACCCGGTGTTCATTCTATACAGCTGGTTAACGATAAATGCGCTTCACGGTTGAACATCTCCTTGGATAGCCCGACAGAGCCGCCTGCTCTGGGCGGCGAATGCTGTTGACCGGATTAGCCGGCAGCTGTGAGGGGGGGGGGGGGGGGGGGCGGCGGACAGCCGAGTTTTCCGCTCAATTTGGCAGCGACCTCGCGGGGGCCACGCCAGAAACAATCGGGCTTCTCTTCCGCAGGGGAATCCCAAGGTAGCTGGAGGCCCGACTTACAGTACGTCAAAGCTCTTTCGAGTTGTTCCATCGTGTGCTAATCTCTTCTTCTCAACGTAACTAATACACTCAACATTTCCCACAAACGTTTTGGATATTGTAGTCTTTATCTGGCCGTATTACAGGATGTTTCACAAAGATTTATACGATTTCAAAGTTTTGAAAAACACAGCCCTCAGTCGCGAACACAACTAATTTGTAACTTAGGTTTCGGTGTCACAAGGGACATCTTCTTCGGACAAAATTAAAACTAAGTGTTACAGCATAACGTACCAAAAAATACGAAAGCTGCGGTCATACCTGATGGCGTCAGACCATTTGAACCGGTTATAACACCACGTCCAATCTCACTTAAATCTTGATAAACTGCCATTGTAGCAGCAGTAACTGATCTAACAACTGCACCAGACACTTGTCTTACGAGGCTTTTCGCAGATGACACTGTTGTACACAGAGAGGTCAATACGCTAGCAAATTGTAGCGAACAGCCTGAAGACTTGCAGCAGATCGGCACTTGGAGAAGGGACTGGCAGGTGAGAGGCAACAAAAACAAATATAAGGTGCTGGGCGTAAATAAGGAGAAGACCCGTACCGTCTGATCAGACACGAATGCAGAACAGTTACCGGAAGCAGTCACAATCATAAAATGTCTTGGAGTACGCGCACAGAGCGATTTAAACTGGAACGTCCACATAAAAGCAATCGCAACTAAGGCAGATACCTGACAGATTCATAGAAAGAGTTCTCAGGAAGTATTGGTTACCCAAACAAGGAGGTAGCTTACAAAACCTGCGCTAGACAAAATTTGATTATTGCTCGTCAGTCTTGGACCCATAACGGGTAGAACTGATATAGGAATTAGAGATTCAAAGAAGAGCAACGCGTTTCGTTACTAGTAAGAGCGAAACCGCCACGTATACACTTAACAAATTCCATTGTCAGACGCTTCAAGGGCGGTGTTCTGCGTCATGCTGTGATTTATTGTTGAAATTCCGAGAGCGTATGTTCCTTGTAGAATCAGCCAATATATTACTTGTTCCTACGTATAATACGCGGTGTTTCACAAAGAATAACCTGACTTGAGGACTCCATATTTGTTGAGAAAAGCGTAGTATAAACATAGGATGAATTTCAAAATCTTAAAGTTTTAGCTATGCTATTACGAAAGCTACATGTGTTCACCAGCAGAAGTATGAATAACATTTAAAATATAGCTAAATTCGTCCTAAACTTTACACAATTTACCTACTTTTACAGAAGATATGGCAGCTGGTATTCTGTTCTTCACTTTTTCTATGTCACGACGTGAATTGGGGAAAGACACAGCTTCCTTCACATGTGTCCACAAGACAAAATCACATGGGGTCATGTATGGCGATCTTGCAGACAAGAATGCAGGGTATTGCCTCGGGGACCAGTGCTCCCTATCCAGCGTTGAAGCAGAGTGTCATTGAGGAACTGACGTACGTTCTTCTGCCACTGTGGTGGGACTCCATCCTGTTGGAAAATGAAGTCATCGGAGACCTCCTGAAGTTGCACAAAAAGCCAATACTGCAGCATTTGAAGATAGCTCATTCCAGTCACTGTGTTTTTCTCAAAAAAAGGAGGCACCGTACACTTTTTCTCGACACAATGGCACAAAAATGACTGACTGCAAAGTGAGAAGCGGACTGAATGATATCTAACGGCGATTTTCTGAAACTCTAGGTCTCGCCCATTCAAACAACAAACATTCATTGCCGGCACATCCCATGCTTCGTAATTATTACCGTCCATAACCAAGTCATTCTTATTGAAACACAATGCATATCTCGCGGAAACTCCACGAAGATAAAATCAGAGAAATGCGAGCTCGCGCGGAGGCTTTCCTCGGACTATTCTCGACTGGAACTGGAAACGGGAGAAGTGACAGTGGTACCAGAAATACCCTCCACCATAGGCCGCAAGTGGCTTGTGGAGTAGAAATGTAGATGTATATTACGGCCACTTGCAAGTAGGCGGTTCACATTTTTTCGGCAAGGGACTACCAGGTGAAGATTTTCTCGCTCACCCGCTAATGCGCAGTGCGTCGACTGGAGATTGCGGCAGCACAAGACCAAGAGGCGTTTTGCGATCGCAATTTTCACAGGTGCAAATTAAACCCTAAACCCTGAGGCGTGATTTTCGTCGAGAGCTGGACAAGACGCTTCCAACGACGTAAGGGGGTGGGGGGGGGGGTGGGGGGGGAGGGAGGGGGAGGGGGAGTGCGGATATCGCATTGCACCACTGGTCTCCGCGGTACGTGATTTTTTTTTGTAGTAGACTAAAAAAATCTGTTTATGTGCCGCCTCTTTCTAAAATTTTGGGAGAACGTCGGAACCACACAGCAACAGCCGAGAATACAATAACACCAGACATGCTCGCAGAAGTACGGGACTAATTTGACTATCACTCGATGTTTTTCGTGCATCCAGTGGAGAGCATATTAAAATTTTGTGAAAAGTAAATGAAAATTTTGATTCTAAATGTAATTTCAAAACGTACTCCAATGTTGTATGTGCCTGCGCGTGAAAGATGTATCCTTGTAAAGCTGGGTTTTTCAGTCAAAAATGAAAAGTCTGCAGCTACTATAAATTTCCATCTTTACTCATGTCTACATCTACATCATACTCCGCAAGCCACCTAATGGAGTGTGGCGGAAGGTACTTTTTGTACCACTAATTGAACCCTCCAGCCCAGTTCCACGTGCGGATAGCGCGTGGGAAGAATGATTGTCAGTAGGCCTCTGTTTTGGGTCTATTCTGTCGAATTTTCTTCTCATGGTCATTTGCGAGATGTATGTGGGGGAAGTAACATTTTGTCCTACTCCTCCCGGAAAGAGCTCTCTCGAAATTTCAATAGGATATCTCTCCGCGATGCACAACGCCTCTCTTGTAACGTCTGCCAATGGAATTTGCTGAGCATCTCCGTAACGTTCTCGTGCCGACTAAACGAGCCCGTGAAGAAACATGCCGCTCTTCGTTGGATCTTCTCTATCTCTTCTATCAGTCCTATCTGGTAGGGATCCCGGATAGATGAACAATACTCAAGAACGGGTCGAACAGGGGCCTTATAAGCCACTTCCTTCATGGATGAGTTACCTTCCCTTAAGATTCTTCCTATCAATCTGAGTCTGGCATCTGCTTTTGCCGCTATGTGTTTTATATGTCATTTCACTTATGGTCGCTCCGAATAGTTACCCCTAGATATTTTACGGCAGATACTATTTCCAGCGGTTTGTCGGCAGCAGTGTAGCTATACAGTAGTGAATTTCTTTTCTTCTGCATGCGGAATATGTTACATTTATTTACGTTCAGGATCAGAGCCTGCACCATTCATGTCGAAGATATAGTCTTTTGAAATCGGACGGTTCTTTTGCAAACGACCAGTATTTTTCCCATCTCCTGCATCTTCCGCTTGACTACTCCTGGACGCAGACATGTCCCTCTTCTATTAAGAGTGATCCATACACTTGTTTTATCCCGTTTCCTTCCTAGTACTTCTTCATTTTGTTCTTTATATACGATACTGCCACATTTCAAATCCTTACGATTTGGTCATCTCTGGACTTCCGATGGTCCACGTTTCAGTTGCTTCTGATATTCTTCTTCGGTTGTTCATTTCCAGAAAGTTGACCCTTATTCGCCTATCAATGTCTGACATCAGTCGAGCTCTTCTATTGAAGAAAACTTTCTACGCCTGTTGGAATCTACGCTACCGGATCAAAAGCGTCCAGACACCTACTGGTGCACAAGAACACAGAGTTTGCCTTTATGACGGCTTGAACTCCACTGGGGACACTTTCGATGATTTATCTGAACGTCTGTGGAGGAATTACGGGCCATTCTTTCTGCAGAGGGGAAACCAGAGGACGCTGGGGTCTGGAGCGAAGTCAACGTTCTACCATCCCACTGTCCACCAATCGTTGTCTCACAGGTATTTCTTTATATGCGGTGCATTGTCATCCTCAAACAAGCTATCATCGTCTCCAAATTGTTCCTCTACTATACACAGTACAGAACGCTGTAAAATGTATTCATGTCGTTCTGCTTTCAGAGTTTCTTTGAGAGCAATAAAGGGACCAGGCCTACGCGCAAACTACGAAAAACACTCCCGTTCGGTACACACATCAACTGTACTTCACTGTTGGCACTATACATGATACCAAGTAACGTTGCCAGGCATTCTGTAAACCCAAACTCTTCCGTCGAACTTCCACAGGGTGCAGCGCGACTCCTCACTTCAAATCACTCCGCCTCAACCGTTGCTTAGCACTGACGAAGGAAATGTGTGGCTTGAGGAACTGCCCGATGTTGTGCGGTATTCTTTTAAACTCCCTACGCACAGTCGCAGTGCGAGCTGGACTGTTGGTAGCACTTCTGAACTCACGAGCGAATCCTCCGCTGATTTCATGCGATTTTTTGGAACCACCCTCCGAAATGCTCGACGGTCGTTATCCGCGTCAGCATATTAGGTCTGATGGATCTTGGTTTAACTGTGGTTGTTCCTTCGCGTTTCCGCCTCAAGGTCACATCACCAACAGTCGACTGTTGTTAATGCTCCTCTGCTGACAACACGATACTGTTCAAAATGTTCAAACGTGTGTGAAATCTTATGGGACTTAACTGCTAAGGTCATCAGTCCCTAAGCTTACACACTACTTAACCTAAATTATCCTAAGGACAAATACACACACACCCATGCCCGAGGGAGGACTCGAAGTTCCGCCGGGACCAGACGCACAATCCATGACTGCAGCGCCTGAGACCGCTCGGCTAATCCCACGCGGCAAACACGATACTCCCGCGCGTCGTTTTATACCGGTGGTTACGCTTCTCGCGACATCTTGCGGTCAATTGCGTATTAGAGGTGTCGGGATACTTGATCTTGAGCATATGAAGCTAGCCGTCAATCTCCTTTCTACTACTTCACGTACCCTTTGTCTTAGTTTTATTTGCCCGTGAGCCACATACAGCGCTAAGTATGCTGTCTGTTTCCGGCCAGAAGGGACAACAGACGGCTCTTCTCACGCGACTGTACACGGGTCTTATACTCAGTAACACCAGCAGCACTCCGGGAAAATGTTGCACAATGTGTCGACGGGTTTCACACCGTATACCATGCAGACGATAACAGGCTTGCAATTTTTGGCCTAGAAACGAAATAATAGGCCACGATTCGTCTTTAGACATGTCTGAATGGTTCAAATGGCTCTGAGCACTATGGGACTCAACTGCTGAGGTCATTAGTCCCCTAGAACTTAGAACTAGTTAAACCTAACTAACCTAAGGACATCACACACATCCATGCCCGAGGCAGGATTCGAACCTGCGACCGTAGCGGTCTTGCGGTTCCAGACTGCAGCGCCTTTAACCGCACGGCCACTTCGGCCGGCCGACATGTCTGAAGGAAACCCCCTAGATATTTCTTGAGAGGCTAATGAGCCGTGGTAAAAATTGCTGTTTTGAAGAGCGCGCCGCAGCGCGTAGTGTGAAGCAGTCGCCCTCCGTTTCTGGCGGTGGCACCGCTGTGGCAATCGCAGCTTTAGTGTCTCCCTCTGGTGGGAAAGGGGAAAGGTTGCCTGTTCACGTGCATTTAAGGGGCGCTATGAGCTCGCCAGTGGTCAGTCTGAGTCTGGGGTCAGTCTGGTAAGTCTGGGTCAGTCTCTCGTCCCCAGCTTGCTAGTCTGTCTCTCGTCCGAATTTGTGAGGCAGTTAGTGTTGTCTGTCGTCCGGAGTGCTAGTATGTCTTTCGTTCGGATCAATCTTTAAAGCCGGATAAATGAGAGTCTTTCTCCACTCCGCCAGTAAGAGAACTCAGCGAGGGGTCGCCCGGTCGGGGCTTAGTTCCTGCATCTGAGTCTGCGCGTTAGGCCGCCAGTCTGCTCGAGTTCCTCAGGCAATGGTAATTGGTGGTTGGATCGATCGGTTGGTCGGTCGCGCACTGAGACGCAAGATGACTTGTCCGCCTTGAGCGTCGGCGCATGTGAGGTCGCCACGTGAGTCCAGTGGGCCGCGCCGTAAAGCGAGGGGTAGTGGCTTCGCGGTCGAGACGAGAGCAACAGGAGTCAACCCACGACATCGGTCTGGCCGGTGCGAGATGCGATGCCGTGACACGGGAGATCGGCGCGCCTTCCTGCGTCCGTTGAAGCGGCTGGCAACGGACGGTTCGGGAGAGCGATTTGGGGTTGCTGCACCAGGTCTTCTCCAGAAATCGCAGTTTATTAGAAGTTAAGTGATTGGTGATATGTTGTTTCATTTACTTGTTAAATTCTACTTGTTTTCTTGATGAGGTCACCAGCCGCTTTGTTTTGGAGTCGTCCCACCATTCTTCTCCGTTTGCCCAGCCGCGGGAAGGTGGTTATTTATGAATTGGGTGGTCCGTTTTTCCCTTGTGGAGTAGGGGCGGGTTAGAGCAACCTGTGGTTCGGGTTGTTCGGTAATCTCCCAATCAATCCACCGTACGTTAGTAGCTGCCTCTGTCATGTTTGTCGGATTCGGTGTGTTAACAAATTTATTGCTTGGAGTGTAGCGGCCTAATTCCTGAAATATGTTTTGATCTTGCCTATCATCTTGAGAGGCGGCATCTGTGTACTGTAGAGCATGTTAACTTGTTTGGCCAACCTTGTATAATTTTATATAAAATTGCATTTCATGGGCTTTTATTTAAAGCGTCATTTTAGTGTATAAAGTTGCCACTCTTCCACTGTAAGACTTTTGTTAGAAGTTAAAATCAAGTTGCACCTTCGGTGGCAAAGTTAATATTTTAATTTTTAGTGTTTTGTACCATTTCCATCCCTCCTACGGGGTGCATAGTTTATGTGTTTGTGTGAATTGTTAAAACTTTTATTTTAAAGTAATCTGGTGTGTTGCAGATTTGCACCAGTGTAGTCTTTCAGAGGTTGTTGTGAGAGGTCGTAACTACGGTCGTGTCAAAAGGGAGCGGCAAGGTTCTCAGCCCAAAAGCTCATACAATCAAAAATTTGTTTCTTTCTGCCTCTGAATAAATTGTAACTTGATATTTAGTGGGTGCTTCCTGATTATAATTTTAAATCTGTTTCTTTTTTAAAAAAAATGCTTTAGGCACCATTAAAGTGAATAAATTACCGTTTGTTAAAAAGGAATTTGCTTATGATTTCATCAGTTAGTCCCTGGCAACTACTTCTACGCTCACATAGTGTGATTAAATGTGTTAATATTCTTAATGAATCGCTAGTAAATAAAATAAATTCTAAGAGTGTTTATCACGTTCAGCGTAGTCGGTATCTCGACTCCTGATTCACCGTACAAAGCGGCACGAAGATGGCAGAGCACTGCTGTTCATTTAGGAGCTGCTCTGTGTGTGTGCGCGGCGAGTTGAAACGCCGTGAAAGCGGTGGGCGGAAGGAAGCGGCAGACCGAAAGGGTGGCGGCGGCGGGCTTTTAGAAAGGCCCGCGGCGGACGGGCGGTAAGAGGCGGCTGGCGCAGATGCGGTGGGCGGCGCGGCGGTTTACTGGCCGAAAGTGTGCCGCGGCCGCGCTAGCTCGACCTGCAGCTGGAGCTGGAGCTGGAGTGGGCCGGCCACTCGTAAATCCGCACCGGCTTTGCGAAACGTCGCCAACGGGCTGGAGCAGGAGGGGCCGCAATTACGGCAGGCCAACACGACCACGGCGGGAAGGCAGACGCGGTCTGTGCGTCACGCGACTCAGCATAAACAACAGCGGTTAGTATACTGAACAGCCTATTTCAACCAAAAATGTCATGTGCAAGTACAGGGGCAGGACGAAAACATGGAAACACCAAAAACATAACACGTTTCTATGCCTAATACAATGTACGAAAGCCGTCGGCATTCAGAACAGATTCTACTCGTCTCCGAACGCGCAACTACAGGTCCCGCATGGTTTCCAAGAGAATCTTACAGCATTCTTCCTGCAAAATAGCAACACGTTCGCGCAACGATAATAGACGTGTATCGCGATCATTCACCCTTCTCTCCAAAGTGGACCACAAAGGCTCAATAATATCGATACTGGTGACCAGAGGAGGTGCAACAATTCTTCCTCGTCCTCACAAAACCAGTTCTGGACGATGCGAGCTGTGTGAACAGGGGCCTTGTCTTCTTGGAACACAGCATCATCGCTGGGGAACAAACATTGCGCCATAGTATGGACCTTCCAAGATGCTACTCCAGGCGGGCGTAAAGTGAATGTGCGCAACGGAGAATGACAAACGCTAAAATGAAGATTTGGCCTGTCTGACTACCCCCTGAAGCAGATCTTAGGATCTCTTAATTCTATAAATTACAATCTAAACACAAATGAATGATGAAGGCAACTAATCCTACTAAATGATAAACGTTGTTGCTGCTTATATATTTTGGATTAAAAAGACCTTATATTACAAAGTTCACATTTCCTAAGTAAAATTACTAATCAATTGCCCAATTGTGCCCCTTATTATGACTGCGCAATCTAAAATCAATAACGCGAAATGACTGATATCATCTACGTACCAAACGCTAGAAGACACTGCTTTCAAAGATGATCTACAGTGGTGTGGAACCTCAGTGGAAATAAACTAACGTGATCACAGCTGTTTAGCTTTATAGCCCTAAAAAGCCGAAGCAATTTGCGATATCACCGTGTGTACTGCGTCCAGTGCGTCGAAGTGATGCTTCTCGTACTCGTCTGCGACGATGGAAGAACTCCAGCCACAAATAAACTCTTTCAAACACTAGGAGGGCAGAAGGCGGTCCTGTGACTAATATACTCTAATACTGTCTTCTCCTCTCTGTGTTCTACAGACGAGAAACGCGAACCCCCAGCCACAAGGACGGAGTTCAGATAACATCTCAACGTAAGTATAGGCAGAGGAAGTGTTGTCAGTTACTGAACGCTGCGTACTCAACGACGACTTCCAACCCGGAGGTGAAGTCCAGAATCGTATAGGTTCGTAACAGTACAGTGCCTAACTGTTCTAACAATAAACTCCCCTGAGAGCAAAGACATCAAGTCCGTCTGTACCAACAAAGCTGATACCTCGTCGCTCCAACGCTGGCCTCCCAGCAAGGCTCGGCTCCCCATCCTCGTAATTCCGAAAACGAATCATATTCCCGTAACCACGGAATATTCTCCCTCTCTAAAGATTCTTCCGAACGCCAACCAACAATATTTTAGTCTTTTGTCGTCCAGCGCGGAAAGTTGGCGAGGAAAAACCTATATTCGTACAATGGTACGCTTCTGAATAAAAAACCTTGAAAATAATCCAGCCTATGTGGTTTCTGAGGTGACGCTTTGTAACGCCGGAAATGCATATCCTCCTATTTCCATCTATTGCACTGCAAATTTTTTCCCGTATTTTGTTACCTGAAGATATAACATTTCTGGGTCTTTGTATATTGTAATTGTTTTATATGCATTTATGTTGATGTGTAATTGGTTTGTTTTGTAAATATTACTTGTATTTTACGCTGGGTCTTGCCTAGGGAAAACTATGCTATCGAACGAATACATCGATAGGTCGTGTGAAGAACCTAAGTGTTAGGATCTTTGGTGGTGTTAACTCTGCCGCGTGGAGCGCGGGCTGACCAGAGGGGAGTCTGGCTGGGGTAGTGCAGTAGAGCAGGTGTGTTGTGTGACGCTCCCGTGAGTTGCCACGCTTTCGGGGTTTGGCAGCATGTAATTGCGCTCGACTTGCTATGATAGTTTCTGACACGGTGTCGCGGACGGGAAGCATTAGCTGGCGCACATCAAGAGCCCGTTTCGCCTGGTGACCGTGTCGAGAAGGAGGCGCGCCAACATCCAGCTTCTGCAACAGCGACGGCCGACAATGAGTGACTGTCGCCACCTCCTCGATCGACGGCTTCAAACCTTCAATCAACCAACAAGGAAGACTGGAAGCACGTAAAGTTTTAGAACTGTATGGCAGACCTCAGCTTTTAAAACTGTTCAAATCACAAAATTACAGCAACGTAACATGAACCTTTGTTGCTCATTGTCCCAATTTCATTTCCAAGCAGGTTCCCCTCCTTTTCCGGAATGAACCCGAGTGTCGTTGAAATTCAAACGTCAGCATTAAAGCAATATTATTCTATTTCACTGCTTTAATTTCAAAGTTCAGTTAAGGTATTCATAGCTGGCTACAATATTTAGATTACACAAGCACAAATTAAGAGTGCGAGTTTTGTTACCGTATTTTAGCTTACCTGTGACTGCAGCTCAGCTTGGTACGTACTAAATTTTACTATTGTTAATTGTTCAGAATCATTTAATTCAAGTTCAAAGTTAAGTATCTTATTTCTAAATTGCGTAGATCCAAGTAGCTTTTGAAATGATTGTTGAGGTAGTCCAAGACTAACCGTATTTTACTGAATTTCGTTGTGCTTCAGAAAGAAAGCTCACTATTAACTTCAGTCACTAAATTAACTTTCGATTTTCCGGTTTTATTAATTCTTTTGCTAAATTAAGTCAGAGTGTAGCGAAATTTATTACTTCTGACAAACTTTCAGTTTTCACACTACACGTGTCAACCTTCAGTTGCCACGCTTCTAGTGCTAATTGTATGTGTAATAACCTTTCTTTTTCAGTTACTATAGTAATTGTCATTAGGACTGGCGACCGTAATTCCCCCCAAATCTCAAATATCTAATTACCGCTAGTTAATTGTTAACGTAACGGCCGCACATTTACTTTCTTTATTAACTTTACCCCTTTTCAAAATTAATTTCCACCAGTTTCATTTGCGTTTTTCCTTTCATTTAGATGTAACCCTTTCCTCCCTCTTTACCGACAAATTAACTTTGGTGACGATTGCTTTTCCCAAGTTTCCATTAGGTACACGCGGTTTAATTTTTCACTGTCATTAAGGTCGATAAGTGAGGGGGAGGTTACAGCTTCCTCGTTCCTTTCAGCTGCGTCCAAGATTTTCGTAGTTTCCGAAGTATAGTCCTTCCCGTCCGGCTACAACACCGGCCGGTCGCGATTCTATTGAGCCCCATCGCTCAGGTGTCACACCGTACACCTTGCTATTTCCTGTGTTTAAGCAGGACCAGCACACCTGTGCGGGCTTTCTTCCACTCAGGGCTTGAGTTCCGCCTACCGTTTCATTTCCACTGCCGTTCCAACCTCTACTAGTATGATAATAAAGACACTCCGTCACCTTTCATGCAATAAGCGTTAACAATTATTTACAAGGCGTGCGTGACAATGTCAGTCTCCTTTAAATATTCATATATACGATGTACAACCTATCAAATGATATCTAATTGTGGTTGTAGTTCACGGCAAAGTGATCAGCCAAAATGATCAGATAATCATTGGCAGTAATGCGACCTCGTACATTAACCACAGTACCCACAAAACGCTACGATATGGCTGCCCAAACCATCACCGAACCGTCGCCACTCTTGGGACGTAAACTCCTCCAGAAGTTAGAAACAAGACTCATCCGACCAAATTACTTTCTTCCATTGAGTCATAAATCCTGGTTTAATGGCTTCGGCGCCACGTTCCCCTGTTACTGTCATTTGCGTCACTGAAGTGTAGTTTTGGAATTTCGGCTCGCCCTACAATGCGCTGATTATAGAGCTTCCTTCATGTTCTTTTGATCCTCATGGTATTCGCGAGTGCGAAACTGAGTTTTGCAGTGTCTTTTGCCTCTGTCGTCCTCTTATTTTTCGCCACAATCCTCTGCAATGGCGGTCTGTCACGATCACTCAACACACACTTCGCGTTGCTCTAGCGGATAGTTTTCCTGCTTTCCCCGTATGCAATATAAACGTCGAAACGGTGCCTCTTGAAACACCAAACACTTCGGCTCTCTTCGTTACTTAAGCATCCAACATACCAACACCAACAACGTGCACAATGTGGAATACACTTAGCTTCGAATAATGCACTCACTGCTATACAGAACAGTGGTCTGATCGCGACTCACAGTTGCAAAGTATTGAGAACAGTGCACAGCAGCCGTTCTTTGTGAAATACAACTGCGCAACCTGCATTTACCTTCAAGCATCCATTTCCTGCGGCGTTTCCATGTTTTGTCCAACCCCTGTAGGTCCTAATATCTGTTAAATCTGTATCGCTATCTAGTACTATAAACTTAAGTGATACTGCGGGGAAACTAATGCAAGCTATCAGCAAAATTTGTACAAGTCGATAATGTGAAACAAAATCGATTGTAACTTCTGGTTACTCTTGTCGAGCTGGAACGTCACGTGTAAAAGAAATGCAAATTGATTTCGATGTAGTAGGCTGATGATTTCGGTCGCCACACTTATCAAAAACAAGAAAAAATGCTACTGTTATGAATGACCAAATACACAGGAAGTCAGGAAATTATCAGTTTAATTTTGATTCTTGCTCCTGCTACTGCATACGGCAAACAGCGAGAAGTTTTAATTCCCGATACGAAGTACATATATATGCGCTGCGATCAGGCCATATAAGCGAATGAACTTTTGCTTGGAAATTAGTTGAGAGTGAATATACAGTCACAGATATTGAAAGGAACATGGAAATACTACAACGGCCAACAAAAGCAAAAATATGTGCATTCGTGAAGATACTGAAATGTATGCTTTAAATGCGAACATTTTAGTTTAGCCTTAACTGTTATTTATAGAAGCAAGAAGTTTACTGTTTCCAGTCACTGTTTACTTTATCTCGACATCGCGTTTCAAAGGTTTACACCTCCATCAAGAAGTGGATTTATTTGTATTCATGATGTGTGTGTTTCGCTGCCACTTTGTGTTAACCTGTGGCATGGTTGAAATGGCTCTGAGCACTATAGGACTTAACTTCTGAGGTCATCAGTCCCCTAGAACTTAGAACTACTTAAACCTAACTAACCTAAGGACGTCACACACATCCATGTCCGAGGCAGATTTCGAACCTGCGACCGTTGCGGTCGCGCGGTGGCAGTGTCTAGTAGAGAAGCAAAACACTATTTCAGAATATAGCCCTGTGGAGGTCTTTGACTAAAATCTGGACGTAAATGTAAATGTGCAAATAAAACAACTAAAATAAAATACCTCAGGTAGTTACAGGCTTCTTTCTCTGCTGGAATGCATCACATTTTGTAAACAAAGATGGTGAACAGAAAATGGTAAGTGCAAAGAACATATAGCAAAACAGAAACACTTCTTCAAAAGTATAAAGAACATATAGCAAAACAAACCCATTATTTCTGAGTAAGTCTTGCAGCACTGTGGAAATCTTTCGTTAGGCAGGTGAATAGACATGTTAAATTAAATATTTCAAGAGGAAATCGAATCCTTTTCTGTAAAGTTTAAATAGCCTCTTCGTGATCATCTATGCAATCAGCTGACTTGTTGAAAAAATTAAATGTAATAATTATTTTGCCTACAGTGATAAAATTATACGTAAATAACAGTTCAAGTTGCTGTTCAGAAATACAGGATTAAAGAGTGACAGAAGGAGAGTACATCCATCTGAATATTCTGTATTCCTTGTCAAAGCATGGTTTCAACATTTACTTTGTAATAACAAGTAACTGATGAAAGCCGAACAAACCCACATCCCTGACGTAACCAAAACTTTGCGTTCCTTTTGTCACCCCTTTCATCCTGTATATCTGAATAGCAACCAAAATTTTTATGTAGGTATAATTTCGTCACTGTTGGCAGTATGATCATTACACTAAATATCTTCAGCATGTCACCTAATTATATAAATGAGTACAAAGTTTTAAGATATATAAACTTGACAGAAATATTTAATGCACTATTCACCTATATTAGATCTACTATTTGTTTTAAGTGGGTCTGAAACACTCATGACCAGCAAAGGACAATAAAATAAATTTAATAAAATAAGCAGTTGCTGTTTGCTTCAGTTCCTTCCACGGTAATAAACAAATTAACTTTGTCCTTAAGACAATACAAAGAGAATAAGACCACCAATCGTTCGGCTGAACAAATCACATTGTAGGCCCGACCTCACTATTTATCACTCCTTCGTGGCTCCAAATGGAGCGCAGTAACGCGCTACTTCTGTAAAGAAATACGAGTATCCTTCATCTTCAGTCAAGAGGAAGTATCGCTCAGTAAATAAATTCAGACTTTTTTAACACGATCTACCGATCTTGATCCAATTATCTACGGCTGCAGCAGAATCAGTTCTGCAGTAGCATCAGTTCTTCAAGTCCCTAACGGAACGGTTCACTCTTTTCTTACCACAGAGTCAGATCTTTATTCAAACAGAGAAGATACTATTCCAGTTGCTCTCTTGTAACCAAACACACACACACACACCTAACTTGAGGAGTACAGTGATGTTGCAATACATAATATGTCAATTACCAAACAAGATTTTGCAAGGAAATCTGGAAGCTGTGCTGAACGGGAGGCCGAACTGTCAACACGGTGCTGTGTTTGGTTTCTCTCTCTCTCTCTCTCTCTCTCTCTCTCTCTCTCTCTCTCTCTCTCTCTCTCTGTGTGTGTGTGTGTGTGTGTGTGTGTGTGTGTGTGTTAGATTGGTTCAAATGGCTCTGAACACTATGGTGCTTAACTTCTAAGGTCATCAGTCCCCTAGGACTTAGACCTACTTTAACCTAACTAACCTAAGGACATCACACACATCCATGCCCGAGGCAGGATACGAACCTGCGACCGTAGCCGTCACGCGGTTCCGGACTGTAGCGCCGAGAACCGCACGGCCACCCGGTCGGCTGTGTGTTAGAGAGAGAGAGAGAGAGAGAGAGAGAGAGAGAGAGAGAGAGAGCAGGAGGAATGGGATAGAAGGCAGAGACAGTGTGGGGAGAGGGAAGGTGGTCGAGATACGAAGAGATGGGGACAACGGAAGGAGGTAATAGGAAGGAATAAGAGAGGTAGAGAGAAGTAGTCGGCCTACTGAGATGGGAGGAGGAGGTGCATTGACCGTATGGTGGAGGAATGTAATTAGAAGACTGGTGGGCGGGTTGATTATAGAGACAGAATATGTAGTTCCTGTTGGCAGCCAGTATGCAAATTCCGCTGCTGGAGGGTCCAAGCAGACACCGTTTGCCGTCCTTGGCCTCCTTCGCTGTGACGATCTCACAGCCTCCTCCGTCAGCGAGGCCGCACCGAGGAGCTAAGCACAGACGCTGGTTGTGACGGCAAGGCCCAAGTGCTGATGCGTCTCCGCGCGGCAGGGCATCGGTAGTCTTTCTGAGGCGGATGTACAGGTCGATGACTGAGCGAGTGAAAGCAACGCGATATACTGGGTGTCCACAAAATACCGTTTATCATTTCAAAAAATCGTAACTTGGAAACTATTAGAGAATCGGGGTTCGCCGCGCGGGATTAGCCGAGCGGTCTGGGCGCTGCAGTCATGCACTGTACGGCTGGTCCCGGCGGAGGTTCGAGTCCTCCCTCGGGCATGGGTGTGTGTGTTTGTCCTTAGGATAATTTAGGTTAAGTAGTGTTTTAAGTAGTGTGATGACCTTAGCAGTTAAGTCCCATAAGATTTCACACACATCTTTGAACAGAATCAGGGTTCGTTGTAAAACTTTTAGGACTCAGAAAGTTTATTTCCTTCGTCGTTTGCTGCAGATTTTACTTGGAGTGTATTTAACTAGCGACAGACCACAAGAAGGCGCAAAGTGTCATCTGAGCTGCAGAATCCAAATCTGTGAAAACGATACTGCGGAATTATGACACCAGTATAGTACCGCACACCACCAAAAACCAGCATAATAAAGCTGTTCAAAAACTTTAAAGAGCCTGGATGCCCTGCTGCGACTCAAGCATGTGATGACAAAATGCAAGCTCCACTTCAACGCAGCCCTCAAAAATCACAACCACATTTGAGTTTATTGTGCGTAATGTGCTGAATGACATTTCCTAATAAGTGGATGGATCCTGATGGTCCCATCGCATGGCTCGCGCACTCTCCCGATCTCACGCTATTACACTTCTTTTTGGGGGTTTACATCAAGGATCGCGTGTACACAACATCAGTCAATGGCATTGCTACCCTTCGTGCATGAAATAATGAAGCAATCACAACTGCTGATGTTGCAATGCTGATCCGTAACGGACAGAACCCGAACATCACTGTGACGTTCTACGAGGCACGAGTGGGTCACACAATGAAATTCTGGCACACTAGAAAAAACTTGAAAAAATGGCTCTGAGCACTATGGGACTCAACATCTTAGGTCATAAGTCCCCTAGAACTTAGAACTACTTAAACCTAACTAACCTAAGACATCACACACACACATGCCCGAGGCAGGATTCGAACCTGCGACCGTAGCAGTCCCGCGGTTCCGGACTGCAGCGCCAGAACCGCTAGACCACCGCGGCCGGCAGAAAAAACTTGAAGAGCTGCCATTGCGATGAGTTGTGGAGAGGCAGTAGGGCGTTTCTACAAGTACCTCTGTAAATTACGCGTCATTTGCATCCCCCTCGCCCACGGTCCCCCCGAAGCATGTTCGACGAGCCCTCCAGCGACCACAATCGAGCTGGCTCAGGTTGGGTGAGCCGAGGTGCGCAGCCAGCGGCCCCTGCGCCTGCGCTGATTCCACACTGGCGCGGTTAGTATGCGCTGACTCCGCTCCGTGCTGCGTGGCTGGCCGATTTTAATGAAGGAGCGCGTCGCGCCGAGACTGCACTGCCAGCCCACCGCACATGCGGGCCACGCGACGCCGTTACTGAGAGCGCATGGGGGGAGAAAAGCTTCTAACCATCAGTCAGCATCGGTCGTACGAGACAAGTATCGCCTCTTTCTCTCTTGGTAACTTGCGGACCTAGGATTCACTACAACAGACAGGTGCTAAGCCCACAGGGCAAAACATTACTCACACCTTTCAGAGAGCACACCGGAAGACGTGACATGATGGCAGACACGAGCAGTCGCGTGAATCTTCAGGTGTTGGCGGCGCAAAGACTGTTTCATTAAGTTTCGGGTGTGCAGCCACAAGAATTCTCTTTCTTCTTCATTTAGCTACACTATTGCAGGTCAGCAACTGGAAGCAGTTAATTCCATAAATTATCTGGGAGTAGGCATTAGGGGTGATTTAAAACGGAATGATCATGTAAAGTTGATCGTAGGTAAAGCAGATGCCAGACTGAGATTCATTGGAAGGATCCTAAGGAAATGCAATCCGAAAACAAAGGAAGTAGGTTACAGTACACTTGTTCGCCCACTGCTTGAATACTGCTCAGCAGTGTGGGATCCGTACCAGATAGGGTTGATAGAAGAGATAGAGAAGATCCAACGCAGAGCAGCGCGCTTCGTTACAGTATCATTTAGTAATCGCGAAAGCGTTACGGAGATGATAGATTAACTCCAGTGGAAGACTTTGCAGGAGAGACGCTCAGTAGCTCGGTACGGGCTTTTGTTGAAGTTTCGAGAACATACCTTTACCGAGGAGTCGAGCAGTATATTGCTCCCTCCTACGTATATCTCGCGAAGAGACCATGAGGATAAAATCAGAGAGATTAGAGCCCACACAGAGGCATACTGACAATCTTTCTTTCCACGAACAATACGAGACTGGAATGGAAGGGAGAACCGATAGAGGTACTCAAGGTACCCTCCGCCACACACGGTCAGGTGGCTTGCGGAGTGTGGATGTAGATGTAGATGTAGATATTTCGGTTGTATAACGTTCAGCCATCTTCAGAGTGATCCGCAAGGCTGCCGCTCCAGTGCTCGCTTCGTCCATTTATACTCGTGTATCGCGCAGCTGCCCAGACGATGAGTGTTCCGAAGTGTTTCCGAACTTTGATCCATAGAGCGCATATTATTTCTGACGAAAGCTGTCTGCAAGATTAATTTTACCATTTACAAAGAGTGTTTGAAGACAGCAGCAAATACAGAAAGCACTGAAAATGAAACCGAAAGAGGCCACAAAGAAAGCAGAAGAAGACGAAGAAACGTTTAAATCGATGGCGTTCCTGCCATATGTGGGTAGCCTCTCATCAAAAATAGGACGGATACTCAACAGACACAAAGTAAAAGTGATTTTTCGTCCTCCATCCAAGACAGCTGCACTCCTGGGCTCCGTCAAAGATGATTTGCTGCTCCGAAAATCTGGAGTTTACTAAATTCCATGTGAATGTGGTTTTTCTTACATTAGACAAACAACTCGTACTGTCCAAGAAAGCTGTTCAGAACACCGGAGGTACACACGACTTTTACAACCTAACAAGTCGGCAGTGGCAGAGCACTGTATTGACACTGGTCACGGTATGTTGTATGACAACGTCGAAATTTCGGCAACTACATCATCTTTTTGGGACTCGATAGTGAAGGAGGCAATTGAGATTCGCTTGACGTCCAATTTAATTAATAGAGATAGTGGTTTCAACCTTGATGAATCTTGGAATTCGGCACTTGGTGTAATAAACTCACAAAGACGTCGTCACAGTGCAGCTCACAATGATATATCGACATGCCAACACAGATCGACCGCGGAGTCATAGATGTAACTCGCACATTGTGCACGTCTCTGCCGCCGACCATCGTCTCTGGCGCATTTGCATCTGTGGCCGCATGCGCAGTTGCGCGGTACACGAGTATAAAGGGACGAAGCGAGCACTGGAGCGGCAGTCTTGCGTCTCACTCTGAAGATGACTGAGCGTTATACAGCCGAAATTTTAGAAGAAGAAGGAGAATTCTTGCGGCTGTACACCCGAAACTTAATGGAACAGGAGCTATCGTGTTTGGACATACCCCTAATCACACCATGAATGAAGTTGCCCGATATGTTCGAGTACCAACGTGGACTGTCGAACGGATCTCACGTAACTTGGGGTGGCAACGGTGATCGTAAAGAGATTCTAACCGACACACGGACCAGAGACAAGTGTCGCGCCTTGTCAATGACAGTAGGTTTCAAACCTGACAGGAAGTGCTACTGACAAAAAATTCAGGTCCATCTCAACCAGTTTTCGAGCACGCATCGTAAGGGAACTGCATGTAACGGACATTTGGAGTCCAGTACCTCGCAACTACTCACGCCGACACATAGAGCAGCACATCTTCAGTGCTCCAGACGGTACAGCAACTGGACTGTACTTCACTGGAGACATATAGAATGTTCCGTTGAGTTGCCATATTGCCACTTTTGAAAAAAAAAATTATTTCAGCATCACCAGTGACCAGTTGCTACCTTTTATTGTAAATCTTCATGATGAGTATTATGTCTTCCGAGATGATGATAACCATATTCATAGGGCTGCTCGCATACGTTCCTGGTTTGACGAACACTGAGGCACGCTATCACACCTCAACTGGCTGCTAAATCACCCGATATTACGATCACAGAAAACGTCAGGAACAATATTTGGAACACTGGCAAATGTAGCAGTCAACAACCCTAACATCACTTAGTTGCTTAAGACAGATATTGCATACATGAAGAAACTTGTGGACTATATCAGGCCCTTTTCATGGCTAGATGCGGTGCTGCACGGTATTAGCGTGACGTCTCCTACGAGCGACTAAGTTTTTGCATGTGTGCCTGTACAGTATGTCCAGAAATTAAGGTTGGATTTTGCAGTAAACGGTGATGTAGGGATAAGATGTAATGCTAGTGCATTGCAGGTTGCAGTTATTGCTGAAAACAACGCATGCTACCGCTAAACATGTGACTGTCGTTACATTTTCTTGAACAAGCGTGATGTAAACTGTGCAGGAGAGGCTAGCCGTCGTGATATGGAGATTATAGAGATTGTCGTATGGTGAAATTCAGGCGATATTTGATCGCCGATTCCATACAGGGGAACCTACTGATATGGTAATCCAACAATTAGTGAACAAGTTTAAGTGGACTGGTCCTGTTAAGAACGAGCCCGGAAAGGCCATCCATCAACCTCTGCTGACCGAACTGAAGACATTAGAATATCTCTGAACGCGGTCTAAGTTTGGTGCGGCGATTGTCGGTGGAATTGGACACACTCGACGATACATAAAGTGTTGCGAACACGCCGAAAGAAAAGCCGTATCATCTGCAGGTCCTGCATCAATTACATAACGAGGATTTGGCAGAGCGTATAAATATATGCCAGGATTTCCTCGAAGCAAATGCAAATTGCAACATCCTCAACCAGTTGCTATTCAGTGACGAAGCCACCTTTCACATTTGTGGAAGGGTTAACCGACGTAACTGCATTATACGGGCTGAGGCACCATCATTGGACAGGACAACCTGGAAATCCAGCGAGAATCCCACAAAGTTAATGTGTGGATGGGAATATCCGTTTGCAAAATCTACAACCTTTTCTTCCTCGCCAAAAACTTAATGGGGCAATGTACATAGATACGTCGCTGCAGTTTCTTTTACCACAGCTTGTTCAGGATGAACGTGTGCATAATGTTTACAAACAACAGCACGGGCACCATGTCATTATGGCATAGATGTGCGTACGTTGTTAACTTTTGTTTTTCCTGGAAGATGGATTGGACACGCAGGACCATGATCTTGGTGGTGATTTCTGTTCACCTCGCACCCTTGGCCTTCTTCGTCTGGGGATTTATCAAGGGACACGTGTTTCACCGACACCTCAGCAACTCATTGGTGGAACTCGCAGACCGAACTAGACAAGTTGCTGGGATTTATCAAAGGATATTCACCGACACCTTATCAGCTCATTGGCGGAGCTCCGACACCGAAATAGACAAGTTGCTACAGCTATAAAGCGACAAATGCTCCGAAATGTTTTATGTACAATACCTGGTAGATGAGAATTGTGTCGAGATGTGAGTAGTGCTCATGTTGAATGTACCATGTAACAAACATACGCCACTATAAATAATAAAAATACCAATATTACTCGACACCCTGTATTCCTACTGTTGTGGCGTAACAAGCTAGTCACGCCACACTGAGGAGGAAGCCGAAAGGCACGCGTACACACACGCCGACTGGCGTCAAGTCTGGAACAGGATACGTATTGAATACTATAAAGAAAATACGTATCTTTGGAATATACTTAACTTTTAATCAATCCTTGTGATACATCTCTCTTGACTATACAAATGAGACTCGTAAGATACATGCACTGATACAATTGGCGCCTTGCTAAGTCGTAGCCATTAACTTAGCTGAAGGCTATTCTAACTGTCTCATGGCAAATGAGAGCAAAGGCTTCGTCCGTGTAGTCGCTAGCAACGTCGCCGTACAACTGGGGCGAGTTCTCGTACGTCTCTAGAGACCTGCCGTGTGGTGGCGCTCGGTCTGCGATCACACAGTGGCGACACGCGGGTCCGACATGTACTAATGGACCGCGGCCGATTTAAGCTACCACCTAGCAAGTGTGGTGTCTGGCAGTGACACCACACCTACATTTTCAGAAACGGTTCACCATTGTACCTCGCTGGAGACCTAAGGTCCGAGCGTACGGAACAGGCTCTCAAATATCTGAATAGCTCGAAGACTTTTTTTTTTAAGTAATAGCACATATTACGTTGTCCTGCAGGTCGAGTGTACATCAGACATAATGGTAAATTCAGGAGTATTACATCAGACATAAAGGTAAATTCAGGAGTATCACAGGAAATCTGATAAGACCGCCTTGTTTTCTATGTACACTAACTGATCAAAGTTATCCGAGTACTCTGTGTAGTGTGGAATTGACCGCTTATGTCACGAGAGGTGGAGTCATAAGAGTAAAACGTGGTGGGAATATTGTGTTGTCACTAGAGAAGCACTGAACAGCAGAATGGGTCGGCCAGGAGAATTCAGAGACTTACAACGTGAGCTAGGCACTGGATGTCGCCTGGGTAACAAATACATCAGGGACATTTCAAGCCATCTCAAGCTGCCCAAGCCGACTGTTGATGAAGTGGAAACGCGAAGGAACGACGACAGCTGAACCACAACCAGGCAGATCTCATGTAATGATGGACAGGAATCGTCGATCATTGCGGAGGGTGGTTGTAAGAAATCGCATGAAATCTGCGGAAAGATCCACTGGTGAATTTCGAAGTGCAACGAGCAATCCAGCTAGCACAATGTGCGTAAGGAGTGAAAAAGAATAGTGTACAATGGTCGAGTAGTTCCTCATAAGCCACACATTGCTGTAGTCAATCGTAAGCAACGCGTGAGGTGGCGTAAACAGCGACGCCGCTGTACTGTGGGTGACAGGAAACGAATGATTTGGAGCGATGAATCACGCTGTACCCCATGGCTATCCCGTAGAACGGTTTGGTTTTGGCGAATGCCTGGAGAAAAATGTTCAAATGTGTGTGAAATCTTATGGTACTTAACTTCTAAGGTCATTAGTCTCTAAGCTTACACACTACTTAACCTAAATTATTCTAAGGACAAACACACACACCCATGCCCGAGGGTGGACTCGAACCTCCGCCGGGACCAGCCGCACAGTCCACGACTGCAGCGCCCCAGGCCGCTCGGCTAACCCCGCGCGGCGCTTGGACAACGTTACCTGACGATGATGATGATGTTTGGTTTGTGGGGCGCTCAACTGCAGGGTCATCATCGCCCATACACAATCCAATCTAGCCACTGTCACGAATGATGACGACGACGAAGAAATGATGAGGGCCGGCCGCGGTGGTCTCGCGGTTCTAGGCGCGCAGTCAGGAACCGTGCGACTGCTACGGTCGCAGGTTCGAATCCTGCCTCGGGCATGGATGTGTGTGATGTCCTTAGGTTAGTTAGGTTTAAGTAGTTCTAAGTTCTAGGGGACTGATGACCACAGCAGTTGAGTCCCATAGTGCTCAGAGCCATTTGAACCAAATGATGAGGACAACACAAGTACCAAGCCCCCGAGCATAGAAAACTCTCAACCCGGCCGGGAATCGGATCTGGGACCCAGTGATCCAGATGACGATGATTATGTTTGGTTTGTGGGGCGCTCAACTGCGCGGTTATCGGCGTCGGTACAAATTCCCAACCTTTGCTCAGTTCAATCTCGCCACTTTCATGAATGCTGATGAAATGATGAGGACAACACAAACACCCAGTCATCTCGAGGCAGGTGAAAATCCCTGACCCCGCCGGGAATCGAACCCGGGACCCCGTGCTAGGGAAGCGAGAACGCGACTACGAGACCACGAGCTGCGGACCCGTGATCCAGAGGAAGCAAAGCTAGCCACTAGACTACGAGCTGCGGACCCTTGACTTCACGTGTAGCACGAACAGTGCAGTATAGTGGAGGGGGTGTTGCGGAATGGGGGTGTTTTACTTCGTTATAGAGCGCTAATGTGCTGCTTCCTGGACTCGGGTAGGCGCGACGGCCCCGGATCGAGTCCGCCCGGCGGCTTAACGACGGAGACCGGTGTGCCGACCAGCCTGGATGTGATTTTTAGGCGGTTTTCCACATCCCACTAGGTGAATATCGGGCTGGTCCCCACGTCCCGCCTCAGTTACGCGGCTCGCAGACATCTGAACACATTCGCACTATTCCATGGATTACACTTGACGCAGACAGTTGGGGTACACTAATTCCGTCCGGAGGGGGTGGGGGGGGGGGTACGGGGTGGCGGCAGGAAGGACATCCGGCCACCCCTTAAATTAACCTTGCCAAATCCGACTAACCATGCCGACCCTGCGTCATTGCGGGAAGAAGGCACAAGCAAAAGAAAGAAAGAAAAGAAAGGTGTTTTACTTCGTTATGATGTTGTTTCCTTATGGCTCTTAAGAAATCGCTAAATGCGGAAGGATATGAATACATTTTACGCCATTGTGTACTGTGTACAGTAGACGAACGGTTCGGAGACGGTGATTGAACGCAGTAGCACGACAACGTACTCTGTCATAAAGCAGCAACAGTGAAGCAGTGATTTATCGACAATAACAGTCTTGAAACGGACTGGTTAGCCCAGAGTCCCGAGCTAAAAGTTGTGGAACATCTCTGGGATGAGTTAGGACGTCGACTTCGCGTCCAGCATCACTACTTTGTGTGGTTTTGATTCTCGAAGAAGAGCGGGCTGCAGTTCCTCCAGACATATTCAGACACTTCATTCAAAGTGTCCTCAGCAGAGTTGAAGCTGTCATAAAGACGGTGGGTGACACACTCCACATTAATTTCCATTAATAGGTGTCCCGATACTTCTGACAAGATAGCATACATAAACGGTATGTCGCATAAGATGGGGAGCTATTTGCAACTGTTTGCTGATGACATTGTTATGTACGGGGCGCTATCGTCATTGAGTGACTGTTGGGGGATATTGGGTGAGTGGGGCGGGTTTCTATTTAGCGCGATGAATGCCGCCTCGCTTTAAAAGTGAAGAACTGTAAGTTAATGCGGATGCATATGAGAAACAACTCTATAATGTTCGAATACAGTATTAATAATACGCTGCTTGATTGTGTCACGTTGATTGGACATGTACGAGTAACAGTACGAAAGACAATGAATGGGACGAACACATAAGATTAGTTTTAGGGAAGATAATGATCTCTCAGGTGATGAGGCAGGTACCAGAGAGGAAACTGTGCCTGCACCTACATCTACATCTAAAGTCCTCAAGCCACCTTACGGTGTGTGGCAGAGGGTACTTCGTGTAGCACTGTCACTTCCCCCTTTTCCTGTTCCAGTCGTGAATGGTTCAACTGCTTCTAAGCCCTCGTGAGAGATCGCTCATTTTACCTCCACGGTCTTTGCGGGAGATATACGCAGCTGGAATCAATATATTTGCTGATTGTTCTAGAACTGCATGTTCTCGGGACTTTCAGCAGTTAACCACACCGTGATGCCGAACGCCTGCCTTGCAGCACTTGCCACCGGAGTTGGTTGAGAATCTCAGTGACGCTTCCGCGCTTAGTAAATGAACCTTTAACGAAACGCGGTGCCCTTCTTTCGATCTTCCCTGTTTCCTCTATTAATTCAGTCTCGTACGGATTCCCGACTGACGAACAACATTCAAGTACTGGTCGAACGATGGTTTTGTGAGGTACCGCCTGTGAGGGTGGACTATATTTCCTGCGAATTCTTCGAATGAATCTCAGTCTCACATCTTTTGGGATTGCAATCTTGTAATGGTACAATAATGTGTTTTTTGCCTATTATAATGGACTCCCTTTCTTATAGTCCATATATTATGAAGCACAATTATTACGTTGTAATAAACAACGTTAAAATATATAGTAAGAGTAAATGCGTTATATTCAAAAATAAATAGTACTCGTCTTGCAAAATTGGTCTCAGTGTCACGGCTGGTTTCTTTGTGCCTGTATAACCTGTTGAAAAGATTAAACTTCCTGGCAGATTAAAACTGTGTGCCGGACCGAGACTCGAACTCGCGACCTTTGCCTTTCGCGGACAAGTGCTCTACCATCTGAGCTACCCAAGCACGACTCACGCCCCATCCTCACAGAGACGAGGTACTGGCAGAAGTAAAGCTGTGAGAACGGGGCGTGAGTCGTGGTTGGGTAGCTCGGTTGGTAGAGCACTTGCTCGCGAAAGGCAAAGGTTCCGAGTTCGAGTCTCGGTCCGGCACACAGTTTTAATCTGCCAGGAGGTTTCATATCAGCGCACACTCCGCTGCAGAGTGAACATCTCATTCTGTTGAAAAGATTTTGTCCAGAGCCGTTTCAATGACAAGTCGTTGGAACATTATGTTGCTCTTAACCATTTTCTTCTTTTATATAGGCCGGCCGAAGTGGCCGTGCGGTTCTAGGCGCTGCAGTCTGGAACCGCGAGACCGCTACGGTCGCAGGTTCGAATCCTGCCTCGGGCATGGATGTGTGTGATGTCCTTAGGTTAGTTAGGTTTAACTAGTTCTAAGTTCTAGGGGCTAATGACCTCAGGAGTTGAGTCCCATAGTGCTCAGAGCCATTTGAACCATCTTTTATATGCTTGTTATTGAAACACACTTTTCCACCGTATATTTGACACTTTTCAGACATACAATGTGCAACTTGCTTGAGCCATTACAAAGAACATAATCGATCAGAGAACAACATGTACCAAACTCAGTAGTGTTAAATCCGATTTGACGCACTGGGGCGAAAATATATGTACTACGAACCCAGCTTCCAGTACCTTCCAGAACAGGAGTGGTCCAAATTAGTATTAACATGACTATCTTAATTGAAATTGTTTTCCAGAGTTGTTTTCTGAAAATAACTTTTTAAGTGAAGACTTTTAGTCTTAATGGTTAATAAAAAAGGCCGCAAACTTTGGAAATATGAGGAATAGGTCTTCCTATTAGTTTATAAAATCGATTTCATTATCGAATAAAAAATGGAAAAAAATTATAATTGAAAATAGAAATTCTGTGTACGTGAAAACTGAAGCATAAAAATGTTATTTTGATCATTTAAATTGACAATTCTGATTGCTAATTTCCATGGTACAAGTTCGGCTTTACGAAAGGGACTGATACGAATAGTAAAAATATATTCTAAAAAAATATTTTTTGCAATTAAATATGTTGAGAAATATCTACAGATGAGAAACATATACTTTAAATACAAAAATTAACCCAAGTCTGTCCAAAATTTATACAGAATCTAACATTTTGGTTAATATGTGAGAGTTCCGAGGAGACTTGGTACATTCCACTATGCATAATGCAATACGTTCATTTCTGCCGTCAGTTGCCAGTACCTGCACAAAGCGTCAATCCCTGCGCCAAACCAATCAGAAGAGTGATGACAAGCAAAAGGTCGTCCCCTCGCCGTATCTCCGTGTACTCATCAGAAGCACGCAAACAACTCACCCACGCAGGCATCCACAACTAGAAGTACAGCGCCGTGGGTGCTGTACGATTGTTCAGTATGCCTGTAAGGAGTGGTAGAGCCGAAATGGTGAGGAATTTAAACTGGCCTCTCGGGCGCTGTAAGTGATTGTTTTTTTTTTTTTTGTGGAAGAGATTGGGAATGATGTCACGCGCGAGTGATTTCTCTCGTGGGAAGAGGAACGGGGCTGGCCGCGTGACAGCCGGGCGCTCACGCCCGTGGCGCCGCGGTCGCCGCACGTGAGGCGACTCTGCTACCAGCTACCAGGTACCAGGTACCGGCTACCAGCGCGGCGCCATATCACTGCGCCAGCGGCCACAACTCGAGGGCTGACCCACTGCTTAGCATTGTCGTCGCCGCGCGTCCATTACCCTCGCCGGCGCCCATTGCTCATGTAAATGGCCGCGTCCGTATTCCACGCACGCCGTCACGCCGAAACACTCTGGTGTCGGAATATTCAGCAGCCGCCCCGAGACTCCCCTAATCTGAAGAGCGCCTTTTCCGGCGGTAATGCCACGGGGTAAGTGGTGCTATCCTCCTACGTGGACGGCGACTGTAAATCGCGGTAAAGAGGTGGCGATAGCCCCGGATGTGCTCGCCCCCAACAATCCTTTGCGTCAAATAAGGACGGGAAGCTTCCGACCGTCGTCGAGTATGTTAAAAAGCTCACAGGGTGCAGCAAGAACTGAAAGATGGCTTCATCGAGAAGATTTTGCAAGAACGATACGGAGCCAATACACAAAAACGTTCAACATCAATCCACCGAGTGCATGAAGTTTCGGTTGTTGTAATTGCAGCAGAATAAAGAGCTAAGCTGGTATTTTACTCACCTTGATATTTAGATGGGGAAAGAGGAATATGTATTGGTGGAAAGAGAATATAATGTATAAGATTTGCTGATGACATGGCAGAAAGTGAGCGGATAGTGAATAACATGCTCAAAGATCTGAATGAAGCTTATGTGGAATATGGAATGCAAATAAACACAGCAAAAACAAAGAGTATGGTCATCAGTACAAGACGTAGACTGTCCCATATTAAAATAGGACAATCTACCATTAACCAAGTAAGTGCATTTAAATATCTTGGAAGTACAATAACTGAAAACTTGAGATGTCACCAGGAGGTGAAAACTCGAATTGACATAGCTGAGGAGGCATTCAACAGAAAGAGGAGACTCTTATGTGGCAAATTAGATAAAGGACTAAGGAAAAGGCTTGGCAAATGTTTTGTCTGGAGTGTGGCATTACATGGGGCAGAAACATGGACGCTGAGACGAGAGGATGAAAAAAGGTTAGAAGCATTTGAGATGTGGATGTGGAGGAGAATGGAGAGAATAAGCTGGATGGAAGGAGTGAGAAATGAAAGAGCATTGGAAAGGGTTGGTGAGAGAAGATGTCTGCTGAAATTGTTCGAGAAAGGAAAAAGAACTGGTTGGGACATTCATTGAGAAGGGAGTGCTTGCTAGCAGGTGCTTTGGGAGGATTTATTTGTGGGAGAAGACTGAGAGGCAGAAGGAGATACAAGATTATAGACGACATAAAGGGAAGAGGAAATTATGCAGACCTGAAGAGGATGGCAGAAGACCGGACAGCCTGGAGAACTACCATGTGAAAACCTGCCTTATGGCAGAACACTGATGATGATGTTGATGATATTTATCTCCGTGGTCTACGTCAATAAAACTCATCTGCATCTACATTCACACTTCGCAACCCGTCGGACAGCGTATGGCGTAGGGTGTCTTTTGCCAAACATTTCGTGGTTTGGCGATGAAATTTTAATTTTGTCAGAGTCGGCAATGGACTTGCTAGACCAATTGAACGAAATGGATAGTGTCTCGAAAAGATGTTAAAAGATTAATATCAACAAACACAAGAAAGACAAAAAGACCGGAAGACCAAGAACAAAGCGCTCGGATTAAAAAGGTTGTGAGACATGGATGTAGTCTTTCACCCCTGCTATTCAATCTATACATCAAAGAGGCAACGACGGAAATAAAAGAAAGGTTCAGGAGAGGGATTAAAATTCAAGGCGAAAGGATATCAATGACAAGATTCGCTGATGACATTGCCACCCTCAGTGAAAGTGAAGTAGAATTACAGGATGTGTAGAAAGGAATGAAGTGTCTGATAAGTACAAAATATGGATTGAGAGCAAATCAAAGAAAAACGAAAGTAAAGGGAAGAAACAGACATGAGAACAGCGAGAAACTTAACATCGGGATTGGTGATCACGAAGTAAATGAAGTTAAGGAATTCTGCAACCTAGGCAGCAAAATAATCCATGACGGACCGAACAAGGAGAACATAAAAAGCAGACTAGCACTGGCAAAATGGGGGTTCCTGGCCAATAGAAGTCTACTAGTATCAAACATAGGCCTTAACTTGAGGGAGATATTCTTCACAGAAGAGGAGTCAGTATTGTATGGTGGTGAAACACAGTCTATGGGAAAATGGGAACAGACGAGAATCGAAGAATTTGAGACGCGGTGCTACAGAAGAATGTTGAAAACTAGGTGGACTGATCGGATAAGAAATGAGCAGGTTCTCTGCAGAATGGGCGAGGAAAGGAATAAGTGCAAAACAGTGACAAAAAGAAAGGACATGTCCCTGTCCATGGTAAAAGAGGAAGCTGTAGAGGGTAAAAACTGTAGGGGAAGACAGAGATCGTAATACATTCGGCAAATAATCAACGAGGTTGGCTGCAAGTGCTACTCTGAGATGAAAATGCAGGCACAGGAGAGGAATTTGTGGCGGGCCGCATCAAACCAGTCAGAAGACTGATGACTTAAAAAACCAAGGGCAATACAAAGCAGTCGAATTAAATCAAGTTCAGTTCACTGAAGTATAACGGTCATTAAAATGAAAAGGAGACAGATGGAATAAAAGTGAGTAAACTGTTTATTATTGCCGGCCGCGATGGACTAGCGGTTCTAGGCGCTCAGTCCGGAACCGTGCGACTGCTACGGTCGCAGGTTCGAATCCTGCCTCGGGCATGGATGTGTGTGATGTCCTTAGGTTAGTTAGGTTTAAGTAGTTCTAAGTTCTAGGGGACTGATGACCACAGATGTTAAGTCCCATAGTGCTCAGAGCAATTTGAACCATCTGTTTATTATTTCAAAAGCATTTGCCATAACTGTTAATACGTTTATCCCTCTGTGAGACAAGACGGTCAATGGCTTCGTGGCAAAATGTTTGCGGTTGTCTAAGGAACCATGATTTGACCCAGGAGTACACCCCTTTGTCCGAAGCAAATTGACGACCACAGATGTATTTGTTAAGGGCTGCAAAAATGTGAAACTCGCTTGGGGAGAGATCGGGACTGTATGGAGGACGTGTAAGAGCTTCCGAGCGATTCTTCTGGAACGTAGTTGAAACAATCTGCCAGCAAAATGCCCGCGTAATGTTGCCAAGGTTCTTTCGAGTACGCTGTCGAAGTTTAGCTTCCAAGCCCTTACACATGCTCCGTACAGTCCCGATCTCACCCCGAGCGATTTCCATGTTTATGGAGCGCTGAAGATAGACATTCGTGGCTGTCGATTTGCTTCGGACGAAGAGGTGCACTCCTGTTTAAAATCATGGTTCCGTAGGCAACCTTATACATTTTTCCATGAAGGTATTGATTGTGCTGTCTCACAGTGCCATAAATGTTTTATCAGTTATGGCGATTACTTATAAAATAATAGCAGTTTACTTACTTTTTTCCATCTGCCTCGGTTTCAATTGACTGATACTTATCGAATAAGAAACGAGACACTAAAAATAGCTGATGAGCTATGCTATTTGGGGAGCACATTAAGTGACTATGGCCGAAATAGAGAAGATGCAAAATGAAAACTGGAAATAGCAGGAAAAGCGTTTTCGAAAGTGAAACATTTGTTAACATCGAAAATAAATTTAAGAGTTAAGAACTCCTTTTCTGGTATGGAGTGTAGCCTAGTACGGAAGTGAAACGTGTACGACGAGCAGTTCACAAGAGAAGAGAAGAGAATAGAAGAGAAGAGAAGCTTTTGAAACGTGGTGCTACAGAGGAATGTTGAACATTAGTTGGATAGATCGAGTGGTGGGGTACTGAATTGAACTGGAGGAAAAAGAAATTTGTTGATTAAAAGAAGAAATCGCTCGATAGGGCCCTTCCTGAGGCATCAAGAAATCTTCTAGGAAAGGACGCTCTCGGAGTGTTAACAGTGGCAAAATAGCATCATCACACCCTAAGAATGTAGTAATATTTTTGCCTCAAGATAAAAATTACATTGGGCACAATACCGTCTCCATCTAGACGGACTCCTGTTTCCTAATGAAATCTCCTCACTGAAACTGGTAAATGTCCTCAATTTCTGCCATAAAAAAAAAAAAAATCTCAGATGACCCCTCCGTGTCAGTGAACATTTGGTGTCCAGTATAATGTACTGGATTGTATCATTCAAAAATTCTTCGAGGCAATGAAATATTTGCGAAGATACTCCGTCTATCATAATTTTGGTATGAGTTGAAAATGTGGTACATTCTCGGATGTTCTTGGGAAATGGCCACCACTAACATAGTTCCGAAAGCCGCAGCTGGAGAGGGGCGTGTGCAAGAAGTGGTGCCCTCGCCGAATCACTGTGGTCGACTCTCGTGAGTTGTGACTTGAGGTGGCTTTTCAAATGGCAAAGCCAGCCTGAAGACGGCCTAATTGGTGTTGCGCTTAATGGCATCAACATCTCTAGCTTCTTCTGACTGTCCATTAGTCAATGAACTGTGCAACGTCTCTCGTCTATGCTTTCGCAAGTTTTTTTGAACAGATTGTGAGTATGCCACGTATACTGTCTGAGCCAAAGTATACGGCGACCTATTAGTGGTGGACGTTAAATGGGGTGTGTCCACTCTTCGTCTTTATGAAGGCTTTAACCCTGGTGGAGATACTTTCAGTGATGTGTCTGAATGTGTGTGGAGGTGTGGCTGCCCATTGCTCTTCAAAAGCCGAAATCAGAGAAGGTAGTGATGTTGGGCGCCGAGGTCTGAAGCGAAATCGACGTTCTAACTCATCCCAAACGTGTTCCATTGGGATCAGGTAGGGATTCCGGGGAGGACAGTCCATTTCAATAACCCTTTTGTCCACAAACCATTGCCTCACATATGCTACTTTACGACAGAGTGAATTGTCATCTGACACAATGAACCATCGTCTCTGAACTCTTCCTGTGTTATAGACAGTGAGCAATGTTGTAAAATGTGCTCATATCCTTCGGCATTTACCGTTTTCTTAAGCACAATAAGTGGGCCACACCCTAACCACGAAAATCACCCCCATACCGCAGCACCACATCCTCCGCACTTCACTGATGGCACTATATACGTTGGTAAGTGACGTTCTCTTGCTTCACTAAACCCAAATCTTTCTATCGGATGTCACAGGTATATCATTCCAAGTCACTCGTTTGCAGTCATCCATTGTCCAGTGGGGTCGCTCTTCATATCACCTCAAGCGCTCCTTAGGACTGACCACAGAAATGTAAGACTTATGAGGAGCTGCTCGACCACTGTATCCCATTATTTTTAACTCTCTGCGCACAGCCATTGCACTAGCTGGACTGATGATAACACTAGGGAACTCACGAGTGATTCCTCCCGCTGATTTCATGCTACTTTTTACAGTCATCCTCCGCAAAGCTCTATTGTTCCTGTCCTTCAGTATATATGAGATATGCCTGTTCTTGGTTTAGCTGTAGCTCTTCCTTCTCGTTTCCACTTCAGAATAGCATCACAAACAGTCGACTCAGGCAGCTTTATAAGGGCTGAAATGTCCCAAAATGGCCGGCGGGCGTGGCCGAGTGGTTCTAGGCGCTACAGTTTGGAACCGTGCGACCGCTACGGTCACAGGTTCGAATGCTGGTGTGCAATCAATACCAAGTACCGTCGGAAGGGCAAAACCACTTACAATAAATTTGTAATTAATTTATTATAGTGGTATTGGGAAGGGATACTGGACGTATACAAAGAAGGGCAGCACGAATGGTTGCAGGTTTGTCTGATAGTCACTGAGACGCTGGCTGAATAATCTGAACCGGCAACGATTAAAAACACACGCCAACTATTCTGCTAAAGACACCCTACAATGGACGTTCAATAAGTAATGCAACACATTTTTTTCTGAAATACATCATTTTATTCCCCTTTCTTTTGGCTACAAAACCCTATTTTTCAACATAATCTCCGTTCAATACGAAGGCCTTACTGGGAGGGCGTGTATACCTGCATGGAACCACTCTACTGGTCGACGCCGGACCCAATGTCTTGTTGCATCTGGACGAGCGGTTCTAGGCGCTTCAGTCCGGAACCGCGCTGCTGCTGCGGTCGCAGGTTCGAATCCTGCCTGGGCGTGGCTGTGTGTGATGTCCTTAGGTTAGTTAGGTTTAAGTAGTTCTAAGTTCTAGGGGACTGATGACCTCAGATGTTAAGTCCCACAGTGCTCAGAGCCATTTCTCTTGTTGCGTCAGTATCCTACCCACCATCCACGTACTGCTTCCCGTGGAGTGTATCCTTCATTGGGCCAAACACATTGAAGTCAGAAGGTGGGAGGTCAGGGGATACGATGGATGAGGAAGAAAAACCCAATGAAGCTTTGTGAGCTCCTTTCGGGTACGCAGACTTCTGTGACGCCTTGCGTTCTCCTGAAGAAGGAGAAGTTCGTTTGTATTTTCGTGGCGATGAAGGTGCCGAAGTCATTTCTTGAATTTCCTGATGGTAACACAATACACTTCCGAGTGAATCGTTCCACCATGAAGGAGGCCATCAAACAGAATAGCCCCTTCAGGGTCCCAGAAGATCGTAGCCACGACTTTGACGCTTGAGGGTGCTGCTTTGTACATTTTCTTCGGAGGAGTGGTGGTGTGGCACCACTCCATCGTATGTAGTTCTGTTTCCGGTTCGAAGTGATGAACTCACATTTCATCGCCTGTAACGATGCTCGACAGTAAATTGTCACGATCATCCTTGTAGCGTGCAAGCAATTCCCCACAGATGGACCTTCGTTGCTGTTAATGGTTATCTATTACGAGGGTGGAACCTAGCGGGCACACACCATTGAGTCCCCAACTGGTGAACGAGTGTGTCAGTACACTACTACAGAGACCCAGTTATGCGGCGTGGTGTTTGATTACAATCCGTCGATCACCTCGAAAGAGAGTGTCCGCACGTTCCAACATTGCAGGAGTCACTGCAGTGTGCGGCTGGCCGACACGCGGGAGATGGGACAGGTTTGCGCGACCTTCTTGCCATGATGTCAGACCTCTCGCTCAGCAACTCACCGTGCTTTTGTACACTGCCAGGTCTCCACAGACATTCTGCAATCGCCTATCAATGTCACGATGCTTTGGTTTTCCTTGCTTGGAAAGCATCTTCGTTGCTGGCGCCATTTTGGAGGCTACGTACAGAGCCCCCACCTATCGGAACTTCATGAGACTTTAAGGGCTGAAGCGGGAATATTCCACGATGTCCCGCAACAAATTCCGCACTTCTACAGCCGAAATTGGCGGAGAAAAAAAATTGTTGCAGTACTTATTGAACATCCCTCGTTTCAAGAACGCGTAACTGGTGACTAACCTAGGATAACACGAAGGTCATTACGTACAGGTCCCGTAGAGAAGCCTGAGACAAAGCTAGATTAACTACTGCGGGCATACAGACAAAAATGGCTCTGAGCACTATGGGACTCAACATCTTAGGTCATAAGTCCCCTAGAACTTAGAACTACTTAAACCTAACTAACCTAAGGACATCACACACACCCATGCCCGAGGCAGGATTCGAACCTGCGACCGTAGCAGTCCCGCGGTTCCGGACTGCAGCGCCAGAACCGCTAGACCACCGCGGCCGGCGCATACAGACATTAAGCAGAAATTCTTCGCGTGCTTCGTAAGCGAACGCGACGGATAGAAAAGCTGATATGTGGTGCAATGTGAAGTACGTTTCACCGTGCACTTGTCAGTGGTGTGCAGAGTATAGACGTAGATGTAAATGCATATTAATGAGCTGCAGCAGCAGACAGGGGACTGCCGCGGAGGGCCAGACGGAGACGCGCCTCATTACACGCAGCCAGTCTGGCGGAATAAATTGCCCGTCTAACGAGCAATGCGCCCGACTTCCGACCCGCACTGCGGAGCTGCCAACTGGCGGCCGCTGCTAGCAGGGTCAAGCGTCGCCAGGGCTCCAGCGAGGACGAGGAAGTTTCTGAGAGAGAAGAGGCTAGAGGCGAGCAAACTTGTAAACAAGGCATTCACCGGCAGTCGCTCTGACAGTAGTTGTGCAGGGGGATTCAAAGTGAATGTGGCAAAGACAATGTATTTCTGTGACTACAGTAATGACTTTACTTTAGATATACAAACTTGTAAACAAGGAAAATTGTAAACAAGACATTCACCAGCAGTCGCTCTGACAGTGACTACAGTAATGACTTTACTTTATAAATACAAACTTGTAAACATGGCATTCACCAGCAGTCGCTCTGACAGTAGTTGTACAGGGGGATTCAAAGTGAATGTGGTAAAGACAATGTATTTCTGTGACTACAGTAATGACTTTACTTTAGAAATACAAACATAGACTCAAATGTTAACTCTTATAGTTTATCTTCGATAAGAATAGAAACTGAAGCAATGAATTAAAATCTGCACCACGCCCAGGATTTGAACTAGGGTCTCCTACATAGGAGGCAGACGGGCTCACCAGTACACAACCGTAACATTATGGCTGCAACACCTGCTTGAACTATCTTAGTCAGTGCCCCCCCCCCCCTCCGAACACAAACTTCACATCTTCAACCCATTTTCCCCTTCTTAAATCGTCAGGTTTGCCGAGGCTCTCCATACAAAGTTAGGGTGCTTTTCCAGTGTATGAGAGCCTCGGTAATATTGACTATTTAAGAAAGGAAAAATGCGCTGAAAGTGTGATGTTTGTGTTAGAGATGACTTTGGACTACGTAGTCCATGCAGCAATGACAGCCACAAAGCTAAGGTATTGTAGTGGTTAGACATGCGTCTAGTAAACAGGAGCTGTTGTACAAATTTTAACTCATTGCTTCAGCTTCTATCCTTATCGAAGATAAAGTTGAGGCTCATATGTCTCCAGGAAAATGTAATTTCATCAGATCTCACAGTTTAGCTTGGCAAAAATGAAACAATGGAAAGTGGCCGTTGTTAATCGCTGGCGTTAAATATTAAAAATGGTAGCATGCACGATAGAAAAAGGATATTGTGTCACAGAATACGCAAAAACATTATCAATAATTATTGTTCAAAGACATTTCAGGGCTGCCTTTGGTAAAGCGGCACCACACCGTCACAACATTGCTAGATGGGCAAAACAAATCGAGGACACAAGATGCATGCGCAAGAAGAAAACCACAGGACGGGCATCAAAATGGTTCAAATGGCTCTGAGCACTATGGGACTTAACAAAAATGGTTCAAATGGCTCTGAGCACTATGGGACCCAACTGCTGTGGTCATTAGTCCCCTAGAACTTAGAACTACTTAAACCTAAGTAACCTAAGGACATCACACACATCCATGCCCGAGGCAGGATTCGAACCTGCGACCGTAGCAGTCGCACGGTTCCTGACTGCGCGCCTAGAACCACGAGACCACCGCGGCCGGCGGGACTTAAAATCTGAGGTCATCAGTCCCCTAGAACTTAGAACTACTTAAACCTAACTAACCTAAGGACATTACACACATCCATGCCCGAGGCAGGATTCGAACCTGCGAGCGTAGCGGTCGCGCGGTTCCCGACTGTAGCGCCTAGAACCGCTCGGCCATTCCGGCCGGCGGACGGGCATCCATCGAGAATGAAGTGGTGGAGAACACTCATACGACCAACATAACAAGTCCCAGTAAACGCCCGTGTCGCGCCAGCAGAGAAGTGAACGACATTGCGCAAGCATCTGCATTTTATGGCTGACAGAATTCAAATGTTACAGGCGCTAAAACCAGTCGATAAACCAAAACGGAGACAATTATGCATTAATTTTCAAGCACTGATGGAGGTTGATGTTTTCGCTGACAGACTGGTGTTCTCTGTCGAAGCTACATTTCACTTAAGCGGCAAAGTGAACAAATATATTTTGAGAATATGGGCTACACGAAACCCGCATGCCTTTCTGGAACATGAACATGATGCTCCGAAACTTAATGTTTTCTATGTCACAACCAACCATAAAGTCTTTGATCCTTCCTACTTCGCAAAATCAGATCTTCCAGGCATAACTTATATCGATATTCTCTCTCTGGTTGTTGCTTCAGTTGACAGAAGAGGTTCCCGACTTCATTTTGCAGCAAGATGGAGCCCCGCCACATTGCCTTAATTTCATACGTAGTCACACAGCGCTGGATTAGTCGTGCTGCGTCGAATGACGCACCTTTCGTGCTGTGGGCCTCCCAGGTTGTGTGCCCTTAAGCTAATGGATTTTTTTTTCTTTTGGGGATTTGTAAAGTACATGGTTTACATCCCCCGCCCCGCTTCCGTTTCCACAGGACTTAACAGCAGCTGAGGCACTTCATATTCAGTGTGGCTAACAACTGATCGGGCTAAGCTGAAACGAGTCTGGCAGGAGATGCAGTCTCAGATAGACATCTGTTGTTTCATAGATGGATCCCACATCCAGCATCTGTGAATGTCCGTAAGAACTAGGACTGTTGGTATTTTTAAAAATATCAGGAGTCCGATATATCGATATTTAAAATGTTCCGTCATAGGCACACGATACATCGAAAAATTACCGATATTGACGGAAAAAGTGTCGATGTACCGGTCTATAAAAATATACACTACTGGCCATTAAAATTGCTACACCAAGAAGAAATGCAGATGATAAATGGGTATTCATTGGACAAATATATTATACGAGGTGTGGCTAGAAAAAAACCGGACTAGTACTGGTGAAACAATAAAACGAATGCAATAAGGCTGAAAGTCGCGTCGCCTGTCACGTGACTCTCGCTCCGCCTACTGCTCGAGTTTCATCTGCCTCCTGCACTCAGTCTGCCCGTGGCGTCTATTTTAAGTAATTGACGTTTTGTCTGTGCGTCGGAAAATGTTGAGTGTACAGAAAGAACAGCGTGTTAACATCAAATTTTGTTTCAAACTAGGAAAATCTGCAAGTGAAACGTTTGTAATGTTACAACAAGTGTACGGCGATGATTGTTTATCGCGAACACAACTGTTTGAGTTCAAAAAATGGCTCTGAGCACTATGGGACTCAACTGCTGTGGTTATCAGTCCCCTAGAACTTAGAACTACTTAAACCTAACTAACCTAAGTACATCACACACATCCATGCCCGAGGCAGGATTCGAACCTGCGACCGTAGAAGTCCCACGGTTCCGGACTGCGCGCCTAGAACCGCGAGACCACCGCGGCCGGCAGTGTTTGAGCGGTTTAAACGATTTAAAGATGGCCGCGAAGACACCAGTGATGACACTCGCACTGGCAGACCATTGTCAGCAAAAACTGATGCAAACATTGAAAAAATCGGTAAACTTGTTCGACACTTTCCTTGTCAACTCCTGTTAACTCAGACACTGCTCTGATTGTTAAACGGCGATCTTGTCGAACAAGTTTACCGATTTTTTCAATGTTTGCATCAGTTTTTGCTGACAATGGTCTGCCAGTGCGAGTGTCATCACTGGTGTCTTCGTGGCCATCTTTAAATCGTTTAAACCACTCAAACAATTGTGTTCGCGATAAACAATCATCGCCATACACTTGTTGTAACATTACAAACGTTTCACTTGCAGATTTTCCTAGTTTGAAACAAAATTTGATGTTAACACGCTGTTCTTTCTGTACACTCAACATTTTCCGACGTACAGACAAAACGTCAACTACTTAAAACAGACGCCACGGGCAGACTGAGTGCAGGAGGCAGATGAAACTCGAGCAGTAGGCGGAGCGAGAGTCACGTGACAGGCCACGCGACTTTCAGCCTTATTGCATTCGTTTTATTGTTTCACCAGTACTAGTCCGGTTTTTTTCTAGCCACACCTCGTATAGTTCGTCAAGAGTAGTGACGCGTATTGTGACGAGACAGTTGATCGGCCACCATGGACCAGACGTTTTCAATTGGTGAGAGACCTGGAGAATGTGCTGGGCAGGGCAGCAGTCGAATATTTTCTGTATCCAGAAAGGCCCGTAAAGGACCTGCAACATGTGGTCGTGCATCATCCTGCTGAAATGTAGGGTTTCGCAGAGATCGAATGAAGGGTAGAGCCACCGGTCGTAACACATCTGAAATGTAACGTCCCCTGTTCAAAGTGTCGTCTGGGCGAACAAAAGGTGACCGACACGTGTAACCAATGGCACCCCATACCATCACGCAGGGTGATACGCCAGTATGGCGATGACGAATACACGCTTCCAATGTGCGTTCACCGCGATGTCGTCAAACATGGGTGCGACCATCATGATGCTGTAAACAGAACCTGAACTCATCCGAAAAAAATGACGTTTTGCCATTCGTGCAACCAGGTTCGTCATTGAGTACACCATCGCAGGCGCTCCTGTCTGTGATGCAGCATCAAGGGTAACCACAGCTACGGTCTCCGAGCTGATAGTCCATGCTGCTGCAAACGTCGTCCAACTGTTCGTGCAGATGGTTGTTGTCTTGCAAACGTCCCCATCTGTTGACTCAGGGATTGAGACGTGGCTGCACGATCCGTTACAGCCATGCGGATAAGATGCCTGTCATCTCGACTGCTAGTGATACGAGGCCGTTGGGATCCAGCACAGCGTTCCGTATTACCCTCCTGAACCCACCGATTCCATATTATGCCAACAGTCATTGGATCTCGACCAACGCGAGCAGCAATGTCACGATACGATAAACCGCAATCGCGATAGGCTACAATCCGACCTTTATCAAAGTCGAAAACGTGATGGTACTCATTTCTCCTCCTTACACGAGGCATCACAACAACGTTTCACCAGGCAACGCCGGTCTACTGCTGTCACATGAATTGGGAGCCATGTTCAAGTATTCGAATATACACTAAAGAAATTGTAAGCGCGCTTACACACACACACACACACACACACAATGATGATGATGATGGTGTGTGTGTGTGTGTGTGTGTGTGTATTCAGCTTTTTATACGTAACTTCTGTGTGGCTATTCGGACTTAAATTTTCAGAAGTGCTTTATTACTTGTCTAGCAGAGTTAGTGATATTTGTAAATGGGACTAAACGGTAATGTAAATGGCTGAAGAGGATGAAACAAGTGGTGAGCGCCTGTGTTCCCGGAGGGGGGAAGGACGAGGGGGCGGGGGGGAGGATCCCCCGGAATCGCCTCCGAGGCCACTTCTTTAACGGCAGTGACGGGCGCTTTCCTCGCTGCCTCTCGGGTCCAAAGCTCACCGAAGCAACAACGGCTCTCGCTGTGTTTTAAAAGCATCGGACGAGGCCTCCCTGATCTGTACACCTAATTACTACCGTTCGTTTAGAGAAAGGACTTAAAACGCCATGCCACACCACTGGAAACTGGACTCGATAAAAAAAGAAAATAAAGAGAAAAACGAGAGCAACACGCTCAAGCGAGGCTGCTACTCTTTGTGGAAACTCGCTACAGACGCGCTGTCTTGTATCTCACCATGGCTGACGCTCTATAATTAACCCTCTTTTTCCTCTGGAGCACGAAATAAATGCATGACATTGCTGCAGGCGACAGCGTGTACTGGAAAACACGAAGAAAACAAGATGAACTCATGGGCGTATACAAATATGTAGCTTGCGTGAAATATTTTCTCTGCGTTATACGTCGGGAACAGCGACAAAAATTTGCGTGTGTGGAAGCACACGATTCGCTTGTGGGAAAAAAAAAAGAAAAAAACGCTGGAGCCTGTGCACACATACTGGTTACACATTTATATAGACGGTACTCAAAGTATAAACACTGCTTATCTGCACTACAACCAGTCATGGTTATTTGTTTTATTTATTTAATGCTACGAGTTTCGGCAGGCACAGATATTGCTAAGGTTTTCCATTTAGGGTACAAGACGTCACAATGTTGTCGATGGTTTCTTTTACCTGTTGATCACTCTCTTTGGAGTGCTTTTCATCATTGCAACTTGTACCACGAGTGTGTCAGTCAATTATATTTGCCTTAGACAAAGTGTTGAGTTTGAAACACAGCTATAGTTGTGGCTACAGCTTTTCCAGATAATAAATTACCTGCCTAAACACATTTCAGTAGTTTACGAGAATAGCATTTCAAGCACCAACGGGGAAAATCATTATTCTGGGTTGTGAGAAACAGTCTGAAACGTTTGTAAGGATGTTGCAGGGTAGGTTCTGCTGAGAAATAATTGTTAAGAAAAGAATTCAGTAAGTTGCGCCGTTTCTGAGTTAATTAAAATGTCGCCAGACACGGTGTCGGCTAACGTGTTCTTCGTTTGGTTTCCTACAATCGAACAAGAGAGCGATACAAAAATTGGACATGGGACAGTAGTAAGGATCGAACCCGGGCCAGGGAAAATGGCAAAATACCATGTGCTTGATTGTCCGTTTGACGTGTATTTACTTGACTTCTGAAAAAGAGTGTCAACTCATGATTTGCATACATTATAGAATAAAACTTCTTTTCACTTATTTTTACGTCCTTCATCTATAATGGTGCTTTGATGCAAAGAACTTAGTAATGTCACGCTTTTGTTCTTTTTGGCCCCATAACGTCCGATTGTCAATTTGTCTTTCAAACCTAAATGATGACAAAACTTCTCTGTATGTGGGAGGCTTCATTTCTTGTGGAGTTTCAGTTTTGTTTTGTTTCACTATCTTTTACTGGACCAGGAGCAATCGTGATGACATTGTGAACGTGTATACTGTTCATTGGTAGCCGTGATTTGCTTTATTGAGTTCCATCATCACCGATAAAGAATTCAACAGTTCTGTTGTCTATATCATCTAATTCTTCACTGCTTGCTTCACTTGGGACGCAAGAACAAGAGGGTTCATTATCCTGGGGATCATCGGGATGTAAATCTCTGCTTCCTGATTAGAGGGAGTTTCATCCTCAAGCCATACAATAATAGTTGGTTCAAAATTTCGTTCAATTGTGGTCACCTTACATGACGTTCTTTTGTCTTTTACAGGAAGTATGGTTCCAAGTTGTAAGTTAGTGAAAATGAGTCTCACATAATTATTCTGTTTGAGAAACTGAACTTATGCTGATCTGACAGCGTCGTTGCATTGAGAAACCTTCAAAAGCATACTCGGTTGTAGCTTTTACAGTACTTCTGAACTCTCAACAAAGAGTATAGGTGTGCAGAACTGATAATTATTATTAACAACTTGCTACCTTAACCCACTATTTAGATCAACGATAAATAAACTACTAGAAAAACAGATTGTCTGCTAAGGGATCTGTCATACATTACACGCGTATGAGTAAAAAAGTTATAAAATAAAATAATTAATTCGACTTGCAGCAAAATAATGTTTTTACGAAAAACGTGAGTTGTATTTCCAAGGATTACGTTTGACAGCAACTAAAATGAACTAATTTGGGACAGTTTATTGAGAAAATGAATTCCGGATCTAAAGGACTCCTGTTAATGCATCCAAGAGCTAAATCCAGTCTTTCAGGCCATTTAAATGAGAGAACAGCCACAACACTATTTTTCTAGATCACGTGCCGTTAGACGCTAGAGTCCCCCCCCCCCCCCCCCCCCCACACACACACACACAACGGGACAAAATTTTGGAATCAAACGTCACCATCAGAGCTTACATGTTTGTTCAAAATGACTCTGAGCAAATGGTTCAAATGGATCTGAGCACTATGGGACTTAACAGTTGAGGTCATCAGTCCCTTAGAACTTAGAACTACTTAAACCAGCCGGCCGGAGTGGCCGATCGGTTCTAGGCGCTTCAGTCTGGAACCGCGCGACCGCTACGGTCGCAGGTTCGAATCCTGCCTCGGGCATGGATGTGTGTGATGTCCTTAGGTTAGTTAGGTTTAAGTAGTTCTAAGTTCTAGGGGACTGATGACCTCAGATGTTAAGTCCCATAGTGCTCAGAGCCATTTGAACCATTTTTGAACTTAAACCTAACTAACCTAAGGACATCACACACATCCATGCCTGAGGCAGGATTCGAACCTGCGACCGAAGCGGTCGCGCGGCTCCAGACTGTAGCGCCTAGAACCGCTCGGCCACTCCGGCCGGCTTACATGTTTATGTCAAGGCTGCTCCGTGTAAACCAGTGTACACAGCTTGCAGCAACGCGTAGAAGCCCTGACACGACAGAAATCCGGTGTCGACACAGGGCAAGGCACGTCACGCCGCGCCATTAGAGCAGCGCCCAGATGCTGTACCCCGGGTCCCGCTGTTTTGTAATACGGCGTCTGTGTCAAGGATAAGGCAGTTGCGGCTCATAAACAGCGCGAACGGCGCAGCCCTACAGAAATATTCCGCCATGGATTTTAGTGTTCGTTTCAACAGTACTATACGAGTGAGATGCACAGGCGAGGGAAGCACGTAACGGATCTGGAATGTTTTGGAACGTTTATTTAATATCCTAAACACACTAAATAAAGCTGTAGGAAGCGTTTTCTGAACGATATTCCGCTAGGAAATTAGTCACAAAATTTTAATATTAGTTTACAGGGTTCAACCAAACCTTCTCGGTTTACAAGCCGCATCATTTCGAATAAAGTACTCGAGCTTTTCCGCCATCTTCATCAGGAGTTAAAACCACTGACTGCCGGGGATGGAACGGTGTTCTGCTTATACAGATGCAATGGCAGCGTCTGGAACCTTCCCGCGAGGTTCGGAGCGACGCATGCGTGAAATGCAACATGGGCAGCTCCTAGGAGCTCCGTCCCGCTGGTGGACCCAGTGACAGATGGCGCGAACGGCCGGAACCTTTGGAACTTCCGCTCCCGCGTCCCGAGAAGCGTAAAGCCCACGTCTTTGCTTTCAATCAATGTCTAAAGCCCGCCCCCCATGCCTTACTAAGCGCTTACCCCTGGTCTCTGTTAAAACTGTTGCTGATTATTCCAATTTCGGCAGATTCTTTTGTGAATCCCAAAATGATGGTGTTTGAGCCAAAACTCTCGTCTTTGCAAATTGTATTTTATGTCCGTTTTCTGCGCAACGTCCAGTGACGGACGACTTCCCAAGTCCCATTGTTTAATACTCCGAGAATACTCTACACAGCCCTCAGCAACAGTGCGAATATTTTGATCTATGTAAATGCTACCATACTCACGGGGATGAACATACACGCCAGGAACTCGAAGACCTAAGTTGTCTTTAACGAGACGTAACATATCTCTTATCTTGTAGGTGGGCCGGAACGCTGATATCAATCCATATATCCCTTCATCACGCGTCCTGTATTGCTAATAGCTGCTCCAAAATATTGAAGAAATGCAGATGGCTTGGCCTCTTCCGCCAATTCACGAGGCGTCTTTCGTCGGTGGCATTGCAATTTCTTCCTTCCTGTAACCATTTTCTCTGAACATGCTATTCAGATGCTGAAATTTAAGGTCTACATGGTTGTCATCAGAAATAATAGTGATCCTTTGTGCTTACGGGTTCACAACCGCTTTCTTTGATGTCATTCAGCCGAGCGGATGGACGGAGTTGCTAGGAGCAACCCATCTTGCCTACCGCGCACGCGTCAATCCGACCCTCTCTGGGGAAGGTTCCAGAAGCTGCCATTGCATCTGTTTAAGTAGAACAACGTGCCGGCCCCGGCATTCAGTGATTTTAACTCCTGATGATGATGGCGGCGACAGTTGTCGAAAGCTCGAGTATTTTACTCGAAGTGAAGCGGCTTGTGAACAGAGATTTTATTGAAGCATGCTACCGCCAAAGACTCCGAGGACATAATTTACAGTGTGTTTCACAGTTCCTGTTACAGGCTTCGGGGTTGTAGAAGGTATTTAGTAGATTAAGTTTTGATGAGGAACCCATGATCGGAAATCTACCGTTTGGATGTAAAATAATCTTCAAGATCGGATTGCTTTCAAATCGTTGCCGGTAAACGTTTCGGGGTACAATGTCGTGGTCTACGAAACTCCTCTGTTCCTAAAGTTTCGTACAGAACTGCGTTCGATATCCTCAGAGGCGTTGCTCCTCCGTTAAGTCATGAGTCGGTAAGACTCAACGGACGAGCAACGCCTCTGAAGATGTCCAGCGCAGTTCTGGACGAAACATTAGGAACAGAAGAGTATCGTGGACAACGACCTTATACTCACTGAGCTCATATACTCGTATAAGACTCTTCATATGCACTGTGTTGTGATTGGTCTTTTAGGGCTCTAAACGGTGAGGTCATCAGCGTCCAGACTTCATATAGACCTGTAAGAAAAAATCGAAAACATTAAATCTGGCGACCGTGATGGTCAAGTAGTTGGTCCTCCTCAACCTACCCACTTTTCGTTGTAGGCGCCTACGTTCGAATAAGATGTCCGTGAACGCCACGAGGAAACTACGCGGGTGCGCCATCGTACTGGAACAACATTGTCTCACGAAGTGACATTGGCTAATCATCCAGTATCTCCAGCACAGCTTCTTACATGAATCCGTCTCTAACGATCTCGTTGTCGACGAAACGTCACAGCGTAATCTTCCTTTTTTATTCTTGCACGTGTGTCAAGCATCAGGGACCCGTCAGGCGGTACAGAAGAACATACTGCCCTGTAAGATGACCGCCAATGATACCAGCCTGTACTCTGACTCTGAACCGCTGCTGAAATCCAAGTGAATATGCGGTACGAAAAATTCCGTCATGCTAAATGTGACTGTTTCGACAGTTCAAAACAGACTCCCTGATGAAAGCTTCATCCGTAAAATTAACGCGACGTGAAAATTTTGGACAAGTCGACACAATATTATAGAAACCGTGTACAGAAATTGACATGTAGCGGAAAATCTGCCGGTGTCAATGCACGCACGTTCTGTCGGTGGTAAGGGTGGAGTTTCTGGTGATGCAGAACTCGACAGACGGTCGCGTGGGGCACGCCCATGGCATGGCCAATGTTTCGAGTGCTCGTCGTCGGCTCCTCTTCTAAGTGACGTGACGTGACGTGACGATGGACGCCCTCTTCAAAGTCGAGAGTGTGGCGCGTCCATGGAACATCACAGTCAACGCCCGTAGTTGTGAACGTACGAGTTTCTCGCAGCCGTGTTTGTAGTCAGACGAAAATGATATGTGGCGGACTACGGCGATCCGAAAAATGTTTTCGGTTCATCTGTGGTGCAGCTCTACCATTTTATTCTTCGAACGTGATTCCGTCGTCCCGTACTGTCTCAGTCGTCCTAAGGGCCTTTGTAGTCTGGTCCTGCAACCCCACAAACCAACCAACCAATCGTCCTGTTACTGCTCAGCGAAGGACTGACAAGTGGTAAGAACGCTGAAACAGTGATTGTAAACAAGGGAACGTTACACCAAGGGACTGACAACGGCGCCCTCTCCTTAGTTTGTGTACGTACCGTGAAGCAATAGAGTTGAAAGTGGTCCGATTTTAAAAGTTACTTTACATCATTTTACACCATTTCCGGAGATGTGTTCCTTATCAGAACCCTCCAACCTCTAGAAACCTGTAGTATGAATTGTGAAACACACACCGTGCAAGTCCACATTTATGTACTGATAAACCTCATTGGGAAGGTTGTTCAGAAACGCTTCACATGAGAGGCGTTCAGTAAGTAATGCAACACATTTTTTTCTCGACCAGTCTCGATCTAAAAAATGCGGATTTTGTTGTGAGACAACGTGGAACATTCCCGCTTCAGCACCTATAGTTTCATGAAGCTCGAATAGGTGGCGGCACGATACGTAGCCTTTAAAATGGCGTCTGTAACGGAGATGGGTTCCAACCAGATTTTTTTTTTTCAGGGAAACCGAAGCATCGCAGATATTCACAGGCCCTTGCAGAATGTCTGCGGGGACCTGGCAGTGAAAAAAAGCACTATGAATCGTTGGGTGAGGCGTCTGTCATTATCACAACAAGGTCGCGCAAACCTGCCCGATCTCTCCGATCTACCGGCCGGCCGTACACAGCTGTGACTCCAGCAATGTTGGAATGTGTGGACGCTGCCATTCGAGGCGACAGACGTGTACTGTGTACCCTCATGAAGGACTTCAGCGTTTTCGTTGCCACAGAAGTGAAAACGAATGATGAAAGTAACGGACTCACTTCAGCAGCAAGTCACACAAGCACTTGCGACACTGGGAATAACCATCGCATTTCTTTCTTCAACGGACTCCAGCACACTCACAACGTCGTGTGTGCCCCTCGTAATAAACTACTGCCTGAGGAGGTGAACTAGTTAAGATACTGGTTTTCTATGGGAAGGAACAGGGCTAAAATCCCTGTCCAGCCATTAAGGTTCAGGTAATACGTCGTTCCCTTAGTTCCAACGAGGCGAATGTTGGTTAGGTTCCTTTAATAAGGCCAGTGAGGGGTGTGATGAGATCCGACGCCACGTTCAGTCATATTCTAGATGTGTTCGATCTGGTTCAGTTGGAGGCCAGCACATCAACTGGAACTCCCCACTATGATCATCGAAGCACTCCATCACGGTCTTGACCTTGTGACATGGCGCATTATCTTACTGAAAAATGCTAATGCCATCAGGAAACATGATTGTCATGAAGGGTTGTACGTGGTCTGCAAGCACTATGCGATACTCTTTGGCCATCATGGTGCTTTGCATTCGCTTCACTGTACCCATGAATGCCCACGTGAATGTTCCCCAGAGCATAATGGAGCCGCCGCCAACTTGTCTCTTTCCCGTAGTACCGGTGTCAAGGAGCTATTCCCCTGGAAGATGGCGTATTCGCGTCCTCCCATCGCCATGATGAAGAAGGTATCGGGATTCATCAGATCATGCAACACTCTGTCATTGCGCCAACGTCCAGTGCAGAAGGTCACGTGCCCATTTCAGTCGTAGCTGCCGATGTCGTGGTGCTAACATTGGCACATGCACGGGTCATCGGCTGTGGAGACCCACCGTTAGGAGTGTTCACTGCACCATGTCTTCAGACACATTTGTACTCTGGCCAGCATTAAAGTCTGATGTTAGTTCTCGCACAGCTCGCCGTCTGTCCTATTTTACCAGTCTGCCCAGCCCTTGACGTCCGACATCTGTAATGAGGGGTGGCCGCCCAAAACCAACGACGTCTGCGCGTGTTTCCACCTTGGTTTCGCCCTACATCACTCCTCGAACACCCGACAAATCGTGCTGTTTCCGGAATGCTCATGCCGAGCCTCCGGGCCATCACGATCTGCCCTCGGCCAAACTCAGATAGATGATGCGCCTTTCCCATTCTACAAACGGACAGCACGCTGACTGATACTACATGTACCCTGCCTGTGTCTGACTAGCAGTCATTCATCGCCAGGTGACGCTGCTATCGCCTCGATGGGTTTATATCGACAGAAGGTAAATGGTCGTAATGTTCTCGCTGGTCACTGTACACTCATAGTCTGCAAACTGTTCCTCTACTGTACGTAAGACATAATGCAGAAGAATGTGTTCATACCATTCCGCATTTAGCATTTTTGTAAACACGATAATAGACCACACACTAACAACGAAAAACACCCCTTTGCCGTAACACTGCCTTCTCCGTACTTTACTGTTGTCGTTACACATGAAGACAGGCAACATATTCCAGGCATTCGCCAAACCCAAACCCTTTCATCAGATTTCCATAGTGTATAGTGTGGCTCATCACTCCAAACAAATCATTCGTTTCCAGTCACCCACTGTCCAGGGGCTTCGCTCTTTACAACACCTCAGTCGTCGCTCAGCACTGAGTACAGAAATTTGTGCCTTATAAAGAGGTGCTTCACCACTGAACCCTATTCTACTAAATTCTCTACACTTCTTTACAACCGGACTGTTGCCAGCCCTTTGAAGCCCACAAGTGATTACCTCCGGTGATTTGGCTGGTTCAGATAGCTCTGAGCACTATGGGACTTAACATCTGTGGTCACCAGTACCCTAGAACTTAGAACTACTTAAACCTAACTAACCTAAGGACATCACACACATCCATATCCGAGGCAGGATTCGAACCTGCGACCTAAGCGGTCGCGCGGCTCCAGACTGTAGCGCCTAGAACTGCTCGGCCACCCCGGCCGGCTCCGGTGATTTTCCGCGATTTTTTATAACCATCATTCGTAATGCTCGAATCGTCAGTGTGTGCGATCTGTGAGCCGTGGCGACTGGCGCTAGGGTGTTCTACTTGCATCGCTGATATCGATATTCGGCTTTGCTATCTTTGACTGCTCCCCCCGGCGGTTTTCCGGGTGAACGTGTGACGAGAGAGTCTCCGGTCGGCGTTCAACGAGCCAAATTGTGTTGAAAACAAGCCGGCGCCCCTAACCGTGGTGCATGGGCCTCGCCGTGCTCGCCGCCCTTGTCTTTTGGCGCGCCGGATGTGCGGTGCCGATCATTGGGCGCCTTGACGTACAAAATTGTGGTGGGTTCGTCGTCTTACGCTGAATAGCTTCCCAGCTCGTAATTTGCAAGCTCCAAGTTACGTATGACTTTTATTCTGTGTTTAACTAAGATGATTGTTGAAACTTATTATGGCATGTGTAGCTGTCGGAGAAGGTTCTGAACTTGGTTCCACAGTGACTATTTTAAAGAAGTTGATGTTCCTCATTTCGTTTCTCATCATCTGTGGAGTGTGTGTTTTAAGTGGTTTTCATGCAAATTTTAACTTGTTTTGGGACGTATTGACTGCTTTGGGACTGGTTGCGGATGTGTACGCGCCCGGTAGCCGTAGAGTTAATGGTTTAATCATTTGTCACGGCAGGATTTGGTATGTTTATTTAATGTTGAAAGTGCCTTAAGGCAACTGGAAGTGGTCTCTAAGTTTTCCTGCTAATTTACTGGGAGACGGGTAATGTTAGAGTATTGTTTCATAAGCATTTGGGGGCATGCTTATTACATATTCCAGTGTGGCTGTGGTTTGACCTTGTTTTCATTGAAATCTATTTGTGCTGCAGGCCATTTGTTAAGTCTGCTCGTTTCCTGGCTTCGGTGCGGTTATGGATTGTTGTCAGGACCGCTCATTGTGAGGCCGGTCGGACTATATATACCGCCTGCGAGTGAGCCCGTGCGCAAGCCGTGAGGAGTGAACGCTCGTATTGTCTGCCGGCCGTAGCGTTATTGCTTCCAAACACTGCTGGGGACCTTAACACTGTTCTCTAAAGTTAAGTGCAATTTGGGAATCATTCTGAGTCATTATGTCCGTTAGTTAAATGAGGCCACTTTGTTAATATTAGCGTTTCTGTAAGTCATTTTACTGGTTATTACTAGCCATTCTTATTTAACACTTATGTTAATCATTTGTGTATCTTTAATGAATGTGCAGCTTGTTATTTTTCGTGTGTGCCAGTTTTACGACCTTGGTTGGAACACTTTGCATTTTTTAGTATAAGCATGTTTCATTGTGGACCGTTTTGTGGGCAGTTCAGTTTTATTAAGCTTTAAGATCTTTGTTTTTTAAATGAAGTTGTGATATTATGTGGCTGTGTAACTCTGGGTTGGACGTGTATAGTGTTACTAGTCTTTTGAGATATGGTTAAACAAGAACGATTGTTTATGGCTGATTATTTCACCGTGCCTACTATCTATGATTTTGGTTGCGGACGCAAAAATGATTCTTATTCGTGTTTATGTAATTCAATTAAAGAGAAGATTTGTATATTGCATCAGTAAGAGGGCAAATGTCCGAATTGATGTTTATAATAAAGTCTGCTTTGACTCAAATTAAAATTGTAAAACAATCACAAGCTTTAAACTTCCTGGCAGATTAAAACTGTGTGCCGGACCGAGACTCGAACTCGGGAGCTTTGCCTTTCGCTGGCAAGTGCTCTACCAACTGAGCTTCCCAAGCACGACTCACGCCCAGTCCTCACAGCTTCACTTCTGCCAGTACCTCGTCTCCTCTCATTCTGGAATCACAAGCTTGTCCATCACTAGTGATCCTGGGCTTCCTATTTCCTTTAAATAACTGTGGTGAGATTGTAATTTTTAATTTTCTAAATAACTGTGTAGTACCACGGTTCAATCTGCCTGGTCTTGATTTAGCTCGGGCTATTCCTTGCTACTACTTCACAGTCACATCACCAACAGTCGATGTGGGCATCTTTGGAAGTGTCCCTGATGGTTTTGTTACTCACGCCACAACGAATGACTGGTCTGCGTTCGAAGTCACCTACCATCTCCTGACCTACCCACTCTGCTGTTAATGCTTCTCCACTGACAACGCAATACTCCCCGCCTTTCGCACTGGCAGGTACGCCTCTCGTGACGTCTAGTGGTCAACTCCGCATTACATAGGGGTGTCCTGGCACTTTTGATCAGATAGGGTGTTTTTCACATCTGCGCTATATACATGCAGATTGCTAGGCTAACTTCAAGGAATACTACTTGCTTCAGCGGAAACACAATTATTGTCATCGTCCTCTAACAAAACAGTGAATGTAAAACACAGAAGGGAATCACGAAGATGACAAAATGCCGGACACGCGAAGGTACTGCTTCGGCGTGTTCGGCTCCTGACAAGGATCAGAGATTACTCGGCATATTGGACGGCCTGTCGTTTGCTGCCGAGGCGGCGGTCGATGCTGCTCAGAGGTCACGAGATCGGTTTGTTCCGGAGTTGTGAATACCGCAGGGAAGAAAAAAAGTCCATCTGCTCAGAAAGCGCATGGAAAAAGTATTACTGGAAAGCTATCTGGCAAAAGAACGCGCTGTGAGCAGACACGGCAACCTACATAACAGCACCGTGGAGAAAGGAACCGCGATGAAACGAGTTTCGCTTTCCTCGGCGGGAACTAGCATTTGCATCTCGGCCTCTTTTGTTCGCTGTAGCTCCGCTACTTGCGATTTTATTCGTCTTAAAGTTCATCATACCGTCAGCGGCTACACCACAGTAATCGTACACTAATTGACTGTGAGTGCTGAAATAATGGAGAAGGTACGGAGTACTACGAATGAGAATTCCTTGTGATCTATCTAATGCTAATGACTCGGAAAACTGCAATATTCTCTCCTAGAGAACGGAATTTCAGTCTATTGAATGTGCAGTTTGGCCTAATTACTAATTCAATTCGTATTTTACCAACAGAAAGCTGTGTGCACGGCAGTCAGCTCCAACTGTTATAGATCACAAATAATCTTCCGACTGAGTACAACTCACCACATGCGTCCCGCAGAGCTCAATATTAGATCCACAACTACTCTAATTGGTCAATAAAAATAACCCTGAGCTTGACGAAGTGATAAAAAGTTCTCTCTGCTGTAATGTCGTAAAGAACAGCGCCAAAAATGCACCAACAGGAACAATGACGATATTTCCAGTAAAATTACTGAATGAACTATTTTTAAACAGACAGAAAATTAACTTAGCAAACAATAACTTTCATACATTAGAGCACCGGTGAAAAGTAATACAGGCATGTACGAAACAGTTTTAAAACCTTCTGAATGTTTGCATTGATGATAACTTGAAAACGATGTGCAACATAGATCCTACGGCGCGTTTAAATCTGTTACATTCGATGCGCCTGTTAAAGCTGATTTCGGCGATAAAATATCACAAAGTTGGTTTACTTTGGTCACTTCCATTCATTAATCGTCTGTGATAGACCCATTTACACAAATTATTCATTGCACAAAACGTGCAACAAAGATGACATATGGTATATGTCCTACGTCCTCCTGCAGACAACTGTTTACCAACAGTTTTTCGCTAGCAATATGTCACAATATAAAAGCGTCAGTAGTGCTCGTAGATGTAACACTAGAAATACGAATGACCTCAATTGTCGAGGCTTATTTAATGAGTTGATACGTTGCACATCTTAGTGGAGTAGCAGTACGAACATGACACATGGATATGTAAATAACTAATTCGCAGTTGTCTTATTGAAGGACATTTGTTGCTGAAACGTGAGAACTTTCTCAACCACATTTTGTACGGATGTAATCTTAAAAGATCCAAAAACTTCTTTTTTCTCACACAGTTGTGTCTTTTTTGAGCCGACAACAAACCTAAACTCAATAAATGTCGTTGGTAGCACAAAGTCTGACAGAATTCTGGGGGTACAGCGCGTTTCTGTCGTCAGACTCTGACCACAAAGTTGATACAAATGACGTACTCAGTCCCTGATCGGCAGGCTTGACAAAGATTTTCTGAATGTACTGGATCTTAAAATTTTCATATCATGGGTTAACGCCAAAGATACTATTGATGAGGATCCACTCGTCGAGGAGAAAGAACCGTCTCTGAGAGCCTCTTGCAGTTTTCTTTCTAAGAAGAATAGGCTATTTTCCAGTTACTGTTCCATTCTCCGCATTTCGTTCGTCTCATAACATTTCCTCCATATGCTACTTTCCAGCTGCACTGGAAGAGTTTCTGCAAAAACGTGGAACAAAAATGACTTACTATCTCGAAGGGGAAAAAAGGCATGAATTAGATATCCAAAGAACATCTAGGGGTGGGGGTGGAGATGGGGGTGGGAACACTAGCATATGTGGAGCAATTTCAACCAAACTTTTGTCAGTCGCAGAATTTTATTTCTGGAACTTAACTTTCTCGTCTGACAGTACGGTGTGTAGGTGCCAAATAACACCGCGGCTTCCACTCCACGCGAAACCGTTGACCTCCCTAAGAAACGGCTGGATAATGTTGGAGGAGAACGCACGGCCACATTGCCTCCAATAATCTATGCCCACGCCCAACTCTGAAACTCCTCGAGCAATCTCAACCAAAACTGGTTCACACATGAACTGCTATTTGTAAAATAATACTGTAGGAGTAACACGATAAAGTGAGCGTAACTCAGGAACGCCTTGAGAAATTTCTGCAAAAACATGGAACAAAGATGACTTAATATTTGGAAGGAAAAAGAAACTGCATGAATTAGACATCTAAAGGATACGTAGGGGTGGGGGCGGGGGTGGGGATAGGAACACTGATATTTGTGGAGCAATTTCAACTAAACTTTTGTGCTTCTACGACTTCATAAAGGGGAAAATATTGTGGGTATAAGACTCCCCGAACACTAGAAGAGCGAGAAGGGGATTGTAAGTAAACATGTGTACAGCTGTATATCACAAGATTTCAACAAAACTTGATACGTATTGTATATGATTTACTATCGAGAAAAAAAAATATTGTGGGGGCAAAAGCATACATAGTACACTAGGAGCGAGTACGGTGATCGGAAGGGTGTAACCTTTAGAAATAACAGAAAACGATCGATATCAGAGTTACATTCATAGTTTCCAAGATCAATACGCTGACTAATAACAGTTCTAACGATGATTAAATCCACTTTTGTCGAATTCCTGGGAACGAATCTGTAGTACCTTTTGGAAATGCATACGAAGTGGAGTCATCACAAAACATTGTAGAAGTAGCTGAACCGTGCCTAGACGACGCCAGGTAACCAGCTAATAACGTATGTCACAACCAGAACTGTGGCTGTGCTTGAGATTGTAAGAGTACAGATATCGATCCTTTACTTGAAGGATCGAATCTACCCTTACGCTCCCTCGCTACAGTGCAGCAGTATCGCTGACAGGGATGCCCCATCGTTCTAGAACGCCCCGGAGATCTTTTGGCGCAAAGGCGTGAGCCAGTCGAACCCGAGCAAGCCTGCAGGGTGGGTTCAGGGAGCTCGCGCTCCGCGAAAAGTGCGTAAAAAATTAGTTTTGTGGAAGGATTATACTGACAGTTGCATGAGAGTTAAAGAGCAAGTAGAACGGGTATGTGTGTGAGCACTGTGAGATTTTGAAGCTCAGGTCAGAATTACATATCAAAGGAATTGTTGCTACCCAATGAAAGGGCGATCGTACAGTAATGAACCGTGAATGGTCAACTGATACAGGCTCGTGATAAATGAGTGACGACAATTGAAGAGTGAGTGCAATCAGAACCAGTAGGGACGTGGTACATGAATTTAAAGTGGAATAAAATAACGTATTTCATGCAAACAAGTTCACATATTACAACCTCTTCGTTACTAATAAAAATATTTTCGAAGAGACAGGATCATAGAACAGTGTGGGAGAATAGATAGGACGTGCGGCCTAGGATCACGGTTAGAGCTTCACCCATATACCTTGGGACTCAGTTCACCATTTAAATCTGGCTACTTATTAATGTCCGATGCCTAATTTTTCTAACCAGCTAGACAACAGGAAGTGTTAGACAAATATAAAACCGATGAAGTAGGGGCCGCTTACAGGGTGGTACGCGCAGGTCTTTGTCATAATATGTATTCTAAGCCCTGTTGTAATTTTACGAGTGAATTCTAGCACAATTCTTTGACGAATGCCATTCTCCGTTACTAGAGTAACGTGGCATGGTCGGTGTCTGCAGAAGCATGCAGTGCAAATAGGCCAGTTTCAATGGAGAAACACAAAGAGAGTCGAGCTCGCCGTGGTCTGAAAACATTGCACGCGAAGCGTTGTTGCACGCCCAAGTCACCTACGCTCTGTCAGCAGAAGCAGCAGCCATGAAAAGAACTGGTGAAAGTGGGTCGGAAGGGAATAACTCGTAACCGAACGGCCGGCGTTGACAAGAGCAATGATTAGTGGGATCTTTTCACAGCGATATTATTAAGCGGCGACACGCGAAGTCACGCGTCGGCGCTGAACGAAAATGCTGTGTACGACGCTGTAGTTAGAAATAGGGGAATGGCTGTGGGGATCGGGAAAAGTCACAGCGAATTAATTCAGTGATAAGCTGGGTTAACAATGTCTATCAAACGTATACAAAGAAAAGTCGTGCGAATGGTTTCACGGTAATCTTAATTCCTGCGATAGTGCAAAGGAAATACGGAAACATCAAACAGGCAAGCACACTCGAGGAAAAAAGTTTCATGTATCAACATAAACCTACTTGGAACATCACAGCTGTGGAAGCTTCGGATGTTCTGCGTCTATTACCATTCACTCTTGCAGAGAGCGAATAATTTCTTCCCACGCTCCACCAATGAATGGAAGGATCTTAACACATAAACAACAAATATCAATGTCACACACTTTACCGTATGAGGCAGAGTATTTTGCACGTGTAGCAATACAGTACTCGATATCTTCCACCAGGAATTAAAAATATACAATAAATTGCTTAAGCAGATTAAAGAGCACTAAAATTTATTTCGAAAGCCAGTTTGTAACTAAATTGTTAAGTAATATGTTATATACAGTGACGGAAAAGTTAGAAGAACAAGGTAGGGAGTTTAGAAAAATATGTAATAACGATCTTTTTTTCTTGAAAATCTTACACAAAAGTTCTACATTATACAGATTATCCACATTTTGAGGTCACTATGAAGGGACACGGAATCAGTTTTTCCGGCAAACAAATGGAAAGTCACGCAACCAAACTGGAAATAAAAGATCACTGTCGTGGTCTTTGTATCAGCTGACATGTGCTTTGTGTGCAGTGACTGGTGTTGAGAAACAAATGAACTGTGTAGCAGTCGCACATCATGATATAACACCTTCGCAAGAACATAAACACGAATCGGCAATACACACTGAACGAAGTTAACAGGCTCGCGTTATATTCGGTAGGATGGTGATTCTGATCTCCCTCAGGCTATCCTGATTTAAGGTATCCCATGGACTCACTAGTCTGTCATCTCATGTTACGTACACTACTGCTAATGCTCTTTTCCTTGTGCTGCCTTTGCACTTTGATTTCTGAAAAGAGAAATAATTCCTAAATGCCTCCTCATGTATACTGTGTGACTAGGACAGACATTCTTCACCTGCTGTATGAGTTTTTATGCGACCTATTCAGCTTAATCCGTGAGTTTTTATGCGACCTAGGCAGTTTAACTATAGATCTACGGATATTCTCTAAATAACTTCAAGCAAACGCCGTGGTGGTTCCCACTGTAAGGTCACCATTCTTGCCAAAGTAGACCTGTAAGAGCCGGCCGCGGTGGCCGAACGGTTCTAGGCGCTCAGTCCGGAACCGCTCTACTGCTACAGTCGCAGGTTCAAATCCTGCCTCGGGTATGGACGTGTGTGATGTCCTTAGCTTAGTTAGTAGTTAGTAAGTAGTTCTAAGTTCTAGGGGACTGATGACCTCAGATGTTAAGTCCCATAGTGCTCAGAGCCATTTGAACTACTATATCTGTAAGTGTGTAAATACCTGCGTACGTTAAGTATGTCTTATATTGTTAGTTCGTAATGGCACATTTTGCCCAATATCCTAGTAAAATTGACAACAGTAGTAGTAGTAGCAGCGGTGAATGCTACAAACATCCAGTAGGTCCACTTTTGTAAAAAGAATTAAACCGAAAATTGGATCACAGAAATAGAAAAGGATTTTACGATAAACAGCATTCTAGAACCACTTCGCGATCAGGCCCACAGGGCAAAGCGACGACCAGTGGCCGCCGTTGTCACCTCCCTTGCAGCGTCATTTGGATGCAGGCTCCCGGCCGTTGTCAACTTTCCAGACCTTGGAGGCGCTGCTTCTCATTCGCGTAGCTCCTCAGTTGGTATCACGACGCTGAGCGCACCCTGATTCAGTCCTCCCACCGAGGAAAACGCCCTGGCGGTACCGGGATCAGAACCCGGATCCTAAACATGGCAGTCAGACCCGCTGAGTGCACCTATGGAGGCAGACACCTGTATACGAAAAGTATTGTATTTGTTCTTAAAGTGTAAAGCCATGACGTGTCTGGCATCCTTGTAAAAGTAATACAAGAATGAACGAAGCTGCTGCTGCTACTACTATTGATAATAAGTCATGTCGTATGAGTTCCTTCTCCTTTGGGAGAATGTCCGCTAGCTAGGATGCGCGGATAGCGCATGCGACCCATCTCCTTGACTTCCGGGAGTCGGTCTTTGGCTGCGCGACACTGCACATTGTCGGCACGGGGAGCGCGCGGCGCATGGCGATAATCGATAGCGCAGCTGCGGCGTCGATCCGCGGGCCTCCGGCTGCGTACCTGCGTGGCGAGCACCGCCGCCTCGGGCTGCGGCATCATGTCTGGCTGTAGCGCAGCAGCCGCTGTCGGGTCAGTGCAGCTGGGCCGCCCTGCTCGGTTCAGCACGCCACCATCCCACTCACGCACACCCGCTTCGCGGACAACCGTGCGGAGTGGCAGACACTGTACAACCACGCCGCGCGCCGACGCCGCACACACTGACAGCAGGGCTCGGCGCGCCGCCGCCGACAGCGCCGCCCCGGCCGCGTCGATACTCGCCGAGCGGGAAACATCCGCCGCGCGCGTACAGTCCGGCGGGAAACATCGGTCGCGCCCCGACCGTTTTTATACGGGTTACGCTACTTTAGATCAATTTGAACCGTATAAATGTCCTTCCTGCAGGACGCCGCTTAAGGATCGTATAGCTCCTTCCGCACCAGCTCTCAGGTTCTTTCGCGGGTTAAATGTAGACAGAAAGGAATGTTTGAGATAACAAAAGGCGTCAAGAAAGAATATAATTCTGTCCCACGGGAAGAATAACACAGAAGATAATGCTGTAAGGAACACAGGCGATAACACCAGTAGAGTGACCATTACGGATGCCTCAGATAGGAAGCCATTTCGTCGTTTGTTTAGTCCATTCGATGACGCGGCTATTAGCGAGCGTACATAATCGGAAAAGGACGAGTGTAGAAGAAGAGCGACGAGAGATGATGGAACAGAGAGCGAAAATAGAGAATTCTTATTTGCAACTTGTAGCCATTACTTTGTAACAGCATAAATAGCGATCATTATGACAACAACTCGAAGACAATTGTGGATTGCCGAAGTTATGGTAGCTGTTACCAGAACCGAACGCTTTTTGGAGTTTGCTAACTGTCAGGCGCACAGGTGACAGAAAAATACAACAATGTCCTCTTGGAAGAAAGGATGTCTACATGTACAGGGGCTCTCATTAATATTCGGTCACTTACTATATCTAGTAATATGACGTATTTTATTTTCACATACATATTTAAATGAAAAAATATATTCTCTTTAATAATGTAAACTATATCAGATAATTCCTTAAGCGCGGTAATACGGGAATAATTTCTTAAATAATATTTCACAGATTTATCCGATTTGATCCACTGGAAATGAAAGCCAGATACTGTGAAAACAATGGGTTTGTTTATAAAGAACTTTTCTGCTCCTAGTTTCGATTCTTTTACTTGTATTTTCCACGGCGTGTTCGAGAAATGATTGCCGTTTTCTAGTACGCTTTTCTCTATGTACTAGCGATTCTTTCCGTAATTTTTACGATATGAGATTCTGCAGTGTTCTGTTGACTACAGCAATAACCAAAAACCCCTCAGTTTTTAGTTGATCATCGTTTTTTGTATGTAGTTAGTGGCAAAATTTGCGAGAATTGTATATACAGTTTTCTTATCGTCTATTTGTGCAGGCTCACACATATTTATCATCACACACAATTTTCTGCCCACAGTGTAGATCGAGAATAACTAACTTACATAAACAAACAGTTATAAGGATCGGATTTCAACACCGGTTACACAGAACACATAATGCCTACACAAACATCAGCAGTACCCAAACACGAACAGAGACAGGTCACACACTGGGAATAGCAGCGCAAAATGTCAAAGTACTCCACCGACTAAAGAAAGTGCATAAAACGGATTTGTTAGAAGAAGCCGGCCGGGGTGGCCGAGCGGTTCTAAGTGCTACAGTCTGGAACTGCGCGACCGCAACGGTCGCAAGTTCGAATCCTGTCTCGGGCATGGATGTGTGTGATGTCCTTGGTTAGTTAGGTTTAAGTAGTTCTAAGTTCTATGGGACTGATGACCTCAGAAGTTTCCATTTGAACCATTTTATGTTAGAAGAACTGGAGATATATTCACATTACAGAAAATATGAAGATAAAATAGTAAATGAAAGACTTTATGGTAAATCCTTGAATTTCTTCAGAAACTTTGATAGTACACTTAAATAAAAATAGTAAAACTTAGAAATAACCACCACTGTAAACAAACCAAAGCAAATTATGATCCAGATTCTGAGGAATACCCTCTGTACAAAAGTATATCCTACTCTGTCGAAGACTTATAACATTAACTCTGTTGACTACGTCTGAAAACATCTTTGTGACTGTTTGTTTATGTAAGTTAGTTATCCTCCATGGATGCAGTGCACGGAAAATTGTGTGTGGTATTTTACATGTGTGTCTCTCTGTACAATTGCACCATAAAAAAACTGCAAGTACAAGTTGTTCCAAATGTCGCCACTAACTGTATATACAGATAGATAATTAAGAAAAAATGTAAATTTTTTATATATTGCAGAAAGTTCACAGAACAGTGAACAACCTCACACAGAAAACCTTACGAAACAGTGACAAAGTACATAAAGAGAAATGCACTTGAAAATAGGATTCATTTCCCGAAACGCGTCGTGTAAAATATAAAATATAAATAAAGGAAAATCGTGACTGGTAGCGAAAAAAGTTATTTATAAACAAACCCACTGACAGATTAACATTGCAGTATGTTTAATATTGTGTCGTAGCACAGCTGATCTTGAGTACAGGACAGCACTGGAACTCGGTACTTCGTAGGATATCCTTAATGATTTCAAACGCTCTTGTGTATTACCGATTTTCGCTGTGTACTCAGCCCCAATTAGTACCCACTTTTTCTTCAATTTATTTTCAGAATTTATTTCGAGTTGATTGTAGTTCTTCTGACCTTACAATCGAGTTCGTCCCATTCCGCCTCTATGGCGTTAACGTCTTGCGGCTGAGCGGATGTAGGAATGACTGGGGCAGTCGTAAAGGAGTCATTTTTTTACAGGATGTGGTTTCCTTGGAAAAATATGAGTGTAGACCTCATACCCAACGCTTATGTGCTACTGTGCGGGATACTAAGGTATCTATTTATATAACTACATCTCCATAAATGCTCCGCAAGCCACTATAGGTGCTCGGCAGAGGGTGCCTTGTACCACTACTATACACCTTTTCTTTCCTGTTGCACTCTCAAATGGAGCGAGGGGAAAAGCGACTGTCTGCATGAGTCCGTAAGAGCCCAAATTTCTCTTATCATGTTTTCGTGGACCTTACGCTTATACCTTGGTGTTGCTGGCAGTAGAATCGGTCCTAGGACAGTCGCAAATATTGATTCTCTAAATTTTCTCGCAGTGTTTTGCGAACGTCATCTTCCCTTCAGGGATACCCATTTGAGTTCACGAAGCACCTCTGCAGTACTGATGCGTTGATCGAACCTAGCGATGACAAATCTTGCAGCACGACTCTGATGGGGATCCCAGACAACCAAGCAATATTCAGGAACGGTGACCAGTGATCTACATGCGGTCTCTCTTGTAGATGAGCTACAGTTTCCTAGAATTATCTCAATAAAACGAAGTCGACCATTTGCTTTCCCTACTACTGACTTGACGTTTTCGTTCAAATTCATTTCGCTTTGCAGCATTACTTCATGCACATATACAGGGTAATCCATCTGAAGTTTCGGATGAGATTATCTCAAAAACTATACATCAGGTGAAAATAGTGGGTAAGACGAGTTCGTAAGCTCAAAGGGAGACATCAAATAATATTACACGTGACCTCCAGCCCCCGCCCACTTGGGTGGGGCGGGATGCAACTTTTAAATATTAAATGAAAACCCCCATTTTTATTGCAGAAGCGGATTCTCTATAAAAAGTTTTGTCTGAAACATTTTTTAAACCATTGACAGATGGCGCTGAAATCGAGAATAAAGTAAAATTGGGGGAGAACTCCGATTTATTTAGAATTATCCGAGAAAGACGCATCAAATCGATAAAAAATGTGTACCAATTCTTTCGTTACGCCAAATTAAGCTATTTTTGTACAAAATGTACTGTACCCTACTTTTAGCGTTACCAAGGAACAACGACATGGACGTAGCAGAATGATATTGCCATGGGGTGCTTCATTAGTGTGAGTCCCCTTGCCTCTCACATGTAGGGGTGCTTCGTTAGTGTGAGTCCCCTTGCCACTCACAATTTGGGGTGCTTAATTAATGAAATTAGCCACGAAGAAATTTTGTTCAAAACTATCCCCATTTACTTCAATGCATAAAGTCAATCGTCTGCGCGAGTTCTCCACAGTTTTGAGCAGCACATCCCGTGGTATGGCTGCACACGCTCTTAGAATGCCTTGCTCCTTATCGTTTCGGGTTGTGGGCTGTCTTTCATAAATAATATTTTTGAATAACTCCACAAGAAAAAAATCAGGGGATGTTAGGACTGGTGAACGTGGAGGCCACTGAATTGGTCCGCCGCGGCCTACCCACTGACCAGGGTACCGTAAATTTAAAACGTTCCGCGCATTTTTAGCATAATGGGGAGCTGCTCCGTCCTATTGGAACCACATTCGTTGCCTAGTTTCTAAATCAATATCTTCCATTAGCTCCAACAAATCATAGCAGAGAAGCTGTAAATAACATTCCCCAGTAACATTTCGGTCAAAAAACCACGGTCCTATCAAGTAACCGTTTAAAACTCCACACCAGACCATTAACGACCATTTGTGTTGACTGTCAACGGGTCTGTGCCAGTGTGGATTGACAGGAGACCAATAATGACAATCATGACGATGTAATTCGATATTGTTTTTGAATGTGGCTTCATTGGTGAACATAACGTATCTAAAAAAATCATTGTCACTTCTTATTATTTCCAAGGTCCACTGGCAGAAATGCATGCGTATTTGCATATCTTTCTGCGCTAATGACTGCGTCAGTGTGATATGATACGCATGATATTTATGTGCTTTCAAAATCCTCAAAACAGTTGATTTCGGTATTCCAGTTTGTCTCTGAATCGTACGACTAATTTCGGGATCCAGTTGAACACAGGCGAGAACGGTAAGGGTACGAGCGTTATTTTCATTTCATTTGCGATGACGAGGTGGACAGTGTGTGTATCCATTTCTAGCTCGCTGAGTGCCAATTTCGAATAATGTTTTCGCTTGAATGTCGTCTGTTTGGGAAACGATCCGCATACAATTGCGCAGCTGCAGCGTAATTGTTATAGCATTCACCTAAAATTAACATCATATCAACATTCTCTGTAGGAGGATAGTGAGCCATGTATCGCTAAAGAATAATTTACTTTCGTCAGTTGATGTTTACGGTTCACAATCTGAAAGTGAAGTGACATCTGATCGCATTGCACCGATCTTTGTACTGAGCCATAGTTCACAGTTTGGCCACGGTAGCGCCACAGTCGGGTGAGTAACGCAATTGTGAAGAGTTCCCTAAAGAGATTTTAATACCATTCCGCCTCCCTCCATCAAAAACTGTGGCAGGTAAGATACATTTTGTAAAAAAAAGGTTAATTTGGTGTAATGAAAGAATTGGTGCACATTTTGTATCGATTTGATGCGTCCTTCTCGGATCATTCTAAATAAATCGGAGTTCTTCCCCAATTTTAATGTTTCTCGATTTCAGCGCCATCTGTCAGCGGTTAAATAAATGTTTCAGACAATACTTGATTACTTTTTTATGGAGAATCCGAATCTGCAATAAAAATGGAGGTTTCCACTTAAGATTTAAATTTTGCCCCCAGCCCCATCCAAGCAAGGTGGGAGGGCTGGAGGTCACGTGTAGTGTCATTTGATGTCCACCTTTGAGCTTACGAACTTGTCTTACCCACTATTTTTACCCGATGTGTAGTTTGTAAGATAAACTCATTCGAAACTTCAGATGGACCATATTGTATAGCTACATCCTAGATATTTAATCGACGTGACTGCGGCGAGCAGCACACTACTAATACGGCATTCGGAAATTATAGGATTGTTTTTCGTGCCAATGTGCATCAACTTACATCTAGAGCAAGCTGCCATTCACCACACCAAATAGAAATTTTGACTAACTCACCCTGTATGTTCCTACTGTTGCTATTTTTAATAATTATGGATTTCAATTGAGCAATGACGTGTCTATCACTCACAAAAATGTTCCGGATCAATAGACAGATAAAGGTTACGTGACGAAGCATAACTGAATAGGTGAATTGGGAAAGGGGTCAACTCCCAGAAAGCAAATTTTTCAGGAGACACGAAAAACTCTTTGAGTACACAATAGTCTTAAGCATAGTATCATGGAGTTGTTATGTAGCAAATGGTCGCAGGCACCATCGAGCGCGTTCAGTAATCCAGTTTGAATGTATTGGAGATGACCGTTTTTCGAATCTAATGGTGCTGATGAGGCAACTGGCGCCCTTTTGCAGCGGAAGGATTGTCTTATGCAAGTTTATACTATCCATATTTATTACAGCAACAAAAGAGTGTGTTATGATCGTACAAGTTTATTCATAACGTACGTAATTGACTGACCAATTTATAAAGTATAACAGGTGTTAAAACTATTAGAATAAAAACTGAATAAAGAGTATGATAGTCAGCAGTAGCTGTTTTTATTGAAGTTGATTAGAGACTCACACGACCGGTTTCACAACTTTTTAAGTTGCATCTTCTGGTGTATATAATGTTATGTCATATAGTATACGGAACTGTTCCAGAATGCCGCGGAGTAGCATTTGTCGTGGCTAAGCTCCCAGCTTCCTTCAATTAGTAAAACCACCATCAATGGTGAATGTCCAGTCTGCGTTAAAACCACGAACTGTCATCACTTTACCGATTAAAATATGTTTCTGAGGCCTATGTCAAGCAACGGACGATGACATCACGTTTCTGCTCCGAAGTCTACAAACACAAACGCAGCAGCTACCATGCTCCATGCATAGAATTTAGTGCAACATTATTACAAAGACGTACTCCTTCGAGTAAGACGCCAACCATTTCAACGCTCTCACTATCTTAGTGAGATGACCTTCTACAACGATAATATCAATTTTAACGACTATTTCCGCAGAAAAAGAGCGCTATCGGACCTTAACCGCGTTCGTTAAATTTCTTTATCCAGTCACAGTGAATAATTCCGAAAATAATGGCAGATGTGGGGTGTAAAACATTGGATGAAAGGAAGCGCCTGCATACGATGGTATCTGAACAGAAACGATTTAAGCTAGAGGAGTTGATCAGATTATTTGCAGAATGTCTGTGGAGGAACACACAGTCTCAGTATATTCACTAATATTACCAACAACTGCACAGAGAAACAGCACCGGATATTAACCAAGCAAAGAAACATTAGAACTGCATGTCGCACAATGGACCATCTGCGAGTCGTGAACGGAATTATAGAAAGCATCGGTGACTCCCAACTACTGAGTTATCTTGGATCCCCAGAATTTGAGGAATATTTTGATTCTGTTTCAATAATATCTATAGCAACAACATTACAGAAATAGATACTGATTCATTATATGTAACTATACTGACTAATATATATATATATATATATATATATATATATATATATATATATATATATATATATATATATAACGTTGCCAGTGCACAATCAAAGACGACGTTTGTGTTTGCACAACATTCCCCATGTGCAATATTTCTTTCAATGTTGTTCACCAATATTGTCTCCTTTATGACGGCGATATTCACTTAAAGTCTGACGATGGCCTTGTAAACCAAAAACCGGTTAACGAAATAAATTAATACTACAGAACATAGACAGTTTAGTGTGTTTCATTTACAATTACGAAGTAGTTAACAAAGAAGCAAGGAAAGACTCAGCGTGAATACATATCGCCAATACTGTTCTCAGTAGTCCTAAAGGGAGCTTTTAGATAATGAAACTGGAAAAAGGAATACGTGATAATGGCGCGTATTTGAAGCACTTTCATTTTGTCGATGACATTGTGCTGTTTGAGCCTAGTGCGGACGAGTTTAATTAACGAATGGAATAACGTAATACAGCGAGTTTGAAAACAGCTCTGAAAAATATTTGACAGTAGGAATAAAATAATATAAAGGGATTTTTCCGTCGGTACTTGGAGGAACATAACGAAAATAATGTATAAAGAACACATCGAAAAATAAATGGTACAAGCTAACAATGAAGTGGTAAACAAGATGATGGGCTTTTGAACTTAGGGTACGTAATGTAACAACACTACATTTTGCTTATTAACTCGTATTTTTTGCCATCAAAGTTTAATAGCTATTATATTTTGTATACTCTGGTTATCATCAACTATCGATAGTTATGCGATAAGTGCTTAATAATTTGCTTCATTGAAACTATGTTCTACATCAAATTATTTTCATTATTAATGTCTGTAGAAAGCTGATCTCTTCCTCAGGGAATGATATTGAAATAAATTTATTTATGCACAAAAGCAGGGGATGTACTTTGCCTTTTAGTTTGGCGCTTTCTTGTTGTTCTGACGCGCAATGCGTAAAAAGACTATAACAGTCAGTACAGAGCAGTCGTAGTTTGACAGTGCCGCAGTGCAGTCGATAGCTTGTGTTCACAACAAGCAGTTAATTTTAGAAGTGCTATAAAACAGTGCACAACGATGAAACCGGACGTCAGTTTGATACATTTCGATTATGCAATTGCCTCGGATATAAGATTTTTCTCGATACTAAATGTATTTCGTATTTGCTCGCACCACATGTCCAGTGAGCATTGTGGCAAATGAATGCAGCTACATGTCTGACATGGACCTGAAGATACCATAATGTGTTAACTGCTCACTACTTACACGTCTATGCTTCGGTTAAAAACGTGAGAACATTCTTCTTCTATACTTAAATACGTGAAGAGAGGATCAGTTATGTTACGAAGAGTTGATGTTAATTTGTATATTACTTTACTATAACGTGTATTAGTATTACTTGAAAGCTTATCATTTCCTTTCTCACATGTCATTTTACAAACTCATATAGTTAAAGAACGAGTAATTATCGGTCGTATAAATGTTTGTGCAATAACGCTGATGTGACAAAAGTTTTGCTCATTTATTGGAATGGTGACTTTTGCATTCATAGTTGACTTTTAGGATCCTGCAAGATTTCCGAAAAAAAAAGAAAAATAAAATTGTGCTTGTTTGGTTCATTTCCTATGAAAGTGAAGTAGTTAAATTTCCAGAATAATCGTGTTAATGATTTTCAGTGAATGTAAAGAAACAACTTTCAGTTCTTGCCCTTTGGGGTCTGACGACCGTATTCTTTAGTAAAAGATATTTTTCTTTTTACGAGGAAAAATCAGAATATAAGGTAGTACTTATTCTCGTCCGAATATTGAATAGTAGGCTCAGTGGTTTGATGGATGTCTCAAGATCATTGAACTAGTGACTAATGTAAAAAGTACAGTGTAGGGGAAACGTGATTTTAGAAAATCACGGTTAAATAATTTTAAATCTAAAGTCTGTGAAAATCACCTACTTTAGTGTCTAGTTGTCGTAATATTAACTATTTCATACAGAGAGTGCAATTGAGCGCATAAAATTACGCAAATGTAACTAGCTCACGCGAGAGTATAGGTGCGACAAGACACTAAAAAAATAAACTATCGTTCTAAATTCAGTGCAGTTAACAAGCGTAAAATTAAACAGAGCAGTGTTATAGTTGGCTTTTTGGTGACATAATTAATAGAGTCGTGTTACGGACAGTCGGAGACAATGAGTCGATTGTTAGAAAAAGTAAGAAACAAATTAAAAAAAAAACAAAAAAATTTGCTCTGAAGTGATTTTGTGAACAAAATATGGATTTCAGAACTAAACTTCCGTTGTACCGAGAAGGAAAGTGTACATTCTGTATTATCAGTTTTGATTTATGATACTGAGACTGAGGTTTTTAATATAAAAACCATTCCTAAATTGAGGTTAGGTCAGCACGCAACAGAGAGACGCCTCTTTGCAATTACTAGGAGAGACTGGAACTCAAACACTGAGTGAGGGAACAGCTTGCATTGGCAGAAGTACTAAATTTATAGAAAAAAAAATCCGCTTCAGTTGCAAGTAATTTTCTTAATTTAATCACGACCGGTTTCGAAGCTTAAAGCTTCATATGCAGGTGCCACCAACTGCGAATAAGAGGGGGGGGGGGGGGGGGGGGACTAAGTTCTATGGGGCTGACATAATAAAATGAAAGCTTCAATTTTGGAAAGTAATGTACTCACATAATTATGAGAACATAAACGTGTGTTGGTCGGGCCAGTCAGTCACGGTGGATCACATCCACGCATGGTATTGGAACTAAAACGTTAACTTGGGGGCGGGTTCCGGACAGAAATGAACTCAAGAAAACTGTAAATAAACAAGTAAGTGAACTCACGCGTAGGACAAGCAACGACAGCGCCTACCTGGACAGCACGGCCCAGAAGTGACTATAGTCGGAGACGCGAACGAAGACGGTCGAATTTAGGCTTGTTCTGCACGTCTACGTCACACATTCTCCGGCAGCCAATGAGTGTTCAGAACTGTTCTCAGCGCAATGTTATGAAAGCCGTAGCCATTTCAAGCGTTAAACGTGATCGTAGAGAGTTACTTAGTGAATCTTTACTCCATTTGTTGCGAGCTGTCACAGCTGATAGTAGTTGTAGGTGACAGATTCTACACAAGCAAGCGAGAGACATAATTTGTGGTATACACGCTTTCTTCAAGCGCCCAGCTCATGTATGCGTTCATTGCTACAGTCGCTTGGAACAATGCAATCCCCATCGGTGTCCTGAGCTACGCGAAGCTCCATCGTTCGTGGATCCCGACTATAGTACAGAGGGGCCAGAAGCCACCTGACTGCGGCGGCGGAAGCGGACGTGGGAGCCAATGAGGTGGCGAACCGAAGTAAATAGCCGCAAAAGAGCGGGAAACGGGGATTGACTGGACCGTCCGCTACATAAGTGTGGTTCACAAGATCGATACAAACTAGAACTATAAATATAAGAACAATGAAATAGCATAAAACGTGAGAAATCGGCAAAAATGCCTAAAAGCCAACATGACACAGTACATCGTATTACAGAGACATAAGAAGAAAATACAGCTAAAACAATGGGTACGGATGATATATAAAAATATATCTAAAAATTAAGCAATAAGACAACGAGAGGTAGTGTGTGGTGGGAGAATGATGCAAACCGTTAGGATCGGTACCCACGTATAGACTCGTCCTTGCAGAGCAAAAATATCTTAGTATAAAAAGCTTAGTTAGGATTAAAATGATAAACTGAACAGGATTAACAATTTACCATATAAGACAGCAATCTTCGTCCACAGAGTACCAGGACATGATAAAAATAAGCGAGGAGCGAAAGGGCTATACACTGGGACTAGGGAAAGCGAGTAAACAAATGAAGCCTACGTGTAGTGGATGGGATCCCTGTGGTTGGAGTACAATAGGATCAATGCAACTATAGAGTCGTTGAAATGAAATAATGTAAACGAACTTAGATACCTGGAAGCGTCACTTTTAATAAACAAAATATAGTAAGACATAATCAAAAGTGTACGAGGAAGTGCCTAAAAGTGAACGTGATGGAACGCATGACAATAAAAAGCTAAAATATACAACTCCAACAAAAACAGGGAATGCTGACGATACACATAAGGTAAATCAAAAAATCAAGCAATAAGATGACGACAGCTGAAGGGTGACGAGAAATAGATGACAACCGCTGAGATCGGTAATCACGTATGGGCTCGTCTTTAGGAGCCATAAACAAGGTCTTAATAGTAGCCGGCCGAAGTGGCCGTGCGGTTAAAGGCGCTGCAGTCTGGAACCGCGAGACCGCTACGGTCGCAGGTTCGAATCCTGCCTCGGGCATGGATGTTTGTGATGTCCTTAGGTTAGTTAGGTTTAACAAGTTCTAAGTTCTAGGGGACTAATGACCTCAGCAGTTGAGTCCCATAGTGCTCAGAGCCATTTGAACCATCTTAATAGTAAAAATTAGTCAGGTTAAAACTGATATACACGAAACTATGTCTACATGTAGTGGATAAGAATATTAAAATTTAGGTACAATAGGATCAATGTGATGACGGAGTCATTGAAATAAAACAGCAGAAACTAATGTTACATGCGTGGAGTGTTAATTAATAAAAAATGGAGGGTTGGAAGACTTAGAGCAAGTGCGCATCATTTAGTGCTTAAGAAATTCATAGCTATTTAGAATAAACTTGTGTTTAAGTACAGCTTGTAAAAGTACTGAAGGCCGTACTGAAAATTAAATAGGGGCAGGTGAGACGTGCAACCAGGAGTGGGAAGCTACACTCCTGGAAATTGAAATAAGAACACCGTGAATTCATTGTCCCAGGAAGGGGAAACTTTATTGACACATTCCTGGGGTCAGATACATCACATGATCACACTGACAGAACCACAGGCACATAGACACAGGCAACAGAGCATGCACAATGTCGGCACTAGTACAGTGTATATCCACCTTTCGCAGCAATGCAGGCTGATATTCTCCCATGGAGACGATCGTAGAGATGCTGGATGTAGTCCTGTGGAACGGCTTGCCATGCCATTTCCACCTGGCGCCTCAGTTGGACCAGCGTTCGTGCTGGACGTGCAGACCGCGTGAGACGACGCTTCATCCAGTCCCAAACATGCTCAATGGGGGACAGATCCGGAGATCTTGCTGGCCAGGGTAGTTGACTTACACCTTCTAGAGCACGTTGGGTGGCACGGGATACATGCGGACGTGCATTGCCCTGTTGGAACAGCAAGTTCCCTTGCCGGTCTAGGAATGGTAGAACGATGGGTTCGATGACGGTTTGGATGTACCGTGCACTATTCAGTGTCCCCTCGACGATCACCACTGGTGTACGACCAGTGTAGGAGATCGCTCCCCACACCATGATGCCGGGTGTTGGCCCCGTGTGCCTCGGTCGTATGCAGTCCTGATTGTGGCGCTCACCTGCACGGCGCCAAACACGCATACGACCATCATTGGCACCAAGGCAGAAGCGACTCTCATCGCTGAAGACGACACGTCTCCATTCGTCCCTCCATTCACGCCTGTCGCGACACCACTGGAGGCGGGCTGCACGATGTTGGGGCGTGAGCGGAAGACGGCCTAACGGTGTGCGGGACCGTAGCCCAGCTTCATGGAGACGGTTGCGAATGGTCCTCGCCGATACCCCAGGAGCAACAGTGTCCCTAATTTGCTGGGAAGTGGCGGTGCGGTCCCCTACGGCACTGCGTAGGATCCTACGGTCTTGGCGTGCATCCGTGCGTCGCTGCGGTCCGGTCCCAGGTCGACGGGCACGTGCACCTTCCGCCGACCACTGGCGACAACATCGATGTACTGTGGAGACCTCACACCCCACGTGTTGAGCAATTCGGCGGTACGTCCACCCGGTCTCCCGCATGCCCACTATACGCCCTCGCTCAAAGTCCGTCAACTGCGCATACGGTTCACGTCCACGCTGTCGCGGCATGCTACCAGTGTTAAAGACTGCGATGGAGCTCCGTATGCCACGGCAAACTGGCTGACACTGACGGCGGCGGTGCACAAATGCTGCGCAGCTAGCGCCATTCGACGGCCAACACCGCGGGTCCTGGTGTGTCCGTTGTGCCGTGCGTGTGATCATTGCTTGTACAGCCCTCTCGCAGTGTCCGGAGCAAGTATGGTGGGTCTGACACACCGGTGTCAATGTGTTCTTTTTTCCATTTCCAGGAGTGTATTTGCTGGATTCCAATAAATAAGAAGAACACCAGAAGACGCCTTAACTGAAGGTAAGTAGAGGATACTCCTCAAAACGACGACGACGACGACGATCATGAAGTCATAAGCGGTCTTGAGCACTGGTGCAAAGTCCGCAAAATCTTCCAAGTCAGAAGTTGGTCGCAGCCCACTTCCTTATATAAATGTATTTTATCACTCTACTGTACCTGTTCTTATCAATTTCTACGAATCGTATGACATCGATCACTGCAGACTGCTGTGAACAAACAACTGTGTGTTGTATCGCTCTGAATGTTTGAAATTCACCACTCACAAGAATCAACCAGTTACAGAAATCAAGGTATTTCCGCTCAGAAAACTTTTCGATCCCTCTTAGAAATTTGCAAGACTTGTCGATATGGACTTGTAAAACAAATAGTTCTTGTAGCTTTACGATACACGATGATCGACGTATTAAATGAAATGTGCGTTTGGATAGTGCCTCCCATCGAGTATACCGGTCGCCTGGTGCAGGACTTTTTACTACTGATCTGTCATGCAACACTGACAGCTGAAGGGCAACAATGATAAGTAGGCGTTGCAAAGGTTGGAAGGAGGGTGGTGGGAAACAAAGATGTGGCACTTGTCTCGCAGACTCAAACTCCGTCCTGGAATCCAAGTACATTTTCAGTATTGATTTCCTGGTCTTAATTTTCCGTCGGTTTTGAAGAGATATGTAATCGCTTTGTCAATTACCCTAACAGCACAACAGGTCTGTGCAAAGGGTGGGAAGAGGGAGTGAGGCGTGGCGATATGGGGCCCTTACTCTCTCCTGAAATCTACAGTACACACTTCTAATTCGTTACAAAATTCTCGTGCATTTCTGCATGGGTCTTACCTGGTATTTCGTTGCCGAACGTATCGAAAATAATGTGGTTGCAATATCTGCTGCGTAATTGCCTGGTCGCCAATCCATCTGGGCGACATGTGTGACGTACACCCACAAGCATTAACTTCCCGCATGCTAAACTTAAACCACAACAACAGCATAACTCTTGACTGTTGGAACTCTACAAGTTATAGTAGATCGTGAAGAACAAGAGCATGTGGTATAATAGGTGCGTTCTTCTTTTTTGTGTTATAGTCCAGAGATTGCGGTGCCAAACCAAAGTCGATACCACAGACATTAGCGAGAGCTCGCTGCAATCCGCAATAACAAATGGGAATCTCAGGATAGCAGCGCCCTCACGCTGAGGTCATGCAAGAGCTCAGCCCCAGTTCGTGGTCACATCTGGAGTCAACATCGTAGTGTAGGACCAACGAGTTGTTAAAGTTTCTGATGAACTTGTACTTTAATAAAGCTTGAGGATTGTATCTTCAAAATGGTTCAAATGGCTCTGAGCACTATGGGACTTAACGTCTGAGGTCATCAGTCCGCTAGATTTAGAACTACTTAAACCTAACTAACCTAAGGACATCACACATATCCATGCCCAAGGCAGGATTCGAACCTGCGACCGTGGCAGCAGCGCGGTTCCGGACTGAAGCGCCTAGAACCGCTCGGCCACAGCGGCCGGCGAAGATTGTATCTCAAAAGAACAGTCTGTTAATTAGTACATCAAGCTGTTTTGCTAGTAAGTGACAGTTGTAAGTTATCCAGCACTCCTATGGCAAAGAAGCTGGCCAAAGTTAAGTAAATCTTTATTCATTAATGTAATAAAGTAAACAAACATTTTATGAGTTACGGTTCCTACGTGCCACCTCACCTAGCGATCAAAGAACCCACAGTTACAGCTAGACGAAAGTAGTTTAATATGTTCACAACACAGCTTATAACATATCATTTCCGACCACACTCTGGGGTCGTCCTCTTGTCTCTTAGGGACGCAAGAGCCGGTTCCTCATATCTGGTGGTATAGGGCTTTGTTCTGCCTGGAGCTGTCAAATTGCTCTGACTATAGTTCATATAAAGTGGTTGGTAGTCAAAGTACAATACGCTGGCTTAAGTGCCCAATGTACCAAGTGCTTTCCCATGCCCTTTGGAAACAATCTTGCAAGAAGTCCTATCAGGAAACAGCACTTTGTAGAGCGGTGCTCTTTGTGGGAACAGGAAATGGCCAATGGAAGCGCCGGCATCCTGCTGCTGAGGCTGATTCGGTGAAACGCCTGAATGTTAAAAAGATTTAGAGAAGTCACCTGGTGCCCCTTCTGGGTGCAGGAGACAAATTGTGTGCCATCTGTGGTAGATATGGCGTTTTAAAGGGAATAACATGTCTGAAGCTGAGTTTGGAATTCTGTTTAGTCATTTTTCACTTTTGCAGCTCACTCAGCGTTCATCTAAAGGGGCTTTATATGACAACTACACGGTCTGTCTCTGGCCGTTGTGACCGAGCGGTTCTAGGCGCTTCAGTCCGGAGTTGCGCTGCTGCTACGGTCGCAGGTTCGAATCCTGCCTCGGGCATGGATGTGTGTGATGTGCTTAGGTTGGTTAGGTTTAAGTAGTTCTAAGTCTAGGGGTCTGATGACCTCAGATGTTAAGTCCCATAGTGCTTAGAGCCATTTGAACCATTTTTTACACAGCCTGTCCTAAAACTGAACCACCAGAAGACATGTTCAGATGTCAATGCAACCTCATAGAAATACACTATCGGCGGATATGTAAATGATTAGAGCCGCAATTGTCTGTGACGCATTAGTGTCGGTCGCATTAGTATCCTTACAGGTCTGGAAGGGAATATATGGGGTGTAACAGCAGCAGATTGAGTGGTCACTGTGAAGGACAAAGAGATTCTGTGTACCCATGTGAGACAGTGTTATCAGCGTCTGACAGAGTTTTAAAGTGGCCTCACTGTGGGCCTCTATTTGGCAAGCTGGTCATATCCACAATACCCATATCTGTGGGCTTTCGCATGCGACAGTGGCCCAATGTCGTCACGGTTCTGGTCGTCCAACTGACGACCACAAGGGACGATCGCCGTATGGTGCACCAAGTACACCGTAATCCCTTCAACATCCATGCCTGCCATCCGAGAAGAAGTAATGATGCCCTGTAACATTCTGTGTTATCCCACACCATTGGTCGGAGACTAGCAGCAACCGGAGTAGGGAGTTACCGCACCATGTGTAGGCTTTCATTAACATCACGACAGCTGCATCTGGAGTGATGCTGTGAATGTGGAGCACTGATTGCTGATGAATGGCATCGCACAGTGTTCAACGATGAATCACAGTTCGGCTGTACCCCAGGCGACCATCGGTGACGAGTATCGTGGCGACGTACGGAGAGGTCGCTTTCTTGCAATGTTTCGGCTAGGCTCAGCAGAGTTACTTCTCGCGCCACGGTGTGGGGAGCCATTGGCTATAACTACAGGTCACAACTGGTTGTTACTGCGGGAACTTTGACAGCACGCAGGAATCCTATGTCGTAATATGTTACCTCTCGTGCAACAGTACTGTGATACCATTCTTTAACAGAGCGTTTGCTTGTCCACACAGAGCACGTGTATTTGTGAACTGTCTTCCAGTTGCTGATGTAATGCTTTGGCTAACTAGATTACCAGATACATCCCCTATGCAACATGTGTGGGAACAGTTCGGACATTAACTCCGTCCTATCCCCGATTAGTCCTATTTGATAAGGCTCCCGCACACTTCAGAAGTACTCCAAGAAGGGATGCTGGAGTGTTTTAAAAGCAGTCTCCTTTGTAGACTGACTGCGTTTTCTCAGTATCTTGCCAATAAATCGAAGTTAGCCACCTGTTTCAACCGCAAATGGGAAGTTATGGTGATCATTCCATTTCAAATCCCCACAAATTATTCAAAAATGGTTCAAATGGCTCTAAGCACTATGGGACTTAACATCTGAGGTCATCAGTCCCCTAGACTTAGAACTACTTAAACCTAACTAAGGACATCACACACATCCATGTCCGAGGCAGGATTCGAACCTGCGACCGTAGCAGCAGCGCAGTTCTTGACTGAAGCACCAAGAACCGCTCGGCCACGAGGCCGGTACAAAATTATTACACGCATGTATTTGCACGAGTTGTCTGACACCAAAAGTGTCTCACTGATACTGCATTCATAGGATACGAAGTTTTACATTTCTGTACACTGATAGGAATCTGCCAGTCTCTACACTATTTTGAAATTTTTTCAAGATCTGAATGGATATATTGTGTGCAGTGTTTTCAGGTAGTACGTCATTTATAGGAAAGTACCCGCCAGGGTAGCCGAGAGCGCTAACGTGCTGCTTCCTGGGTTCGGTAGGCGTGCCGGCGGATTAACGACGAGGGCCGATGTGCCCGCCAGCCTGGATGTGGTTTTTAGGCGGTTTTCCACATCTCGCTAGGTGAATACCGGGCTGGTCCCCATGTTCCGCCTTAGTTACACGGCTCGCTGACATTTAAACAAGTTTGCAATATTCCATGGATTACTCTCGACACTGACAGTTGAGGTATACTAATTCCGTCCCGAGGGGTACGGGGTGTCGGCAGGAAGGGCATCTGGCCACCCCTTAACCATTAACATGCCAAATCCAATTAACGATGGCCGACCCTGCGTAACTGCGGTACAAGGCGCGAGCGATAAAATAGCTATAGAATAGTCATTTATAGGAAAGTGCTTCACCTAGAAAAATACAAGGTTACCATTCACTGCTAGGTCATTAAAATATAACACGAACAGCAAGGGTCCAAAAACATTAGTTGGGTGAGACATGGAGTTACTTCTACTTCTGTCCATGAGTTTCTATCCAACATAACATGCCATGTCCTCTCTACCAAAACATTCTCAGTCCAGTTATAAATTTCGTATGATAAGACAGATGAGAGTATATTCGTTAATAAATGTTGATGTCACGTGCGAAAAGAGCAAGTTGGGTTTTGCATGACCTATGTTTTCGGAATCCAGGCTGTCAGCACGGAGGATGTTATTATGTTCGAGATACTTCTTAATGTTTGGTCTCAGAACATGTTCTAGGATTCTACAATATGTGAATATCAATGAGATTGGATGGAACTTTTGGGAGTCACTTCTGCTATCATTCTTACGGACCTGTGAGACATGTGCTTTCTTCCAGCTGCTGGGCACAGTGTTTTACTCGAGGTATCTACAGTGTATTATGTTTAAAAAGTTATCAAAGTCAGCGACAAATTCTGTACAGAATCTGACAGGGATTACTTTGGTATCACGTATCAGTACCACCCCAAGGGCGTCGAAGTTGGCAATGGCCTGCAAGTTTCCATCAGACGCCGATAGTGGTTGTGTGGAATCTGGCGGACCCAATGGTGCATACCCGCTGAGCCACACCTCCAGAGGCTCTGGAGTACGAGCGCCCTCTGCCACTGCAATAAAGGATGGCCGATGACAACTATGCAGCTCACTTGCACTTAGAGCCTCTTCACTACGTGACACTAAGCAGACGCCACCTAGTCGTGTCTCTGGCATCATCATTTGTGCTTTAGCTCAAAAAGCCTCATCCTTGCTGACACTGATATTGTTGATCTCTGTTACTTACTGCATTAGTTGTAATGAGCCTCCGTACACTTGGAGAAATACAGGTTAGGTAAATCCGTTTACTGAGTTAACTTCTTCGCTAATCAATTCGTCTCCTGTCCAGCTTACCTACGACAACAGTTGCTGCACCACTATGTAACCCACCTCTCTTTACCTTTGTGTAAGAAGTCGTACATCCATTACATTGGTCCTTGGCCTTTCAGTCATGATGTTTGCAGTAATCGCCTGCAGGGAACACAGCGACCATCAAGGGTTGAGGTAAACACAAATATGTACAGGTCGCATATCATTTGCTTCTTTTTTTTTTTTTTTTTTTTTTTTTACTGTTCTCATCCTACCAAAGAGAGCATCATCACAATATTCACCGTCTCACGACAACATGCCAAAAGCTCAGATCTGCGATCAACATCATCTCCAAACACTAAGCGGTAAAATTTGGATGCGCAATATTCACTCTTTTCCTCTTTTCCTGTACCCCAGCGGTAGGAAGCTTTGGGTTCATCGACTTCGTCTTCGTTTTTCTAACAGATCGAACAGAAACCGAGAACCGTCAGTTTTTAGAGATAACGGATACAAAAATTTGTGAGTAGGTCTTTATTCACTTCGTCTGTGTCGTTCTATTCAATATACAAGAGTTTTTTGACAACAAAATCTCTTTCTCACAATAGTACTGCTATGTTAGCCATGTCAGCTTCTACAACTGAGGGTTCTGACCCGGCAGTTTTATATTCAAAATTTTTGAGAACGTTAATTTTCTGCGTTATTATGGTACTAGCGTCTAATGCTAGGCGTAATATTCTGCTCGATCCTTCAGCTATTCCACTTTCTTCACTTTTAGTTAACAGAATATCAAGCTGGTTTTACTTTTACAGTTTCTTGAACTGTGTCTTTCTTAGTAAGATGGGCCCCAAAAGTTATGTTTAAGTCATACATCTAGTAAACCTTCTGGTTGAGATGTATATCCATCACATACACATTCCTGTCCTAAAATGTGAACTGTCCTCCAGTTGCATGTTAACAGCAACCAATAGTCAAGACAGGTTAGAAATTTTCTTACGATGAAACGCATCCAACTTAAATCACTTCATGTCTGACGATGGAGCTGGGCATAACTGCGAACGTTTCACGATATTAATAATCTCATTTACTTCTGAACGGGATTTTTCTAGGGGTTCGTACCTAATGAAGAATTTGGTTTGAAACATGAGTTCCACAGCAACACCTTATTGTTTTTATTATATTCTCTGCGTCTAGCTTGCGTTAATGCTGCGACAGGGCTGCATATTTGTCACTGCTGATAATTTTACGTTTGTGAATCTGAGCAAGAGGGATGTCACAGCTTGGATCATCTGCGACTGTCAATTTTATTATGAGACAGTTTGTTGCCCTTCGGTCGCCATACGACATCATCTATGCAGTCTATGTCTGAGTTTAGTCACTAAAGAGGCGACTTAGAATTCTGGCAGTTTGGGAGGATTCAAGTAACATGAGCACTTGAGAATAGGAGTAGTCTCTAAGAATGATTTATAAATAAAATAAAAACAATACAGTATCGATGTGTTACATACATTTTAGAAAATATTAGAAAAAACTTTTGATTTGTTGCTGTCAAGTGACAAATACCTGAAAATGTTCTCGCTAGCACTGCCAACGTGGCAGAGCCAAATTGCTAAAAAAAAAAAAAAAACTGCCGCTGCTTTTGCTTTCTTTTACATCAGTCATGACAAATAAATCTTTGAGAAAATGGTTTTCACTTTCGAGGTCTTGGACACTGCGCTCTGATGTCAATATGTCTCTCGTTATTTAAATATTTGAAACACTGTGCCGTTGCTTTTTCCCATGCCTATCACACTAAGTGTTTCTGGAATTTATTCCCATTATCAAGTGCTATTATTGACCGATGACCCTGTAGTTTGGTCCCTTAAAAAAAGTGCTATTATTTATATTAGTACTGTATGTGATGTCTGCTTGTGTGTATTGTTCTGCTTCTCTTGTCCAGCAGTTGTCTTTTTTACGGTTTTATCGTAATGAGAAGACATAGACCTTGAAATTATTAGACGCTAATGTTAGAAAACACATTCCTTGCGCCTCCTTCGGCGCAGAAAAAGACACAAAGGTAAACCGTCAATCATAATATTTCTTTACGTAAAATTATAAGATTGTACAAACATGTTGCGTTAATATTGCTTACCAAAGAGTTTCAAAAGTCAGAGGTGTTCTATTTTAGTGGATTCCATTATTCACATTAAACTGTCACTTACAAAAGAGTAACTGCTGTCAGTAACAACAACTACTTAAATTAACAATTAGGTCTAAGCTTTACATTCTGTTTTTATAGTATTTTTTGCAAATATTTTAGAGCAATATATGAAGGAATGAACAATTTACGCATTTAGTATAGTTATTATACACAAGAAAAACATTTGAGAAATTAATTGATTCAGTACCTAGCTTGTCATTCAGAATTTTTTCTCCTGACTTTTTGCGGTGTACAAAAATTGCGGCCTCCTTCATTAAATCCATTGTATGTGATTTCTGGATGTGATGGAGTATCTTAAGATCATCTTCTATGTTTGTGAATTAGTGTTTAGTGTTTTTCATGGGTGTTGCTATGATTGTTTTTTGATTGGTTATGTATCTAACAGTTGTGAACAGTGTATCAAACAGTAGGACAACCCAAACATGCAGACACCACGTCCAACTTTGATGTCAATAGCTGCAGTTTCTGAAACGCATCGTTTTCTGCACGGAAAAGAAAAAAAATAATTCGTGGAGTGTTTTATTGTTTAAATCGTTACTGACACAGGTGCAGACTTCCGAAAAACATCGATTAAGATGAACGAAATTACGTTAGAGTAACTTTATTTGGTTCTGCCATTAACCAGCAGTTATCTGGCTGCTTAGTTTTAACGTGATAATACTACAGTTTACAAAAATCATACTTGTAGCGTTGGTTTACCTCGTCTGCCTAACTCATTCAAAAATAACAAATTAAATAAAAAACGATGTTATGTTGTTTTAATTCAATTGTATATTAGTAACCTTCATTCCTTATGAAGGGCTGTGCTGTTAGAGGCACGTCAGACAGTAGCAGAAGAATGTCCTGCGCAGAACCCGAGGTTCATGGCGGCTGCTCGCTCGTAAATGCTGCGCGAACAGCGGCAGGTGCTCCTATCTAGAGGGGAAAAGAGCAGGCGCGCTGACAAGAGGCAGTGGCCTGTGACACCAACGAAGGCGACCGACCTTGCGATATGCTAGTAGGCCTGTTCGCTAGTGAAATTTGTCATAAATAACCCACGACAGTTTGAGAAGAATAGCGAAGTCCATACTTACAAAACACTAGAAGAAAAAAAGGCTCTAGTACCCATCATTAAAGCTGGCAGTGGCTCACAGAGGAATTTACTGTGCATCAACAAATATCTTTGATTATTTGCCCAACAACATAAAATATCTGACAAGTAGCAAAGCAAGTTTCAAATCTAATCTAAAATCATTTCCTCTGGACAACTCTGCCGGCCGGAGTGGCCGAGCGGTTCTAGGCGCTACCGTTTGGAACCTCGCGACCGCTACGGACGCAGGTTCGAATCCTGCTTCCGGCATGGATGTGTGTGATGTCCTTAGGTTAGTTAGGTTTAAGTAGTTCTAAGTTCTAGGGGACTGATGACCACAGCAGTTAAGCCCCATAGTGCTCAGAACCACTTGACCCATTTTTTTGGACAACTCTTTGTTTACCATTGACTAATTTTTATTTAAAAACTGGCAGCCGGAAACAAACACTAGTTCCTAAGCGTATTTGGATGAGTAGGAGTGACAGATAATATGTTCATTACTGTTAAAACTAATTGTGTATACATATTCTGGAAAATGGCTCGTTCCACATTGTAACTAACTTCTAATCTTGATAAGATTTCAAGGTGGTGCAAAGATTGGCAACTTCCTTTAAAAGCACAGAAATTTAAAATTCTCCAGGAAACTAAGAAGAAATTTGGAATTACAAAAAGTTCTGGGAGAAGTAATAAAAATAATTAAGGTTTGCTGATGACACTGTGATTGTCTCAAGGACGACAAAAGACTTGAAAGAACAGTTGAAAGGAACGGGTAGCGTCTTGATAAGGTTATAAGATGAAAATAAAGAAAAGTAAAACATGTATAGTCAAAAGGAGGTAATTGGTACTCTTACGTAGGATATATCTGCTACAGATGCAATGGTGCCCTTGACAAACCTATCATCGTCCTTCATCAGAGCAAAATACGACAACCTACCATCCATCCTTGGGCATCCGTTGGCTAGTTACACGTTCTGTGGATCACCTTGCACGATGTATCTTAATGACTGGGATCAGGTCAGTTTACAGATCACAGAATACTCAACGCATACAGATGGGTTCGCATAACTGAAACAAATATGTAGTTTAATAACACAAGTAAGTGGAACCTATTATGCGTCAATAAGCTACAAGTCTCTGAAAAAAATTCTAGAAATAAAACGAGCTGCCCATGTTCTAAAGGCGACTGGTTGAGGCGACAGCTTCCAACAAGCGGAAAATCCTGGTTCGAGTCCCGGTCAGTACAAATTTTCATTTGTCTTGGTAAGTCATATAGCTAGTGTAATATCTTATCCACAATTTGCGAATACATTTCATAAACTACAGATATTCTGGACTTTTTATAATGGCACCAGTTAATGAGATAGTCTTACACTGCTTTTACTCTTGTTTTGTTTATATTTTCAATTTTAGCTATCGATTTTAGATGTTACTGTATCACATAACTGACTGCGCTGTTTCTGAATTGGAAAAAGGCCATCTGTTCATATAATACGACTTGGCATATCCTTATTGTGTCTGTTGGCATTATGCTACACAAACACATCGTAATTTTTAATAACTGTAATTTTTTTCATTTAAAAGTTGTACAGTTTCTAGTGTTAAGTTCACTGTACACTTGGGGTGTAGCTAATGAGAAATACATGCACTGTATTGAGCCTTATCTCGTTTCCATTTCATATTTTCTTGGTATCTCTCAATGTGTCACACTGAAGGACTTTATTTTATTTGTAACTATCTCTGATCACTGGAAGTTTTACTGTAGCTGTTAATCTAGGCTGCTGCTCATATATTAGTTCTAACTAATCCTTGTGGTTTGATATTGTACTTTAGCATGCTGGTTTACTTTTCATATGAACTAGTGAAGTGTGTATTACATGTTACTCGGAACAATCACTTTAAGTGGGATGTACTAGTAGTGTTTTTAACTAACCATATGTACATGTTAAATATACCTGTAATGTTAGGCAAGGAGTCATACTCCTGAAAACTGTAGTCATAAAATTCATGACTAGTAAGATGTATATATGAGATAAAATATTGAGTATATCTCCCTGTTGGTGCTCCGCTATTCACTCAGATATTTTAAAAATGTATAATAACTCATCTTATAATGGAAGTAGAAGTTTTTTATACTTTTTATTCATCTTGTTGTTGATAACTACATTTCCCTCATCTAAGGACTATTCAACTCTAGAGATATTTCTCACTTCTTAGAATGACTCCAGTTAATGAGACACACTTTCACTGTTTTTACCATTTTTCTGCTAGTGTTTAAAGTTTTATCTATCTATGGTAGATTTTAATGTAGCAAACTCACTATATTGTTTCTTGATTAGAAAGTGACAGCTCTTCATATAAAATGACTTCACATATTTTCATTGCGCCTGTTGACATTATGCTATGCATATAACATAATTTTCCAAAATTGTGCTTTCCTTTGCTTAATAATTGTACACTTCTTGATATGAGTCTCACTGTACCCGTTGGCTCAAGCTAGTGAGAGATACATTCATTGTATTCAAGCTCGTCATAGTTTGTATTTCAGGTTTTCTCGACGTGAAATATCTTGATGTATCACATAACTGACTATGTTCTTCCATGATTGTAAAACCACAGTTATTCATATAACAGACATGATAAACTTAATGGTGTCCATTGATATTATGTTGTACATACAAGCCCTATTACAGTTGTGTATAAATACTTTCCTACATCTATCGACATAAATAAAAATGCAAATGTTCGTTTGTTCAAAATCGTATATCTCCAAAAGTTCTTCACCAATTGATTTGAAATTTTGTCACAATTTTGCATTCTAATACGAGTTTATTTTTATACCCACTTTATGTATGAAGTGGATACATTGCTAGCAAAAGAATCATATTTCTTTGATTACAATCTTTAAACTCCGGAAGTTCGTCACTTATCCTTTGCAATTGTGATACAACGTTTTTTCGAATACTCACATGTTTATATATAACCACTGGATACCATATGGTATATAGGGTGTTACAAAAAGGTACGGCCAAACTTTCAGGAAACATTCCCCACACACAAATAAAGAAAATGTGTTATGTGGACATGTGTCCGGAAACGCTTAATTTCCATGTTAGAGCTCATTTTAGTTTCGTCAGTATGTACTGTACTTCGTCGATTCACCGCCAGTTGACCCAATTGAAGGAAGGTAATGTTGACTTTGGTGCTTGTGTTGACATGCGACTCATTGCTCTACAGTACTAGCATCAAGCACATCAGTACGTAGCATCAACAGGTTAGTGTTCATCACGAACGTTGTTTCGCAGTCAGTGCAATGTTTACAAATACGGAGTTGGCAGATGCTCATTTGATGTATTGATTAGCACGGGGCAATAGCCGTGGCGCGGTACGTTTGTATCGAGACAGATTTCCAGAACGAAGGTGTCCCGACAGGAAGACGTTCGAAGCAATTGATCGGTGTCTTAGGGAGCACGGAACATTCCAGTCTATGACTCGCGACTGGGGAAGACCTAGAACGACGAGGACACGTGCAATGGACGAGGCAATTCTTCATGCAGTTGACGATAATCCTAATGTCAGCGTCAGAGAAGTTGCTGCTGTACAAGGTAACGTTGACCAGGTCACTGTATGGACAGTGCTACGAGAGAACCAGTTGTTTCCGTACCACGTACAGCGTGTGCAGGCACTATCAGCAGCTGATTGGCCTCCACAGGTACACTTCTGCGAATGGTTCATCCAACAATGTGTCACTCCTCATTTCAGTGCAAATGTTCTCTTTACGGATGAGGCTTCATTCCAACGTGATCAAATTTTAAATTTTCACAGTCAACATGGGTGGGCTGACGGGAATCCGCACGCAATTGTGCAATCACGTCATCAACACAGATTTTCTGTGAACGTTTGGGCAGGCATTGTTGGTGATGTCTTGATTGGGCTACATGTTCTTCCATCTACGCTCAATGGAGCACGTTATCATGATTTCATACCTGTGCTGCTAGAACATGTGCCTTTACAAGTACGACACAACATGTGGTTCGTGCACGATGGAGCTCCTGCACATTTCAGTCGAAGTGTTCGTACGCTTCTCAACAACAGATTCGGTGACCGATGGATTGGTAGAGGCGGACCAATTCCATGGCCTCCACGCTCTCCTGACCTCAACCCTCTTGACTTTCATTTATGGGGGCATTTGAATGCTCTTGTCTACGCAACCCCGGTACCAAATGTAGAGACTCTTCGTGCTCGTATTGTGGACGGCTGTGTTACAATACGCCATTCTCCAGGGCTGCATCAGCGCATCAGGGATTCCATGCGACGGAGGGTGGATGCATGTATCCTCGGTAACGGAGGACATTTTGAACATTTCCTGTAACAAAGTGTTTGAAGTCACGCTGGTACGTTCTGTTGCTGTGTGTTTCCATTCCATGATTAATGTGATTTGAAGAGAGGTAATAAAATGAGCTCTAACATGGAAAGTAAGCGTTTCCGGACGCATGTCCACATAACATATTTTCTTTCTTCGTGTGTGAGGAATGATTCCTGAAAGTTTGGCCATACCTTTTTGTAACACCCTGTATAAATATATTTATTATACATATAATAAACAAAAATGTAATATAACAGTATATATATTTACATACCATATGGTGGGGATGGTCAGAGAGGGGGAAGGAGGCGACGGACAGAGAGAATATACTTCAGTCGATGCGATAACTGCCTTGGTGTCTATCTTTGCCATTTTTTTTGGGCTCATACTGCGAACACTTTCTTTGGTCACACCCAAAGTCGTAACGTTCAGTTTGTCGTTAGCCAGTGACTGGGTCACATCATCTCGTTGTGAAGCTTTGTGATTCGTTGTGCACAATGTTGTGACTGTAATGAAGATGTTAATCTTAAGTTGTATGCTGTATGACATATGAAAGCTTAATTTTTTCTTTCATAAGTATCAAATCACGATAGGTTTTCACTTGTGACTTTGACTTTGTAGGTTATTACACTTTGTTTTCGTCATTTGACGTTGGTATAGTTCCACGATGATGGTCAAATATCGAAATCTGTCGGAATGTACACAAAATTACAATGCGGCACCGTGTCATGCATTTTCTACGATATATTTCTGCTGTTGATTCCCGCCTAAAAAAGTATTTGATATGATAAGGATCAATTGGGACAATAAGGTGCAAAACATCAAAGCCATATGACGTAGGTAAAAAACACGTTACCTCGATCACCTCCAACAAGTCTTCTTTGTCTCAATCAATACATTCTTTCCTTCCACCGCTGCCTCCAGACGTCGTTACAAATTATGTACCATAATACTTTGTCATCTCCTACCAAACCTTAAAGCAACCGGGCGAGGGAGTGCTTCGCAGCTGCTCGTCGTTCATATTCAGTATTTTGCTTCGCCTTCTTCCGCCGCTCCCCTAGCAGCGAAGTTCCCGCTGAGCAATCTACCCAGGGTGTGGATCAGCGTCTTCCATCGAATAATACCCATCTTTGTTCAGGGAAGCTATAACTAACACATTACCTACAGTGAGTTATTTAGTTAATTACAAGTTCTATAGACCCAGTGAACGATTCTTTTAGCGAAATGATGTGGAACGACTCACTTAGAGAAAATGTGTATATATGATTAATGTTAAGATTAATGAACATATTGTACCTAAGTAAACTAGCCTTGCCTAGATCCCTCTCTGCAACCATTAGCGGATTCCCGAGACGATCGAACATCGATTGTTGTATAGGGACCAAAACGTCATTTTGAACTGGACGCGAAAGAAGCTGGCTCCCATCATCAGACGGCACCTCATACAAGCACATCACATTTTTCACTGCCGGGCTGGGAATCCTTGCCGCCCGCCAGACATTACTTGGTGTACTACACCCCACAGACTGTACATTCCGATCTTGACGACTTCAGGGTCTATTTTGAAAATCATCATTGATCTGATGAAGCCCCTACGAAGGCGATACAGATCTATCTTTCATAATTTAATCCGTATTGTAATCTTTGCCTTCTCAATCTGTGACCAAACTTCTTCCACTCCCATCCCATTTCATACACTAAATCTGCCCACTTCCTTTCTATAAACTATAGAAGAGAATTAGCAACTTTAAATTTTTTGTTACAGTTACCTTGGTTTCATTATGCTTTTGGTCTGTATGAGAAGCCAGTGACACAAGCAGCAACTCGAGTGCTAGGTTCAAATGGCTCTGAGCACTATGGGACTTAACATCTGTGGTCATCAGTCCCCTAGAACTTAGAACTACTTAAACCTAACTAACCTAAGGACATCACACACATCCATGCCCGAGGCAGGATTCGAACCTGCGACCGTAGCGGTCACGCGGCTCCAGACTGAAGCGCCTAGAACCGCACGGCCACAACGGCCGGCCGAGTGCTAGCCACATTCAAGAATTCAGATGATTAAGTTAGAAGATTCCTTTAATTTGAACACCACAAACCACGTTGACAAGGACTCCCACCGACACTAACGGAAATACTTCCGTGCGTATCACAGAAAAAAAGCAACTGACCACTGAAATAAAAGTATAACATTCGTGAACAGTTCTTGTTGCCAACAGAAAATACACAATGTACATATAAAGTAGACGTTCAGTATAGTCTCTCGTGTGCTACTTCGTTTATGAGTGCATATGTAGAGCCATAAATATTATTACCTTGCTGTTTCGAACTTTGCAGGATATTTCTGCAGCCAGATACGCTGTTAAATATTAATTTTCCGCCATGAAATATCTACAGCGCTTCCACTCAAGCTAAGAGAAAATTAAGTCCCAGCCTTTAAAGCTAACCTCTCTGCCCTCTTCAGCAGAAATTTAATCTAGAGAAGAAAGAGAACGGTTTGTCCAACTTTTTGAGACGCAATTTAGGTCAGTCATTATCTTCGGAACATTTTATTAATAAAAAAGGTACAGGGAACCCTTGCTTCATGTAAGGCATTGCCTTCATTCTAACCGTTGACTGGCTAAACGTGGTTCACGAAGCAAACTGGGAGATAGAGCTAACACGCTCTTCTTAATCAGTGCGACGCAATTCTTTTTCGTCGTATGACACACGAAGTATGAATCTATCCTCAACAAGGAAGTTATACAGGATGTGGCGCGTAAAATGGCCCGTAAAATCAACACATGATCATAACATAAAATGAAATTTAATGCACTCAAATGATTATTCACCTTCACAGTAGGTGCTGAAAGTTTCATCTGCCCATTCCAGCACACATGTGGAGAGTCATGTTGTAAGTAGGCTGTTTAGGTTTTCTTATTGGTAAGGCCACGTAGCGCTCTGTATGAAAATCACTGGCTGTGCTGTGTGCAGTCTGTGGCTAGTTTGCATTGTTGTCTGCCATTGTAGTGTTGGGCAGCTGGATGTGAACAGCGCGTAGCGTTGCGCAGTTGGAGGTGAGCCGCCAGCAGTGGTGGATGTGGGGAGAGAGATGGCGGAGTTTTGAAATTTGTAAGACTGGATGTCATGAACTGCTATATATATTATGACTTTTGATGATATTAAGGTAAATACATTGTTTGTTCTCTATTAAAATCTTTCATTTGCTAACTATCCGTATCAGTAGTTAGTGCCTTCCGTAGTTTGAATCTTTTATTTAGCTGGCAGTAGTGGCGCTCGCTGTATTGCAGTAGTTCGAGTAACCAAGATTTTTGTGAGGTAAGTGATTTGTGAAAGATATAGGTTAATGTTAGTCAGAGCCATTCTTTTGTAGGGATTATTGAAAGTCAGATTGCGTTGCGCTAAAAAATATTGTGTGTCAGTTTAAGCACAGTCGTGTATAATTGTTCTAAGGGGACGTTTCATATGTCGACCCTTAGCCGAGGATACCTCACTGGAATCTTCTGATTTTTTTCTTGTAGTTTGTGTAATTAGTGTAGCTTTTGTTTATTTCTAGCGCGTAATTATGGAAAGAATTTCCTTTGTAGTTGTAGTTTTTCATTGTTGTACAGTAAAACAGTTGTGGCATGCATGTAGATTTGCACCAAGTATTTCGCAGCTGCGCTTGCAATTAACGAGATATTATTTTCAGTGCTACTTTAATGTGTTCTCTTATTTTTGCTCTTCAAATTGTGCTTTTCTGTGTTATCGTGTGAAATATTGTGACAATAATGGCGTGTGAAAAACGTAATACTAGGCTTCAAAGTAAACTGAGAAACGACAGTGAAGACGAAAGCAGTGTGTTAGCGCCACCGAGTAATGAATTAACTAATGTTCAAAGTAGTAGTTTGGTAATTGTACATAGAGAAATGGAGCGGGCTGCAAACAATGGTGTAGACAGTGAAACAATTAGTGAACAGGGAAGCATTATCGATCGATCGATCGGCAACAGTTCGCCTCAGGAATCCGAAATGACAGGACACAATCTTGCAAATACTGTAGATTCAGGTTTTGCGTCCACACCGTTTTCTCAAATAAGTCAAGACACATTTTCTGCTTTTCAAACTGCGAATATTGCCGGTTCAAATGCATTGCCGAATAGCACTGAGGAACATGTTTCAGACACGAGTGCATTGTTATTACAATTAATGCAACAAATGGGACAAAAGCTTCAAAAGTTAGACACAATGGAACAAAATCAGAGACAAACACAGCAAAAGCTTCAAAAGTTAGACACAATGGAACAAAATCAGAGACAAACACAGCAACAGTTAGACACAATGGAACAAAATCAGAGACAAACACAGCAAAAGCTTCAAAAGTTAGACACCACACTTGAACAAACACGTGAAGATTTAACTACTGAGTTACATAAAATCGAATCGAAATGTCAAAAAGTCTGTAATGACGTAAAAACACAGATTTGTGAGCATTTTCAACCTATTTTTTCGCGGCATGAAAATGCATTACAGAATCACGAAGCAGCCATAAAAGAACTGCAAACTATTGTTCATGGAGGAAATTAGTTCAGAGAAAGTAGTTGAACATTCGGATCAGCTAAATAATTTATCTACGAAGGTAGATGATAATCTGAATGACACAAAACCGGTAGTCTTTAATGATACAGAGGAGTATGAACAAATTAAGAAATTGAAACAAAATCAGAATCAAATTAATACGCAACACAAAAGAGAAATCTGGGAAGTACAAGATCAGTTGGCACAAGTAATACAAAAATTACGTATTTCAGAGGACACTCGCGCTCCAATACGAGAAGAGAGACATAGAAATACTGAAAAGCCACAAAATAATAACACAGGGCATTTCGGAAATTATGAAAGAGATGGAAGCGCCGACACGACGTAACAATGACCGATATGCTACTCGTCGACACGATGATTTTGACTACAAGCTGTTCATTACTATACGTAAATTCAAAACATGTACGAATTCTGGCAACGACATTCATCCACAAACATGGCTTCATCAATTCTCTCATTGTTTTCCTCCCAACTGGTCATTAGAGCACAGATTAGAATTTATGTGTGGCTATTTAGAGAATGAACCAGCTGTAAGAATGCGATCGGTCATTCACGATTGTCACAGTGAAGGAGAATTTTACCATGCCTTCCTCTCAGCATATTGGTCTCAAGCTACACAAGACCGAGTAAAACATAGCACCATGATGATGAAACGCTTTGAACAATCTAAATTTTCCAGTCTTGTCACATATTTTGAAGACATGTTGCATAAGAATCAATATCTTTCAAACCCATACAGCCCTTCAGAACTCATCCGCATTTGCTTAATCAAATTGCCTGAACATTTACGACATATTATTTTAGCAGGACGTTGCAAAGACGACATTGAAGCTTTTCAGGGACTTTTACAAGAACTGGAAATTGACACTGACAATCGCGGAAATCGCGGAACGCGAAAACAGGAACACAACAATTACAAGTCACATCCGTCACAATTCCGCGATGAAAGAAATAATAACTGGACACGACAAGGCTATTCTCACAACACAAATCGTGACCAAAACAGACACCATCCGTATGACAACCGTTGGCAGAATAATAGTTACAGAGAAAGATCGCTTTTCCATAGTAATGAATGTGACAGAGACAACCATAGAAACAGACAATATGGGAACCAAAATAATTATTATCAAGGGAGACAGAATAACTTCAGACGCAACGGTCCACCACACAGTTACTATTCCGGGAGAAATTCTCCACCACATAACCGACAAACAAGAAACTATGTAAACTACCGACAAAACGACAGACCTGAATTCCATCAGAACTGGCGAGCTTCAAACAGGGCAGGGCCTTCTCGTCAAGGTGAATTTGTAGAAGTTAGGTCTCCTAATCCCAATAACGACGCGCGCCAACAAAGGAACAGACAATGACTCGCACCGCAGGCAGCCGCGTGCGCCGGCTGACTCAAAGAAAAATAACATAGACGCTAACCTTGAGAAAAATTTTAGCATTCCTCACCGACGTATACCGCATGATAATTCCGTACAAGTTGAACCTCTGCGTACTAGGAAGAGTAAAGGTTTACACCACATTTCACAGGTAAAACCGTTTATTGAAAGATAATCTGCTTTTTAACTTTGTCTTTGCCATAAAACTTTTCACTTTACATTGCTAGTATGCTTTGTCAGACTTAGAATCTGTTAACATGCAACAATGTTTGAAGTTAAATATCCAGTCATGAACCAAGAGAACTTATTTAAATAGAAATTACGAATGCATTGTTATTGTGAACAGACGACACAGTGTTATTGTGTGTGTACATTCTTGCTTGTTAGTTGCACGATTATGTAACGCCTATAAGGCTCACATACTTAGAACATTTACCAGTACTGCTAATGAGATTTTAATGCAACATTTTGGTTTACTTGAAAATACATTCTGGATTTAAAGTACTTTCTGTGAGATACCAGATGACACAGTGGTTAGTGTATGTGACAGGTACACGATTTTATCACGACGCTACTAATGAGTGACAATTTACAATGTTGCATTTGCGGTGTTTCTGTTTCATATCTGCACAGTTTTTCTGAATTATTCTGGAAAGTAAAACATGTTTTAGTAGTAACTTTTGTGGTATAGCTACAATGTGACAGCCTTTTTCGTAGCACAACAATACGTTACAGTATAGTACTTTCTTGATCACGGTAATGTACGTAATAACTATGATATCTATACGCAAAGCATTTCACTTTTGTTTATCATGAGGTAAGTACATTGACTTTTGCGGAACTTAGCTTTCGGAGGACGATAACTACGACACTTCCACAGAGATTATCTTACAAGACGCACAGTTTAGCGCTACAGTACACGTATTTGAGTGATTAATTTTGTACTTAAAACATTTATTTTTAAAGATATTTGAAGTACAATGATACAAAGGTTTTCCGTGATTCATTTCATTCCATTGCTATAATCTGTAACACCTGTCGGTATAATTATATTAATCCTTAGGGGGGTACACACTTACTTTGTGTACCATGTGTTTTGCAAGCACAAGGAGCCCTAGCTAATATGGTATTTGCTTATACAACTTTACACATCGGTACCATATTTCTCTAACACACAAATTACACAGCTATCTGATCATTTAACTGAGAGATAAACATTTTTTTACTACATCAGTGACACATGTTTACGCAATTACACAGTTGGGTAACTTCACACTTATGAAATTGTATTTTGTCTGTACTTTGTGAACTGTTCATATTTTTTTGGAACCATTGTGATACTATGAGAGCTTTGAATGATGTATTTGGTAAGGGAGCATGATTTTTAAAGTACATTTGAGGTAGATGACACTATTGAAACGAGCAGAGAATTTTTTTTAGGTTTTGACATTATTGCAGATAGCTATGCCTTTTTTTAGATTTGGCTGAGGTTTTATGATGTTATGATGACGATGTGTATTACGCTGTTGCGGTATGTTTATGATCAATAAGCTGATGCTATATGAGGAATTTGATTATGCTACATATTTATTATGATGAAATATTGAAGAAGTGTCGACGAATATGTATATGTGTAATAAGGTAAGGAATAATGAGTAGTGGTTAGGGACTCTGACTTGTGAAAAAGTATGTTGGAAACCAAGAATCATACTTTAAGAGTTATGAAATGTGACTAAATGCGTGAATGTATCACAAGGCCGATGAATATTTTTTGGACACTGTTATATTTATAGGATTTTGTTTCTACAGATTTGCAACACAAATTCTCGAATTGTGAAATTTTTATATGAGACTGTCACAGTAGTGCAAACTGGTGTCGTAAATATTTCGGTAAGAAAGCCAAGTGACCTTGACGTAATGCGTCTTGAGCAGCCAGCTGTGTCAGACGCCTGGAGAAAAAGCCATTAGTGTGTGCCTTTTCAGAGGCACAGGTAAAAAAAAAGGGAGGCCATTATCCTCGCTATTGACATTTCTTTGTAGAAAGCATCGTAAATACGAAACCCTCAAACTTGGAAAACATGATTACACTGTAGAGTTCTTAATTTATGATATTTACTGAAATGAAATGATGAGAAACCTTTCATGTCTATTGTCTTGCTAGTTGAAAGATTGTTTACTGCATTATGAAATGCCATATGGCTAGTGAATGACGTTTCACGCCTTGCTTTGCCTATTTTGTTTAATATCTAGTTCCTAGCTGCACTGCAGCATTGGTTAAAATAAAATTTTATAGATGTACTAATATAAATATTTTATGGCTACAGATCCAGTAAAAAATAACTTTATGATGGATGTACTCCAAAAAAAATGAGGGAGCACAAAAAGACATTTCCACTTCACAGGAATTGCATACATAATTTTTCTCAGTGACTTGGTAACTTGTCTGCTAGAGCAAGTTACAGTGATGCATCACTCTAGTGTTAAGATGTGACATATGTATTAAACATGGCCATTTTTACTGTAATATTTTTTCTGCTTGAGCTTTCTCATGTTTAGATATAAGTTATTGCATTTGCTGTGGCTGTTTGCCAGGCATAGTGCTACTAAATGTCACTTTGTATTACTCTGTTAAGCCAGTTTTACTACTGATTCATTTTTCTTGTTCCTGCACATTGGCTCATATTAGTTGTAATGTTGCATTTGCTTGGTAATTTAGATTTACTGTAGCTTGCTTTGCCAATTTCCATTTGTTTTGTTATTGCTGTGTGTGTTAATTGTTTTGTGCTGCTGCATTGCCCCGTCCCTTAGTTTATGCATCTGAGCTCAGTAGATTTAAGTTAGCTTAAGAGGGGGTAGCCTATAAGAGAATGAGTTGCGATGAATTTGAAGAAATGCACTGAGAGGTTATACGAGAAAAGTACAGAAAGCAGGTATAGATAGGACTTTTTGGAAATAATGAAGAATGAAGGGAGATCTCAGAGAAGTAAGGAAAGTTTTGTTTGCAAAATACTGCGGTAAAACAAACCCTGTCCTTTCCTTGTGTTATCCCATTATGTGTTTGTGTACCCTTGTGTATTTATGTTCTTCCTGTCTTTATGTGTTTATCTGATAAGACTTATGTGGTAGAATTTTTCTAATACTCAGCTACATGAACTATGATGAGGAATACTGTTATCCTCAAATATAATTTGCATTAATAATATGTTATTTACTTTGTAAAGATGTTAGACATTATTAATTCTGTTCTGTTTTAATGCTCATGTGTGAAGTTGATGTTTCAATAATTATTCTGATCTTTTATGTATTTACTTATGTCATAATTCCTGTAACACTGATGTATATGTTTATTTCTATTCTTTTGTAAAGCTCCTATTACTACAAATGTTATCTGTATTATTATGTTTTTAATGATGTATTTTGCACCTTTGTTATTGTATTCTTATGTTATAAAATTGTAATTGATACCAGTTCATCAAATTAAGTAACTTGTAAGTTCCATTTCACTGCACACATTTCTGTTGGTCATAGTATATGGACAATATGTGAGAAGTAGGGACTGTTAGTGTTTGCACGTGTGTTAATAATTCAGCAAGGGACTGGATAACAGCATTGCTGGTTCTAAGGACAATTCCAAAAACTTTGTGAGTGTACAAGTGGTGGTTATGGACTTGCTATATTCTCCGCAAGACTCTTCAATGGTGATTGTGCACCTGCACAGTCACAACAGATGGCTGCTGGCCATCTCTACAAGGACTACAGTGGGTGTGCATCTTTGATGACCCACCAATACCATTATTTCTACAAGGACTACAGTAGGTCTACACCTTTGCTGACTCACCAGTACCATTATTTCTACAAGGACTCCAGTGGGTCTGCACCTCTGGTGGCCCACCAATACCACAATCTCTACCAGGACTACAGTGGGTCTGCACCTCTGGTGGCCCACCAATAGCGTAATCTCTACCAAGACTACAGTGGGTCTACTCTGTGATGACCTACCTACCAATATTCTTCAAAACTTCGACTGACTCTGTGGTGGGTTTGCTCTGTTGTGGCCCATTACCTGTCTGCATGTCAAGAGTCAGCACTGTCTTTCCGTTGGAAGGACAACACTACTTCTTCAAGACTGCATGGAAATCCACTACTTCCGTGTGCATTCTCTTTTACTGCTCAGACTTTGAAACAAAAAACACTGCAATTTTACTGTGATGAATGATCAGGACTGTCTTTATGGACTGTGAGAAAATTTTAGCTTTTGACCAACATTGTATCAATAAGTGTGTGCATTTGATTTCTTTGTTATTGTAATTATGAAAATTTTTTTCAAATCTGTATTGGCCACTGCCCAAAACAATTTGCAAAATTTTTGTGGGGAGCATGGGGGCTATGTAAGTAGTCTGTTTAGGTTTTCTTATTGGTAACGCCACGTAGTGCTCTGTATGAAAATCACTGGCTGTGCTGTGTGCAGTCTGTGGCTAGTTTCCATTGTTGTCTGCCATTGTAGTGTTGGGCAGCTGGATGTGAACAGCGCGTAGCATTGTGCAGTTGGAGGTGAGCCGCCAGCAGTGGTGGATGTGGGGAGAGAGATGGCGGAGTTTTGAAATTTGTAAGACTGGATGTCATGAACTGGTATATACTGTATATTATGACTTTGGTGATATTAAGTTAAATACATTGTTTGTTCTCTATTAAAATCTTTCATTTGCTAACTATGACTATCAGTAGTTAGTGCCTTCCGTAGTTTGAATCTTTTTATTTAGCTGGCAGAAGTGGCGCTCGCTGTATTGCAATAGTTCGAGTAACCAAGATTTTTGTGAGGTAAGTGATTTGTGAAAGGTATAGGTTAATGTTAGTCAGGGCCATTCTTTTGTAGGGATTATTGAAAGTCAGATTGCGTTGCGCTAAAAAATATTGTGTGTCAGTTTAAGCACAGTCGTGTATAATTGTTCTAAGGGGACGTTTCAATGTATACCTTGTCAGTTCTTGTGTTGTGATGCTATTGATGACATCCTGGATCGTGGTCTTAGTTCTTTAACTGTGTGTGAATTTGTTTCGCATATCCTTCGTTTTAACAGTACCCGCCAGGGTAGCCGAGAGCGCTAACGCGCTGCTTCCTGGACTCGGGTAGGCGCGCTGGCCCCGGATCGAATCTGCCCGGCGGATTAACGACGAGGGCCGGTGTGCCGGCCAGCCTGGATGTGGTTTTTAGGCGGTTTTCCACATACCACTTGATGAATACCGGGCTAGTCCCCATGTTCCGCCTCAGTTACACGGCTTGCAGACATCTGAACACTTTCGCACTATTCCATGTATTACACTTGACGCAGACAGTTGGGGTACACTAATTCCGTCCCGGGGGGTACGGGGTGGCGGCAGGAAGGGCATCCGGCCACCCCTTAAACATTAACATGCCAAATCCGATTAACGATGGCTGACCCTGGGTAACTGCGGGACAAGGCTCAAGCGATAGAATAGAATTCTTCGTTTTAACAGTCCCCACAAGTAAAAGTCACAAGTGGACAAGTCTGGTGACCGAGGAGGCTACAAGCCTTTGCTGACTATCCTCTACGGTGTAAACATTTCTTGTGCACATGGGACAGTGATGCAGCTGACGTGTGGCATGTTGCACCGTGCTGCTGAAAGTAACATAACTGACGCTCCTCTTCTGTCAAGTTTGAATAAAACATTGCACTCGCTTGTCTTGTATGATCGAAGATTTGTTCTATAACGAGTATCGCAGCTGGTCTCCTGGAGTCCGGTCTGAGACCCACTGGACACAACTTTCGAAGACCGTGCTTTTACTTATCACTTACCAGTATAATGGAAGAATTTCCAGCATACATGACACGGGTTCAACGACTGATTCCATTGTCAGACTGTAACAGAAGATACTGTCTGCTATTCCCATGAGGAATAAGACACCTCCATTATGCTCGTAAATGCAAACATAAAACTACAATTAACAGCATTTCACAGACTTATCAAAATACAAACTGGTCCAACTGCAGTGCGCTAACACAGAGCTGTGAATACGATTTACAGTAATAATATTAACAGAAGTTTACTGTATGCTGTATCCACGGACATTAAAAGAGTAACGTGTTCTCATTTCTCTATGCCGAGTAGGGTAGCACAGTGGTTGGTACACTGGACTCACGTTCCGAAGGACGACGGTACAAACCCGAGTTCGACCATCCTGATTTAGGTTTTCCATTATTTCCCTATATCACTTATCATAATAGTTGCTCGAAAGGGCACGGCCGATTTCCGTCCCCATCTCCGACACAATCCGAGCTTGTGCTCTGTCTCTAATGACCTCGATGTCGAAGGGACATTAAACCCAATCTTCCTTCCTTTTCTAATCACCTCGATATGGACGGGACGTTGAATAGTAATCTCCTCCTGCTGCTGTTCCTCCTCCTCCTCCTCATTTGTCTACTGCATTCTGTAAGTCTTTCATAATAGCAAGGAGCTCGCAGTAGAAGAGATGTGTTTGAGAATAGTCAAGATTAACAAGTCTTAAAGCTCTTTAAGCTATGCATTTTAGAGCCCATGTTTAGTGGACTTTTTTTCTTATTTTGGTTCATACTACCACCTCTCAAAATATGGAATGGTCTTTTTTAACATCCTGTGTACTGAGAACTTAGTCACAATGAAGTTAACTATAATTGAACGACGGAAGACAGACAGGGCGAATCACGTAAGACATAACGCCCGCTTTATTTTGAGAACGGATAAAGACAGCTTTATGAGATTTTGAGAAAATGATGGTACGCAGAGGGAGGGGCACGTAGCCTAGATGTATGGTTAACACACTTAACTCTACTTTCAACTGAGATATTGAAACAACTATGTTTTCTTTTTTTTTAATGGAATGATGTACTACTTGAAAAGATGAACAGAGTGACATGACCCTTATTAATGTTGATGCTGATAAATTTCGCAGAAGTGTCTGAGAAATATGCCGAAGCTGAAAAGTAAGGCGCAACTGGGGTCAGCAATTAAGGCGTAAACACCGTGAGGCGCTGCTCTCATGGCCGGCATTGTCGTTGAATCAAAGACTTCCGATTGTTTACTTGTTTCCACAAAAGCTGATCACTTAGGGGCTCCGGAAAGCCCTATCTTTCCGATGTTAAAATAGCGCTTATAAAGTACATGTTTTCTCATAAAGTATTTGAGCTAGAAAGTTGAAATTTTTACAGGTTATTTATTGGAGTATTTGCTACAATTTAACACAGAGATTTTTAAAAAATTGAATTCAGTTGTTAGAGATTAATTTTTTTCTATTGTAATTAAAATTCACTACTGTTTTGTGCCATTTTTTTTATAAATTCAACAATATACAGGTTTTTGGGAAAAGGCTGTGTGAAGTAGCACAGAAGGGAATGTGTGACATTTCCGGAAAATTTGAAGCAATTTGGTTTGGTAGATCCTGAGAAAACATGTAATTTGTATGAAAAAATAAATCTTCTGGGGATCCAGTGACGAAGTTTGAATTATCTTTTTAGTGCATTCCAGATCCATAGGATGGATTATCTTCATCTGTTGCAAGCTCATCCTTCACCTTTCCCTTTGACGTCCTCCTGCTGACTCTGACTTGTATTTCTAGGCTATTTACAGTCCTGCAAGCAGCCCGAAGACGTTCCTTGTCTAAAGCAAGCATCGTTCGTACCATATTGAAACCTATCTTCATTCCCATATTTCGCAATACTTTGCCAGCATTGAAAGTAGCAATAGCATCATAGACACCAAAGTGAACTGCTTCTATTCAAACAAACACAGTCTTGGGGATTTTTGACCATATGACACTATTTACACTGTAATTGGGGTTTTGAGTTTTTCCATGAACACAATTTTTCAACAGTTCAGGAGCCGCTAAGTCCATGAAAATGGGTTTTATCCCCTCCATTACCGCATCAGGCAGACTATGTTTATTAGTGTATACGTCACCAGTTAGCAATCCCTTGTGGTACTTATACCAACTGTTTTCTCCTTTGGGACACAAGTAAAGATGGGGACTTTCGTCGGTTGAAAAAGTATGGAAAAAACGATCCCAATCAGTCTTCTTCATCTCATCGACCTGTGTGTGTTTTACCTAATAGCCATTCCATAATAGTTATTTATTTTGTCAACTACACTGTCAGTTAACCTTCCCTTCCCATCCAACCCTTTCCATTTTGTTTTTTGTACGAAGCTTTCAGTCGCCGATGTTTAGATCCCATTCGTTTTTGTACGTGTCTAATACACTCTGATTTCTGCAGAATAACATCGTCAGTTCCTGAATATGTTTGAAACTTTGAGAAACACCGTCGCCAAGGTAATTCACATATCACATTTTATCACACGCAACAGAACGTTGAAATATACCAGCAAACCAGCCACTTCCATTCCTCCAGTACTGCCACCATAGTCAGCTGTGCAATTATTTTCATGTGTATCTTTATCTTTTTGTGGACGCTACAGTATTTAGATATTACTGCTACACCTAAAACTTTCCCTGTATACATACTGGCAGCAGATACCACACCATGAAGAGATGTGTGTCCACGTTTCGGTCTGGTACCATTGAATGCTGCAGTCAAGTCTCTATTACCACTGTTTTCTATAGTTGCCTCTTCTACAGCTTTCTTCAAGATTCAGTACAGACATCTTTAGGCCCTAAAATCTATTGTAGTTCGTAAACTTGGTTGGGGGATTTGGAAGAGTCTTGCCACAGGAAACTGCACCTGCAGTAGCACCCTTACCAATTGTATGCAAGGCATAAACAAATCTAATTAAGTGTTCATACACTTTGCTACCATTTTCTTCATTTAGAGTTACTGCAACACTGTTCCAAAAGGTAGTCATATATGAACACTTACCACACTTCAGTTCCATTTCACTACGTGATTTTTTTTATAGAGTTCCAGACCGACTTCACTACGCTGAATGCATCTCACACTGTTTGTAAAAATTCCGTTGGAAACTGACTTATCAAATATTTCATTCACATCTGATTCGCCCATAAAACATTTAAACTTTTCACTAACTGAACCAAGCTTTTTCTGCGAAGTACTATCTTTCTCACTTTCACTGCAATGGGCAGGTGTACCAGCAAGGTTAGGTTCACACGCTTGATTATTGTCTTTATTGTTTACGGTTATAACATCTACTTTCGGCTTTCCAAAAAATGGTTCAAATGGCTTTAAGCACTATGGGACTTAACATCTGAGGTCATCGGTCCCCTAGACTTAGAACTACTTAAACCTAACTAACCTAAGGACATCACACACTTCCATGCCCGAGGCAGGATTCGAACCTGCGACCGTAGCAGCAGCGCGGTTACGGACTGCAGCGCCTAGAATCGCTCGGTCATAGCGGCCGGCTTGGCTTTCCAACATTTCTTCTTTTCTTAAAAGCCTTCAGCGGATTTCTAGTCACATTACTTTTACCCATGATTATCCTCCTATAAAACAGAGACTTCAGTGAACAGAATTCACTACGAATATTTTCAGGGTTACAAAAGAGTAAATAAACATGAAACACACGAAGATCGAGTGAGCGATATATATGGAATTATCACAGGTTAGCCACAACACTTATTTTCTCTCATATCACTAAAATGTACATGGTGAGCATACAGATTCTGAACTGAGTAAATTAGATATCAATTGTAAGGGGATTTTTAAAATGTAAAAAAGTAACAATTGAATATTTCATGATTTTGAACCTTTCAGGAGCTCCTTAAATATTAGGACGAACACACACTTGAAATAGTTTTCCTAAGCCGCTTCTGATACTTCTTCCCTTCTAGAGGCCAGAGGAGGTTGTCGGAGTTGGCGGGAAATAGAGAGTGGGTGGGAGAGCTCAGACGTAGATGAGACACACAGCTGCCACGAACACTGTAGCATGTAGAGGTCAGTTCGTGCACAAAATCCTGCATCGGCTACACTTTCGCAATTATGGAAGGCTATAGAGTCAGATTGTAGCTGACGTGTATTTGGGTCGTATGAAGTATATAAAGTAGGTCCAAGAGAAATACGTTATCTCTTAGTAGCGGAGGCGTATCTTCTTGCTGCATATAGGTTTAAAAAAAAAGAGGGGTTACGCCTTCTGCTACTCACACTGTGTAGACTATGATTCGAGGCCAGCGCTTTTAAATCTGAAAAAAACTGTGTCGATGTGCGGTGGACTATGTGGTGTTGCACCGTTGGCAGATCTAGGGTTGAGGAGGATATTCTCTTGCGTGTGACGTACCGCGGATGCACTATTTAAACATCCTATTTTAACCTTAGTTATGCATACTTGTCGACTCACATTTACACATGCACCTGAAGATGGGACACGGATGCTGAAACCGGGCAGCGCTTTCCTGTCTAGAAACAAATAATTCCTCCAACTGAAGCGGATTTTATGATTGACAATGAATAACAGTTGTGGATTCCCGTGAAGAAATACATGGTGTGTGTTTGTGGCGGTCCAGAGGATGGGGGAAGTTGTGGGAGTTGGCGGGAGAGAATGAGTGGGTGGAAATGCGGAAGGGGGTGGGGAAGCTCAGACGCAGATGACACGCACAGCCGCCACGAACCGTGTAGTGTAGACGATTATGGGCGACTCGTTACGATCCGGTGGGGGCTCGACTTCGGAACGTCTGCTCGCCTCTCCTCGTCTATTCGCAGTCAGGTGTCGTACGATCCGCGCGTTAACTGAGCGATGAAACGGTGGCTGCGGGGCCGTTACACGACGCGCACCGCAAACTAATGCACTCTCTTTATGGCCATGATCGGGAGAGCCCTGTGTGAGCTGCTAATTCAGTGGAAGAACGGGTTCCTCGTTCGCGTGTGTGCAATCATTACGATGGCTTTTTCTTTTTTTAACAATTAAGGTAGTAGTGCCATGACGCGGAATTACTACAGCAGCACATGGTGTACTTCAGCCGCTACTGTAATTAAGACTTTCCATCCATTTGATATTAGGAGAGCAGCCACGCAGTAAATAATAGAGAGAATCGAGAACGTCCAGAAATCGATGACTGCGCTCTCAAGAACTAAAAGCAGTCGAACACACAACAATATTAAGTTCTCGGTCCTCGATCGTACCGATACCCACAATGTGGAATTCGATGTCATTTGCTGCGTCTCTGAAGAAAACAGTTTTATTTCAGTGCAGGAATCTTACGTCATTTTGTTAAATTAGTTTTTCGGATAACGTTTTACTTCTTACATAAAATAAGGAAGACCATGGCCTGATCAGATGACTCTCCATGTCAGCTGGTAAGGTGGATTCAAATGTGGCGCAGACTCGACGAAGCCATGGACCCAAGTTGTCAACAAGGCTCTGTGCAAACTGGTGGTGGCTCCATAATGGCGTGGGCTGTGTTTACATGGAATGAAGTAGGTTCTCTGGCTCAACTGAACCTATCACTGACTCGCCTACTTGGAGACCATCTGCAGCCATTCATGGACTTCACGTTCCCAAACAAAGATGGAATTTTTGTGGATGACAATGCGCCATGTCACTGGGCCCTAGTTGTCCGCGATTGGTTTAAAGAAAATTCTGGACAATTGTAATTTTATTAAGAAACCATTTATAAAAATACCGAAGATTGCTCGGAATTATATATACAAAGGGGGAGACATGTTGGCATTTTACGTCAGTGTCTTACGAGATTTTATGCAAGAAACATGTAATTGCTTAAGTAAGATGTACGTCAGTGTTGTAAGCATATCAGTATTTTTGAGTTCTGTCAATGTAACATAATAATTATGACGTGATATAGAATAAAGGTCCTGAAACCTAATGTCGGTATTGGTCATTCTTGGTGTAAAAATATGTTACAGTGAACGTAAACGAACACAGTGTTTGTGGCAGCAGCAGATAAAAAACAGTTGGATGAGTACACCCTACAAAATTATAAGAATTTTAATAGTAATTTCACATGTACAATTTGAACTGGTATTGTCATTGTGGTAGTCCTGAAAGTTAGCTGCTGTTGCGCTTGGCTAACTTGGTCGAAACGTGGCAGGCGTTACTGGGACAGGTGACGTGCGTAAAACTGCAACATCAATTTTCTAGGAAACTAGGGACCAGCACATGAAAAACAGCCAGATACTAAGTACAGGTCCCTCCACAACATACAGAAAGCCCATCTCGCATGGAATAAGGATCTCAGCAAGTCTGCTAGAGGGCGTGCATGGCTGGTGGCAAGTAGATTGGGTAACTGCCACCTCGCACGCTGAACCTCTCACATGGTGCGGTATTCGGCACAGACGTTAACTGGCTAGCTTGACACATGAACAGTTGGGCGCATGTGCCAGCCGAACTGCAATCTTTCTCGAATGATTGTAAAGAAATTATTTGGTAAAAAAAATAGGTTTTTCACACACCTTATAGCTCCATTCATGGGCTTCATGATTAACTATCATTTCATTAATGGTAATATTGTGATATTTTGGATTAAGTAAACTACTGCAAGAAGGTCGGGAAGTATGCAGTGTGAAAAATAGTTGTAATGACTTTGTCCTGTACTCGTGCACCAGCAAAACAGCCAGAATAAAATCATCACAAAAATTCCTCATATCTCATATATGGTTTCAGATATCAAAACAAGACTTTGGCAAATGTTAACGTGCAAAGAGGAAAGTATTCAGTCATACGATTAATATGCGAAAATTATGTATACACTGCAATATTCAAGTGACTACGGATTGTTTCAATAAAATTGTATATTATTTTAGTGCCATCAATAGCTGTTGAAACAAGAACACACATATGAGGAAGTTTCTTCGACTATCGACATGTCTTTTCATAGGTCGCTGTTTTATTATTCTGTCGCAATTTCAACTGCATTAGAATGTTAGTGACATGAATATTTGCAAACTGCTGGATTTTGAAGCAGATTTGAACGTGGTAGCGAGAGATCTTAGGTATTACTCATAACGTCTCTCTGAAGAAGTTGAAAGGTAATAAGAAATATGAGGAAAATTAATCTATATTTCTGTTGAAATTTTAAGGGGGCAAAAGAATTTCATTTCTGTATCTGATCTGAGAAATATGAAAACATCTATTACTCATGACAAATGTGATGCAGTTAGTAAAGTGGAGGAATAAAATTTAATTTTCATAAGGTTACCTTCCATTCGGAAAGTGGGTGCATTCAGCGACTATTGTGGCTTATAAATTAGAGTGTTCAGCAATCGGTTGTCCTTTTTTAGATTTTGTTGCGCAAATCCAGATTTTGGCTAGTGGTTAGCCATTCTCAACGCACTGTTTCCTATTCTCGGTGCATGTAAGTCCCTGTTGTTTGGGTATCAGTCACATTTCTTGGAATACTACTGCCAAACAACGGAATTAAATCCATCGACAATGGAAAGTAGTGCGTTGAGAGTGGCTGGCCACTGGCTGAAATCTGGATTTGCGTAACAAAATCCAAAAAAGGACTCTATAATTTATAAAACAATGAAATTGGTTGTGTTCCTTCACATCATTTAACATGACTGGTTGTCCTACTAATTGAAGTACTTTCTTTCATTTCTTCTGAAGTGGTAGGTCAGTTCATAAAAGATTTTTGAAGTATCGCTCTTGGGCACAATTATATGTTGGGTGGAACAGATGATACTCTTCAAAATGCTACATCACAGTTTTGTTCGTAAGTGTCTTGTTAGTAGTGGCCACAGTACTGTACAAAGTAGCCCAAAAACAAAATAGCTTTTGAATTCTCAAACTTGATGAAGAACACCCTAGTTTGTGTTTTATAGCTGGAGGTCTCGATAGAGAGAAATTGGTGAGGTATAAACATTTGCTGAGGACCATACCTGCAAAAATGACTTTTGGTTTGGTTCAGCATGCAACTGGATAAATGTAATAAAGTGGCGTGACTGATGTATTCATCTGCATATACATACATACTTCGCTAGCCACCAGTTGGTGTGTGGCGGAGGGTACAATGTACAATCTGTGATATTCAGAGCAGTGTGGTAGTCTCCCCCCCATGAACCATGGACCTTGCCGTTGGTGGGGAGGCTTGCGTGCCTCATCGATACAGATAGCCGTACCGTAGGTACAACCACAACGGAGGGGTATCTGTTGAGAGGCCAGACAAACGTGTGGTTCCTGAAGAGGGGCAGCAGCCTTTTCAGTAGTTGCAGGGGCAACAGTCTGGATGATTGACTGATCTGGCCTTGTAACAATAACCAAAACGGCCTTGCTGTGCTGGTACTGCGAACGGCTGAAAGCAAGGGGAAACTACGGCCGTAATTTTTCCCGAGGGCATCCAGCTTTACTGTATGATTAAATGATGATGGCGTCCTCTTGGGTAAAATATTCCGGAGGTAAAATAGTCCCCCATTCGGATCTCCGGGCGGGGACTACTCAAGAGGATGTCGTTATCAGGAGAAAGAAACCTGTTGTTCTACGGATCGGAGCGTGGAATGTCAGATCCCTTAATCGGGCAGGTAGGTTAGAAAATTTGAAAAGGGAAATGGATAGGTTAAAGTTAGATATAGTGGGAATTAGTGAAGTTCGGTGGCAGGAGGAACAAGACTTCTGGTCAGGTGACTACAGGGTTATAAACACAAAGTCAAATAGGGGTAATGCAGGAGTAGGCTTAATAATGAATAGGAAAATAGGGATGCGGGTAAGCTACTACAAACAGCATAGTGAACGCATTATTGTGGCCAAGATAGATACGAAGCCCACATCTACTACAGTAGTACAAGTTTATATGCCAACTAGCTCTGCAGATGACGAAGAAATTGAAGAAATGTATGATGAAATAAAAGAAATTATTCAGATAGTGAAGGGAGACGAAAATTTAATAGTCATGGGTGACTGGAATTCGAGTGTAGGAAAAGGGAGAGAAGGAAACGTAGTAGGTGAATATGGATTGGGGCTAAGAAATGGAAGAGGAAGCCGCCTGGTAGAATTTTGCACAGAGCACAACTTAATCATAGCTAACACTTGGTTTAAGAATCATGATAGAAGGTTGTATACATGGAAGAACCCTGGAGATACTAAAAGGTATCAGATAGATTATATTATGGTAAGACAGAGATTTAGGAACCAGGTTTTAAATTGTAAGACATTTCCAGGGGCAGATGTGGACTCTGACCACAATCTATTGGTTATGAACTGTAGATTAAAACTGAAGAAACTGCAAAAAGGTGGGAATTTAAGGAGATGGGACCTGGATAAACTGAAAGAACCAGAGGTTGTACAGAGTTTCAGGGAGAGCATAAGGGAACAATTGACAGGAATGGGGGAAAGAAATACAGTAGAAGAAGAATGGGTAGTTTTGAGGGATGAAGTAGTGAAGGCAGCAGAGGATGAAGTAGGTAAAAAGACGAAGGCTAGTAGAAATCCTTGGGTAACAGAAGAAATATTGAATTTAATTGATGAAAGGAGAAAATATAAAAATGCAGTAAATGAAGCAGGCAAAAAGGAATACAAATGTCTCAAAAATGAGATCGACAGAAAGTGCAAAATGGCTCAGCAGGGATGGCTAGAGGAAAAATGTAAGGATGTAGAGGCTTATCTCACTAGGGGTAAGATAGATACTGCCTACAGGAAAATTAAAGAGACCTTTGGAGATAAGAGAACCACTTGTATGAACATCAAGAGCTCAGATGGCAACCCAGTTCTAAGCAAAGAAGGGAAAGCAGAAAGATGGAAGGAGTATATAGAGGGTCTATACAAGGGCGATGTACTTGAGGACAATATTATGGAAATGGAAGAGGATGTAGATGAAAATGAAATGGGAGATACGATACTGCGTGAAGAGTTTGACAGAGCACTGAAAGACCTGAGTCGAAACAAGGCCCCCGGAGTAGACAACATTCCATTGGAACTACTGACGGCCTTGGGAGAGCCAGTTCTGACAAAACTCTACCATTTGGTGAGCAAGATGTATGAAAGAGGCGAAATACCCTCAGACTTCAAGAAGAATATAATAATTCCAATCCCAAAGAAAGCAGGTGTTGACAGATGTGAGAATTACCGAACAATTAGTTTAATAAGCCACAGCTGCAAAATACTAACACGAATTCTTTACAGACGAATGGAAAAACTAGTAGAAGCCGACCTCGGGGAAGATCAGTTTGGATTCCGTAGAAATACTGGAACACGTGAGGCAATACTGACCTTACGACTTATCTTAGAAGGAAGATTAAGGAAAGGCAAACCTACGTTTCTAGCATTTGTAGACTTAGAGAAAGCTTTTGATAATGTTGACTGGAATACTCTCTTTCAAATTCTGAAGGTGGCAGGGGTAAAATACAGGGAGCGAAAGGCTATTTACAATTTGTACAGAAACCAGATGGCAGTTATAAGAGTCGAGGGACATGAAAGGGAAGCAGTGGTTGGGAAGGGAGTAAGACAGGGTTGTAGCCTCTCCCCGATGTTATTCAATCTGTATATTGAGCAAGCAGTAAAGGAAACAAAAGAAAAATTCGGAGTAGGTATTAAAATCCATGGAGAAGAAATAAAAACTGTGAGGTTCGCCGATGACATTGTAATTCTGTCAGAGACAGCAAAGGACTTGGAAGATCAGTTGAACGGAATGGAATGGAATGGAATGTAGTCGAATTAAGTCGGGTGATGCTGAGGGTATTAGATTAGGAAATGAGACACTTAAAGTAGTAAAGGAGTTTTGCTATTTGGGGAGCAAAATAACCGATGATGGTCGAAGTAGAGAGGATATAAAATGTAGACTGGCAATGGCAAGGAAAGCGTTTCTGAAGAAGAGAAATTTGTTAACATCAAGTATAGATTTAAATGTCAGGAAGTCATTTCTGAAAGTATTTGTATGGAGTGTAGCCATGTATGGAAGTGAAACATGGACGGTAAATAGTTTGGACAAGAAGAGAATAGAAGCTTTCGAAATGTGGTGCTACAGAAGAATGCTGAAGATTAGATAGGTAGATCACATAACTAATTAGGAGGTACTGAATAGGATTGGGGAGAAGAGGAGTTTGTGGTACAACTTGACCAGAAGAAGGGATCGGTTGGTAGGACATGTTCTGAGGCATCAAGGGATCACCAATTTAGTATTGGAGGGCAGCGTGGAGGGTAAAAATCGTAGGGGGAGACCAAGAGATGAATACACTAAGCAGATTCAGAAGGATGTAGGTTGCAGTAGGTACTGGGAGATGAAGAAGCTTGCACAGGATAGAGTAGCATGGAGAGCTGCATCAAACCAGTCTCAGGACTGAAGACCACAACAACAACAACAATGATGACGGTACGTGCTTGTCAAGTGAAAGTGATATCGAAACAAGTGTAAGCCATGCGGTTCATCATCCTTATCGGACAGGGAGCTACAAGTCCCAGCTCCAGCGAAACACGGTAAACGACAATCGTCGAAGGAGGGAATACTGAACATAAATACTTACATGGAAGATCATCTGCAGCATAGTATAAAAAACAATTGTGAACAGATTTCCAATAAGTCCGCAGCAATATGATCGCGAGTGTATAAGAAAAACTACGGATATTCAAGGGAGGACAAGGAGCACTTGTTAAAGAAACTAGTGTTTGTGAGTTTCAAGGGTGCTCGATACAAGTTACAGGACGTGCATGATAGTGATCTACTATGTTGTGCTCATCAAACTGCGCGCGACATACATCACAGCGATTTCAAGGAAAGGGCTGGATGCTTGCATAACTTCAAACCGCGCTACACAACTGGGAGCCGTAAGCTAACGAAGTTTCAAACAAAGCGTCAACTTGACGGTGCACAGCTAACTGCGGAATTGCCCCGAAAATTTGTAGACGAGAAACAGTCTTGTCCCATCGTTCTGTTCACTATAAGCTACAAGAAAGATTATTTCGCATTCACTTGAATGCCATCACATTCCATCAGTTCTTATTACCCAGTCACATCAAAATGATTCTATACGCATTCTTTAAGTGTGGATACCTAGGCGAGCGTTCTGAGCGGTTTAAAGTTCCAAGGAGTTCGCTTTCGATCTTGATGGTGCGATCTTTGTGATCACAGTGATGCGCCATTTTTCATTCGGTATTCATTGTGTAAGTTAATGTATTTTTTTAACATTTATTGAATGTCGACGATGTTCATTTTGTGAACTATAATGCATACATCCCGTAGAAGATACAATACCGGCCATTAAAATTGCTACACCACGAAGATGACGTGCTACACACGTGAAATTTAACCGACAGGAAGAAGATGCTGTGATATGCAAATGAGTAGCTTTTCAGAGCATTCACACAAGATTGGCGCCGGTGGCGACACGTACAACGTGCTGACATGAGGAAAGTTTCCAACCGATTTCTCATACACAAACAGCAGTTGACCGGCGTTGCCTGGTGAAACGCTGTTGTGAAGCCTCGTGTAAGGAGGAGAAATGCGTACCATCACGTTTCCGACTTTGATAAAGATCGGATTGAAGCCTATCGCGATTGCGGTTTATCGTATAGCGACATTGGTGCTCGCGTTGGTCGAATATGGAATCGGTGGGTTCAGGAGGGTAATACGGAACGCCGTGCTGGATCCCAACGGCCACGTATCACTAGCAGTCGAGATGACAGGCATCTTATCCGCATGACTGTAACGGATCGTGCAGCCACGTCTCGATCCCTGGGTCAACAGATGGGGACGTTTGCAAGACAACAACAATCTGCACGAACAGCTCGACGACGTTTGCAGCAGCATGGACTATCAGGTCGGAGACCATGGCAGCGGTTATGCTTGACGCTGCATCACAGACAGGAGCGCCTGCGATGGTGTACTCAACGACGAACCTGGGTGCACGAATGGCAAAACGTCATCTTTTCGTATGAATCCAGGTTCTGTTTACAGCATCATGATGGTCGCATCCGTGTTTGGCGACATCTCGGTGAACGCACATTTAAAGCGTGTATACGTCATCGCCATACTGGCGTATCACCCGGCGTGATGGTATGGGGTGGCATTGGTTACACGTATCGGTCACCTCTTGTAGACGTGTTACGACCCGTGGCTCTACCCTTCATTCGATCCCTACGAAACCCTACATTTCAGCAGAATAATGCACGACCGCATGTTGCAGGTCCTGTACGGGCCTTTCTGGATACAGAACATGTTCGACCGCTGCCCTGGTCAGCACATCCTCCAGATTTCTCACCAATTGGAAACGTCTGGTCCATGGTGGCCGAGCAACTCGTTCGTCACAATACGCCAGCCACTACTCTTGATGAACTGTGGTATCGTGTTGAAGCTGCATGGGCAGCTGTACCTGTCCACGCCATCGAAGCTCTGTTTGACTCTATGCCCAGGCGTATCAAGACCGTTATTACGGCCAGAGGTGGTTGTTCTGGGTACTGCTTTCTCAGGATCTATGCACCCAAATTGCGTGAAAATGTAATCACATGTCAGTTCTAGTATAATATATTTGTCCAATGAATACCGATTTATCATCTGCATTTCTTCTTGGTGTAGCAATTTTAATAGCCAGTAGTGTAGATCTCTGACCTCCCGGACAAACACTTTCTATGCCCACCCGATGCACATGGTGAGTCATTTGCAGCTAATATTTTGATATTATTCCTGTCATAATTGTTAATAAAACATTTTCAAATGAGCCTTACTAAAGATTAAACTTGCGACCAGCACTCAAGGTGTTCCTTGTTAGAATGTAAGCCTGGAGCACAGTACCCGCACATGTGTGATTCCGGTACTGTGAAAATACAGAAAATACGAGACTCCTTACGTGGATTGGTAGGATAAGAAACGAGTTCCTCCGCAGCGTCGGCTTGGAAGTGAATCTGTGGCGGGTACAGGATGATGAGACATGTTTCAAGTCATCAGAGAGTAACTACCATCGTGATGACGGGTATCGCTGAGGGCGGAAATTATAGGAAGGGTCTGGAATAAATAGAACAAATAATTGAGAACGTTGAGTGTGTTGCTTGAGATAAAGGGACCGACGCAGAAGAGGAAACCGTGGTGGGCGGCCTCAGATCCAACCAAAAGTCTGGTAAAAACTGTACAGCTGAAAACAGCTCATCAGTGCAACCAAGAAGGTGCTGACGAGCGCATCTTCTGCGCCGACTATGACGTCACTCATCGAGAAGCGTCGCGCGACAGACGTTCCGCGCCGGGTATCGATCGCAGCCCCTGGCCAGCAAGTGCCGCCGCCTCCCTCGGCTGCAGTCCACAGCGTGCTGCACGTTCGCATCGCCACTACTGCAGCGGCGCTGCACTGCCGCCGTCCCTCCCAAAAAACTTCGTGCAGCGACGACTTTGAAATGTTGCCGCCGTTCGCAATGATACTCGTCTCACACTATGTGATCAAAAGCGTCCGGACACCCCGTGTAATGCTGAATTGACCACTATATGTTACGAGAGTACGCCAGTATGAAAGGAGGCGAGAGTTCTGTCATTAAAGAGGCAGTGATACCAGAATGCGTCGGTTAGGAGAGCTCAGTAACTCCGAACGTGGACTAGTCACTGAATGTCACCTGAGTAACAGAAACATCGGGGACATTTCAACCCTTCTAAAGGTGCACAAATCGACTGCTGGTGACGTGACTGTAAAATGGAAACGGGAAGGAACAACTGCAGCAAGACCAGAGAGACCTTATGTACTGACGAACAGCGGCTGTCGAGCACTGCGCAGGGTGGTTGTGAAAAATCGCATAAAATCGGAGGAAGGAATCACTCGTGAGTTCCAAAGTGCTGCCAGCAGACCGGGTAGCACATTGATTGGAGTCAAAAAGAATAGGACACAGTTGTCGACCAACTCCTCATAAGCCACGCATTTATGTAGTCAGTTCTAAGCGACGCTTGAGGTGGTGTAAAGAGTGACGGCATTGGACAGTGAATGACTGAAAACGAGTGATTGGGAATGATGAATCACGACGTACACTGCGGCAACCCGATGGAAAGGTTGGGGTTTAGCGAGTGCCTGGAGGAAGTTACCTGCCATAATATGCCGTGCCAACAGAGGAGTACCGAGAAGGTGGTGTTAAGGCATGGGGGTGTTTTCCATGGTAATTCTCTGGTCCCTGTATTGATCTTAAGAAAACGCTAAATGCGAGAGGACGGGAACAGATTTTACAGCATTGTGTACTGTGGACAGTACAGGAACAACTCTACATCTACATCTCCACATATACTCCGCTAGCCACCAAGCGGTGTGTGGCGGAGGGCACAATTCGCGCCAAAGTCATATTTCTCACCCCCCCCCCCCCCGCCCCCCCCCTCTGTTTCACTCGCGAATCGCACGAGGGAAAAACGTCTGTCTGAACGCCTCAGTATGAGCTCTAATTTCCCTTATCTTTGAATGGTGATCAATGCGCGATTTGAAAGTTGGTGGTAATAATATATGCTCTACATGCTCGGTGAAGATGGGATTTCGGAATTTAGTGAGCAGCCCCTTCCGTTTAGCGCACTGTCTATCTGCAAGTGTGTCCCACCTCAAACTTTCTATGAAATTTGTATCGCTCTTGCGATGGCTAAATGTACCAGTCACGAATCTTACCGCTCTTCTTTGGACCTTCTCAATTTCTTGAATCAGACCCAACTGGTAAGGGTCTCATACAGACGAACAATACTCTAAGACTGGACGAACTTACGTATTGTAAGCTATTTTCTTTGTTCAAGGACTTCACCGCTTCAGGATTCCACCAATAAACCGCAATCTAGAGTTTGCCTTACTTGTGTAATCTCATCATTCCATTTGAGATGATTTCGAATAGTCATACCCAGATACTTGACGGATGTTACCGCTTCCAGAGACTGGGCATTTATTTTGTACTCGTACATTAATGGGGATTTTCGCCTTGTTATGCGCAGTAGGTTACACTTACTAATATTGAGAGATAACTGCCAGTCATTACACCACGCAATTATTTTCTGCAAATCCTTATTGATTTGTTCACAACTTTCGTGTGATACTACTTTCCTGTAGACTACAGCATCATCGGCAAACAGTCTAATGCCGCTGTCAATACAATCAATACAATAAATCGTAAAAAGCAGCGGGCCCATTACGCTGCTCTGGGGCACACCTGAAATTACGCTTGTTTCTGTTGAAGTCACCCAGTTCAGGACGACATACTGCTCCCTGTCTATTAGAAAACTTTCTATCCAACAGCATATATCGGACAGACAGTAAGCGCGCACTTTTTGGGGCAAGAGACAGTGCGGAACCGTGTCGATGCCTTTCGAAAGTCGAGAAATTTGGCATCAACCTGGGAGCCGGTATCTAGAGCCTGTTGTATATCATGCACAAAGAGGGCCAGCTGTGTCTCGCATGACTGCTGTTTCTTAAAACCCTGCTGGTTTCTGTAGATGAGCTTCTCATAGTCTAGAAAGGTCATTATGTCTGAACACAAAATATGTTCCATGATTCTACAACAAATTGATGTCAGTGAAATTGGTCGGTAATTATGTGCATCCGATTTTCTACCCTTTATATAGATTGCTATGACCTCGGCCTTCTTCCAGTCCGTGGAACTTTCCGCTGTTCCAATGATCTCTGATAGATGACGGATAAGAATTCTGTTATATTTGTAGCATAGTTGCGTGTAGTTGAGAGACGATGATAGTTTGTCAGCATGACAACTCACCCTGTCATCAAGCGCAGTCTGTCAGGGAATGGTTTGTGGATAATAACATTCCTGAAACGGACTAGCCTCCCCAGAGACCCAACCTGAACCCAGTGGAACACCTTTGGGATAAGTTAGAACGTCGACTTGACTTCAGACCTCAGCATCCTACATCACCATCTTCTATGGTTTCGGCTCTTGACGCCCATTTGACTGCCATTCTTTCACAGACAAACATCTCACTGGAAGTGTCCCCAGCTGAGTTCAAGCCATCGTAAAGGCGAAGATGGGCACACCAGACTAATGTCCAGTGATAGGTGTCCGCATACTTTTGAGCCGACAGTGGATATCATGCTGATGATATAAATGTTAGGCATACGACGTCTTGATCTTTAGCACCCTTTTAATCACTTATGACCAGTGTATTGTTGAAATAAAAAACCATAACATTTTCAGCATAAATTAAAATAGCCCTCAGACAACCAGTATCACAACCAGTAACTCATTCTGTTTCTCTCTCTCTCTCTCTCTCTCTCTCCTTCTCTCTCTCTCTCTCTCTCTGCTCACAGACATAAACACGCACACATACACGCAAGTACACACAATCAGTAAAACCAATTCAGTGTCGGTTCTAAAACTTGAGATTAAAAGAGGCACTAATTGAGATGGAAATGAGATAGTGTTTTAGCCTTCCCCCATATTTTTCAATCTGTACATTGAGCAAGCAGTAAGGGAAAATTTGGAAAGGGATGGTTCAGATGGCTCTGAGCACTATGGGACCTAACATATGAGGTCATCAGTCACGCCAGTGACTGTTATAAGTTTTTATTACACTATTGCAATTTCGGTTCAAATGGCTCTGAGCACTATGGGACTTAACTTCTGAGGTCATCAGTCCCCTAGAACTTAGAACTACTTAAACCTAACTAACCTAAGGACATCACACACATCCATGCCCGAGGCAGGATTCGAACCTGCGACCGTAGCGGTCGCGCGGTTCCAGACTGTAGCATCTAGAACCGCTCGTCCACCCCGGCCGGCTGTAATTTCGGTCCTAGGCCATTATCAAGTGCTGATATTATGGCTTTGTGTTGAAAGGAGACTGTTTTTTGGGATTCCCAAGGAATAATCCTCAAAGATTGCTCAAAAAAAGGGAACCATAAATGGGCGCTCTTATACTTACTTCACTGTTGGATCATTTGAAACTTGTGTTGGCTGAAAAGAAGACCAAGGTTGGTACGCAGAAAAGTGCGCTTAGACCAGGATAATGTACCATCCTCCACGTCTGTGATAACAATGGAGAAAGTGTATGAATTGTACTGTCAGTTGGTTCATCATCAATCCTATGCTAGTTCTTTAGCCCCAAGTGACTTCTTCCTGTTGCCTGGCTTGAAATTTGGGCTCTCTGGGAAGAAATTTTCTCATGTGAGGAAGCGATAGTTGGTCAACAAGTATTTTTCAGTTTTACAGGACCTGTGTATTTCGATGGAATGAAAAAACTGGAGGATCGGTGGACCAAGTGTATATCCCTCAGAGGGGTGTACGACAAGAAGTAAGGTGAGTTGTTTCTGAAATAAACATTTTTCTTGATTTTTTTTACCACACTTATCAAACAACCCTCGTATGCGGCTCCACTTCTTTAAATTACGAAGAGATATTAAAGAAACTGATAAGTATTGTATTTCTCTTTCAAGTCATCTGTGTTGTAGACTTATCACAAAGTCAGCCTTTTGAGACTGGCTTTAAATGTCTGCATTGTAAGTGAATTCAAATCTCCAAATTTTTTGTTTACTAATTTGGGATACGACTTTGCCTTGATTTCTTTTAGTACTACCTGTGCCTCATTGTCAGACCATTACTAATTTCTCTCATAATGTGCCCGTCCACTAAAGAACAGTTTTTGAAGATAAGTAGCTGTACCGAACATGTCCCACAAGATAGTGTGCCTCTTGGTTTTCTTCTCGCAGTGCAATTGCTGTAGACGTGTTACTGAATAAATCCTCTTCTCTTAGTGCCTGCTCATATGAGATCGAATTACGGTAGGTACGCTGCATAGCTGTTCATATTTTTGATGGGGACATATCGTTCCATAACTAAAAATAGCTCAAGTCCCCGGTTCAGATCAAAGTATGGGCGTTTTTTTTTTTTTTTTTTTTTTTTTTTTTTTTTTTTTTTTTTTTTTTGCAAGGCAATTGCCGGAGCTTCCGTAAACTCTTGGAATATTACCAACTGCCTGGAGTTTGCATCAAAAGAATCCTGCTCTATAATGGGCCAGATTTCAGACAATCCGCTATGCCTATCGGGGTATTAATAGAGATGCGTACCGCGGGGGATTAGCCGAGCGGTCTCAGGCGCTGCAGTCATGGACTGTGCGACTGGTCCCAGCGGAGGTTCGAGTCCTCCCTCGGGCATGGGTGTGTGTGTTTGTCCTTAGGATAATTTAGGTTAAGTAGTGTGTAAGCTTAGGGACTGATGAACTCAGCAGTTAAGTCCCAAAAGATTTCACACACAATAGAGATGCGTGATTACCATTCTGTGTGTCTCGTAGGCTTTGATTCTCGTGGCAGTAGAAATCTCCAGACGTGGTTCTATACGTGAAGATACTGTTTGCATTAACGTGCTCTTACGTCATACGCTTCTTTCGAACTACAGCACAGGTTGACGAAAGCACTTCTCGGGAAGCCTTATCTCGCAGGGAGAGGCTTGCTATCTTCCACTGTTTAACGGCGGCAAACAAACGAACGAGCCGGAAACGTTGAGTCGGCATGAGGAATGTGGAGCTTACCTCTTGTGAGTAATTAGAGTGCAAGTGTTAAATGTGAGACACGTTGAGTTCTTAAAGCTTCATGCAGTGTCATCTAGCTCTTGTAAATGTCCGGCTACATTAGCATTTTTTACTCCCCCTCCCCCTCCCCACCGCGCCTCTAAAGTAGTAACGTAAAAGGTAAGCGTGGAATGACGTATTGAAAATGTTTGCTGTGTGGTTGGATAAGGGCTACAATTCGGGGGAAACATATTTATTGATTGTGTTGAAAGGAGTGTAGTGGGGTATACTTATATGTGGTACCCGAATACTGTAATGATACTAAAGTTAACTAAAATGAAACTATTATATTGGAAACGATGCATGTCTCTGATGGGCTCTATAAAGCGGATCGCTGATTTTGCACGACGGCAGAACCAAAGATACTGCTGCTGGTTCAAATGACTCTAAGAAGAATGGGACTTAACATCTGAGGTCATCAGTCCCCTAGACTTAGAACTACTTAAACCTAACTAACCTAAGGGCACCACAGACATCCATGCCCGAGGATTCGAGCCTGCGACCGTAGCAGCAGCGCGGTTCCGGACAGAAGCGCCTAGAACCGCTCGGCCACAGCGGCCTGCCTGCTTCAGGTCTGAGATTGTAGTGTTGGCGTATAAGAGCGCTTGGCTCACAGCAGTATGTGAGCGAAAGAGGATGTGGTAGGCAGTATTAGTGGTGTGTTCTGTAAAGCCACTAAATATTAGATTATAATGTAGGAATTTTCTCAAATCAATGTATTGTGTTACACCACACGTAAAATAGGTAGTTAAAATGATGAGTAATTTTACAAATGAATGTAAAGTGAAATGATGAAATGTAAATATAATTGTGACAAGAAAGGATTATTGGATTGATATTACAAAGAAGCTTTACGACTACATGTATTACTGGAAACATAAATGTGGAAGTAGAAGTTTCTCGCACTTAAGGTAAATAAGTTAATTTATTATTACTGTCCTTTTGCCAGCACGTGAATGTAAATCAGTTGGCTGATAATTGGTAACAGTGAGTTCTATGTTGAGTAACCCCAGAATGTACGTAAACAGATTTGATGTACAGGCTAGTTAGATATTTCCCGTTTGTAATGTTTCTAAGATTTGTCTTTATGCTTTTTACTGATGTTAGCTAATACTTGCTGTACAAATCTCATTGTTTGTGACTACGTCAGCACAGAAAGATTTTCACTTAGTGAAAAGGATGTAATTTTTCTGAGTAATGTAATTTCAATTGTCAGATGTTTTGAGAAGTCAAACCTAACTTCGAATATAACTTCAGTATTGAAAAAGTCAGTGTTCGTAATTCACCCAAATCACTAGCGCCTCCCTGTTCAGGTTATGTGTGTGTTTTTTTTAAGACACTGAATTTTTCTTAAATGTTTTCATTTAGCAGCCAAAAAAATTCAGGTATATTTCAGAGTATTACGGCCAGCATTGCAAACCGCTGAGCCTGTACCTAATATGTTTTATTCTTCGTCATGAGATAGCAGAATACAACGCGATCCAGCGTTGCCGCTTTAGAGATAAGACATTTTATCGGTTTTGAACAGGGCCAGAGGATTCAGTACCTAAAGGACTGAATGTATTTTGCAGAGACTGTATTTATTTAATGGTACTGGAGCTGCATTGCGGAAACAGTTCGTATAACGTTTTGCTAACAATAACACAGAGTAGGCACACCACTTGCAGTTACTACACACTACACGATAACTCCAGTTTTGTATGCATTCCCAGTTCAGGCATTCATTTAACTACTTCAATAAATATAAAGAACGTTACAGTGTTTGGAAAATCTGTTACATGTTGAAAACGTGAGAGTCGCCACCCAGGCGTGCACTTCAGACAGAACAGCACCTGGACTCAGGATGCGTCAGCGGTGGAGGCGACCGTGAACCAGACTATAAGCAGTCTACAGCTCTTGTTGCCGTGCCAAAACAAGATTTGATCAAACTGCGTACTTGTCAGTCTCTGTTTTGCGTTCGCTGCTGACTGAACTTCATTTTAATTACGCCAAGCCAGGATAAAACATATTTGTACTGAAGTTAAAATTGATTGCAGCCATTACAACAGTATTTTTCTCTAAATGCGAACATTTTAGGTTAGAATAAAGAATAACAGACATCAGTTTGAAATTTATCGGAAGCCTACCACAATACATACTGCAATCCACAACTCCTCTTGTCACCCCACAGCACACAAAATGGCAGCATTTCGGTACGTGATCAATAGAGCTATCCAACTACCACTCTCTGAAGACAAATGTGACCAAGAAATTGAAATAATAAAACAAACAGCTATTGCAAATGGTTATAACAGCTCCATAGTAGACATCCTAAAACAATAATGGCAAAGCAATCACAACATAAAAAAACAAAAAGAAAAACAACGTCTTCCATCCCCTTGCTAGGTAACATTTCATATCAGATTGCGAATGTCTTCAAACGAAAAGGCATAAGCATATCCTTTACAACAGACAACAAGATTGGCAGAAGTTACCCCACGATATCAGCACACGAAACCCACTTCATCACACAGGTGTGTACAAAATTGAATGTTTGGACTGTGACTGCTTCTACATAGACCAGACAGGCAGATCATTTGAGATTAAATTCAAAGAACACATGGCAGCATTAAAAAACAAAAAATACCTCACATCATCAATAGCCACCCACCTTCATGAAACAAAACTTCATGTTAACAGCACAAGGCAGAAAACTAGACATCCTCGAAACACTCCAAATATACAAACACCAAACAAAACAACCTGAATCCGTCTTAAATGAGAAAAATTACAATATTTACAATAGCAGCTTATCTGTTTTCAGCAACTGCCTACATCATTAAAATTTCTCTCTCTCTCTCTCACACACACACACGCACCACACGCACACACACACACACACACCTTAATATTTACTATAAATATTTAGTCATGTTACCATGACAACCACAAGAGATTGACCTCATTTACAGACATTTCATCACACCAACAGCTTGTACCCCTTGTCAACTTGAAACTATATGTACATCAACTACTGGCACAAATTTTAAAGCATTAACCAATGTATTACCCCAGCCTTTAGGCAGCTAATATATGTAACAAATAATAATCTTCCACCCTCTCTCTCCCTCTCACTTTCTCTTTCTCTTCCTCTGCTTCTGTCTCCAGCCTTTCATATCTATCTATTAATCGCAATCAAAATTGTTATTTATGTGTAATTTTACCGCTGTAGCCAATATGATAATTGTACTCAAAATCTGTAACATTTCACCTGATTGTTATAAACAAGTATGAAATTTAAGCCATTTTAACATTTCACCTGATTTTATTAACGAGTATGAAGTTTAAGCAGTTTTAACTTGTCAAAATTGGATTTATATGCCACCGGAAGTATTTATCCCAACACATGTATTCGACACCTCAAAACAAACACCTCCAAATCCTATAAAAATATTCTTTAATAATGTTGTTAATATGTATATTCTTTGTACTTTGATAATGCCTTCTCTTCTGCTATACGAACCTTGCACCCAGCAGTTTCCAGATGCCATATTTGTTTACAAATATGACAGTATACATGTTATGTGTTACGACCGTGAAAGGAATCTGTGACCACTGGAGGTACTCTGTTTTACTTATTTTATGTTTACCGTTAGATATTAGTTTAATTTTTTGTCAGAAGAAACCCAAAACCATGTTCTGAAATATTGTCTTGTTTCTCCGCTAGACAGTGCCACAAGTTCCTCCACAAAATCGTAACTGATCCAGGTTCCCGTGAATACCTGGAAGTTGATTTTTACATTCTCCGTGACAAACTGTGGCATTTCTTCTTTCTTCATGATGTCTAGGATCTGAACACACACCTCTTGCAATATGAAAACAGCCGTGTTCGCTGGACTACGCTCTTGCGTTTCTTCGTACTCCGGAGATACCCATTCACAAAGAAAATGTCTGGGACTATCTGGAGCAGCGGGTAAAACATAGCTTGTTGGTAGTTTTACGGTAGATTCAGCTAGATGTTTCATACCTGAATAAACTTGTGGACTCTCTTTCTCGTCGAATCGATGCCATGACGAGAGCCGCTCGGTCACAGCGATACCATCGTGATGTTTCCTGGGTAGGGACGGGGGTGGAAAGAGGAGGTAACACAACTGTGTCGTATGTATTCAGTTCTCATTACGCTATTTCCGATACCATTAATTTGATATATTTTGCGATGCTATAAATGTATCCAGTAGGTTTCGAAACATAACCCCGGATAGAAATATCAGTAATGTAATGATTCTCCTCGCCTCAATATGCGTCTGATAACACGGCAAGTACGCGGGTGGCGAAACTTGTAGATTTGCATCAAATGACAGCTCTTCAGTCATTACCTAGCAGATATGCTACATCTAATTTTTAATTTTTTCCGAGTCAACGAATAAACTAAAGTAGCTATAAGTTTGTAAACGTTGCTGCGCTTCAGCAACTGTGCGTACAAGAGTTTCAATGAATTGAAAATAACAGCCAGAAAGATGCAAAATACAAGTTTATTAAACGTTGACTATGGTTTCGACAGTTTTAAAACTGTCTTCTTCAGTAGGTATTGTACCTATTAACAAATATTACGACATTGTGTATGGGACTGCCGGCCGCTGTGACGGAGCGGTTCTAGGCGCTACAGTCCGGAACTACGCGCCTGCTACGGTCGCAGGTTCGAATCCTGCCTCAGGCATGGATGTGTGTGTTGTCCTTAGGTTAGTTAGGTTTACGTAGTTCTAAGTCTGGGGGACTGATCACCTCAGATGTTAAGTCCCATAGTGCTTAGAGCCATGTGAACCATTTTTATGGGACAGATACCGTATGTGATCTCTCCGTGCTACGTCATTTTATAAACTGTTTTCGTCTCACACCTGATTTTACGTGTACAGGTAGGGTAACTTTGAACCTCTCTATCTCGGAAACGGATAAGGATATCAAAAAAAATTTCAAGGTTATTCGAGATCGGGCTCTTAAGAATATACCGTAAAAATTACACCCATTTTCTGTGCATAGCCGTCTTGGATTCCACGGATGGATAAAGGATAAAATGTTTGAAAGCGAGAAGATGGAACTTCTGGAAAATATACCGTTAAAATCTGAGAAATTTGCTGCGGTTAATAATTTAGATATCTACCTCTGGCGGCCAAAACATGGTGAAAAACGCTTTTTTCGGGTTTTCTAAGAAAGCGATCATGGACTAAATGATGCCTCCGTAAGACCCTTAAGGCACACTGTAGACCACACCTAATGCAAAAAGAACCTACCGATATGCTCCATTTGCCTAAGCTGTAGGAAGCGTATAATATTAAAATTTTAAACTTGTAGTGTAGGATAGTTATAGAAAGACGACCCATCTGTTGGGTACACAAATGGTCCCTACGCCAAGGGTTACCCAAAAGACTTCTTTCTATCACTAACAGAATTCGAGCCCTGGAAAAAATTCCGTTTTCGTGCGCGGCCTTTTGGGTCATACTTGTAGCGCCTGCTGTTGCATGCGTACTGATTCACTTCGAACATGTCCTACAATTTTAGTGAATCAAACCAATTTTTTAAATTTATTATTTTAATCTTATTTTGTTCCAGAGTAGTGTATCGACCCCAATATAGCCTTTTCATTCATAAAATCTAAACTCAGGACTGAGGAGGAAAAAAATTAAATTTGCTATTTCAGTTATGACAAGCAGGCTGGTTAAATTCGAGACTGTGTGATCTCTCACGGAGTTTCTTGTACACGTATAAGTAGTACTTAAATAACTCCGCCTCTTAGCTGCGAGCGGATGTGTTTCGCGGTGTAATGGATTCTGTGTATACGGAATGTTGATGTCTCCCGGCCCCAGCTTCTCCGGCACTAATTCCGGCGGACCCCGCGGCCAGTAGCCGCGTTCCTCGGCTGACTCGTCGTTCTCTGCCGAGAGCTTTACGACCACTGGGAAGGTGGGCGTGACTCACGTATCAGGCCTGTGGACTGCAGGCACCTGCTCACGCACTTCCCAGAAGCGGCGCGCTGCGTCACGCGGCCGGATATGGCAGCTGCCGGTGCACCACCAGACTCCCTCAAGTTGTCGGGCTGATGCAAAGCCATGGCATTCATCTGATGCACGGAGCGCAAATCCGTGGAAAGGTGGAATCGTTTCAGCTCGGCACACGGACACCGTTTATATCTGTGCTATTTAATTTTTGTTATACATGTTGTCATTTTTGGTTTTAGGCCCCCTTTTTGCCGCAGTCGCAGATATGCAAGTAAGATGTACTATATACCATCTTTTGCGACTGTAATAGAAGTGTTACTTAGACCATACGAGGTGTAAGTGCGTTCACACAACGTGAAAATGTAAATACACACATCAAAAAAAGTTTTGCATCACCCCGGTTCCCAGAACTCCTGAAGATAGACGTTAACTGTGGATATTGTATCACAGACTCAGTCCCTTTGACTGTTCAGAGATGTCACTAATCCCGACCAAAGATGTAAATAACCATGCATGAGCAGCGCCTATTAGACGGATGGAGTCCGACAGGTCCGACAGCCTATCAGTTCCAGTCATTCCACCAGGAAGGAGGTACACGGCTCGTGTTGTCTGTAGTTCAACCATGCTTAGACGATCAATACCGCGATTCGATTGCGTCTGCATTGTTACTTTTTGCTAGGAAGGGCTCTCAACAAGGGAAGTGTCGAGGCGTCTCGGAGTGAACTAAAGCGATGTTGTTCGGACAAGGAGGAGATACAGAGAGACAGGAACTGTCGATGACATGCCTCACTTAGGCCGTGCAAGGGTTACTACTGCAGTGTATGACTGCTACCTACGGATTATGGTTCGGAGGAACCCTGACAGCAACGCCACCATGTTGAATAATGCTTTTCATGCAGCCACAGGACGTCGTGTTACAACTCAAACTGTGCGCGATAGGCTGCATGATGCGCAACTTCACTCCCGACGTCCATGGCGAGGTCCATCTCTGCAACAACGACACCATGCAGCGCGGTACAGATGGCCCAACAACATGCCGAATGGACAGCTCAGGACTGGCATCACGTTCTCTTCACCGATGAGCGCCGCATATGCCTTCAACCACACAATCGTCCGAGACGTGTTTGGAGGCAACTCGGTCTCGCTGAAAGCCTTGGACACACTGTCCAGCGAGTGCAGCAAGGTGGAGGTTCCTTGCTGTTTTGGGGTGGCATTATATAGAACCGACGTACGCTGCTGGTGGTCATGGAAGGCGCCTTAACGTCTGTACGATACGTGAATGCCGTCCTCCGACCGATAGTGCAACCATATCGGCAGCATATTCGCGAAGCATTCGTCTTCATTGACGACGACTCGTGACCCTATCGTGCACATCTTGTGAATGACTTCCTTCAGGATAACGACATCACTCTACTAGAGTGGCCAGCGTGTTTTCCAGACATGAACCCTGTCGAACATGCCTGGGATAGATTTAAAAGCGCTGTTTATGGACGACGTGATCCACCAACCACTCTGAGGGATCTACAGCGAATCGCCGTTGAGGAGTGGGACAAACTGGACTAACAGTGCCTTGATGAACTTGTGGATAGTAAACCACGACGAATACAGTTATGCAACAATGCAAGAGGACGTGCAACTAGGTATCGGAGTGGCCGAGCGGTTCTAGGCGCTACAGTGTGGAACCGCGCAACCACTACGGTCGCTGGTTCGAATCCTGCTTCGGGCATGGATGTGTGTGATGTCCTTAGGTTCGTTAGGTTTAAGTAGTTCTAGCGGACTGATGACCTCAGAAGGCAAGTCCCATAGTGATCAGAGCCATTTGAGCCATTTTTTTGTACAGCAATCTGGACCACCACCTCTGAAGGTCTCGCTGTATGGTGGTACAAAATGCAATGTATGGTTTTCATGAGCAATAAAAATGGCGGAAATGATGTTTATGTTATCTCTATTCCAGTTCTCTGTACAGGTTCCGGAACTCTCGGAACCGAGGTGATGCAAAACTTTTTTCGATGTGTTTATAAGTACATCAGCTTCCAAGACTATTTGGTTCTATCAAGAACATTACTGTCATTATATATAACTACAGTCGTAAAACTATCCTACGTTATTGTAGACTATCATAAGTTAGCGTTGACTACGGTAGTTATCGTAGTAGCTTCGGTCAGTTAATTTGGTACCCACATTACCTGTACGTTAGGTGTGCTGCTCACCTATTAGGCGTTACCTCATAACGATCCCATTCTTTACGTATGTGATCAGTGTCTTACTAGATTCCCCTAAAAACAGGGAGCGGTGAACCATCTAGAAACTGTGAGAGTATGTAAAAAGGCCCAGATAACTTACACAACATTTTTGTTTTACAATAGTGTTCCTCCCGTCTTTTACTTAAAAGTAAACAGTATTTACAGCAAAAATTGAAATGGTCAATGTTTAGTTCAGGATTTATTCGAAAATTGTTGATTTTTAACCTGAAACAGATAGATGTAGTAAAAATAAAGATAACAATACAGATCCATCATTAGCACTAGAAACACAACATCCCCAGAAAAACGTATAACAAGAAACAAGTACAAAACAGAAGTATTTCAAACGCCGCTTCAATACTTCTTTGAACTTATATTTAAAAAAATGTTTCTGTTATTCGTAAACAGCTTTCCCATTTATCAATAATAAAGGAAACTTTTGCCTTTTATCATGATGAAAACTGTTCTGTTGAGTACAAAATAACAACAACAATTACATATATTTTTGTGTTTGTGCATGTAAACCGTACTTGCATCAAAAGAATTGCTTTATTTACATAAAAGCACAGAAATTACGTGAACAACTAATTTCTGTTACCTATAAAGCGCAATTTATATTCAGTAAGGTTATAAAATACATACTGTACACACATTGAATGCTGTGCAATTCTAATTGTATGCAAAACAAAAGAAAAAAGAAAAAAAAAAAAACAAAGAAAAGTCGTCGGCTCCCAGTTTCTCTCTTACACATTCATTTCCGTTTTTCTCCCTACCAATGCTATCAGCACTACCGGTAACCCCAACATTAACTAAGTCATTTATCTAGTGTACCAAATCCACCAAACCATAGTTTTGTAAGAGTGCAACTATATACAGGGTGTTTCACTAAATGTGTTTGCCTCTGTAAGTTACGAAGTAATAGGCGAAGTCATATTGCGGTAGGTCACCATACGAAACGTTTCACTGTCTGCGGAACTATGAACATACACACCTGGAAATTGAAATAAGAACACCGTGAATTCATTGTACCAGGAAGGGGAAACTTTATTGACACATTCCTGGGGTCAGATACATCACATGATCACACTGACAGAACCACAGGCACATAGACACAGGCAACAGAGCATGCACAATGTCGGCACTAGTACAGTGTATATCCACCTTTCGCAGCAATGCAGGCTGCTATTCTCCCATGGAGACGATCGTAGAGATGCTGGATGTAGTCCTGTGGAACGGCTTGCCATGCCATTTCCACCTGGCGCCTCAGTTGGACCAGCGTTCGTGCTGGACGTGCAGACCGCGTGAGACGACGCGTCATCCAGTCCCAAACATGCTCAATGGGGGACAGATCCGGAGATCTTGCTGGCCAGGGTAGTTGACTTACACCTTCTAGAGCACGTTGGGTGGCACGGGATACATGCGGACGTGCATTGTCCTGTTGGAACAGCAAGTTCCCTTGCCGGTCTAGGAATGGTAGAACGATGGGTTCGATGACGGTTTGGATGTACCGTGCACTATTCAGTGTCCCCTCGACGATCACCAGTGGTGTACGGCCAGTGTAGGAGATCGCTCCCCACACCATGATGCCGGGTGTTGGCCCTGTGTGCCTCGGTCGTATGCAGTCCTGATTGTGGCGCTCACCTGCACGGCGCCAAACACCCATACGACCATCATTGGCACCAAGGCAGAAGCGACTCTCATCGCTGAAAACGACACGTCTCCATTCGTCCCTCCATTCACGCCTGTCGCGACACCACTGGAGGCGGGCTGCACGATGTTGGGGCGTGAGCGGAAGACGGCCTAACGGTGTGCGGGACCGTAGCCCAGCTTCATGGAGACGGTTGCGAATGGTCCTCGCCGATACCCCAGGAGCAACAGTGTCCTTAATTTGCTGGGAAGTGGCGGTGCGGTCCCCTACGGCACTGCGTAGGATCCTACGGTCTTGGCGTGCATCCGTGCGTCGCTGCGGTCCGGTCCCAGGTCGACGGGCACGTGCACCTTCCGCCGACCACTGGCGACAACATCGATGTACTGTGGAGACCTCACGCCCCACGTGTTGAGCAATTCGGCGGTACGTCCACCCGGCCTCCCGCATGCCCACTATACGCCCGCGCTCAAAGTCCGTCAACTGCACATACGGTTCACGTCCACGCTGTCGCGGCATGGTACCAGTGTTAAAGACTGCGATGGAGCTCCGTATGCCACGGCAAACTGGCTGACACTGACGGCGGCGGTGCACAAATGCTGCGCAGCTAGCGCCATTCGACGGCCAACACCGCGGTTCCTGGTGTGTCCGCTGTGCCGTGCGTGTGATCATTGCTTGTACAGCCCTCTCGCAGTGTCCGGAACAAGTATGGTGGGTCTGACACACCGGTGTCAATGTGTTCTTTTTTCCATTTCCAGGAGTGTAGTTTATTGGGTTCTAGGCGCGCAGTCCGGAACCGCGCGACTGCTACGGTCGCTGGTTCGAATCCTGCCTCGGGCATGGATGTGTGTGATGTCCTTAGGTTAGTTAGGTTTAAGTAGTTCTAAGTTCTAGGGGACTGATGACCAGTGATGTTAAGTCCCATAGTGCTCGGAACCATTTGAACCATTTTTTTATTGGGTTATTATCCAAAGAGTTACAGCAAAAAGATACAATTTTTTAAATGGAACAATAGTTGTTTCTATCATGCACTGGAATCAGTAACACCAGCTGTGTGTACATCAATTTAAATGACATTCCTATCACTTTTAGTTTGGGAACTACAACCCTTAAAAGTTTCAAGGGCAGATACCACACGCTGTACATAATACATGGCTGTGTGGTGGGTGGTGGGAAGTTGATTTAAATGAGGTGTCAAATGTGTGTCCGTGTTCCTGAATGCACAAGGCAACGTGCCTTCTAAAGGATCTGCGGACGAGATTAACATCGCCGGTGTCACGGAGCTACATGCGCCCTCGATGCGCCGTTTTAGATCATCTGAGCCGGCCGGGGTAGCCGAGCGGTTCTAGGCGCTACAGTCTGGAACCTCGCGACCGCTACGGTCGCAGGTTCGAATCCTGCCTCGGGCATGGATGTGTGTGATGTCCTTAGGTTAGTTAGGTTTAAGTACTGTAGTTCTGTTCTAGGGGACTGATGACCTCAGAAGTTAAGTCCCATAGTGCTCAGAGCCATTTTTAGATCATCTGAGGATGTGGGCTCAGTGACATAAACACGATCCTTTAGATATCCTCACAAAAAGAAATCTAAGGGTGTTAAATCGGGCTACCTTGTGAGCCATGTATGAGAACCATGGCACCCCAACCACCTTCCTACAAACCTGTTGTTTAGTTCTTCCACAACAGCACGCACAGAATGGGCTGGGTGACTATCTTGTTGGATCCACATATGGACTCTCGTGTGTAGACACACATGTTTAAGGAGACCATCCAAACTGTCGACTATAAACGCGCGATATAACTCACCTGTCAGTGTACTTGGCATCTAGTGTGGACCGATGATTTCAGCCCCAAGGATTCCACACCATACAGTAATAGACCACCTATGTTGACGGTCGACAGGTCATACCCACCAAGGATTGTCTGCGGCCCAGTAGTGCACGTTATGGCGATTCACTGCACCATAATTTGTGAACGTGGACTCATCAGAAAACACAACACCTTGTAAAGACTCCAGCGTCAAATTACGCATGGCCCATTCACAGAATATAACTCTCGCATGGAAATCGTTCCCATGTAGCTCCTGGGTCAGTGGCAGGCGGTACGGGTGAAACCTGTGGCCATGTGCTATACGCCACACAGATTTGAGTCTGACACCAGCGACTGCAGCCACGGCTCGTAAGCTGACATGAGGATCGTGGTGTACTGCAGCTAAAACAAACACCTCCATCTCCTTACTTCTTACAGTACTTCGTCTGATACTGCGACGCATTACCAAGCTGCCTGTTTCCTGAAGTCGTTCGGCACTTAAGAACGTAATGGCTGCCGGAGCTCTTGGCCTAGGATATCTCACAGCGTACGCCACGGCTGCTTCAATGGCATCGTGTCGGCACTCACCGAGGATCAGCAACATGTCAAAGTACTCGTTGTTCGTGTATGCCATCTTCATCCGATGTCAGTAACTGTGGTATATTGAGCCCCGTTTGTTTGTGTGGCTCGAAGTGTCGGGTATACGGCAGTGTGCGGCGACAGTCGGCAGTCTAACAGCGCATCGAGGAAGCTTCTCGCTCCGTGATACCGGCGACGTTACAACTCGGTCGCAACACATTTAGAAGAGGCACTTCGTTATGCGCAGCGTGTGTGGTATCTGCTCCTGAAACTTCGAAGGGTTGTAGCCCCCAAACTAAAAGTGATAGGAATATCATTTAAATTGATGTATACACAGCTGGTGTTACTGATTCTAGTGCATGATAGAAACAACTATTGTTCCATTTAAAAAATTGTATCTTTTTGATAACACAATAAATTATGTTCATAGCTCCGCAGACAGTGTAACGTTTCTTATGGTGACCTACCGCAATAAATATTTCCGTCGCCTATTGCTTCGTAACTTACAGAGGCCAACACATTTAGTGAAACAACCTGTATGTACCTCAGCACCAGAGAAAAGCCTACGGCATTCAAATGCATAACTCAATTATTAAGTGTACATAGTCTAAACAAACTTATTAATGTAGATGTCTGATTGTATTTATCGGCCACTTCAACTACCTATACAACACTGAAAGTAGTAGACGAGTTTTGTTTTTTGGACAGCAAGACAATTGGTTATAGCCAAAAATAGTAAGGACATAAAACGCAGAAAGGAAATAGCAAGCAAGAAAAGGGTATCTAAAAGGAGCAATTATTTAACAGCGAATATAAATTTAAGTGTTGGGAAGTCTTTCCAGAAGAGCTTTTTCTGGAGTGTAACTTTCTACAGAAGTAAAACTAGGAACAAAACTGTCAAGAAGAGAATAGAAGCTTTTGAAACGTGATGCTACGGAAGAAGTCTGAAGATCAGATGAATGCAGTCGTCTGCAAGTAGTTGATCACGCCGGCACCAATGATGCCTGTCGCTTGCGTTCTGAGGCGATCCTTAGTTCGTACAGGCGGCTGGCGGATTTGGTGAAGACCGCTGGCCTCGCACGCGGGGTGCAAGGAGAGCTCTCTATTTGCAGCATCGTTCCCAGAGTGGATCGGGGTCCTTTGGGTTGGGGCCGAGTGGAGGGTCTCAACCAGAGGCTTCGTCGACTCTGTGACGGTCTTGGCTACAGATTTCTAGACTTGCGCTATTGGGTGGGGAATTGTAGGACGCCCCTAGATAGGTCAGGGGTGCACTACACAAATGAAGCGGCTACTCGGGTAGCAGAGTACTTGTGGCGTGCACATGGGGGTTTTTTAGGCTAGGCAGTAGTGCGAGGTGTCCTGATGAACACTCACCAGTCGACGTGCAGGCAGGGAAATCAGGACGCGCTCAGTGTAAAGACACGTCAGCTGTCAAGATATTAACAGTAAATTTTCAGAGTTGTCGGAATAAAGTTCCTAAATTTAGTGCCCTCCAGGAAGCGTGTGGCGCGCAAGTTATTCTCGGGACTGAGACCTGGCTGAACCCTGAGATAGCCGGCCGAAGTGGCCGTGCGGCTATAGGCGCTGCAGTCTGGAACCGCAAGACCGCTACGGTCGCAGGTTCGAATCCTGCCTCGGGCATGGATGTTTGTGATGTCCTTAGGTTAGTTAGGTTTAACTAGTTCTAAGTTCTAGGGGACTATTGACCTCAGCAGTTGAGTCCCATAGTGCTCAGAGCCTTTTGAACCTTTTTTTTTTTTTTTTTGAACCCTGAGATAGTAAGTTCTGAAATATTTAGTGAGGGTGGGAACGTATATCGGAAAGACAGATTAGACACCGTAGGAGGTGGTGTCTTCATTGCAGTTGACAAAAATATTGTGTGTACTGAGGTCGAAGTAGAGTGTGATTGTGAAGTTATCTGGACACGTTTAACAGGGCTAGGAGAAATAAAGTTAATTGTTGGGTGTTATTACCGGCCACCAGGTTCCACCGTGACGGTTCTATAATCATTCAAAGGGAGTCTACACTCTGTATCGCAGAAGTCCCCGGATCATGCTATATTAGCCGGAGGCGACTTCAACCTACCTAGTATAGACTGGGATGTCTATGGAGTCATAACAGGTGGTACAGACAAGCCGTCGTGTGAATTACTTTTGAACACATTATCCGAAAACTGTCTTGAGCAGCTAAATCGACAGCCAATGCGTAATGGAAATATTTTAGACCTGGTAGCCACGAACAGACCAGACCTCATCGACGGTGTCTTACGAAAAATCGGTAAGCGGGTCGAAGGCTTCCATCCAGTCACTCACTGATCAGTCTGGCCTGGCAACGGAAGATAGCAAAACGAAAGCTGAAATTTTTAACTTAGCATTTGAGAAATCTTTCACGCAGGAGGATCGTACAAACATACCGCCGTTCGAATCTCGTACAGATTCCCGTATGGAGGACATAGACATCCCTGGGGTTGTGAAGCAGCTGAATGGGTTGAAAATAAATAAATCGCCAAGTCCTGATGGGATTCCAATTCGGTTTTACAGAGAGTACTCTACTGCATTGGCTCCTTACTTAGCTTGCATTTATCGCGAATCTCTTGCCCAATGTAAAGTCCCGAGCAACTGGAAAAAAGTGCAGTTGACGCCTGTATATAAGAAGGGTAGAAGGACGGATCCTCAAAATTACACACCAATATCCTTAACATCGATTTGTTGCAGGGTTCTCGAACATATTCTCAGTTCGAATATAATGAATTTCCTTGAGACAGAGAAGTTGCTGTCCACGCATCAGCACGGCTTTAGAAAGCATCGCTCCTGCGAAACGCAACTCGCCCTTTTTTCACATGATATCTTACGAAACATGGATGAAGGGTATCGGACGGATGCCATATTCCTTGACTTCCGGAAAGCGTTTGACTCGGTGCCCCACTACAGACTCCTAACTAAGGTACGAGCATATGGGATTGGTTCCCAAATATGTGAGTGGCTCGAAGACTTGTTAAGTAATATATCCCAGTACGTTGTCCTCGATGGTGAGTGTTCATCGGAGGTGAGGGTATCATCTGGAGTGCCCCAGGGAAGTGTGGTAGGTCCGCTGCTGTTTTCTATCTACATAAATGATCTTTTGGATAGGGTGGATAGCAATGTGCGGCTGTTTGCTGATGATGCTGTGGTGTACGGGAAGGTGTCGTCGTTGAGTGACTGTAGGAGGATACAAGATGACTTGAACAGGATTTGTGATTGGTGTAAAGAATGGCAGCTAACTCTAAATATAGATAAATGTAAATTAATGCAGATGAATAATAAAAAGAATCCCATAATGTTTGAATACTCCATTAGTAGTGTAGCGCTTGACACAGTCACGTCGATTAAATATTTGGGCGTAACATTGCAGAGCGATATGAAGTGGGACAAGCATGTAATGGCAGTTGTGGGGAAGGCGGATAGTCGTCTTCGGTTCATTGGTAGAATTTTGGGAAGATGTGGTTCATCTGCAAAGGAGACCGCTCATAAAACACTAATACGACCTATTCTTGAGTACTGCTCGAGCGTTTGGGATCCCTATCAGATCGGATTGACGGAGGGCATAGAAGCAATTCAGAGGCGGACTGCTAGATTTGTTACTGGTAGGTTTGATCATCACGCGTGTGTTACGGAAATGCTCCAGGAACTCGGGTGGGAGTCTCTAGAGGAAAGGAGGCGTTCTTTTCGTGAATCGCTACTGAGGAAATTTAGAGAACCAGCATTTGAGGCTGACTGCAGTACAATTGTACTGCCACCAACTTATATTTCACGGAAAGACCACAAAGATAAGAGAGATTAGGGCTCGTACAGAGGCATATAGGCAGTAATTTTTCCCTGCTTCTGTTTGGGAGTGGAACAGGGATAGAAGATGCTAGTTGTGGTACGATGTACCCTCCGCCACGCATCGTATGGTGGATTGCGGAGTAGGTACGTAGATGTTGATAAAATAACCAATAAAGACATACTGAATCGAAATGGAGAGAAAAAATATTACGGCGTCACTTGACTGTAAGAAGGCATCGGTTGATAGAACACATTCTGTGTCATCAAGAAATACTTTGGTAATGCAGGGTAATATGTGGGTGGGAGCTGAGGGGGGTGGGGGGTAAAAACTGCAGAGGAAGATCGAAGCTCGACTACAGTAAGCAGGCTCAAATGGACATAGGTTACGGTAGTTATGCGAAAATGAAGAGGCTAACACATTATGGATTTCCGTGGGGAACTGCATCAAGCCAACCTTCGGACTGAAGACTATAACAACAATAGTTTATTGTTTCAAAATGCACATTTTATGAGTATTTATCGTTTGTTCAGTTTGGACAGTAAAATTTTGTGACATCCTGTACAATCCAGTAAGATGAATATAAAATACATATAAAAGGTGAGATGACCAAATATGAATTCTTCCAGTGCGGATGCACACCATGCCTGATCTCTTTCAGGAATCCGGAATATAATATATAAATTATATATATATATATATATATATATATATATATATATATATATATATATATATATATATATATAAAATTCATGGGTAAGTGATGCTACGCTAGGAGTGTGTAACAGGCTGAGAATTTGGGTTGGTTGGGAAGCGTGCTTAGATGGCCAAGGTGGTTAAGGAGGCATGTACAAAAAAGAAAAAAGAAACAAACAAACACACACACACACACACACACACACACACACACACAGTTTAAAAGATGCACCATATCCACAGTTTTGAAGATATGACACTGACGTTTTGTACCAGGCTTTATAAAAAACTAACACTTTCACTGTAAAGCTCCTTGAATTTATATACTTAACTTTTTTGTTGAGTTAAAACCTTTTTTGAAAAGTTAATACATTTACCTTTTTCTCAGAAACTGTTCAACAATTTTCTCTGTTTAATCTCTTTGTACGTAGTAAGCTTCTTTCATCAAGTTTTTTTGGAAAACATATCGAATAGGAGAATTTTAATAAGTTTTTAATTATAATTCTGTAAGTATAATATAAAATCCCAACGAAATTACAAACACCTTGCCCCCCCCCCCCTCCATCTCAGATTACAATCAGAATTCCATAATTTACTCTTGAGACATTTACTGAGTTTGTAGAAGTAGGTGTAGAAAATTTCATAATTCTAGCCTTCATAGAGTCTAAGAAAAAGGTATGTAAGCTTTAACAAAGATAATTTTCAGGAAACGCAATTTAAAGTTTAACCAAACGTTATTTCTTATGTCGCCCCTTTAGAAGGCCCCAAATTTGTACTCGGGGGCCTCTTCCCCTTCAAAGCTTCTCTTCTGGCTTCTTATTTTCTGCCTTATTTTCTTTATCAGGTCTTCAACTGACTTTTCAGCTGCAGAGAGGCGCTATAAATTTATTTTTCTCAAGATGTCCTGAGTGAAATTTTCTATCTTAAAGTTCATTCTTTCTAATACTTTCGTCCTCCTTACGTTTCCATCATTAAATACAAGAACTGCATTACAAAAAGCAATTCTGACAACAGAGCAGATGAAAATGTAGTTTTAGGGCATCATTTCCGTATGAGTGAATTTAGAGACTCATTTGAATTCTGGGTTTTGACATGAACACATTTTTTTAGAAGTTCAAAATCGACAAGAAACCTGTCAGTGGGCTTGACAACATTGAATATAGGGGTTGTTATTCTTCTGAGCGCGTAAATATATACATCACCTAATGTGGCACAGATGATGAATGGGATGTTCATCTGTTGATACCATGTGGAAATATGTAGTACTTACACTGGGTAGGTTCTGTCTGATAGCCTTGCCGTAATGCACCTGAAGAGTGTCTGTCATCTTCCTTGTGAGTCTGTTGTGTCCACCAGTGCCCTTTCCATTTTCCACTTTTTTGCCCTTAACTATCACTGACAGGTTTTCTCAATCTAGAGCACAATCTCTTCTGGATGTGTCCAATGCATTCAAGTTTCTCAGTTGGAAGTTCTCCATAAGGTTTGCTCTCATTCACTGTTTTGAATGCACTGGAGTCACCATCTCCAAGATATTTCACATATCTGACGCCATGTTTCTTGACAGTTCTCTTAAAAATAATTTGCATATCAGTCCCCTCCACTCCACCACTAGAACCAGAGTACTTTTACTGCAATTATGACTTTTTACCTCTTCTTCGCTTTCTCCACTAAGTGCAGAGTTATGGTAGAACTAGCTCATACCTTGGACGTCAAGTACCTCATCTGTATCAATACTCATGACACTTGACACGTCATATAAAGATATGTGCTGTCTTTCCATCATACAACGAGATCTGTTCTAATATGGCTAGAACTGTTCTCACCTAAGGGGTCATTTTCTGCAATAGCTTCTACTGTAGCTGCTATCATACTGTCTTCAAAAACTTCAGAAATTATGTTTTCCAGTTATATTTGCAAATCTCAGACATGGCACTGACATATTCATTATGACACACATTAAATTACTCCCCTTCTCTCCCAAATCCATTGCATCTCAAGCTATAGGAAAACCTCACAATAGCTTCATAGTACAGTTTTTACACTTAGAAGTTTTGGTGAACTATCAGCATCACAGTCTTTACATACAATATGCATCTAAAAACTAAATGTTATCTGTGCCACACGTCTTCAAAACATAAGAAAATTTAACTGCTGCATTTAATAGTTTAAGGTCAGTTAATCTAAACTCAGTGTAACGAAATTCGTCGTTGCAGTATCTACCGTTATCACCAGCTTTCCGCCTGGAGCTGCTAGGAGTCGAGTTCATATTTTCAGCAGATGTTCTTTCTTCGGCCTAACCTCATTTCTGGTTTGTTGCTGTTTCTCACGTCTTGCATTTACTAACTTCTGTAAACGCAGTTTATCCTGTTTTCTATACAGTCATTGTGGACGTGGAATTATTGAATCATGAAAGGATCGAACACTTACATAAATCTCCGTCAGTTGTACAAGACAAAACAGGAATAGCTTCTTCATAAACAAAGCACGTGGTTTGTTATTGCGTGATACGGAACAGTCACAGACGATCAATAAAACCAAAGACGGAATCGTTGTTCACCTAGCTACACTATGCGATCAAAAGTATCAGGACACGTGGCTGAAAATGACTTACAAGTTCGTGGCGCCTTCCATCGGTAATGCTGGAATTCGATATGGTGTTGGCCCACCCTTAGCCTTGATGACAGCTTCCACTCTCGCAGGCAGATGCTGGAAGGTTCCTTGGGGAACGGCAGCGCATTCTTCATGGAGTGCTGCACTGAGGAGAGGTATCCATGACGGTCGGTAAGGCCTGGCATGAAGTCGGCGCTCCAAAACATGCCAAAGGTGTTCTATATGATTCAGGTCAGGACTCTGTGCAGGTGAGTCCATTACAGGGATGTTATTGTCGTGTAACCATTCCGCCACAGGCCGTGCATTATGAACAGGTGCTCGATCGTGTTGAAAGATGCAATCGCCATCCCTGAATTACTGTTCAACAGTGGGAAGCAAGAAGGTGCTTAAAACATCAATGTAGGGCTGTGCTGTGGTAGTGCCACGCAAAACAACAAGGTGTGCAAGCCCCCTCCATGAAAAACGCGACCACACCACCGCCTCCGAATTTTACTGTTGGCAATACACACTCTAGCAGATGACTTTTACTTTCAATCGTCCAATGTTTACGCTCTTTACACTAAGCGAGGTGTCGTTTGGCATTTACCGGCATGATGTGTGGCTTATGAGCAGCCTCTCGACCATGAAATCCAAGTTTTCTAACCTCCCACCCAACTGTCATAGTACTTGCAGTGGATCCTGATGCAGCTTAGAATTCCTGTGTGATGGTCTGGATAGATGTCTGCCTATTACACATCACAACCCTCTTCAACTGTCGGCGGTCTCCGTCAGTTAATAGACGCGGTCGGCCTGTACGCTTTTCTGCTCTCTCACTATGTCAAATGACTACTGATGTCGCTGATATAGAGTACCTGGCAGTAGGTGGCAGCACAATGTACCTAATATGAAATACGTGTGTTTTGTGGGAGTCCGGATACTTTTGATCACATACTGAAGTGATGCTTGATAAAGTGGCGCGGCATAAAGATCGCGTCACACAGTTAATTATTTTTCAGGCACTTCGGATGCGATTTCACTATTGAAACCTATTGTTTATGAGTTTTACCAATAAATAAAAAATAAATTAAAAACTGACACTATCGATCAATTTTATGAACGTCCCACTTTAAGGGACGGCTCATGTTAAGTGGGAGATCCGGGTTCGAGTTCCGGTCGGGCACAAATTTTCTGTTACCGTTGATTCATTTCAATGTCCAAATACAGATAACGTCATTGAAAACATTTAAATACATAAATGGTTCAAATACGGTATTAGTAGATCAATAAAAAATGTAAGTGAGGAGCACACAAATCTATTTACAAGGCGACATCATGAGCAAAGTGCAGTGCAACGCGGTCCAGTGGACTTCAGTGTGCGCTGCGGAGCCAGCACTTTCTGGCAGTTCCCAGGGGCCCTCGGCGTAATTGGCTCCTTCCAGAGGTCGCTACTCCGTTTGTCATCAACGCGGCTGAAAAAGAACCCGAGCAGCCGGGAGAACTGAGCCAGCTAGGCTTTCACGGCTGCGTCAAAACACTTCTCCCAGCTGTTTATCTCAATCTGCAAAACGGACCGGCAGTCTGAAGATGTGGCCAAGTTGTCCCGCACAGCACTCGGCTGGTTCTTGCTGCCATCTGCTTAGGTACTCATGCGCAGCTGCTGACCAGGGTTCTCAACTGCTTTCTCACTACAAATCGACGTCCACAAGATTTCTCGTTTACACAAATGGAAAATTAATACATATAGTCAATTGTTTTTCACTTCACGATGGCAGTTCAGTGATCATCTGCATTAGAAACGAAGATGCCCTCTTTTTATAACAAATTATTTATTTTTGAAAGTTCACCCTATCAGGGAGACACACTGGAGCCAACTTCCCGGTCATTTTAACCCCTTTCAAATATAGGAGCTGTTAAACTCTCTCAAATACGCCTCTGTCTCGACGATGACCACCTTGGACTTTTTTTTACCTTCGAGCCATTTATTCGTGGTTAGAAACTATCAGAAATTGCAGGGACAGAGGTCGAGCGAATAATGGGGCTGCGTCAGAGTTTATGGAGTTTTATGGCGACAATTCCAGATAAATGTGCTGGCGCTTTGTTGTGGTAGGTGAAACAGCTCTTCCTGTTCAGCCGACTGGAACTATGTTCTTTAAATTTTTTGTTGCAGCAGGTGTGTTGTCCAGTGACCATTGTTCCCCATTTTAAGAAGTTTATGAGTTTGACGCCATCCTAAAAAAGTCGTCGCGATAACATTTCCGCCTAATGGGACAGTTTTTTCCTTCTTTGGAGCTGATTCAACAGAAGCAAAGCACTGTTTAAAGAGAAAGACAGTTGAATGGAAAAAGTGCTTGGGATCTCGGTTAAATTGTCCCAGACACAGTTTCGAAGTTTGAAGCCGCAGGCGATTGTCGTCCACCATCAGCACTCGCAGCAACTACCTGGCCGACGATTTTTTTACGTCGCCAACTTATGGAGTAAAATATTAATTGCCATAGCGATGACACACCTTTGGCCTCTACTACCGCCCACTTTCGTTGAACGATCAGCGAGAATCATGTTGTGAACTTCTTCAGTACCTTCATGTATCTCATCAACAACGGATGTTCGGCTACGTTTAAAATGGCTGAAATTGGAAATTTGTGGTAAGTTCCTACTGGAGCAAACTGCTGAAGTCATCGGTCCCTAGTCTTACACACTACTTTATCTAACTTAAACTAACTTACGCTAAGGACAACATACACATTCACGCCCGACGGAGGACTCGAACCTCGGACTGGGGGAGCCGCGCGAACCGTGACAAGACTGGGGCAGTACTGTACCATCCACCATACTCCCCGGACTTAAGTCCTTGTGACTTTGATTTGATTCCGAAGATGAAAGAACCACTTCGTGGCATTCGCTTCAGAACTGTTCCAGAGATTCGACAGGCAATAGACCGATCCATTCGCACCATCAACAGAACAGGCTCTGCTAACGGTATGCTACGCTTTCCACATCGCTGGCAACGGGTTCTACACAACACTGGCGACTACTTTGAAGGACAGTAATAGGTGCAAACTCTTTTGTATCGGTTGTGAATAAATAATTGCCACTATTTAAGTTCCAACCCTCGTAAATAGTTTAAGCATCAGTAGAACCAAAATCGAGTTCATGATGTGCAACTTCATCCGCGATGCAAAAAACCAAGTACATCAAGCCTGATAAAGTCACACTTCCAATACTTAAAAATTTTAAGTTTCTTGGATCAGTAATATCAAAGGACTGATCAACTGAAGCAGATAATAACTCAAAGAATAACCTGTGGTTGGAACAAGTAGATATGCTTCCAAGAGGTCTGTGGGTTTGCAGAAATATCCGTAAAAACCAAAGGCAAGATTTATAAAGGGCTGTAAGACCATCGCTATTCTATGGCAATGAAGTCTGGGCAGCATAAAAGACTCTCGAACAGAACCAACACACAACATAACTGCGCATGCTACCACGGGCAGGAGCACTAACACTGAAAGTCAAAGTGCGCAGTGAACTTTTAAGAGGTAGTTTTATAGTCGCCCATAAACTAGAAAGTCTCAGAATCCAGATGTAGGTGGTACAGTCACATAACACGAAGACGTAAAGAATAGGTGCCTTCCCTTTCCTACGAATAGGAGAGGGAGAATTCAAACCAGCAAGTTGACGGAAACCCCAAGTGACATGAACAAGCTGAACCTTAGTGAAGATGATGCCTACCAGTGGTAGAGGTGGCGCTGCATTATCAGGAAAGCGAAACCCGAGTAACGGGGAAAGACGACGAAAAAGAAGGGAGAAGTTGCCTCACACTGATAATGATATCACCAAAAAGCAACTGGAAAAGCTTAATTTCTAACAACTGAAGTGAATGGTGTGATGGTACAGAAGGACATGACGAAACAACAATTCAAAAATTGGGTTTCAGTCGCAATGCGTGGAGAACACTCAGCTTTCACCAGGAGAACGTGCTTGCTCTGAAAAGATACAGAGTAACGAAGAGTGCACCCAGGTACCGAAGGCACAAAAAGCAATTTCAAAAAATATTTTGTTTTCTAGTAACACACATGTGCTAAGCACTTAGCTCTAAAAGGAGTCTTAATTGTGATCGGGTTCCAAGATGTGTGAAGACGCATTAAAAAAAATTCGGATTTAAATTCAAATCAGATGCTATAGGGCTTTTTAAAGTGTTCTAGCTGTCACCATTACATTTTATCTAAAACGACTTAATTTATGTCTGAGAGCGATGGCTATGGAGATGGCTTTTGAGCCATGGCTGGCTGGCGCTCATGCCGTTTTTCCGCTTTTGGCATTTTCTCACTATCGAGTGGCACCTTATTGCTCCTTCTGTTACTACTTGAACGAGTTGCTCACTTGCTTCCGTCCGTGGCAGCAGCAGCGATTATCGATACTAGTACTGCTGTACCACCTTTGGTGTGACCGATATTTTCCGTGTGGTGGTGTGTGTCAGGCAGTTGGTCGGTTGCAACAGAGCAGCGAGGAAATCTCCGCGGCTTGTGGTCAGGCTGGGGCTGCTGGCGGCGTGCATGCGCTGTCGGAGTTGGGTGGCACTAGCTGCGAGAGCTGCAAAGTTCGTCCTCCACCGAATCTACATACTGGAGTTCAGTAATCAGTTAACCGGTTACGAAACCTCAACTGTTGTGACATCTCTTCGTTCATTGCCGGTTGTTGCTTCCTGGGCCGTTCCTGCAAGCAGCAACGTATGGTTTGCTGGAGTCGGCAAATTTTGCAGCCGTCTTCCTGTATGGTGTTTAACTATTGAAATGATTGTAACTTATTAGTGAAGTGCGGCAGCAGTATCTTCTGCCTTGTGGCCGTTAACGTTCCTGCTACCCGCCCTGGTCGTTAGCGAAGTTTTCCAGCAGTGTGTTTTCCTCGCCGTGTTGATGCTGTCCTGCACCGCGTGTAGCTCGACAGCTTGATGTTGTTCTTTTTTTTTCCTTTGAGTGGTTATTGTGCCTTGATTGTGTTTATAGATGCCTATTATCAAGACGTAGTGCTGCTGCAATCTTCGTCCTCGCTGATATTTTGGGTTGTGCCGTTGGTTGGGTGGTTGGGAATTGATTAGGTTGTTGGTTGGTTCTTCAGCCGTCCCTAGGTCGTGCTGCCACCCGATTATTTAGTGTTACGCTTGGCTAGCTGTCTCATCTAACCTGTGGTTAGAGTTTCCTCCTCAGGCCGACCCTTGGAACACTTCTGAGCACCACTGTTCTGTTGTTTGGGATCGTGTTTCTTTTTTTGTCTCAAGTCCTGTGCGAGTCCTTCAGCCGTGTATTAATGATGTAGTTTGTTTTAATGTTCAGTATGTGGCCTTCAGCCGAACCTTATGTGAAATATTTTATTATATGGCCTTCAGCCTACTGAAGTATACAAAAAATAAAAGAAAATCGTAAGTTGAAAATTTTCTCTCTATCTTAATTTATTATCCAGGCCTTAAGCCTTCAGTTCTTCTATGTTCAGTATATGGCCTTCAGCCGAACTTTATGTGAAGTATTTTAAGGTATGACCTTCAGCCGTCAAAGAAAAAAATCATTTAAAATTTCAAAATTTTCCTCTCTATCTTAATTTGTTATCCAGGCCTTAAGCCTTGAGTTGTTCTATGTTCAGTATATTGCCTTCAGCCAAACCTTATGTGAAATATTTCAAGATTAGGCCTTCAGCCTACTTAAGTTAAAATTTGAAAGGTCTTTGTCTAAAACCTTTTACGATTTCCTTACTGGAGTTCTTGTTATTAAGGCCTTAAGCCCTTAGTTCTCCTGTTTTGTAACTAAGGCCTTCAGCCGTGTATATTCCTTAACGCAGTTTTAATAACTTGTGTTGTGGCAGCCGGCCGCGGTGGTCTCGCGGTTCTAGGCGCGCAGTCCGGAACCGTGCGACTGCTACGGTCGCAGGTTCGAATCCTGCCTCGGGCATGGATGTGTGTGATGTCCTTAGGTTAGTTAGGTTTAAGTAGTTCTAAGTTCTAGGGGACTAATGACCATAGCAGTTGAGTCCCATAGTGCTCAGAGCCATTTGAACCATTTTTTGTGTTGTGGCCTTCAGCCATATTGTTTCTGAATTCTTTTAAGGTCATGTGTGATTAAGTGTTCTTAGCAAATAAAGTTTGTATGTTTGTGCAACTAGCAGCAACTGATTTGGGCCCCTTTCCACAACCTGATCCGCTCTGTCCTGCGAAACCAGATTTCAGCTTTCGCGATGGCTATGTATTGCTGACGAAAAAATCTGAAAGTCGTGCAATAAATGACAATAGATCTTCAGCCAGTGATAACAGCTCCTAAACAGTATGTACGAGGGCGTGCTGGAAAGCAATGCCTCCAGATTTTTTGTGTGAAAACTCTTAAAGCTTTATAAATAAAACGAACGTTATTAACATTCTACATCTTTATTCTACACGTCTACATTCACTGACGGAAAAATACCAAGAAGGTGATGTGCGACATAAACAAAAGTTGTTTGGCATGATTCTACATCTGTACGATGATGTCTATTCAAATTTCGTGCCATTCGCATAAGATTGGCGTTGGTAGCGTCACTATGAGGATGCAAATCAGGTTTGCTTTAAATACACGCTGTAACGGTCGTGAGCGCTAGTTACCTTTGGAAGTGGACGTGTTGGGCTGATGTTAGTCAAGACCTACTTTAACCCTTTCGCGGGCAAAATTATTGAGCAGTTTGTTTTAATGAATCGAGAGCAGATAGTAGTTAACAGATAGGTATATTTATCATACAGAATATCAAATTTGCTCCAATTGTGAAAGTGAGGTCGCACAACAAGGTGGGAAAAATTCTTCCCACTGCCCTTCCTTGGAGTTAAATGACAAAAACAACTTTTTCAATATATGTCATATTTATTTGATAAATTTACTTCTCTTGTTACAATGATTGTTCACAATTACTTGCCATGAAATTTTCTGAAACACGGGTCTGTGCAAAGTGGTATTTGACAATATGTACAAACACAGCGAATGCTCTTTTCCGCAGCTTTGGTACTACAATGACGGCACGTCCAGTAGGTTTCTCCTAAACTGGGTTGATGCTCCCCTACAGCCACATGACGAAAATCTTCAGGTACTTTACCCCTTTTTGCCAGAAAGACAGGTTTTTGTCCACGCATTTTTTGGGATGAGAAGCCAGCGATCAATTGTCTGGCTAGATGGAGCCTGTATGTGAGCTGATCATGCTGTCCAATTTCTCTTTTACTTATTTTCCACAGGATAAAACTGTTCACTGCAGCAACGTCCACCAGGAAATAAAATATTCTGTTTCACCAATTTACAGAACGTCTGCCAATAGCATACCTCAAACTTATCGACACCTCCCATTATTTTGTTGTATTCTGCCACAACTTCAGGACAAGAAATCTCTGTACTACTACCATCCTTGTTTTTGCTTTTCACTGTGGCTGTTTCTCATGGGTCATGAATTGAGGACAGGAAAGTGACTGGATGGTTATCCATCCATTTTATTGCAAAAATGGCTCCTTTTGTTTCAAACTGGAATTCCCCTCGTTCCAATTTTACGTTTTCCTTCATAAATTTGGGTAAATCAAAAGTATTTACCTTATACTATAGCTTTGAGGAAAAAAATCACAAAATGTCACGCAAACAGCACTGAAAGGCTCCTCCACAGAGCAACACTCAGCGATACAATGTCTCTGCGCGAAGGTACAGCAAAAACGGCGGGAACTTCCGACTGGAAATAGTACCCTATACTGTTCACTAGGTAGTAGCACCATACAGAGGTGGGAACTGTGAATCCCACTGGACTAGGAGCGAGTTCATTGTAGTGGGAAGCATGTTTCCCACGGCTCACGAAAGGGTTAAGGAGACAAAGAAGACATTATCAACATCTCACTAAGTTTGAACGAGATCGTGTAACAGGGCTACGTGAAGCTGGATGCTCCTTCAGCGATACTGCAGAAAGACTTAGCAGGTATGTACCTACTGTACGTGCATGACTGTTGGCATCGGTGGTCACGAGAATACACGGTCGCAAGAAGACGGCCACGTAGCACTACCGAGACGAAAGACCATCGTGTTCGGTGTATGGCTCTGGTGCATCGTACTGCATCTGCAGCAGCGATTCAAGCAGCATTTGGCGCCACAGTGACACAACGATCTCTTGCAAATTGGTTACTTCAAGGGCAGCACCGAGCCAGCGCGAGCGTGTTTGCCGCCAGTGATATTGTCGAGTCGTGGACTTAAGAGTATGCTTTCGTCAAGGGACGATTCCGAACTCTGAAATTTTGCCGCCAATGTTGAGTGTGGATTTGGGCTTGTAATTTTTGCCAGTTAGCATCTGAGAACTTCAACTTGAATTTGAAGCAATCTGGACTTAGACCTTTTCGAGACCTTGGGGACCTAGCTGAGATACTGCTTCGTTATTTACGTTCTCGCTAAGGACAAACATTCATCCCTGGAGGTTGATAAAGCTTGTTGCTGCCGCGCGGGATTAGCCGAGCGGTCTCAGGCGCTGCAGTCATGGACTGTGCGGCTGGTCCCGGCCGAGGTTCGAGTGCTCCTTCGGGCATGGGTGTGTGTGTTTGTCCTTAGGATAATTTAGGTTAAGTAGCGTGTAAGCTTAGGGACTGATGACCTTAGCAGTTAAGTCCCATAAGATTTCACACACATTTGAACACCTTTTTGAAGATTGTTGCTGCGGGGCACAAGGGAAATAAATCTAACGATGTAATGAATCTCAAACCCTGGTGACTTGTAAACCTTCTTGCACAAATCTCTGTCCTCATTCTGTTGAGTAATTTTGGGTCAATGCGACGAGCGAATAGTTGGTCCCTCATTCCATAAATCTGCGTGAAAAATGGTTAAAGGATGTGTCAAGACAGCGACCAGAGGAAAATAGTACTTGGCAGTCTTCCAAAAAATCGGTATTATGCAATCAGCATTTTGAAGATAGTTGCTTTAGTATTTCTAACAAAACTAGAAGACTTCTTCACAATTTATCCTAACAATGTTCCCTGGAGACCCATAATATATGCAAACAAAAACTGAAAATCCATACAGGAAACGAAATTACTTTAAGAGCTTTCTTCGATGAGCACTAAAATAGTGTCAGGCATTTCTCCCATGCCGCACGTGATAATGCGGCAATATGCACTGCAGGTGACATCGCCATCCATGTTTCCAACAAATTAGAGGCAGGAATTCAAGTGTACATACCTTATAAGAGTCTCCACGCTTCTAACAGGAATGTGGAAAAGTCTTATTCACGAGTCGTAGCAAGGAATAACAAAATCATAGCTAGGATGCGTGCAGAAAATGGAACATTAACGGTAAAACTCCAAGCTAAAAATAAAAAATCAGAATCTGACGGAAATTTATAATGTTTAATTACGTTCCACCGAAGTAAAGAACATGAAGGCAATATTTTTGTTGGAAGAGCTAAAAGCATTTGGAAAAACGAAAGACAAGTATAGCAAAGTAGCTACAAAGATTTCTGTTCTCTGGCAGAAAAAGTTTCCAGCAGGATATGCATTTTTCAGGGAAATGGAAATCTTGCACATGCCACATAAAAGCATTTTGAAAAAAGTACCTTGGTGTGTCTTCTGGTCAGACAGGAATTACCGAGGACATACGGAAGAGAGTTAATCTCCAACGAACCAGAGAAAGTAGGTTCATTAATAATATATTACTGGCCATTAAAATTGCTACACCACGAAGATGTCGTGCTACAGACGCGAAATTTAACCAACAGGAAGTAGATGCTGTGATATGCAAATGATTAGCTTTCCAGAACATTCACACAAGATTGGCGCCGGTGGTGACACCTACAACGTGTGGACATGAGGAAAGTTTCAAACCGATTTCTCATACGCAAACAGCAGTTGACCGGCGTTGCCTGGTGAAATGTTGTTGTGATGCCTCGTCTAAGGAGGAGAAATGCGTACCATCACGTTTCCGACTTTGATAAAGGTCGGATTGTAGCCTATTGAGATTGCTGTTTATCGTATCGCGACATTGCTGCTCGCATTGGTCGAGATCCAATGACTGTTAGCAGAAATTGGAATCGGTGGGTTCAGGAAGGTAATACGGAACTCCGTGCTGGATCCCAACGGCCTCGTATCACTAGCAGTCGATATGACAGGCATCTTATCCGCATGGCTGTAACGGATCGTGCAGCCACGTCTCGATCCCTGAGTCAACAGATAGGGACGTTTGCAAGACAACAACCATCTGCACGAACAGTTCGACGACGTTTGCAGCAGCATGGACTATCAGCTCGGAGACCATGGCTGCGGTTACCCTTGATGCTACATCACAGACAGGAGCGCCTGCGATAGTGTACTCAACGACGAACTTGGGTGCACGAATGGCAAAACGTCATTTTTTCGGATGAATCCAGGTTCTGTTTACAGCATCATGATGGTCGCATCCGTGTTTGGCGACATCGCGGTGAACGCACATTGGAAGCGTGTATTCGTCATCGCCATACTGGCGTATCACCCGGCGTGATGGTATGGGGTGTCATTGGTTACACGTCTCGGTCACCTCTTGTTCGCATTGACGGCACTGTGAACAGTGGACGTTACATTTCAGATGTGTTACGACCCGTGGCTCTACCTTCCCTCCGGCGGGGTCAGGGATTTTCTCTGCCTCGTGATGGCTGGGTGTTGTGCGATGTCCTTAGGTTAGATAGGTTTAAGTAGTTCTAAGTTCTAGGGGACTGATGACCATAGATGTTAAGTCCCATAGTGCTCAGAGCCAATCTACCTTCCCTACATTTCAGCAGGATAATGCGCGATCGCATGTTGCAGGTCCTGTACGGGCCTTTCTGGATACAGAAAATGTTCGACTGCTGCCCTGGCCAGCACATTCTCCAGATCTCTCACCAATTGAAAACGTCGTGTCAATGGTGGCCGAGCAATTGGCTCGTCACAATACGCCAGTCACTACTCTTGATGAACTGTGGTACTGTGTTGAAGCTGCATGGGCAGCTGTACCTGTACACGCCATCTAAGCTCTGTTTGACTCAATGCCCAGGCATATCAAGGCCGTTTATTACGGCCAGAGGTGGTTGTTGGTACTGATTTCTCAGGATCTATGCACCCAAATTGCGTGAAAATGTAATCACATGTCAGTTCTAGTATAATATATTTGTCCAATGAATACCCGTTTATCATCTGCATTTCTTCTTGGCGTAGCAATTTTAATGGCCAGTAGTGTAGATAAGTTGCCTATTCATACGCCATTAATTTATGATAGACGCTTGACCAATACCACGGTAATATGAACTTAATGATAAACCATCATAAGGTGGTGAAAAGTTGGCAAATATTCTGCTACGTATTGCTTTCAGAGGGCTGTCAACAAAACAACCGATTACCTGTGATATTCTTCTTCTGCAGTAACTTAATTGGGCTTCAAATACTGTACAGGCAGAAACGCTGCAGGTAATCGTTACAGTTGAAGAGGCAGGCTTTCGCGTTTTGAGAGATGTGATAGATAGTTCTAAAGTTAATGAAGCAATGTCTGAGAGGGTGTGTAATGGCTCGGTTAGTCCAAAAAAAAACTCATTACTTAGATCAAAATCTTCATTTGTTTCTTAGTTAGAATCAAAGCCACATAAGCAAAAATGTTCGCTCTCAGTTTCTGGACAGCACACTCAGAATAGATGGGAGAGATGAAAGTGGCTAACATGTTAGAACTCTATACAAACTACAAATTAACCTGGTGTTCAAGCAGATAAGTAACTTAACCAGAAAAATGGTCTATCCGTCTAATTTGTAGAAAATTAATGTCAGACGGGCAAATTTGTTATTTACAGAATCCGCCCCAGCTGCTCTTGAAATTTGCGCTTCTGTTGCAGGTGAATATTGTCCCAATAAGCAAAGTCTTCAAGCTACCGTGCAGTTCGTGAAAATAATACACAAATAGTATGACATTCACGATGTATGCAATAATACACTTGCATATACTTCACGCAACCACGACAAACTACACTTCTTTGATGACGGACGTACGTGGCTCACCGAAACGTTTCTTGCTTACATGGAGAAGATACAGGAATCTGGAAGAAGTAGACAAGATGCTTTTGGTCTAGAGAAGTGTGATGCCATTGTCATCACAACAGAATCTGCAGTAACATGCGTACGATATCTACTGAAATTTGGATTCCATTATGTGTCGTCGAGGAATTTTTTGAGAGATGACATTGACTTGTTTTTTAGTCACCTCAGATAGCTTGGAGGCTTCAATGATATGATGGATGCGCGTTCCTGTATGCAAGCAATAAGGACCACAGTTAAAACTGTTCTCTTAGGGGCATCTATGCAAGCTAATGTGGAAATCACCACGAATCATTCTTCTGAAAATAAAAATGTTTCATACGGTATCGTCTCCCACACCGACGTCGGTGGTGCAATTGCCCAAGTCTGTGCTGAAAATACTTAACCGACCACTGAGCAGTAAATAAGAACTACGTATTTTACATAGTATTTAAACATTATTTGCAATATTTTAGAATCGTGAAGAGAAAAAACGATTGTCTAATGCCGATATCGTAACAATGGTATTTAGATTTGATAATAAATTTGTCATCGGCATATTGCTTAATTATTCCTTCCACTTTATGATACAACATATTTATTAATTTTTTGTAGTTCTGGTTGCCACGTGACAACGAAAACAACCTCTATCTTATTTTTATGTTGCTATCTCATAAAAGTTGCAGAAGTGAAAACGGCGTATGATAACTGTTTAGGCATATTAACTACAGTTAATAATTGTTCGCTACTGAATACGTTAATAAAAAAAGAACAAGACCATGGCGGGCTCCGGTATCAGCAGCCTTCATTTGTGTCACTTGTGCTACTCGTATTGGATTTCAGCACACGCTCCACCCTTCCCGTCTAACAAAAATATAATAGAATCGCTCCACCACTACAGTAAGACGAGGATCACAAATGAGCTGAAGTGTTCTACATGCGACAATTAGATTGGATAACGTTGGAATAAAAGTAAGAGGGAACCATCTTCGTGCGAAATGGCTTAGTCACAAGCCGTTAAGCAGGAAGGTCATGAAGATCTAAGATTCAAATGGCTCTATAGGACTTCACATCGGAGGTCATCAGCCCCCTAGAACTTAGAATTACTTAAACCTAACTAACCTAAGGACATCACACACATCCATGCTCGAGGCAGGATTCGAACCTGCGACCGCAGCAGTCGCGCGGTTCCGGACTGAAGCGCCTAGAACCGCTCGGCCACCGCGGCCGGCGAAGATCACAGTTTTTGCTTCATTAGCTATACGTTTCTTATAATGATCAATGTATTAATCTGATTTGTTAGTTCTGTAATTTAAAAAAAAAATACTCATCGCTGCAATAAAGGTAGTGTTTCGAATTAGTACAATATTATCCTGCAGTTTAATTGTCTATGTCTGCATCTCACATTAAAGTGAGTGCGATAGTAACGACCTGAACTATGCAAACTTATATGCCTTTTTTTTCGAAACGGTATAAAGATTTCCAACGTTAATGCCATTTAAAAGCGTAATCTAGCGGCCATGTCGGAAGTACGGGCGCAGTGCTAATTACTGCTCCAAAAGGCAACTCAATACGGAGTCCTTACGTATCCTGTAGGCAACGTTCCTGACTAATCACATTGTTAACAGTTAACGGTGATACGAAACGGAAGGAGCCTTTTAACACTCGAGGAGTGCGGACGGATACAGGATGCGAATTCGAAAGACGTGATTTAAAGCTGCGACAAAACACAATTTCAACTTTCAAATACTAATCTCACTTACTGACGAATGTTAACAGACAACGCTGCGGTCTGTCACTAACAATGTCAGCAACCCCTACATTAAACAACACCCACTGCCAAGAAACATAATAAAACTTGCAGAACCTACACAACTCCGCACAGGTAAATAAACTATCAGGTAAACCGGCGTAGTTGACTGCATCGCATAATCAAATAACTTATAGTTTATGCGGGCAAAGTATTATAGACAAGCTACTGTACACATCTAATGGGTACAGATATTTTTCTTATTAGTAAAATAAAATTGAAAACATCAAATAACACTGATTACAAGAACAACTAGTTTCCAATATAATTTGTCATGTTGTTTGCCTATTTGTTTCTCCTGTATGTCGAAGTTCACTTTTCTGTGCCGTATTAGCACTAGGTTACAAGTGGCGGCACATAGCGACAGAAAGGCGAGCTACTGCGAGCGAACGCCGCTCAATAGCGGTATAGTCAGTAGCCGCCGTAAGATGTCAGTTGCGCCGATTGTGATCACAGGCAGCACACGTAACTACCGCAATCGCAACACACGAACACGACCCGAGAGCAGAAATTTACGCTATGAAGTGAAAAAGTGTGGCTTTAATTAACTTATTTCAGTGAACATCAGTTGCAAGCTAGTTTGGGCAGTTTTTTTCTAGACACTTAGCATTTCTGACGACTTTATGTAATGGATAATTAGCATAGATTTTGTTGACGCGCTACTTTCTAATCATATAGCTCTTTTCCCCTCATAATATTTGCCCTTAGGCCACTGAGTTACTGAACAACTGCAGAGCTAATCTTACGTTCATTCGTTTGCAACGACGTCGGATCCAACTGCGTTGAAATTAACTTGTGACAAGCTTTCAAAATTAACTTGTGACAAAATTTCAGTCTAGTGAATTATTGATAAATTCGTCGATGAAAATTATAGCTGACCATCTCATCGTTAAAAAGTACATTTATTTTATCATAAAAATTATGTCTTAGCACTTGATTGCATGAATGTTCCCTGAAAATGCCTATATTCCTCGGATTTCGTCAACTGGCTTCGATAGAGAAGAAGTAATTTTTTATGCCGCCAGTTGTCAGCTACGTCTTACCTGAGTGTAGAGTGATACAGGAGGACCCACATGGAGTCGTCTCACGCTTTTCATCTGCGAGCTGCCTTCGCAATAGATTTATTTCGGCATTCGCTTTATTCAGTTTATTAGGTTATCACACTATTTCCAGTTTCTTACACTTCACTATTCTTTGTACTGAAACTACTCCTGCGTACGGCATAAATTCGTTCCGTAATTTTATTCGCTAGAAGAAACACTGGCACACTTCGCAACTTCTTCTGGTTTACTGCCTTCTGTGCTACAATTTCTCGTTTGTGTTTTACGGGAAATTTTCTATTGTGTAGTATTTAGGGTAGATAATGCGGCAAACAAGGAATAATCGAGGAACAACTCTGGCTTTTAGCGACCATCTTTGTCCCGGAATTTCAGCTTCTTAATAATCGTTGTGTGCGGCTCGTCCCGGAGGAGGTTCGAGTCCTCCCTCGGGCATGGGTATGTGTGTTTGTCCTTAGGATAATTTAGGTTAAGTAGTGTGTAAGCTTAGGGACTGATGACCTTAGCAGTTAAGTCCCATAAGATTTCACACACATTTGAACAAAATGCAAATGGCTCTGAGCACTATGGGACTCAACTGCTGTGGTCATTAGTCCCCTAGAACTTAGAACTACGTAAACCTAACTAACCTAAGGACATCACACACACCCATGCCCTAGGCAGGATTCGAACCTGCGACCGTAGCAGCAGCGCGGCTCCGGACTGGAGCGCCTAGAACCACACGGCCACCGCGGCCGGCACATTTGAACAATAATCGTTGACAAACAAGTCCGTTTTTGCAATATGTTCTTCTGCGAACCACGAGTCACAAACAAAACAGCTTTCAAAAGCTGATTAACAATGATTCTCAGCCCTTTGTGTTCTAGTTCGGTACGTAGCACTGCTTGTCAAACAATATGTAACATAAGCATTTTGTGTTAATTTGTGTTATTCATTGAAAGGATGTAATGTCAAGTAGGGGTGAAGAGACGTGCAGTATTTCTACGTCGAAGAAAAAAAAAGATGCAAAGAGGTGAGTTGCCAAAAAAGTTAGAAACTCAGTACAGGCTTCAACAGTATCGCACTGCATGGGATGAGGATCCAGTATGGGATGAGGATCCAGTATTTGTTTCATGGATAGCAAAGGACACTAACAACTCCTGAAACACATGCAATCAAAATGAGTGGTATATTGAAAAATCACTTTTGCAAAGTGTTTATCTAAAGGCACGACAACTCTCGAGAAACAAACTATGAAAGCCGAGCTTTAAACTGCCGCGTTCCTAGCAGCTCATGATATTCCTTTTAATACAACTGACCATTTAACAGCTATGTTAAAAAGTGCGTTTCCTGATTCTACGATAGCATAAAATGTTATGAAAAGGAACAAAAGTACGGCTATTGTAAGAAAGGCTGCCGCACCTTGTTTCTATGCTTAAAAAAGTAAAATTCTCCATTTTGATAGGTGAAAGTATCGATATTGCTTCAGTCAGTTCTGCTTGAATTGTTGTGTGCCATTATGACAGAATGGAAGGCCAAGTATTGGGCAAACACTTCAGTTTGGCTGACATAATGACAGTGTCTATAATTGGGGCTAACCTGTTTGAGAAATTCACTCAAGCCTTAGTACAACATATTATTCCATTAGAAAATGTCATTGGCTTGTGCTCAGATGGTGTAAATGCTGTGGTGAGGTAGCACAATGCATTATCCAGCTGGCTGAAAGAGTTTCTCTCTGGAATCAAATTAACAAAATCTATTTGTCATTCACCTGTCTTTTAATGATGGTTGCAAGTCACTTCCTAGTTTGTGAGGAACTTGCAATTACTTATTTGGGTTGCAAACGGCAATGTCAGCTAGTTCAGTTTCAAAAATATATCCATCTTAAAGTACATAAAATACCGTACTACATTCAGTGCAGACTCATAGGCTTTCACTTCCATCTGTTGTAGAACGAAGGTTGGAGCAGTCGATGCATTAACTTTAATTTTTATTGATTAGTGGGAAACACAAATGCTTAAAAAGTCCGAAGAGATGATAAACTTGTTCCGTAATCCATTTATTAAACTATAATTATTGTGGGTCCTCTAGAAGCAGAAGATGAGACCCATTTTTTGGACATTAACAGCATTTATTTGGATGTAGAACTCACGGAAGCAATGTAATTGAAGGATGTTTTGGCCATGGCTCATATTATAAGGGAATTTAGAGAGAGATGCTGCAACTTCTTAATTCGTGGAGGTAAAGGAATTCAGATGCGGTTTAAATTTAATGACCCTCTGCTAAAACATTTATCTGTATTACCTCCAAAGAGGGCCTTGCCTAGTGCAGAGAGGGAAGTTATACCTACTTAGTAACACTGAACTACCTGAAATACAAAAGGTGGACGGTGATTGACGCTCTTTGCCCTTGGATGTACTTTCGGCAGATGTTTCTTCGGAATCTGAATCTGGTGATGTTCAGTTTGTGGGGCGCTCAACGGGTTCCAACCGATATGACCACGAGTCTTCAATGCGAGATGCTTTTAATAATTTCCACAACGAAATTCTGTCTTTAAATCTGGCAGAAAACCCAAAGAGATTCTGGTCATACATAATGCACACCAATGGCAAGACACCATCAATACCTTCACTGCGCGATGACAACGGTGAAGTCACTGATGACAGTGCCTCTAAAGCAGAGTTATTAAACACGGTTTTCCGAAACACCTTCACCAAAGAAGACGAAGTAAATATTCTTGAATTCCAATCAAGAACAACTGCCAAGATGAGAAACATAAAAGTAGATATCCTCGGTGTAACAAAGCAGCTTAAATCACTTAATAAAGGCAAGGCCTCCGGTCCAGATTGTATACCAGTCAGGTTCCTGTCAGAGTATGCTGATAAAATAGCTCCATATTTAGCAATTATATACAACGACTCGCTCACAGAAAGATACGTACCTAAAGACTAGAAAATTGTTCAAGTCACGCCAATACCCAAAAAGGGAAGTAGGAGTAATCCGCTGAATTACAGGCCTATATCACTAACGTCGATTTGCAGTAGGGTTTTAGAACATATACTGTATTCGAACATTATGAGTTACCTCGAAGAAAACGATTTATTGACATATAGTCAGCACGGATTCAGAAAATACCGTTCTTGTGAAACACAACTAGCTCTTTATACTCATGAAGTAATAGGTGCTATCGACAGGGGATGTCAAATTGATTCCATATTTTTAGATTTCCAGAAGGCTTTCGACACCGTTCCTCACAAGCGTCTTCTAATCAAACTGCGTGCCTACGAAGTATCGCCTCAGTTGTGCGACTGGATTCGTGATTTCCTGTCACAAAGGTCACAGTTCGTAGTAATAGACGGAAAGTCATCGAGTAAAACAGAAGTAATATCCGGCGTTCCCCAAGGAAGTGTTATAGGCCATATATTGTTCCTGATCTATATTAACGACATAGTAGACAATCTGAGTAGCCGTCTTAGATTCCTTGCAGATGATGCTGTCATTTACCGTCTTGTAAAGTCATCAGATAATCAAAACGACTTGCAAAGTGATTTAGATAAGATATCGGTGTGGTGCGAAAAGTGGCAATTGACCCTGAATAAAGAAAACTGCGAAGTTATTCACATGAGTACTAAGAGAAATCAGTTAAATTTCGATTACGCGATAAGTCACCCAAATCTGAGGTCTGTAAATTCAAATAAATACTTAGGGATTACAATTACAAATAACCTAAATTGGAACGATCACATGGATAATATCGTGGGTAAAGCAAACCAAAGACTGCGATTCATTGCCAGAACACTTAGAAGGTGCAACAGGTCTACCAAAGAGACTGCTTACACTACGCTTTTCCGCCCTATTCTGGAGTACTGCTGTGCGGTGTGGGATCCGCATCAGGTGGGACGGACGGATGACATCGAAAAAGTACAAAGAAGGGCAGTTCGTTTTGTATTATCGTGAAATAGGGGAGATAGTGTCACAGACATGATACGTGAATTGGAGTGGCAATCATTAAAACAACGGCGTTTTCCGTTGCGACGGGATCTTCTCGTGAAATTTCAATCACCAGTTTTCTCCTCCGATTGCGAAAACATTCTGTTGGCACCCATCTATATAGGAAGAAATGATCATCACGATAAAATAAGAGAAATCAGGGCTCGCACGGAAAAATTTAAGTGCTCGTTTTTCCCGCGAGCCGTTCGAGAGTGGAACGGTAAAGAGACAGCTTTAAGGTGGTTCATTGAACCCTCTGCCAGGCACTTTATTGTGAATAGCAGAGTAATCATGTAGACGTTGACGTAGACGTAGAAACAGAGTCCTGGAGAGGAGCTGGAAGCGATGTCCTGCTGCTAGCATAGGCACTCGCGTCGGTCGTTTGCTACCATAGCCCATTACCGCCAAATCTCATCGCACTGTCCTAACAGATACGTTCGTTGTACGCCCTTTATTGGTTTCTGCGGTCATTTCACGCAGTGTTGCTTGTCTGTTAGCACTGACGACTCTACGGAAACGCCGCTGCTCTCGGTCGTTAAGTGAAGGCCGTCGGTAACTGCGTTGTCCGTGGTGAGAAGTAATGCCTGAAATTGGATACTCTGGGCACACTCTTGACACTGTAGATCTCGGAATGTTGAATTCTCCAACGATTTCCGAAACTGAACGTACCATGGGTCTAGTTCCAACTACCATTCGGCATTCAAAGTGTGTCAATTCCCATCGTGTGGCCATAAGCACGTCGGAAACCTTTTCATATGAATCACCTGGATACAAATGACAGCTCTGCCTGTGTACTGTCGTTTCATACCTTGTGTACGCGATACTACCGCCATCTCTATATGTGCATATCGCTATCTCATGACTTTCGTCACCTCAGGTTATATTTTGTGCAAAGTACAGCTAGTCTCTGAGGTACCATTGGTAGTGAAACTAGTTGGATTTTTATAGATTATGCCGAACTATGCACATAAATAAAGGATAGCTACTACTTTCATATTTACACGTCATGCAACAACTTCCGTACAAACATTCGTTTATTGTTAAATCAAGATCACCTGAGCAATCTGGGATTACGCTGCAAGATTACTTTAAATTACTCTTCCGTGATCTTGGCAGTAACGCTCTGTCACAATTGTTCGTACGGCCTCAGCTGAAAACAAAATTTCTTTTTGTGAGAAAAGTTGTGGAAAAGTCCACTCATTCGCATTATTTGTTTCAAACCACAACCGCTTTTTATGGAACTACTAGCAAACAAGCAGATCGCGACGGCTACTCAAACCAACGGTTTATCTGAAGTAAAGAAAACTAAGTGTTTTTCATTCTTTATTTAACTGCGCTATCGTTGCGTTCGTGGTGGCTGTACAATCACTTAGGGCATTTTAAATTCTTTTTATATATATAAACAACTACTAAAAATGCGTATTTATTTTACCGTACGCGTTAACGTACGTTTTATTGGATTAAAACATCTTCAGTGGTTTGGAATCGTTATTTACGTGCGGTTGTAACTCTACATACAGTTCGTTTCATAAAATATTGAACACTGTTTTTTGGTTTACTAAATTTTCGTCCGTTTTTCTGCGTACTTCCGAAAGTTTCGTCTGCATGTACATCAAGATAAATTTACATAGAAAATAGGAAACACATGTTTAAAAAGCACCTTATAAACGTCTAGCATCTGTCAGCTCACTTGCAAGCACTTATTTTAAATTTACATTACATTGATTGGCAGAATCCTTTGGGCATGGAAAACAGTACAAGCCACTCAACATTTGCAGGCCATCGTCAATGGGAATCCCACAGGCTAAGCACAAGGGAAAAGGAGATAAAAACCAAAAAAATAGTAAAAAAGACACCTCTTCTCAGTCCAAGAAAAGTACCAAATATACAGATCACTAATACACAATAAACAGCTGATTGGTCGACTTTCACTGCACAGTTTTCCGGTTACTATCACAGTATTTTTACGAGGTGAGCACAGAACATTTGATGGTAACGGGAAGCTGTAGAAGGAACTGCAGAAACCAACATGTCCATCAAGAGAGAGCATGCAGTGACATTCGTTCATTCCATGAAGAGTAGAAACTATGAACGTGAAAAAATGAACGATATCGTGTTCAAGACCGAAACTACGTAACCAATGAATTCCAGCCATACATTTTTATGTTACACTGCCTGATTCTCAGAGATTGTAAGGCATATGAGAAACTTAGTGAATGTATACAAGACGATCTTGGGTTAGCACCACATATGAAGAGATTATTTCAATAGTGGTACAAGTCCATCTTTGTTCATTTTGAGATACAGAGTACTAAAGTTAAATGAGCGCTGAAAAATCTGCAGTTGAGATACCAGAAATATTCAAGCACATGGCTTCTTGCTAGAGATGAACCTTTCTTTCTGTTTGTTTGGATCATTAATTTCAGAAACATTATAGACAGAAAAGTGGAGGTAATGGGCTTGTACCACTATTGAAATAAGCCCTTCGTATTATTCTTGCAGCACCTACCTGAGCAATGAAGACTCCCTTTCTTAAAGATGAGTTGCTTGAAACATTATTCTCTATGGCATCATTTAATGAAAATATGTAAAATTATGATTCGTCTCTCCCCAAGATTGGCAGTGATTCTTGCCAATGAGAGTGAATTGACTTGTTTTAGGAGTTCCAAAATATGATTTTTCCAATTTAAATTCTCGTCAATACGCACACCTAAAATTTTTGAAGTTTCCACACCATGAGTTACACTTGTAATTGGTGTAGTTCCTCTAGAGGTGAAGAACTGATTAATGAGAGTGAGTTCATTTGCAGAAAACCAATCAATATCACTTTCAAGAACGTTGTTTACCATTTCTTCTGTTGCGGTACAGCTTTCTGCATTCTTTCGGTTGGACAGAACATTATCCGTTGGTTGGCTTTACCATTAATTCCATAAAACCTCAGTTTATCGAGGATAAATGGCTTATCGGTTAGACAGAACATTATCCGTCGGTTGGCTTTACCATTAATTCCATAAAACCTCAGTTTATCGAGGATAAATGGCTTAGATAGGTCACAGAAAGTAACAACCAGTGCTACTGTGCTATTTGATGTTTCAAAACGAACGTATAAATGTCATTGGAGCAATTCTTCTGCAATTCAAGCTGCGATTTACCGAAAGTGTTACTGTTGTTCAGATGCTATTCTAGAATACATCGCCTTCTCAAAACTTTTAGAATCCAATGGGAGGACGCGAATCCGCCGTCTTCAAGAGGAACAGATCCTTGACACCTGTACTATGGGATGGAGAAAAGCTGGCGGCGGCTCCTATAAAGGATAAGATCTGGGGAACATTCACGTGGGCATCTATGGGTCCAGTGCAGCTCGTGAAAGGTACCGTGACGTCCTAAAAGTATCGTACACAGGTTGCAAACCACATACACATGTTCATGACGGTGCCAACTCTCTCCAGCGGCCTACCAAGGCCTCGCTGCTTCCATGCCACGAAGCGTCGCCGCTATTACTCATGCCAAAGGCGGACATACTGGCTATTATGTAGGTGGTAATAATGTTCTGCCTGATCAGCATACACTTATTTTCTTGCTTTGAGCTCAATCAGAGAAAACATTTTCAATAACGGTCCTTCTGACTTTATCCACCCGTGCTGGAAAGTTAATTACTGAGATGAAGTTATGGGATCCAAATAAGGTTTACAGACCATTTTTTCCTATCAGAATCCCTTAGAGAATAAATATTGAAGTCACCACTTACAATTAATTGCTTGGTGATGTCTGACAGACAGGATAGTAAGGAATTCGGATTCCACATAAACAGTTCACAGTTTCCCAGTGGGGATCTGCATGCAGCAAAAAGTAGCTTGGGAGGCGTTCTGCACACGGCCACACTAACAAGCTGAGAGAGCGTCCAGCATAAACAGACAACTATAGGAAGTTTTTAAATTATGGATGAGCAATCTTTCAACGAGTTGGTGAACCTCGCTACGCCTTACATGCGCAGAAAAGATACGGTTCATGTACTCGCCGGATTTCCTTTCCACAACGCTGGAAGCGATCTATAAACCTGAATACAGTAGATAGTACTGTTGTGCATTTGGGCAATAAATAACTTGAACTTCTGAAACGAACAAATACGTAGTTGCATTGTTATTTCCCTGAACTCAAACACTTTTGTAGAATATTTGTACAGTTAATTATTGAGTAAGTAATCAGACTGCTGCCTTGAGAGTACATCAGCAGATGATTTCTTTTCATCTGTATTCGCCGATGTACTCATGCCCGTATGGCGTAGCAGTATCAGTTGTGTACATGTCTGAAAATCACAAACTCTCGGCAGGGACTGTTGTGTATTGCACAATATCACCTTCGGACGGTACAGTTTGTGACGCAATATGTTGAGCGAGTGTCAATATTTTGAAAGCTCGGCAGTCTCCTTCGATATATTGCGTAAACCGTCAATACCGCTCTCAAACAGTCAATATTATCGCGCAATACCGAGCACTTTGCTATAAATATTGAGCGACGTAACTCGAGAAGGAATAAAGCTGTCCTCAAATGGGAGACACACTGTTGCTCTTGTGTAATTATCTGTCTGTCTGATATGTCGCATAAAAAGCTTTATATTTGAAAATTACGAATTATACTCAAGACGGCGGCTTCCAAAGTGGCCGCCATGTTTGTAAGAAAGCCTCACAGGTTTTCCCCCTCCCCTTTCTCCCATATTACGCTATTTTAATTACTGTTTATCCACCTGTTTTAGTTTGAGAAGGGTATCTCCACACCTGTACATTCGTACTCTGCAAGCCACCTTATGGTTTGTGGCAGAGGGCACTTCTGGTAGACCTCTCTCTTCCTCCTTCCACATTCTTTACACGAATGGGTCGTGGCAACAATGATGGTCAGTCGATCTCCGTATGATGTCTAATTTTTCTGATTTTCCTCGTCGTGGATATTTCCGGATACGTATTTGGAAGGAAGTAATACATTGCCTGGCTCTTCCATGGACGAAATTTCGATACTGAACCCTTCAGTAATGCACAGCGTCTCTCTTGAAGCGTCTGCCACTGGAGTTTGTTCAGCACCTCTGTAACGCTCTCGCGTAGGATAATCGTTCCCGTGAAGAAGCATGCTACTCTTTGTTGCACCTTTTTGTTTCCTTCTACTAATGAAAAAAACCCAATACTCATGTACAGGGTAAACTAGTGATTTGTAAGCTGCTTCTTTCAATGCTGGTCCTCCTAGTGAGTCTCAGCCCACCAGCTGCTTTTCCTACATCAATCAGAATGTCTATCTGTAATCAGGTAATTAATTTCGGTCAGTAATGCCTATCTTCAGACCTAGAAAAATATAAGCACGAACAGGTAGCTTAATTTACAAAAGCACTCTTAGCTATACAAATGCTTTTTTTTTCTTTATTGTTATTTTATTCCTCATCGCCCCATGTGGAAGGGGGGGAGGGAGGGGGGAAGAGAGAGCTGGGGCTGGTAGGGGTACAAGTAACCCTCTCTTCAGCCAGTAGGAGCTAACGCTGACTTAGTTGCTGAAAAAAAAATTTGAAAAGTTGATGTGATTGGGGGAAAAATAAATAATATAATGCTTCTTCACGAACTGTTTAAAAATAGTGATAAAAAATATGGACAGATAGCACAGTTAAAGACACTTGAGAAACACCTGAAGAACATTAAAAGGGTGCAGGAAGAATAGGAAAGCAGAAAAGGAGGAGGTGCAGTATGGGGAGAGGAGGAGGAAGGAGCCGTTGGAGGCTGTATAGGGTAGGGTGGATCCAGAGTTGGTAAGAGGGGTATACGCTGGGGCGGAGTTCATAGGCCGGGAGAGAGAGAGAAGGTTGAAATTTGAAACTTCCTGGCAGATTAAAACTGTGTGCCGGACCGAGACTCGAACTCGGGACCTTTGCCTTTCGCGGGCCAGTGCTCGTTTCTATCAGGAGTGCTAGTTCTGCAAGGTTCGCAGGAGAGCTTCTGTAAAGTTTGGAAGGTAGGAGACGAGGTACTGGTAGAAGTAAAGCTGTGAGGACGGGGCGTCAGTCGTGCTTGGGTAGCTCAGTTGGTAGAACACTTGCCCGCGAAAGGCAAAGGTCCCGAGTTAGAGTCTCGGTACGGCCCACAGTTTTAATCTGCCAGGAAGTTTCATATCAGCGCACACTCCGCTGCAGAGTGAAAATCTCATTCTGGAAGGTTGAAATTTATTTGAGAGAAGAAATGGAGGGTGCGCAGGTGATGGTTGGTGGGATGTATAGGTAGAGGTAAATAGAACTTAGAAGAGGCGGATATCCATACGACATCTGCATAGGAAAGAATGAGGTGTATCACAGATTAGTACGTGTGGAGGCCAGTAGAGAGCTGTAGTCTGCACGTTTGGGCAGTTATTAGTTTCAGTAATTTTAGTGTATTACGGGCTTTCTGTTGGATGGTTAATAGCTGAGGTGTCCAGGTTTCCTGTCAGTTAGTTCATGGTATTTTGATGTGTTAGTTAGCTGGGTGGGACGGTCATAAATGGTGAGGTAGAAGTCATGGAAGGTGCAGGCGGTGCGTCCTATTATTATTGCCTGGGTTTTGCAGGGGTTAATCTTAAGGAGCCATTGGTTAAACCAGGAGGTAAACTGAGTGCGGTGGTTTTGGAGGGATCATTGCTATCTCTGGAGCATAGGACAGAGGGCGAGGAAAGCGGTGTCATCAGCATACAGAAGGAGGTGGATGGGAGGAGGTGGTTTGTGGCACATTGGCAGGAGAGGGGAGAGAACAGAACCTTGGAGTACTCCTTCAGTGTGATGGAAACTACGGGAACTAGTGATGCTAACACTGACATGGATGGGCGATTAGAGAGGAAGGATGCAGTAAGGTGGACATAGTTGATTGGAAGTGCATAAGTCTGGAGTTTGAAAAGAAGAGCAGAATTCCATACATGGTCATGCTTTCTCTAAGTCAAGGGAGGCAAAGATTGCAAATATATGGTTGTTGAGCTGTTGGGATAGGAGATGGGTGAGATTCAGGACAAGGAGGAATTGAAACCACACTCGTTACAGGAAGCAGATGGTGCTGGTGTAGATGGCAGTGCATATGTCAGGAGAGAATGGATTCAAAGACCTTGTTAAACACTGAGATGAGGCAATGTGGCGGTACAAGGATGTATCAGTGAGGGATTTGTTTGGTCTGAGGAAAAGTAGGGTTGGTTCTGAGCACTATGGGACTTAACTTCTAAGGTCATCAGTCCCCTAGAACTTAGAACTACTTAAACCTAACTAACCTAAGGACATCACACACATCCATGCCCAAGGCATGATTCGAACCTGCGACCGTAGCGGTCGCTCGGTTCCAGACTGTAGCGACTAGAACCGCTCGGCCACTCTGACCGGCGAAAAGTAGGGTTTTAAAGGTCTTCACAAGTAGGGATTGTGGAGATGATAGTGGTCTAGGTTGCAAGGGTGATTAGAAAGGAGATAGGGCACTCTTTGAGGTCGTTATGGGTAGTGTTCACATGTGTGGGGTTCATAAAAATGGCTCTGAGCACTATGGGACTCAACTGCTGTGGTTATAAGTCCCCTAGAACTTAGAACTACTTAAACCTAACTAACCTAAGGACAGCACACAACACCCAGCCATCACGAGGCAGAGAAAATCCCTGACCCCGCCGGGAATCGAACCCGGGAACCCGGGCGTGGGAAGCGAGAACGCTACCGCACGACCACGAGATGCGGGCTGTGTGGGGTTCATAGTCGCACATCTTGTAGCCATCTGTTTAAAAGGTTAGGAATTCTTACAACAGTCTCACAGTACATTTACTCAGTAATGAAATTTGTTCTCAACAACATGGATCAGTTTAAAAACAACGGTGACATTCTTGATTATCATACCAGAAGAAAGAAGACTTACACTATCCTCTACTTAACCTATCTTTCGCACAGAAAGGGGTAAAACATGCTGCCGTAAAAAGTTTTCGATAAATTACCTGATGAAATAAAATGTTTGACAGACAGCAGTTATAGTTTCAAAGATAAATTGAAATCATATCTCCTTGACAAACTCCTTCAACACCATAAGTAATAAAATTTTAAGCTTTAAAAAGAAAAAAGAACCCGATTCATGTGTGCATTTCTTATGCGCTTGACACGTTCCATATCATAACGGTTAGAGACTCATCAACAGAACACGTAACTAACTTCCTAATGTCATAGACGAAGCTGAATGGGCCATTTTTTTTCCGTGAGAATGCGGTGACGGACACTTCTTACGTTGATATGTTCCCGTTGCGGTTGTTTCCACAGCTGACTACTGATTTCGAGACTGTCATTTTCCACCTAGCTAGGGTAACTCCTCACTGGAGCATCGACGTTCGTCGCTACCAAAACGACGAACTTCCACATCGCTGGAGTGGGCGTGGTGGTAGAGATGATGTGGCTCTATTGTCTTGCCCTCATCCCGTAAGTCGCCTGACCTACAGCCTTGCGACTTTTTTCTTTGGGAGTACGTTAAGTACCGTATCTACGTACCCCCCCTCCCCCCCCCCCCCGAATACTTTTCAATGTCTTTATTTGTTCAAAGTCTGTATGTCACTTCTTCAGTACTATTTGGACATAAAATTTTCTTGATTACTTTTCTTTCTCTTTTGAATTTCTCCAACATCCCTCTTCCCGTTTAAAATGAGATTTTCAGCACCATAAAGACCCTCACGTTTAATGAATGTGTTGTAATGTCACAGTGTGGTGAATTTTGAGCTGCATTTTTTATAGATGTATTTTCTACAAATCAAAAAAAGTTTTGCATCACCCCTGTTTCCAGAATTAATGAAGATAGACGTCGATTGTGGGTATTGTATCACAGACACAGTCCCTTCGACTGTTCAAGATGTCACTAAACCCGCCCAAAGATGTAAACAAACATGCATGAGCAGCGCCTATTAGACGGAGGGGGTCCGACAGCCGATCGGTTCCAGGCATTCCACCAGAAAGGAGGTACACGACTCGTGTTGTCTGTTGTTCAACCATGCCTAGGCGGTCAATACCGCGGTTCGATCGCGTCCGCATTGTTACTTTGAGGCAGGAAGGGTGCTCAACAAGGGAAGTGTCCAGGCATCTCGGAGTGAACCAAAGCGATGTTGTTCGGACATGGAGGAGATACAGAGAGACAGGAACTGTCGATGACATGCCTCTCCCAAGCCGCCCAAGGGCTACTACAACAGTGGATGACCGCTACCTACGGATTATGGCTCGGAGGAACCCTGACAGCAACGCCACCGTGTTGAATAATGCTTTTCGTGCAGCCACAGGACGTCGTGTTACGACTCAAACTGGGCGCAATAGGCTGCATGATGCGCAACGTCATTCCCGACGTCCATGGCGAGGTCAATCTTTGCCACCAAGACACCGTGCAGCACTGTACAGATGGGCCCAACAACATGCCGAATGGACCGCTCAGGATTGGCATCACCTTCTCTTCATCGATGAGGGTCGCATATACCTTCAACCAGACAATCGTCGGAGACGTGTTTGGAGGCAACCCGGTCAGGCTGAACGCCTTAGACACACTGTCCATCGAGTGCAGCAAGGTGGAGGTACCCTGCTGTTTTGGGGTGGCATTATGTAGGGCCGACGTACGCCGCTGGTGGTCATGCAAGGCGCGATAATGGCTGTACGATACGAGAATGCCATCCTCCGACAGATAGTGCAACCATATCGGCAGCATATTGGCGAGGCATTCGTCTTCGTGGACGACAATTCTCGCCCCAATCGCGCACATCTTGTGAATGACTTCCTTCAGGATAACGACATCGCTCGACTAGAGTGACCAGCATATTCTTCAGACATGAACCCCATCGTACATGCCCGGGGTAGTCTGAAAAGGGCTGTTTATGGACGACGTGACCCACCAACCACTCTGAGGGATCTACGCCGAATCGCCGTTGAGGAGTGGGACAATCTGGACCAACAGTGCCTTGATGAACTTGTGGATAGTATGCCACGACGAATACAGGCATGCATCAATGCAAGAGGACGTGCTACTGGGTATTAGATGTACCGCTGCGTACAGCAATCTGGACCACCACCTCTGAAGGTCTCCCTGTATGGTGGTAAAACATGCAATGTGTGATTTTAATGAGCAATAAAAAGGGCGGAAACTATGTTGATCTCTACTCCAATTTTCTGTATAGGTTCCGGAACTCTAGGAACCGAGGTGATGCAATTTTTTTTTTTTTGATATTTATATAAGAATGAAAACTTTTTCCATTTTGTAACAACCAATTTCGTAACCATCATCTTCCAGGTCAGTTTCCTGAGTGATTTCGCCAAAGCATTTAAATTGGGAAATACTCTCGTTTTTCTAGTACTTATTTTTTAGAATTTTGTGTGCCAAGTAGATGCTAGACATGTTTTTTTTTTTCAAATTATAGTTGGATCCTTACACTTCCGGCTGCTTCTTTAAGAATTCCTGTTTGCTCTAATTACTACATAAAAAAGAAATTTGTTGTGTTTAGCATTAGAGTAAAAATTTCGATTTGTTGTTTCACGTTTCTCTTTTAATCGAAACAGTCTATTATTTGCATTTATCACACTGTTATTAGTGTCATCTGAGTAAACACCAAGAAAATCGTCCTTTTATCGTTTATGGATCAACAAAGAAAGACATCAATATTTTAACTCATGAACTGTATGTACTGTGCTTTAATAGGTTTTTAATGATTTTAAATCACTTATATGTATTTTAAGTCTCTCTGGCTGATGAAGGAATGAGTGTGGCTCATGGAAAATGGAATACCAATAAAGGAAAAAAAAATCTTAAATTATTGACACTGCGTAGTCCTCAACGGGACTAAAACTGTTCCCGCGGAACATCAAGCGGCGGCACGTCGGCCTGGATCCTCACAATAGAGAAGGATGTGAGACGACGTCAGCCAATAGAACGCTGACTAGGACCGCACCACGACAGGAGCGGCACCTATACGAAGAATATAAATGCCGCTCCAGCTAGCCTCGGCCGCGCTAGAAGAATCGCACTAGGAGATGAGCCGTCATCCTAACTCTTCAGTCGTGAATTACGTTTTTCTTGCATGGAAATCGTATACTGATCGAAGGACATTGATTATTTGTATGTCGCCAATTGCTTGCGACACTTCATTGTGAAAAGGGAAAGTTAAGTATTGTCAGTTCAATTTACTGTAATAAGATCTGCTTGAATGTTGTCTAGCTATCCGAGAAAACAGCTTCCTAGGCACCCTATATTACACGAGTGGGCAGGATCCCACAAAAACTACTGTGCTACGTGTTGTTACAAGAATTTTATGATTTTATTAATGTACAGTTATTAAAGAATTTTGTTGTCGTAGAAAAGATTGTACTCTTATGTTTATTTTTTGTGTTCATAGCTGAAGATCACCGTCCGATATAGTTGAAACTAATAGCGAAAACATGTGTAAATGTTGTCAGGAAATAAAAATTGTTTTAACAGTTAACACATAATTCACACACGTACTTCAGTATAAGATTTTAATGTCATACTTCGTGAAGAGACCATCATCCTGAGTGCAGTACGCTTAACAAAAAATCTTTAATTCCCTATTTATTTCTTTAGGGTATGGAGCACGAAAGAATGACAGTCGTAAAAGCCTTTCTGGCAAACATATGTAACCATTTTAAGCTGTTCTTACTGTCGTGACTACCCGGAATAATCCCTTGAAATCTTAATATGGTGCAGCGGCGAGTTACTGTAACGGGCCGAGTAATGTCTTACATGACCGGTTGGAGAGCCATATTAAGAACTAAATACGTCTTGCGTACGAGATGTGAATAGACAGCAGCTCCGGATTTCGGGCGGTAGCCTTTCATAAGCTGATCTCAGTTGAAGATCTTTGTACAGTGTCTGCCGCAGTCGGACAAAGGTAGTTTCCTTACCAAACTCGGGGCGCCTGCCTGTGAGTCGACCAACAATGGACTACCACTAGTTAGCGTTCTCCATGGTACGTAATACCAGAAGTACTAGAACGCTAGATCAGTTCATCCGGCATTTAGGAAGAATTTTTCGACGAGTTTTTCGCGTAACTGTCTTTCCGTAGGCTTATAGTGGTGCAGGATTAGCGTGGAAGCGAAACCCCGATCCATAAGCTCGAACGAGGGATTGCGCCAACTTGTTCTTGAATATCGTGACTTTCCAGTGATAACAAGCCTCCTTCTCCACCCGCTCTCAATTCCCACACCACCTGTCTTCAGGTGTCAGATAGACCTAGAGGGATAAGGTATTAATTTTCACCTCGAAACAATAAAGTTACCTAATTAATTTTTCGTTTGATTGTAGGTACATGTCAACAGTCTAGGTATGCATTGACATCCCGTTGTGCGCCTCTACAGGCGAAGCAAAGCTCCGCGTTCTTGCTAGGTTTTCGGTTTTTTAACGAAATGTTAGGCATGTCAGCCCATTGATCGGTGTTCATTATTGAAGTGTGAGTGGTTCGGCATTTTTAGAATTCCACTGACGTCACTAATTTATTTATTGAGTCCCAAAATCTACTCAAGTCAGTCTTGAACCCAAATATCCTTAAAACTAACCGCGACTCCCATTCTTGCACGACGCAGTAAAACATTGAGTGAAATAACTATCTTTCGGTGTCGAAAACCTTGTGTTGAAGGTTGTTCGTGAATTTTCTGTCGGTGCTAAAAGAGTGGAGGCGCTTAAAGTAAGTTTTGTTTTTACTAATCAAGATTGTCATGCAGAGCTTCGCCATACATTGAAGCTACAAAGCCGGCCGTGGTGGACGAGCGGTTCTAGGCGCTACCGTCTGGAACCGCGCTACCGGTACGGGCGCAGGTTCGAATCCTGCGTCGGGCATGGATGTGTGTGACGTCCTTAGGTTAGTTAGGTTTTAAGTAGTTTTAAGTTCTAGGGGACTGATGACCTCAGAAGTGAAGTCTCATAGTGCTCAGAGCCATTTGAACCATTTTTTGAAGCTACAAAAGTCATGGGATACCTCCTAATATCGTGCCGGGCCGGTGTAGTGGAGCAACTCGCCCGTGGCAATGACTCACCAAGTCGTTGGAAGTCCCCTGCAGAAATATGGAGCCATGCTGCCTCTATAATCGTCTATAACTGCGAAAGTATTGTCGGTGCGGGATTTTGTGCACAAATTAATCTCTCTGTCGTGTCCCGTAAATTTTCGATGGGATTCATGTCGAGCAATCTTGGGTGGCCAAATCATTCGCTCGAATTGTCTAGAATGTTCTTGAAACGGATCGCGAACTATTGTGAGCCGGTGACGTGGGGCATTGTCATCCATAAAAATTCCATCGTTGTTTGTCGAAGTCTATGAAAGGCTGCAAATGGTCCCCAAGTAGGCGAACATAACAATTTCCAGCCAATGATCGGCTGAGTAGGACCGGAGCACCCATTCCATTCCATGTAAACACAGCCTACACCATTATGGAGCCACAACCAGCCAGCACAGTGCCTTGTTCACAAAGTGAGTCCATGGCTTCTTGGGGTCTGCGCCACACTCGAATCCTACCATCAGCGCTGACCAACTGAAATCGGGATTCACCTGACGAGGCCACGGTTTTCCAGTACTCTAGTGGCCAACCGATGTGATCACGGGCCCAGGAGAGGCGCAGCAGGCGATGTCGTCTTTTCAGCAAAAGTATTCGCGTCCGTTGTCGGCTGCCATAGCCAATTAACTCCAGATTTCACCGCATTGTCCCAACGGATACGTTCGTCGTACATCCCACATTGATTTCTGCTGTTACATTTCGCAGTGTTGCTTGTCTGTTAGCACTGAGAACTCTACACAAAAACCGCTGCTCTCGGTCATTAAGTGAAGCCCATTGGCCTCTGCGTTGTCAGTGGTGAGAGGTAATGCCTGAAATTTGGTATTCTCGGCACGCTCTTGACACTGGGGGTCTCCGAATATCGGATTCCCCAAAGATTTCCGAAATGAAACCTCCCACGCGTCTAGCTCCAACTACCATTCCACGTTCGAAGTATTTTGATTCCCGTCGTGCGGCCATTATCACGTCGGAAACCTTTTCACATGGATCACCCGAGTACAGAGGATAGATTCCGCACTGCACTGCCCTTTTATACCTTGTGTACGCGATACTACTGCAATCTGCATACGTGCATGTGACTTTGTCACCACAATATATAACAGTTAAGTGGGCAACTTTACTGTCGGCTGCGGAGTGGCCTTGCTTGATTGGAAAGCGATAGTTCCGACAAGAAGGAGAGAGTGAGCGCAGTAAGCTTATTTGGTCTTTTGAATTTCGTAGTGCTACAAATATTTTGTACATTATTTATTAATTTTATTTCAGAAACGTATTTAAATTCTGGAATCCGAATACACAAATCCCACAGAATTGTATAATACCTTCGTCACATTAAAAGAGGATATTGTGCCACGTAGGGGCGGTTGTTTCTTCAGAGCAAAAGCAAATCAACAAATGTTAAAACTAAAAGAAGTTGAGTGAAATAAATTCAAGAAAGAAGTTCTCACAGCCTTCCTAAGAGCCGAAGATTATCGTAAAAAGTCGGTTAACCACGAAAACTCTATAAGATTTTCAGTGAAGGGGATGCGGAAAAAGAAAACTGCTATACATGAAAAATATGTACAAGCATCATAGGTGGTGGGTACTGAAGAAGACATTGGTAGACATAGTTTATACGAAAAGATACGTTTACCACTTAAAACTCGCAATTACAAGGTCAAGCTTCTACATCCACAAACACGTTTTCGTGAGAAACGTTCTTAAACGGAGAAGAAAGGTAACATTAAAAATATTATCAAATGTGTAATAACGGTTCCTTGCAGCAATGCGAGTCTGAAAAGGATTCAGTCACATGAATTATTTCGCCCCTACTTTTCAATCTAGACATCGAAGAAGAAATAACGGAAATAAAAGAAAGGTAAAGAGTGGGATTAAAATTCAAGGTGAAAGGATGTCAAATATAAGATTCGCTGATGACATTGCTATCCTCAGTGAAAGTGAAGAAGAATTACAGGATCTGTTGAATGGAATGAACGGTCTAATGAGTACAGGGTATGGATTAAGAATATATCGAAGAATGACCAAAGTAATTAGAAGTAGAGGAAATTAGAACAGCGAGAAACTTATCATACTTGGAGATTACGAAGTGGACAACGTGAAGGCAGCAAATAACCCGTGCGGAACACAGCAAGGAGGATGTAAAAGGCAGATGAGCAGACTAGCCCTGGAAAAAAGGACGTTCCTGGTCACGAGAACTGTTGTAGTAGTATCAGACATAGGCCTTAATCTGAAGAAGAAATTTCTGAGAACATACATTTGGAGCACAGCGTTGTATGGTAGTGCAACTCAGACTGTACGAAAACCGGAACAGAAGAAAATCAAAGCATTTGAAATGTGGCGCTACAGAATAACATTGAAAATTAGGTGCACTGATAAGGTAAGGAATGAGGAGGTTCGCTGCAGAATGAGAGGGGAAAGGAATATACGGAAAAAACCGACAAGACAAAGGATGATAGAGCCTCTGTTAAGGCATCAGCGAATAGCTTCCAAGGTACTAGAGGGAGCTGTAGAGGGTAAAAAGTGTAGAGGAAAACAGATAATTGAATATATCTAGCAAATCATTGTGTGAAGACATGAATTAAAAATGGATCTAAGAGCCAAAATCATGAATTTGTGGAAAATACTAGGTAATTAATGATCATAATTGCACTATTAACGTTTTAGTTGAAAGTTAAGCATAGTATGTATTTAGTTTTCAAAGGAAATTACAAACGTTGTACTGTAACAGCATAAACAAACTGAAAGTGGAAATGCAAGCTCTAAGTGCCACCGTTCAATACTCAGCAAAAAGATGATAAACGTTTATTCTGCTTTGGTAAAACGATATGTGGTCATTATTTGTCAGATACGGTACTGCATTATTTCAATCAAATATTTCATCCTTTATTCACATATGTGACGTGTCACATCCTCGGAAGGTAAATGCGTTTTCCTGCTGTCCTGGGCTCGTACACCTTTTCTCAAAACAGTGATAACACCTTAATTTCATATCTTCTCCTGGTCTTAACTAGATGAGGCTTGTGTTTGACTACCCATAGCCACTTTACACAGAACAAGTTTAGGTTTGCTGTGTTAGTTTTACAATCTGCGGCTTTCTTAAAATCTAAGAGGTCGGATGCTTGTATGTTACTAGCAATAAATGGCTTTATTTGTCTTGATTGCTCTGTCCTCCTTTACATTTTCTGGAACAATACATTTGGTAACTCAAGAATAAACATTCTGTCCAGTTACGGTGTAGGTTAGCGATCAGTGACGCAACTCAGATCCTATGTCGAATGAGCTTGTGCAACTATATATTTATTAGTTGAACTTACAAATGTATTTATTCCGTCCATTTTAAGCCATTTCCTCCGGAACATAGATCCTTTCATTTGTTAACAGCAGTGGCTGTTAAACCGCATGGCATCTGTTGAGTGCATTTGGTACTACATTTTCATTCGTGGCAGTTTGAGCCTTTTATACGTTATTGGGCTTGTCATGTAGATCCAATTTCACACAAAACTTCAAAATACATTAGTTTGGCACTTAGAGACTTTTTTATTTCAAGTCTTCAATTACTGCTCTGGCAAGTCCAGAATCTTCTTCACGATTTTCTCCGCTCTTCTTCAGCAGTCGCTAATAGACTTAAAGGAGCTATTTACGCCCATTACCGCAAATAAACTGTGTGTTTTGCGGGCCAAATAAAACCGACAACGGCCGCTGGAGAGCGCTGAGAGCGCAAACCACGTTAGCCAGCTCGTGCCGTGTGCGGCGGCACAGTCACTCGTGTGGTTGGATGTCCCGACCGTGTCCACGTCGACGTTAGCCTTCTCGTCCCGTGGGAGGACGCTTCTACAGTGCCGACAAACAAATCTGGATGACGTATAACGGGGTGGCAGAGCGTCTCTTTGTGATCGCTAGAGGGTGGAGACTCAGGTGCTCGTAAACGAGATATCACAATCGCGGCGACAGTGGAAAAAGTGAAAACCAGTCGTGGATCAGTTTTCAACATCTTGCACCACACTTTGAAGACGAGAAAGGGTTTCGCTACTGCTTGCTCACCACATTCAAAAAGCCGCCGAGCAGCAGCTGAAATGTTGCAGCTGTGTCGGGCCAATCCAGATGACTTGTTTAGCAGCCTAATCACCATGGATGAATGCTGGGTGTATCTTTAACTGAGAAAAAGGAGCACAAGAAGCATTATTGGGCAACGCAGCACTGAGTACTTTCTTGTGAGTACCTTGGTGTGGTGCTGACAGATTATGTTCGTAAGATGCAAACCTTCACAAGAACACATTACCTAAATCTCCAAAAGATGTTAAGGGAGGTTGTGAAGACTAAGCGTCGTGGGAAGAAGTCTAATGGCGTGTTTTTGCTCCACGAAAATGCACAGCTCATTCTGTACTGGTCACAGTCACACATGTTACTTCTTTGGGATATGAAATTGTGCCTCATCCCCCGTATCCCCCAAGCGTACGCATCCAGCGACAGACCCATCTTTCTTCGGATGAACAAAGCGTTGAATGACAGGCATTTCCGGAATAACGAAGTGATTTTCGAGGCAGAACATTCCCTGACCATTGAAGAGTGAATATGTAGAGAAGGACTGACATCGTTACCAAATTTCATAGTCGTAGAGTGATTTTTTCGAGATCATAATTAAAGCTTTGCCCACCGTAAAAATTAATTAGGAGATATACATCGTAACTCGCTCCAAAGGTACTAGCTGATAGTTGATAATGTAAAGATAACAGCACACTCACAGCATATAAAAAAAATCGGCCTTAATCCTAATAGCGACTAGAAAAATAGGAATATAAACGGTATCTACCATCGGATCACGGCATCTTTGTTGCTTCTGTACAGCCTCAAAACATTCCCAGGTTACTTCTCTATTAACAAGAGAGTGGTTTCGTGTAGGTTACTCACTCCACATCTCCTTGGTGCATAAAAATACCAGATGACGCATTACTGTACAAAAATGAAGCGTTATCAAGAATCAGAGGCGTATTAACTGAACAGGATGTAGGGAAGATTAAAGAAGAAGGAGAAGTTTAAACACAAGCCATTTTTCATATAGCTATATTCAACACAAATTAGAAATGCATGAGGCCGTTAATCGTAGCGGTCCCACTAGTGCTACTCGAAAAGAGTAAGCTTTGTGTAGGGACCAGGTTTCATCCTGTCCTTTCTTTGATCAGCATACAACAGCAACATGACACTGTTTTGTAGATACTCAGAACAATCACCTACACTCAAGATACACACCTAATATAAACACTTCCGCAACTGACTATGCTATGAGATTTAACCTTCCTCTTTTCTTTTCCTGTTCCCATTTTCCTCTTGAATTTCCTCTCCTGTCTCTTTTTACCTTTTTACTTTTACTTTCTCTTCCCTATTTTTCATTTTTAATTTCCTTTCCTCATTTTTTGTTTTTAATTCCCTTCCATTTCCTCTTTTCATTTGTAACTTCTTTAGCTTTCTCCCTTTTCCTTTTTAATGTGCTGTCCTTCCCCCTTTTCTCCATTTTAATTTCCCCTTCTTCCCCCCCCCCTTTATTCCTTTTAAATTTCTTTCTCTCCTTTTCCTCTCTCCTTTTAAATTTCCTTTCCTTTCCCATTTTTCCTTTTTAATTTCCTTTCCTTTCTCTTCTGTTCCTTCCCCTTGTATCTTTTTCCTTTCCATTCCGCTTTCCCTTTATGTTTTTTTCCTTTTTCCCCCCTTTTCCTTTACCTTTTTACCTTTCCTTTCCCCTTTTCCTTTAACTTCTTGCTTTCCCATTTTCCTTCATACTTTATCCTTTCCATTCCCCTTTTCCTTCCCTTCGTCCTTCATCCTTTAGCCTTTCCATTCCCCATCCCCTTATTCCTTTCCTTTTGCCATTTTTCTTTCCCTTTCCCCGTGTTCGTTTCCTTTCCCTTCTTTTTCTTTTCTATCTTTTCCTTTCCTGCTCTTTTCTTTCCTTTCTCCCTTTTGTCCTACTGCTTTGTTCGTTTTTGCATTTCCCTTCATGATTTTTTACCTTTCTCCTTTTCTAACATGTGAGTTAGATTTTGCATTAAATGTGGCGAAAAATGATGTCGTGTCTTCCCGGAGTGTGTCGGTCATTTTTGCCCAATCTGTGGATCCCTGTTGCAACTGAAGTCTTTTTTGAGCACCTCGATGGATGTGGAACACTGAAGAGAGTGAGAACATATAAACGTCCGGTCCTGTTGTCGGCACGGTGGAGCACGGCACGCAGGGGGACGGGCCCGCGCGGCTCGGCTGGGCGGCGGAATGCAGCGCCGGACGTCCAAATACGGCCGCCCCGTCTGAGGCCAGCAGCGGCGCCTTTTTGTGGCTGCCGGCGCCAGCGTACTCTCCCACGCCGGCCCAGGACCTTCCGCCGCTCTCTGCCCTGCCTCAAGCGGACGCACAGACCTGTCGATCTGTTAATGTAGTTCATGAATTTCTAGCGTTTTTCCATAAGTTTCATAAACACAACAGATACACCTAGAGACTTTAGTCATATTTTCCTTCACTATTTACAACAGTCTGCCCATGCTCCAGTAACATATTCCAATCCGCAACTGTAGAAATCAGATGATTTCGAGGCGAAGAACTCGTCGAGCCATGATCGGAGCACATTTTCATACGGAAAAATGGTTCAAATGGCTCTGAGCACTATGGGACTCAACTGCTGAGGTCATTAGTCCCCTAGAACTTAGAACTAGTTAAACCTAACTAACCTAAGGACATCACAAACATCCATGCCCCAGGCAGGATTCGAACCTGCGACCGTAGCGGTCTTGCGGTTCCAGACTGCAGCGCCTTTAACCGCACGGCCACTTCGGCCGGCTTTTCATACGGAAAGGAAGTTCCTTGACGATTGTTCGACAAAGGAGAAAATAGCGGAAGATCGGGTGAATAGGATGGATGCGGCATGGCTTCCAAAAGCCAACCCAATTCCTGTATAGTGTTTTTTGTCAGTCTAGCAAAATGTGGTTGTGCGTTATTGTGGAGTAGCGTCACTTCACACTGTCTTCCTAGTCGTTGTTCTTGGATTTCGTCTGCAACAGTGATGGTTACACCTCGGAGAAGCAATTCGTTGTACACCACACCGCCGCTGTTCCGTCAGAAGCATAACATTACTTTTATCCGTGCGTGCAGGTTTTCGTACGGGGAGTTGTTTTTTTCTTGGACTTAATCATTCCTTTCTTTTCCTCATGTTAGCATCAAGACAGTATTTCTCGTCACCAGTAAATGATTCAGGATAGGAATAGTCGGTGATGTTCATGAGCCAACTGCTGACGAGCAAGCAGAGATACACTTACCGCCACCCGCCGATTTTTGTGGTTTTGGCTTAGAGCATGCGGTATCTATACACGCGAATTTTGAACCTTTCCCATCGCATGAAAATGTTTCACGATGGTGGAATGATCACAGTTTAATGCTTTTAACGATCTTCATCAATCCCCGGACGTCTTCCTGAAGGCGGAGAGCCGGCCAGAGTGGCCGAGCGGTTCTAGGCGCTACAGTCTGGAACCGCGCGACCGCTACGGTCGCAAGTTCGAATCCTGCCTCAGGCATGGATGTGTGTGATGTCCTTGGATAGTTAGGTTTAAGTAGTTCTAAGTTCTAGGGGAATGATGACCTCAGAAGTTAAGTCCCATAGTGCTCGGAGCCATTTGAACCTAGGCGGAGAGTCACTAATGTCCTTTAAAACGAGAAAACCATTTTCTTGCCGTTCTCTGTCCAATGGCCTTATCCCCATACACGGCACAAAAGTTTCTGGCTGCCTCCACTGCTGTTAACCCTTTATTGAACTCAAACAGAAGAATATTCGGAAATGTTCCAATTTTTCCACTTGTCACTCCGTTTTCTAGCGTCCACAGCTCCACTCAGTATCTTCAAATGAGAAAATGACGATGTGTAAACTCAAGAAGCAACAGTGAGCTACAAAGAAAAAATGACAGTCCATAAATGAACTCATATAAACCGGAATAACAACAGGAGTGACAAAAACGCTACGAACTGAAGCACCAACCTAATACGTGTACATCTACACCCACACTCTGACAGATGACACCTTGTATTGTCTCCCCCTAGATCTACATGTGCTCACTCCTGCAACCCGGAAACCGGAATCTAGCGCCAATTTTATTGCAGGTTGTCTAACGACTTCGGGGGCCAATAAAATTTTGATTTTTAGTATATCGCTTGATTATTGACCACATTTAAAAATATAAAATGCTGAAATAATCTACTCATTAACAGGTAAAAACAATAAGTCAAATACAGTGGAGCGCCAAAGAAACTGGTATAGGCATGCGTATATATATATATATATATATATATATATATATATATATATATATATATATATATAAGCAGAATACGGTGCTGCGGTCGGCAACGCCTATGTAAGACAAGTGTCTGGCGCAGTTGTTAGATCAGTTACTGCTGCTACAATGGCAGGCTACCAAGATTTAAGTGAGTTTGAACGTGGCGTTATAGTCGGCGCACGACCTATGGGATACGGCATCTCCGAGGTAGCGATGAAGTGGGGATTTTTCCCGCACGACTATTTCGCGACTGTACCGTGACTATCAGGAATCCGGTAAAACATCAAATCTCCGACATCGCAGCGGCCGGAAAAAGATCCTGCAAGGACGGGACCAACGACGACTGAAGAGAATCGTTCAACGTGACAGAAGTTCAACACTTCCGCAAATTGCTGCAAAATGCTGGGCCATGAACAAGTGTCAGTGTGCGAACCATTCAACGAAACATCATCGATATGGGCTTTCGGAGCCGAAGCCCCACTCGTGTACCCTTGATGAATATACAACACAAAGCTTAAATCCTCGTCTGAGCCCGTCAATCCCTGATACGTCTGGATACGACTCTGGCTGGTGACACGTACGTAAACATCCTGTCTGATCACCTGCATCCGTTCACGTCCACTGTGCATTCCGACGGACTTGGGCAATTCCAGCAGGGCAACGTGACATCCCAGACGTCCATAATTGCTACAGAGTGGCTCCAGGAACATTTTTCTGAGTTTAAACACTTCCATTGGCCACCAAACTCCGCAGACATGAACATTATTGACCATATTTGGGATGCCTCGGAACGTGCTGTTCAGAAGAGATCTCCACCCCCTCTTATCCTTACGCATTTATGGATAGCCCTGCAGGATTCTTGGTGTCAATTCTATCCAGCACTACTTCAGACATTAGTCAAGTCCATGCCACGTCGTGTTGCGGCACTTAAGCGTGCTCGAGGGGGTCGTACACGATATTAGACTGGTGTACCAGTTTCTTTGACTCTTCAATCTAGTACAGTTAGAAACTGTGCTTGTCTTGAGGCAGAGGAACTGGCGGCTCGCAAGTACCCGGACTCTATTAATCCATTATTTGAGAATGGGCGCACTTAGCGACTCCCAACAAACTTTTCACGTAGTTTCAAACGTCTGCGAAACTATTTCTCGCTGGCACAACCCACAAAAAGTACTGAAACGAAGAAAGTTAATCGCTTACTACATTTTTGCTGATCAAGCAGTAAAACGTCAGCGTCAGACATGACGTTTTAATTTAAGACTTTTTGTTTAATTTATTGGCTTTCGGAATGTCCCATACAGCCATCCAAACATAGGAAATGTTAGACTACAATTTACACTACTGGCCATTACAATTGCTACACCAAGAAGAAATGCAGATGATAAACGGGTATTCATTGGACAATATATTATACTAGAACTGACATGTGATTACATTTTCACGCAATTTGGGTGCATAGATCCTGAGAAATCAGCACCCAGAACAACCACCTCTGACCGTAGTAACGGCCTTGATACGCATTGGCCGCGCGCGATTAGCCGAGCGGCCTGATGCGCTGCAGTCAAGGACTGTGCGGCTGATCCCGACGGAGGTTCGAGTCCTCCCTCGGGCATGGGTGTGTGTGTTTGTCCTTAGGATAATTTAGATTAAGTAGTGTGTAAGCTTAGGGACTGACTACCTTAGCAGTTAAATCCCATAAAATTTCACACACATTTTTGATACGCCTGGGCATTGAGTCAAAATTTCGCGCCTGTAGCACGTCATTTTTAATTGCCAGTAGTGTATTATGACTGTGCAAACTGTCAATACTGAATGATCCATTTATTATTTTCATAACCTTTATCCGAAAAAAGGAGAATAAAGGTTTCGTAACGTGATAGGAAAAAAATGGATACTCAAGAACTTTCAAGCAAATCAGTCTAGTCATTTTATTTGTATTATTTTACCTTCATATTTGAAAGTAAAATGTGTATCCTGTGGAGTACTGTGAGGATCAGGATGATACTGATCACAGAAACATGGGAAATAACAATTACTGCGATATACAGCAATTCGAATGAATGCCGAATCTTTGCATGTGCATGATTTTCTCAATGTGTGTACTGCAAGGTAAATCTGGCGTTACATTCGCAAGCGGTGTTCGGCCATCACAGAATTTCGCGGCATACCACGCATGTCTGTTGTTAGAATTACGTGGAATGAAATAAAAAAGATACCGGAAGCGAGATTCGATACACAGACTTCGTGGTTATAGAACTTAGCGCTTTTTAGTCTCATTTTGTTCGCTTTTTTTCGTTGCATCTGCTCGGGGCGGACGCCGTAAGACATCCGTTTAAGTTCGTTGTTAATCGATTAGCTCAGTTTATTTTATTACAGAGGGCTGCTAACCCTTTTTTTCTGCATTTAGTTCGTTATTGATCGTTGTGTTTGGTCGTTTCGGACGTCGCAAGACATCCTGTTCAAGTTCGGTGGTTGATCCTTCCACTCAGTTTTTTATTACAGAGGCCAACCGGCTCTCTGACCGAACGCGCTGAGCTACCGTGCCGGCGTCTGACCGAACACGCTGAGCTACCGTACCGGCGTGCTTAGTCGCTTGGTTGCGGACCCCTTCAATAGTAGCGACCATATGAAGTATGCAAGCACTCGTAAAATGTTCAAACTCGATTTTCTCGAAAACGGTTGAGCGTTGCGTCTTCCTGTTTGCATATGTTGAAGTTCTAGTCGTGCTCTAGACAGCCTGTCAGCCTGTCAATATCCCCTTGTCGGGGACAAAGAAGTCAGTCATATAACGTAGTGATTTATTTATTTATTTATTTATTTAACCTGGCAACGTAGTGATTTAAGTTATTTAAAAGATAATAAGCTTAACCTCAAACACAAAGTGCAGACACATCTGCTTGACAACTTTGTTCCCCAGAAGAAATTTTGACTACGTAGCAGAATGATGTGTGTGTGTGTGTGTGTGTATGTGTGTGTGTGTGTGTGTGTGTGTGTGTGTGTGTGTGTGTGTGTGCTTGTGCGCGTGTGTGTTTGTGTGTTTTAAGAGAGGGACAGAGATTGAACATAAGAAAGATTAAATCACTATATGGATCTAAGTTAATGGGAAACATAACTTACGAAGTCTTATGAATGGTCAGCTTGTTGCCATCCAATTTTCCGCTGCAATGTCCTATACTTGTAAAGCTGACTCGGTTCACATAATACATATTGCGATTATGATGGAGGGAGCATGCTAATCAGTAACTAAACACAAATATGAACAGCAGACTAAATAAACAAATTATCGTCATTTTACAAGAAGTTTATTTGACTATACTGTACATAGCACCTCTTAGAAACAAACTAAAATATATTTACAAAAGCAGCAATCATCTCTGAACCCTATAAATCCAACGTTTTATCATAAGTTTGAAATCTTCCATTGCATCGGTGTCAGCACAAACCCAGTCACTCAAACCAGTCTCCACTATTCAGTCTGCATCGCGAGTATAACTAAACCACGTGACATGCACCTAAAACTGCGAAAAAGAAACATGCCACAGGCTACACACATTCCGTACAGTTTGAGTGTCGAAACATTTCGACCAGCACTGACAAGGAGATCACACAGTAATCAGAGTTTTGTTTTTTTATGTTTGTCGTGCTTCAAGTTCAGAACTGAAGTATCAGTATCCAAAAGCCGTGAAAATCGACTTCGAAGTGCCTTTATGGTAGAGCGCTCGTCTGCGAAGTAGGCTGTCTGGCTTCGATTCCCGAGAAACGCAAATTTTTAAACAAAGGAGTATGCACTTCGAGAGTTTCTGTGAAGTGTAAAATGCATAAAGAAAGGAAAAAATCAGTAGCGCTCTGAACTGGTAATCGTTAGTACGATTCTCGTCTCAGTCATTATTTTTCAGTTTTTTGTTTCGTTCAGATAAATTTAAACACAAAGTTCATCAAACATATGCCAAATTAACATCCGTCTAATTGTCATTTCGAAACTACACGTCCTCTTATTTCTAACTACATATCACATACATCGAGTGAAGTGGCGCAGTGGTTAGCTCACGGGACTCGCATTCGGGAGGACGACGGTTCAAACCCGAGTCCGGCCATCTTGATTGAGATTTTCCGTGATTTCCCTGAATAATTTCAGGCAAGTGACGCGATGGTTCCTTTGAAACGGCACTGCCTATTTCCTTCCCCATCCTTCCCTAATCCGATAGGACCGATGACATCGCTGTTTGGTCCCCTCCCTCAAACCAACCAACCAACGTATCACATGCAAAAATCCAATTTTCATTGGAAATATAAATTCTTGATTATCGGTCTATTACAAAAGATTGTTAATATTTATTTCAATTAAAGAAACACACTACAAATTACTTTCTTAACCTGTATTATTTTACTATTCACGGAAAAGTACGTAGAACATCCATCTTTGTTTAAATATTTACTGCAGCCGGGAATCGAAAACGTGCACTACAGGGCGGGGAAGTGCTCTACCACAGCACCATACTGCCTGGCGAAAAATCCACCTTACTTTATGGTATTAAATTCGCTAGGAAGAACTTCAAAGTCGATTTTTTCAGAATTTTTGAAAGTCGATTTTTCAGAATTTTAGAGAGTTATATCGAAATGCTTTTTGTGATTGACATTTGACTTCTAAACTTCACGCACCATAAATATAAAAAGTTATAAAAATCCGGCTCCCGTGTAGCCTCCATGTACGCTAAAGACGTCGAATTCCACTATACTGTACCGCAGCACTGGATAAGGTAAATACGAGGGTGATTTGATAAGTCTGAAAAAAAAAAACAAGAAAAATGTTTGTTTCGTAAAGAACTCGCCTTACACTTGGTACAGCGATCCCCCAGCTTTTTCATCTCATTGGAAAAATGGTTTCCGTCAAACTCTGCAAAATATTCGTTGACTGCAACTATCACTTCCTCATTTGTCCGCCCCCGGTAGCTGAGTGGTCAGCGCGACAGACTGTCAATCCAAAGGGCCCGGGTTCGATTCCCGGCTGGGTCGGAGATTTTCTCCGCTCAGGGACTGGGTGTTGTGTTGTCCTAATCATCATCATTTCATCCCCATCGACGCGCAAGTCGCCGAAGTGGCGTCAAATCGAAAGACTTGCACCAGGCGAACGGTCTACCCGACGGGAGGCCCTCGTCACACGACATTTCATTTCACTTCCTCATTTGATGAAACTTGCTTCTCAGCAAGCCAGAGTTTCAAGTTAGGGAGCAGGAAGAAGTCACCTCTGGCCAATTCGGATGAACAGAGTGGATGAGGAACCAGTTCACAGCCCACTCACGCACTTTCGCCACTGTTATCGCTGATGTGTTGGATGGTGCATTATCCTGCTGAAAGAGCCCTTTTCTGCGTACCAGCTTTGGCCTTCTCCTATTTATCTATGAGAATTATTCCTTGGAAATCCCAAAATGCTGTGGTCATCACCTTATCAGCTGACAAAGTGATCTTTGCCTTCTTCGGTGTTCTTTCAGCAGCCTTTGTCCGTAGTTTTGACTGCCGTTTTGACTCAGATGTGTAATGACGAATCCAGGTTTAATCAATAGTTACAAATCGCCGCAGAAAGTCTTTCGGATTGCGATTAAATATCGCCAGATTTTTTGTTGAAACGTTGTGCCGAATGGGCTTTGGGTCAACTGTGAGCAATCGCGGCACGCACCGCGCACGGAGCTTCTCCATAACCAATTCTCCGTGCAGGACATTGTACACCCGATCAGTTGAGATGTCTACAGTCTCAGCAAATTCACGAATTTTTACTCGGTGGTCTTGCACTACCATATCATGTATTTTGCCAATGGTTTCCTTTGTGCCAACCTCAAACTGTGCGACTAGAGCGCGCTACGTGCTCGCTGTTTGGCCGACCACGTTTAAATTCATTAATCCAAAAGCAAATGGTCTTCAATGATGGTGCAGAGTCCGCATGAACTTCATCCAGTTCTGATTTGTGCGGCAGCACAACGCTACAAATGAAAAAGTTTAATAACGGCACGAAACTCGGTTTCTCCATTTCCAAACGCGGTCGACACACTATTTCAGACGGCTGTCAAGAATGGACTGTACGCTTGTACACTGTTGAAATTCTTTGTACAATCTTCGGAATAATCAAGTGTATCAACTGTGAGGGCGGAAGAAAAATATTCCACTTTTTCATGGAAATATACCAGACATATCAAACCACCCTCGTCTGACATTAATATTGCTCTTTGTCACATTTTAAATCTTCTTATACATAGGTTTTGTAATTATTTAATTTAGCTAATTGTAACTAAAAGTGTCCTGAAAGCTGTCCAACTTTCTACACTACTGGCCATTAAAATTGCTACACCACGAAGATGACGTGCTACAGACGCGAAATTTAACCGACAGGAAGAAGATGCTGTGATATGCAAATGATTATCTTATCAGAGCATTCACACAAGGTTGGCGCCGATGCCGTCACCTACAACCTGCTGTTATGAGGAAAGTTTCCAACCGATATCTCATACACAAACAGCAGTTGAGCGGCGTTGCCTGGTGAAACGTTGTTGTGGTGGCTCGTCGGTCGGATTGTAGCCTATCGCGATTGCGGTTTATCGTATCGCGACATTGCTGCTCGCGTTGGTCGAGATCCAATGACTGTTAGCAGCAAAAATGGCTCAAATGGCTCTGAGCACTATGGGACTTAACTTCTAAGGTCATCAGTCTCCTAGAACTTAGAACTACTTAAACCTAACTAACCTAAGGACGTTACACACATCCATGCCCGAGGCAGGATTCGAACCTGCGACCGTAGCGGTCGCGCGGCTCCAGACTGTGTTAGCAGAATATGGAATCGATGGGTTCAGGAGGGTAATACGGAACGCCGTGCTGGATCTCAACGGTCTCGTATCACTAGCAGTCGAGATGACAGGCATCTTATCCGCATGGCTGTAACGGACCGTGCAGCCACGTCTCGATCCTTGAGTCAGCAGATGGGGACGTTTGCAAGACAACAACCATTTGCACGAACAGTTCGACGACGTTTGCAGCAGCATGGACTATCAGCTCGGAGACCATGGCTGCGGTTACACTTGACGCTGCATCACAGACAGGAGCGCCTGCGATGGTGTACTCAACTACGAACCTAGATGCACGAATGGCAAAACGTCATGTTTTCGGATGAATCCAGGTTCTGTTTACAGCATCATTATGGTCGCATCCGTGTTTGGCGACATCGCGGTGAACGCACATTGGAAGCGTGTATTCGTCATCGCCATACTGGCATATCACCCGGCATGATGGTATGGGGTGTCATTGGTTACACGTCTCGGTCACCACTTGTTCGCACTGACGGCACTGTGAACAGTGGACGTTACATTTCAGATGTGTTACGACCCGTGGTTCTACCCTTCATTTGATCCCTGCGAAACCCTACATTTCAGCAGGATAATGCACGACCGTATGTTGCTGGTCCTGTACGGGCCTTTCTGGATACAGAAAATGTTCGACTGCTGCCCTGGCCAGCACATTCTCCAGATCTCTCACCAATTGAAACCGTCTGGTCAATGGTGGCCGGGCAAATGGCTCGTCACAATTAGCCAGTCACTACTCTTGATGAACTGTGGCATCGTGTTGAAGCTGCATGGGCAGCTGTACCTGTACACGCAATCCAAGCTCTGTTTGACTCAATGCCCAGGCGTATCAAGGCCGTTATTACGGCCAGAGGTGGTTGTTGTGGGTACTGATTTCTCAGGATCTATGCACCCAAATTGCGTGAAAATGTAATCACGTGTCAGTTCTAGTATAATGTATATGTCTAATGAATATCTGTTTATCATCAGCATTTCTTCTTGGTGTAGTAATTTTAATGCCAGTAGTGTATTTGTTCGAGAAGGTTCACTCTCTCGCCTCTGTTGGCCTGGTGCAGTGTCAGACACCTGTTGCCCATCTTCAGCAACATGTAAGGCATTTCGGTTTCATCTCTACGCGGGGCGTGAGGCAGAGGCGACACGCCGGGAAACCGGAGCCGGGTCTCTGGTTGCGCGTGTCACCGCAGAAGCGCAGCGCGGGAGGCCTCGGGCCCCTCCCTACAAACAGAAGCCCGAGCGGGCAAGCGGCCACCGGTTGCGGCCCGCCGCCCTGCGTAACGCGACTCCTGTGACGTCAGCAGATGCGTGCCCCACCGCACGCATAGGCGTGCCCCGCGCCCGCCAGCACGCTGTTTTTTGCGTGCGATGCCCGCGTGATCATTGGCGTCAACACACCAGGCGCTCTCTACACTAAACACACACACACACACACACACACACACACACGCGCGCGCGCGCGCGCGCGAACGTTCTCTTCACAAGTAGTCGCTAAGAAGGGCATCCGTTGACTGTCGGTGAGAAATACTACACACACTCTCTAACTTTGAATGGCTTGACGAGAACACTTGTCTATTCAGCATGAACGTAAAAAGTCTTTGAAGTTAAAAATGATCGGACGTCATAAATTATATCTCTCCAGCAAAGTCGAAGGATAATGTATTAACTGCCACTGCGAAAAACAAAGTTACGTAATTCAGTATTGGTTAAAAACAGTCTTGGTTGCAATTTTAGTTTTTTTTTTATTTTTCAACTACGCGTTTCTCCTTATTTAGGCATCTTCAGCTTGATCTTAATTTGATATTTCTTAGAACGATCCTTTAGAAAGTGTAGCCAAAGGGCATCGTCAATACATCAGGCCAACATCGCCTTTGTTAAACTCAGTAAAAACTTTTCTAGATGGACGTGATTTACTCCAAGAGCTGCATAACGCGTTCCCGTTCACAGGAGCGATTAACAGAATAAGATGGGGCTCAGGTAGTAAGCATAATGCACCACAGCGTAGTGGGCTAGTACTGACGCCTAACACAATATCCCCTCAATAGGTGGCGCTGCCGCGCAGCTGCTGGTAAGAATGAGGATAAACTTTTTCCCCATTACGTCCGTCTTCCACGTTGGTGTGTATTTTTAAGCGTAATAATTTTACTTGTATTTTATAAAAAGAGAGTTTTCTTGTTAGGTAGAAGTTCTAGCTCCGAATGACTCAGTATTGAATGTTATATGGGGGGGCCTCTTCATCTGAAATTACGGTCCAACCCACATATGGGTTGGAAGAATTATACGTAATTCACATTTAACTATAAGACACAAAAAACGACATACCACGAAGAAATTATCCCTAAGGGATGGAAGTTGGGAGATGCGACACACATATGCAGACAAACAAATGATTATAATTTCAGAAAAATTGTATGATTTATTCAGCAGAAAGAGTTGCATAAATGGAACAAATCAATGGGCGCATTGGTTCACCTCTGGCCCTTATGCATGCAGTTATTCGGCTTGGAATTGACTGTTGCGTGTCGTCCCGAGGGACACCGTGCCAAATTCTGCCCAAGTGGAGCATAGATACTCAAAGTCCTGAGTTAGTTGGAGGGTGCTGCCCATAATGCTCTAAACGTTGTCAGTTGGGTAGAGGTCCGACGACCCTTCTGGCCAAGGTAGAGTGGGCGGGCATTATCTTGCTGAAATGTAATCCCAGATTGACTTGCCATGAACAACAAACAAACGGGGAAGAATATCGTCGATGTACCGCTATGCTGTAAGAGTGCCCTGATGACAACCAAAGGCATCCTGCTATGAAATGAAATGGCATCCCAGACCATCGCTCCTGGGGCGTCTGCAGACACGACTTCGCTGGTCACTGGGGCTCATTTCGAAGCAGGACTTATCGCTGCAACACAATTCTTCTCCGGTCAATAAGATTCCAAGCTGAAGCATTCCAAGGCAGACCACCCTAAGCTTACATTTCAGAAAGACCTTAAGGTGGTCATGTCATTTGGTTTTTGCATGTTACCGATGTGCACGTCAGAGAGGGAGCAAGTTACGTTACTGTTGAACAATCTTTGGTCTTGCCGTGGCACAGCCTTTGCCTCTGCGCAGTGTGATACATTCGTAGTTGAAGTGTGGACACTTGTGGTGGACAGATATGCTGTGTGGATTTCTGATTCTGTCTGAAGAAAGGACATCAAGAATGAATATCATGTACTCATTGAAAGGTGAAGGGAATACATATATTGAATAATGTCATTATTTTGAAGAACAGAAGTTTGAGGTCAGACTGCAGCATTGCCCAACTAGGAATGATTATTGTCAGCTAGTTAACTTGCTCACAGCTGAGAGGAAGACCACTCCACTTCCCTAAGTCATGGACTTGCATATTAACTGATTAAGCTGTTTGATCGTGATAGAAATTCTCTGTTAACATTGTACCCTTTTTTTAAAATCATTGTTCACTTTAAACATAGCACTGTTCAGACTGTTGTTATATATGAAGATCACGTGAGGTTTTACTCTGTCTTTTGAAAACACATTTCGTTCTAAAATCGTTGTCTTGGCATATCATTTCATAGGAATTGATACTCTCGCCACCCCACTATTTGTTGTTCTTGTGGTCTTCAGTCCAGAGGCTGGTTTGATGCAGCTTGTAATGGTACTTGAATTACGTAACCATTACGGCACCTCACCTCAACCTCTCGATACCAGCAATATTCTACTGTGTTTCTGTAAAGTAGTTAACATATTTCTGAGACAACATTCAGATTTGATCTCATTAATGTAGAGGTACTTTGATACATCGATGTGTTTATATTGCAATGATATTATTCTTATGTGACTTCTTTCTTTTGTCACTATGATCTTTGACGTACTTGTAACTCTGATTTTTGGGCGCGTGAGCGGTTATTGGAGAGTCAAGTCTTGGTCGTCATGTTGAAAAGACACAAATTGTAGTCAGTTTATAAAATGTGAACTTTAACAGTGAGGAAGATATTTTCAAGTATGTTTTATATTGTGAAGTGATGTTTTGTGAGTTACGTGATATTGCAACAAAAGTAATAAAAAAGAAGTGTAACTTAAATTCGGAGTGCTGATTACTGTTTTACATCACCATTGTTCTAACTTTCAAAAGTTTAATCTTCAAGAATGGTTTGTGAAGCGCATCTATAAAACTTTTGAATATCGCAGAATAGCACCTAGGCCTCTTTGCATCCGAGCTTGGAATCATCACTACCTAGATTTTCGACGATTGAGCCATGAGTTCACAACAAGACCAGCGTGGGAAACGCGAAAAGATGAGTGCCTAGTTTATCCATTATTTCATGAAATGACTTTATTAACTGTGCTCTAATGACACCTGCCACATAATATAACTTTGTTGTTGCCCGAAAATGCAATATTTAGCAGCGTGAGCAACACTACAAATCATAATTAATTTTTGACCTTTGTTGTGGTAGGGTTGTTAGAAGCTCTCCATGCTACTCGATCCTGTGCAAACTTCTTCATCTCCCAGTACCTACTGCAACCTACATCCTTTTGAATCTACTTAGTGTATTCATCTCTTGCTCTCCCTCTGCTATTTTTACCCTCCACGCTGCCTTCCAATACTGAATTGGTGATCCCTTGATGCCCCAGAACATGTCCTACCACCCGATCCCTTCTTCTAGTCAAGTTGTGCCACAAATTTCTCTTCTCCCCAATTCTATTAAGTACCTCCTCATTAGTTATGTGATCTACCCATCTAATTTTCAGCATTCTTCTGTAGCTCCACATTTCAAAAGCTGCTATTCTCTTCTTGTCCAAACTATTTATCGTCCATGTTTCACTACGCTCCACACAAACACTTTCAGAAACGACTTCCTGACACTTAAATCTATACTCTATGTTAACAAATTTCTCTTCTTCAGAGACGCTTTCCTTGCCATTGCCAGTCTATATTTCACATCCCCTCTACTTCGACCATCATCAGTTATTTTGCTCCCCAAATAGCAAAACACCTTTACTACTTTACGTGTCTCATTTCCAAATCTAATTCCCTCAGCATCACCCGATGTAATTCGACTACATTCTATTATCCTCGTTTTGCTTTTGTTGATGTTCATCTCACATTCTCCTTTCAAGACACTGTCCATTCCGTTCAGCTGCTCTTCCAGGTCCTTTGCTGTCTCTGACAGAATTACAATGTCATCGGCGAACCTCAAAGTTTTTATTTTTTCTCCATGGATTTTAATTCCTACTCCGAATTTTTCTTTTGTTTCATTTACTGCTTGCTCAATATACATACTGAATAATGTCGGTGATAGGCTACAGCCCTGTCTCACTCCTTTCCCAACCATTGCTTCCCTTTCATGGCCCTCTTATAACTACCATCTGGTTTCTGTAACTGGCGGAGAGCCGCCACGGACAGCAGTCTTGGTTTTCTCGGCGCGCCAGCTGTGATTCTCTGCACATCTCGGCCTCTGCAGTTGCGTACCTACGGCCAGTCTCCATATCACCTGTTGGGCAGTTCAGTGGTGAGCATATCGGCAGCCCGGGCCTATTAGCAATCATTGTCTGAGGACTCCGTCTTCACTGCAGCGAGTCCATCTGACCTGCTGCTCTGTATTTCAACCAACCCATGTCGTATTGACATTTAGCTAGCAGTTCACAAGCTCGGTCTGTACCTCACACATAGTCAGAAAGCTATTACCTTGAGGGAGGCATCGTTTTAGCTTGACCCCCTTCCCCTACCATAACTTTGCCAGCAATCAACATCATCTGTCTGTATTTTGTTTCGTGTTCTTTTTTTATAATTGATTTATACGTTAATTCTGGGAATTCACGTGTTGGCTTTGTATTAAACCAAGTCTGAAAAGAACAACATTTCATTTCAGAACGGTACCCTATTCAACCTGACTATTTGAATTATACGAGGGTTGACTGAAAAGTAATGCCTCTACCTTCGTAACTCTTCAACAGTTGGCGGCATTGGTATGCGGCAGGTACTGGCTTGTCTCTACATCGGTCAATGCGATTTCAGCAACATGCAGTCATTGAATTCTTGACAGCAGAAGGTACCACCCCAAAGGAGATTCATCAGAGAATGATAGCAGTTTATGGTGACTGTGTTGATGTGAGTACTGGACGTCGTTGGGCGAGTAACATCTGAACTGTGTGACAAACAAAGAGCTGGATGTCCTGTGACAGCAACCACCGAGTTTCACAAACAGAATGTTGACAGATTGATCTAGGACGGTCCAGGACGATCGTCGTATCACTCAGAGAGAAACTGCGAGCACATTCGGCATTTCACAAGAACGTGTGGGTCACATTATTGCTTTGCTTGGCTATCGGAAGATCTGTACATGGTGGGTACCCCGGATGCTGACTCCTGAAATTCAAGCGCACAAACTTGAAATTTTCCAGGAACTTCTCTCGCGTTACGAGAAAGAAGGTGACGCCTTTTTCCATTCAGTTGTGACAGGAGACGAAACGTGGGTACACCATTACGATCCGAAGACGAAACGTCAGTCTATGAAATATCGACGCAAAGACTCGCCCCAGAAAAAGAAATTCAAGACGCAGGCCTCAGCTGGAAAAATCATGGCCACACTGTTCTGGGACGCAGATGATGTTATCCATGATGATTTCCTTGATCGTGGAACAACAAAAATTCGGAGAGTTACATCACAACGCTGCGAACTTTGAAACGACGGCTAACAAGGGTCCGAAAGGAAAAGGGAAATGTTTTCCTGCAGCATGACAATGCCAAACCGTACACTTCACGTGCCACCACAGCAGAACTTCAGAGACTGAATCTCACCACCGTACGGCATCCTCCAGACGGTCCAGATTTAGCACCGTCTTACTTCCATCTGTTCCCGATAATGAAAGATGATCTGCGTGGACATCATTATGTTTCTGATGAAGACATTGAGAGAACTGTGAGACTGTGGTTGCGGAAATAGTGTCGACTTCTTCCGTGGCGGCTTCAGAAAACTTGTTCATCGTTGGCAGAAATGTATCCAATTGGCTGGTGATTATGTGGAAAAGCGAACATTGGTAATTAAAGATCACATTCTAAGGATTATTTCTGCGTTTGATTTATTAAAATATTCCCATCCAAACCCAATTAACGAAGGTGTAGGCATTACTTTTCATTCAACGCCATTATACATTTTTGTAGGCCGAGGGTACGTAATAAGGATAGGAACTTTGGAAGTTAACATTACTGATACGTATAATATTCGGTTATAAGCATTCTGATACAGTATCATGGTCAAATAATTTGGCAGTCCTTTCAGTGCACTATCGATCATCAAGACGTTTAATCAAATAATTGCCGTTTCATTTATTTGCTTTTCACGCAATTACGGACTTTTAGTCTGATTATAAGTATAAATTTTTTACTTAAGGTTAGACACACTTTAGCCATGGAATCCATTTTAATTAATGATTACGAATATTCTGTTTTCAGCTATTGACTCTATGGTGGTGATTACTTTGCTGTCTCAGTACTGGAGCCCTCTACTGGCTATAGCTTTTGCTTGTATAAGTGCTGGATGCCTTCAGGCCATCATTAGCACTTGTACCTGTGAGTCCAGATTATTTGACGAAGATACTGGTACCATAATACTTTTAAGGGTATGTCATGGCTGCCAGCCATGTTGATTTTGTTATGCAGGGTGATTCAGAAAGAAAGAACAGATTTCAGTTGTTTGTTACAGACAAACTACAGGGTGGCGCACGAAATGTGTAACCAATTGTTTCTTTCGCCGGCCTGTGTGGCCGTGCGGTTCTAGGCGCTTCAGACTGGAACCGCGTGACCGCTACGGTCGCAGGTACGAATCCTGCCTCGGGCATGGATGTGTGTGATGTCCTTAGGTTAGTTAGGTTCAAGTAGTTCTAAGTTCTAGGGGACTGATGACCACAGATGTTAAGTCCCATAGTGCTCAGAGCCATTTTGTTTCTTTCACAATTTACGACGCACATTAGATATCCCGCTGGGATCTCTACAGCAGTACCAGCAGAGCTTGGAAAAACAAATGAGTTACGAAATGACGTGTAATTCACGATACTGCCTCTAGGAGACTAGTAAGACGCAATGGCTGACACTGGAAGACTGACGACACAGCAACGATCGGCAATTGTGTTACTTTTTCATGAAACGAAAAGCCTTGTTGTGACTCAGACGCGTTTTCAGCAGCAGTATAATGCACGATGGGTCCCTTGCAAGAAGACCATCCACAGGTTGTACGATAAATTTGTTCAGGGAGGAACAATATTGGAAGTGAAGCGACCTCGGCCTAAGCCTGTTTGTTCGCCGGAGAATATTGAAGCGGTACGAGTTGCTGTACAGAGAAGTCCCGGGAAATCGTGTAGAAAGACAGCAGTGAAACTGGGAATATCCAGACGCTCCGTTCAACGCATTCTTAAAAGTGACCTCCATATGTACCCATAAAAGATGACCTGTGCACAGAAGCGCACTGAAGGACACAAACAGCAGAGACTACTGCTTGCTCAGTGGGCGGAGAATAGGGAAGAAACTCTCAACAATGTTTGGTTTTCAGACGAGGTGCATTTTCATTTAGACGGTGTGGTTAACAAACAAAATGTGCGCTTTTGGGCCACTGAAAACCCACAAGTGCTTCATGAACGACAACATTATGTTCCGAGGATTACAGCTTGGGCAGCAATTTCCAGTCACGGACTTATTGGACCCTTTTTCTTTGAAGAAACTGTGAACAGGGAGCGTTATTTGAGCATGCTTCGCAATAGCGTCATTCCACAGCCTCTTGCCACTGCCTTGCCCTTCAACACGCAGTGGTTCATGCAAGATGGAGCAAGGCCACATACTGCAAACACTGTGTTGGAGTTTTTACACGAGCATTTCGACATGCGGATCATTTCTGTGGTGTCACCGCCAGACACCACACTTGCTAGGTGGTAGCCTTTAAATCGGCCGCGGTCCGGTAGTATACGTCGGACCCGCGTGTCGCCACTGTCAGTGATTGCAGACCGAGCGCCACCACACGGCAGGTCTAGAGAGACGTCCTAGCACTCGTTCCAGTTGTACAGCAGACTTTGCTAGGAAAGGTTCACTGACAAATACGCTCTCATTTGCCGAGACGATAGTTAGCATAGCCTTCAGCTACGTCATTTGCTACGACCTAGCAAGGCGCCATTACCAGTTTATATGAAGATGGAAATGATGTACAGTCAAGAGAGATGTTCACCAATTGTGGATTAAAGTTAAGTATTACAAGATTTTCGTACATTATTGCAATTCTCAAGACATTGTCCTGTTCCAGACCTCACGCCAGTCTGCGTGTATTTAAACGCGTGCATTTCGGCCTCCTCTAGCAACACGGTGTTGGCTCTTCTGCCAACACAGCACATGGCGACGAGGACGGGATCTCCGGCGACGTCGACGCACACTATTTGTGGGACGAACACAGTCACTGTTAGAGAAAGTGGCACTGGGCGGAGTGAAATGAACTACATGAATTTCCATGGGCGAAGGTTCACGTGCCTGAGTATTCTTGGTTCGATTCCGGCGCGAAGCAAAGGGCTTGGAATGGTTGTTAGTGTCCGATCTAAGCTTTTTCTGGCAAACACTTTGAACATGTCCTTTTTTAGTACAGAAAAAGCAAATAGCTTGGCGTGACGGGCAATTCTCATGCGAATGTCTAGCAGTACACCGCGGGCATGATCTTAGCACTGCATTTGCTTGCTGGCGCGGCAAACGTAGCGGAGAGCTTGGCGGCAGCTGCGCGGACGAGCGCGAGGGCTGTTTACTGTTCCGTGCAGCTCGCCCGGCTGGCCGGTTAACGTGACACACGGCTGGCGAAGTTTCAAATGATTCCTGAGCAAAGTCAAGTGTGTCTTGCCGATCCAATATGTCCATCACTTGTTGAAGGGAGGGATTGACTAGTTTCAAAATCTGTTCCCTTATACGAACAACATAAACGTTCTGTGCAATTGCATCACGTACCATTGTATTTGAATAAGGGAGTCCACATTCACACTCAAAAGCACAATCCCTAGTGAGGCCTTGCAAAGTGGCAACCCACTCCCTATTAGTTTGACCGGCCGATTTAAAGACTACCACCTAGCAAGTGTGGTATCTGGTGGTGACACCACATTCCTCCCCCGCAAATCGGCGAACGGTTGTGTTATAAGGCTTCCGCCCACCGTGGGGAGGACCCCATGTTGACGTATGTGACGAGGTGGGGAGCCTAACAACAGGCGAGGCTGTGCCACCCGCACCCGGCCATTCGGTCCGAGGGGAGCTAGGAAACGCCTGAAAACCTAGTCCAGGGTGCACGCCAACATGCGGTGTATGCGCCCGTAGAGAGACAGGAGGGGCCGAAGGGTCGACCTCCATCGGGGTGGGGCACCCGACGGGCGAAGACGCCATGTGGTCCGGAGCGGGCAAGAGTTCCATGTCGAAGGACAGCTGGTCACGGGAAGCGATCGGCGGCGCGTGACCCAGGGAGGCGCCCGGCGGCTGTAGCGACGCGTCCACTGCGGGCGGCGCCGGCGGGAGGACCGGCGGCGGCGGCGGCGCGTCGCCATGGGGCAAAATGGAAGGCATCGTCGGTAACACCTGGGGATGAGGCGAGCCAGTAGATGGGTCCCCAGGGCGCTGACATGACGGCACCGTCGCTGAAAACAGACGGGGAGCGGCAGAACCCGTGCGACGACAGATGCGCAGCTGATTGAGATGCCGACGCACCTCACCAGAGGCCCCCAAAACCAGATACATAGTGCGGCCGAGGCAGCGAAGAATAGTTGCGATAGTATACGTCGCCTGGAGCAAAAGCAGGTGGCTCCCGCTGCACAGGAACCTGATGCGGCGGATGTAGCAAAGACATCAAGGTTCGATGAGGACGCGTTATTGCTCTTTTTGTCCTCGTATCGCTCTCAGCCCCGAGATGGTCGTTCGCCAGCTGAGTTGCTCCACGGTCGTCCTCATCGAACTTTGATGTCTTTGCTGCATCCGCCGCATCAGGTTCCTGTGCAGCGGCAGCCACCTGTTTTTGCTCCAGGCGACGTTGTATACTATCGCCACTATCGAGGTTCACGGCGTTGGCTCGCAGGGCGCATTCTTCGCTGCCTCGGCCGCGCTATGTATCTGGTTTTGGGGGCCTCTGGTGAGGTGCGTCGGCATCTCAATCAGCTGCGCCTCTGTCGTCGCACGGGTTCTGCCGCTCCCCGTCTGCTTTCAGCGACGGTGCCGTCCGGTCAGCGCCCTGGGGACCATCTACTGGCTCGCCTCATCCCCAGGTGTTACCGACGATGCCTTCCATTTTGCCCCATGGCGACGCGCCGCCCGCAGTGGACGCGTCGCTACAGCCGCCGGGCGCCTCCCTGGGTCACGCGCCGCCGATCGCTTCCCGTGACCAGCTGTCCTTCGACATGGAACTCTTGCCCGCTCCGGACCACATGGCGTCTTCGCCCGTCGGGTGCCCCGCCTCGATGGAGGTCGACCCTTCGGCCCCTCCCGTCTCTCTACGGGCGCATACACCGCATGTTGGCGTGCACCCTGGACTAGGTTTTCAGGCGTTTCCTAGCTCCCCTCGGACCGAATGGCCGGGTGCGGGTGGCACAGCCTTGCCTGTTGTTAGGCTCCCCACCTCGTCGCATACGTCAACATGGGGTCCTCCCCACGGCGGGCGGAAGCCTTATAACACAACCGTTCGCCGATTTGCGGGGGAGGAATGTGGTGTCACCGCCAGACACCACACTTGCTAGGTGGTAGCCTTTAAATCGGCCGCGGTCCGGTAGTATACGTCGGACCCGCGTGTCGCCACTGTCAGTGATTGCAGACCGAGCGCCACCACACGGCAGGTCTAGAGAGACGTCCTAGCACTCGCCCCAGTTGTACAGCCGACTTTGCTAGCGATGCTACACTGACAAATACGCTCTCATTTGCCGAGACGATAGTTAGCATAGCCTTCAGCTACGTCATTTGCTACGACCTAGCAAGGCGCCATTACCAGTTTATATTAAGATGGAAATAATGTACAGTCAAGAGAGATGTTCACCAATTGTGGATTAAAGTTAAGTATTACAAGATTTTCGTACTTTATTGCAATTCTCCAGACCTCACGTCAGTCTGCATGTATTTAAACGCGTGCATTTCGGCCTCCTCTAGCAACACGGTGTTGGCTCTTCTGCCAACACAGCAATTTCACTCAGGTTTCCAGGTTGCTTCAATGACGGACAAAATTGGCAACCCAATAGTCCAGACCTCAATCCATGTGACTTTTTTCTTTAGGGGTACCTGAAGGAAAAAATTTTCCCGAAACGTCCACGTGATTTAATGGAGCTCAGAAGACTTATTCTTCAAGCTTGCAGTGAAATTACGGAAGACATGTGACGTAGGGGAATCACTAACTTCAGTGTTCGTTTGAAGGAGGTTAGGAAACGAAATGGTGGACATATTGAGCATGTGCTGAGTTAGAACAAATCTCTCTGGACGGTTCTTCATTGTAGTATATGTTCCTTTCAGATTGTATTGACAATAAAGTTTATATTCAAAAACAAAATGGTAACACATTTCGTGCGCCACCCTGTATAACAGAGAGAAACACATTGCGCATGTCACTGGATACAGGAAAGTCAAAAGCTTTTACACATCTACGCTGTTGTTAGTAGCAACATACGACTACACCACAAGAGAAATCGTTTTTTGTGTTGGAATATGTGCGAATTCAATCCATTATTCAAGTGCAACGAACATTCCGCCGTCGTTTCAGCAAGAGGCCGCCTCTGCACAAGCAGATTAATGACTGGAAGTTGATTGCATATGCAAAAGAAGAGCACTGGTTGGCCACGCACGTCTCATGAAATGTCGAACGTATCCGAGATGCGTTCAAACGGAGCCCTAGGTAGTAAACAATTCAGTTTCCTCAAACAACGGTGTGGCGGGGTCAAAAAACGGCGCCCTCATATGAAGCCTTACAATTGCAGTTTCTGCAACAATAACGTCCCGGTTGCCATAACAGAAGGTTCGAATTTTGTTTTTTGGTTTTCCAGGATGTGGGACAGGATACTTTTTCCGAACATTCATCTTTTCGGACAAATCGACGTTTCATCTATCGGGTACAGTAAACCGCCATAATGTAAGAATTTGGGGATCACAAAACTCTGGCGTCGTCGTCGGAATTGAAAGAGACTTACAGTTTTTGTTCACAAAGTTTATGCACCTCTGACAGGAATGTCAAACCTGGATATGCTGCAAAATTGGTTGTTTCCTCAACTTCACAAAGATTCCAGTGATTTCATTTTTATGTATGACGGCGCCACACCTCACTATCACCTTCAGGTGCGGCGTTGCCTTAACAACAACACCCCACAGCCTTCTATTGGAAAAGGTGGACAACAAGTTCTTGTACATTGTTTTTAACCTCCCAGGTCGCCAGACCTCATATCTTGCGGTATTTTTCTGTGGGGGACACATGAAAGACAGAGTCATTGTCCAACCTAAGGCGGCTACACCTCAATTTCCGAGAAATGATACTGCTGAAACTGTCGATTCAATAAACAGGTCGGACGGAGGTGAAGAGGCTTCCACAGAACAGACCAGCGTGGAGAGTAACATCAAACCACCATCAGACTGAAGACAACACCAAAAACCGTTAAAATAGACATTTTTATTGGCTGAGATCCAGCAACTATACGTTATTTAATTATAGGATTTATATATAGCCACATAGGTTGCACAAAATTTTTGTCAAATCGACCATGGCTTCAACTCCACTAGGACAATCTTCATCAGAATAAAAAATTTACATGGATTACATAGAAAATATGACATGGCTTGAAATACAATATACTTAATAGGATTACTTCCATAAATTACGTACAACAGAGTGCACTTATATGTAATCACATCAAGAGGAAAACTTTCTCAGTAAAAGTGCTCTCTTCAAATAATTTTTTTTGTTCATTTTTATTTATTTTATATTCCAGTGACATTTTTATTTGACGAGAGCACTTTTGCTCAGACATTTTTACCATGGTGTGATTACATGTAAGTACATTTTGTCGTACGTAATTTATGGAAGTAATCCTATCAAATATCTTCATCTACCTCTACATGGATACTCTGCAAATCACATTTGAGTGCCTGGCAGAGGGTTCATCGAACCACCTTCACAATTCTCTATTATTCACATCTCGTATAGCACGCGGAATGAACGAACCCCTATATCTTCCAGTACGAGCTCTGATTTCCCTTATTTCATCGTGGTGATCGTTTCTCCCTATGTAGGTCGGTGTAAATATACACTCCTGGAAATTGAAATAAGAACACCGTGAATTCATTGTCCCAGGAAGGGGAAACTTTATTGACACATTCCTGGGGTCAGATACATCACATGATCACACTGACAGAACCACAGGCACATAGACACAGGCAACTGAGCATGCACAATGTCGGCACTAGTACAGTGTATATCCACCTTTCGCAGCAATGCAGGCTGCTATTCTCCCATGGAGACGATCGTAGAGATGCTGGATGTAGTCCTGTGGAACGGCTTGCCATGCCATTTCCACCTGGCGCCTCAGTTGGACCAGCGTTCGTGCTGGACGTGCAGACCGCGTGAGACGACGCTTCATCCAGTCCCAAACATGCTCAATGGGGGACAGATCCGGAGATCTTGCTGGCCAGGGTAGTTGACTTACACCTTCTAGACCACGTTGGGTGGCACGGGATACATGCGGACGTGCATTGTCCTGTTGGAACAGCAAGTTCCCTTGCCGGTCTAGGAATGGTAGAACGATGGGTTCGATGACGGTTTGGATGTGCCGTGCACTATTCAGTGTCCCCTCGACGATCACCAGTGGTGTACGGCCAGTGTAGGAGATCGCTCCCCACACCATGATGCCGGGTGTTGGCCCTGTGTGCCTCGGTCGTATGCAGTCCTGATTGTGGCGCTCACCTGCACGGCGCCAAACACGCATACGACCATCATTGGCACCAAGGCAGAAGCGACTCTCATCGCTGAAGACGACACGTCTCCATTCGTCCCTCCATTCACGCCTGTCGCGACACCACTGGAGGCGGGCTGCACGATGTTGGGGCGTGAGCGGAAGACGGCCTAACGGTGTGCGGGACCGTAGCCCAGCTTCATGGAGACGGTTGCGAATGATCCTCGCCGATACCCCAGGAGCAACAGTGTCCCTAATTTGCTGGGAAGTGGCGGTGCGGTCCCCTACGGCACTGCGTAGGATCCTACGGTCTTGGCGTGCAGCCGGCCGAAGTGGCCGTGCGGTTAAAGGCGCTGCAGTCTGGAACCGCAAGACCGCTACGGTCGCAGGTTCGAATCCTGCCTCGGGCATGGATGTTTGTGATGTCCTTAGGTTAGTTAGGTTTAACTAGTTCTAAGTTCTAGGGGACTAATGACCTCAGCAGTTGAGTCCCATAGTGCTCAGAGCCATCTTGGCGTGCATCCGTGCGTCGCTGCGGTCCGGTCCCAGGTCGACGGGCACGTGCACCTTCCGCCGACCACTGGCGACAACATCGATGTACTGTGGAGACCTCACGCCCCACGTGTTGAGCAATTCGGCGGTACGTCCACCCGGCCTCCCGCATGCCCACTATACGCCCTCGCTCAAAGTCCGTCAACTGCACATACGGTTCACGTCCACGCTGTCGCGGCATGCTACCAGTGTTAAAGACTGCGATGGAGCTCCGTATGCCACGGCAAACTGGCTGACACTGACGGCGGCGGTGCACAAATGCTGCGCAGCTAGCGCCATTCGACGGCCAACACCGCGGTTCCTGGTGTGTCCGCTGTGCCGTGCGTGTGATCATTGCTTGTACAGCCCTCTCGCAGTGTCCGGAGCAAGTATGGTGGGTCTGACACACCGGTGTCAATGTGTTCTTTTTTCCATTTCCAGGAGTGTATATATATATTCGGAGGAGAACGTTCGTGATTGGAATTTCGTGAGAAGATTCCGTCGCAACGAAAAACGCCTTTCTTTTAATGACGTTCAGCCCAAATCCTGCATCATTTCAATGACACTCTCGCCCACATTTCGCGATAATACAAAACGTGGTGCCCCTCTTTGAACTTTTTCGATGTACTCCGTCAGTCCTATGTGGTAAGGATCCCACACCGCGTATCAGTATTCTAAAAGAGGACAGACAAGCGTAGTGTAGGCAGTCTCCTTAGTAGATCTGTTACATTTTCTAAATGTCCTGCCAATAAAACGCAGTCTTCGGTTACCCCTCCCCACAACATTTTCTATGCGTTCTTTCCAATTTAAGTTGTTTGTAATTGTAATTCGTAGGTATTTATCGTGCAACCGAAGTTTAACGGATTCCTTTTAGCACTCATGTGGATGAGCTCATACTTTTCGCTAGTCAACTGCAAATTTTCGCACCATTCAGATATCTTTTCTAAATCGTTTTGCGCACTACTTTTGACGTCTGATGACTTTATTAGTCAATAAACGATAGCGTCTTCTGCAAAGAAACTAAGACGGCTGCTCAGGTTGTCTCCCAAATCGTTTATATAGATAAGGAACAACAAAGGGCCTATAACACTATCTTGGGGAACGCCAGAAATCACTTCTGTTTTACTCTATGACTTTCCGTCAATTACTACGAACTGTGACCACTCTGACAGGAAGTCACAATCCAGTCACATAACTGAGACGATATTCCATAAGCACGCAATTTCACAATAAGCCGCTTGTATTGTACAGTTCAAAGCCTTCTGGAAATCCGCCGGCCGCTGGTGGCCGAGTGGTTCTAGGCGCTACAGTCTGGACCCGCGCGACCGCTACGGTCGCAGGTTCGCATCCTGCCTCGGGCATGGATGTGTGTGTTGTCCTTAGGTTAGTTAGGTTTAAGTAGTTCTGAGTTCTAGGGGACTTATGACCTCAGCAATTGAGTCCCATAGTGCTCAGAGCCATTTGAACCATTTTGAACCTTCTGGAAATCCAGATATACGGAATCGATCTGAGATCCCTTGTTAATAGCACTCAACACTTCATGCGAATAAAGAGCTACTTGTGTTTCACAAGAACTAGTTTTCTAAACCCATGTTGACTGTGTGTCAAGTATTTTTTACTTCAAGCCATGTCATATTTCCTAGGTAATCCATGTAAATTTTTTATTCTGATGAAGATTGCCCTAGTGCAGTCAAAACCATGGTCAATTTGACAAAAATTTTGTGCAACCCATGTGGCTATATATACATCCTGTAGTCACCGTTAAGATACCGATTCCTTTCAGTATTTTCCTTTGAATTTTCCCATGAAAAAATTGGTAGTGCTAAAATTACTTATTTATTTGATAGTACAGACACTTGACAAGCTGTCTAGATGCTGCGTACTGGTGATTCAGTTACGCCTACCTGTAAGTTTAATCTAACCTACAACGCCTTCAAATACCATATGCAAGATTTTCATGTTCTCTCGTTCGATATGCGCAAACTGTTAGTCCTACAGAAAAAAATGAACGGAACCTTTTTGTAGTAAATCTAATGTAGCTAAATTTTGCACTGGGATAAATTTTCGCTATAGGCTGCAGTTTTCGAATTATTCAAGGAAAATCCTACAAAAGTGATCTTCAAACTTATTTTTATCGAATAACTCGGAAACTCTGGCCTCCAGCAGAAACGTGTTCCAGTACCAAATTTAAATTTCTTAAATTTTCTGTTCATTTTCTTCTGCAGGACTAATAATTTGCTCCTAGCGAACGAGAGAATATGAGAATCTCGCACGTGGTTTTTGAAGGCGTTGCGAGATGCACAAAAACTATCGGTAGAGGCAGCTGAATCCACATGTATACAGGCCATTTACTATTTTAATTACACTACTTTTTAAGACTTTGTAGAACAACATGATTTTTATAACTCCGCCTTGTACAAATCACACCTTTTTTTTTTATGGAGATGCACTTTTCCTTGGGTCTCACTTCATTTGTCATTTCACGCACATCTTAATGTCCTATTACGTTTTACATACATTAATCGTAATGGGAGACAGATACGAAGTGACGATTGACGTAATGACTCGCATACTAGTTTATCGAGGTTTGTCTGTAGTTTACAAGGGCGGTATGGAAAGTTATGCGGAAGCCGCCGCCATTTTCATATCTGCATATTCTCTGATTAGTACGCGTCCAGCTGTGATGGTATGAACTTCGTTCTTACGCGCATTCGCTTAGTTATAAGCTCGAAACATGAGCGTTGTAATAAAAAAAACTCCCGCGAAATACGCAGTGCGAGCAGTAATAAGATTTCTTTCGGCGCGAAACGTTTCAGGAGCAGGCATTCATCGGTCTAAGCGTTATGAACGAAAGTGTTGTGCGGCAATGGGCTCAATTTTCTAAAAGTGGCAGAACAAACGCTCATGACGAACTTACTGGATATAAGGCCTGCCTGTTACGCAAAACATTGTTTTTTCATGCGACCCAAACATGTTTCAGCACCTCTGTGCCATCGTTAGTGTGTTTTCTTTCTTCAAGTCTGTAAACTGTGATCATATTTTTAAGTGTTAAGTGATAACTAATCTAAGAAAATTAGGCCTGAAGACAGTTTTTGTTTTGTTATTACCTTCATTTTATATTATGTATATGATATTGCAACACCATTTGTGTATTGTTCTGTAAATGAAATATAACATAAAATCAAGCTAATAACAGAATAAACAAGAACTGTCCTTACGTCTAATGTTCTTAGATAAGTTATCACTTAAAAATATGTTCACTTTTTACACTTCTAAATAAAGAAATTTTTTCCGAGGACATGCAGCTTTACTGTATGATTAAATGATGATGGCGTCCTCTTGGGTAAAATATTCCGGAGGTAAAATAGTCCCCCATTCGGATCTCCGGGTGGGGACTAGAAGAGGACGTCGTTATCAGGAGAAAGAAAACTGGCGTCCTACGGATCGGAGCGTGGAATGTCAGATCCCTTAATCGGGCAGGTAGGTTAGAAAATTTAAAAAGGGAAATGGATAGGTTAAAGTTAGATATAGTGGGAATTAGTGAAGTTCGGTGGCAGGAAGAACAAGACTTTTGGTCAGGTGATTACAGGGTTATAAATACAAAATCAAATAGGGGTAATGCAGGAGTAGGTTTAATAATGAATAAAAAAATAGGAGGGCGGGTAAGCTACTACAAACAGCATAGTGAACGCATGATTCTGGCCAAGATAGACACAAAGCCCATGCCTACTACAGTAGTACAAGTTTATATGCCAACTAGCTCTGCAGATGATGAAGAAATTGATGAAATGTATGACGAGATAAAAGAAATTATTCAGGTAGTGAAGGGAGGCGAAACTTTAATAGTCATGGGTGACTGGAATTCGTCAGTAGGAAAAGGGAGAGAAGGAAACATAGTAGGTGAATATGTATTGGGGGAAAGAAATGAAAGAGGAAACCGCCTTGTAGAATTTTGCACAGAGCATAACTTAATCATAGCTAACACTTGGTTCAAGAATCATAAAAGAAGGTTGTATACCTGGATGAATCCTGGAGATACTAAAAGGTATCAGATAGATTATATAATGGTAAGACAGAGATTTAGGAACCAGGTTTTAAATTGTAAGACATTTCCAGGGGCAGATGTGGATTCTGACCACAATCTATTGGTTATGAACTGCAGATTGAAACTGAAGAAACTGCAAAAAGGTGGGAATTTAAGGAGATGGGACCTGGATAAACTGACTAAACCAGAGGTTGTACAGAGTTTCAGGGAGAGCATAAGAGAACAATTGACAGGAATGGGGGAAAGAAATACAGTAGAAGAAGAATGGGTAGCTCTGAGGGATGAAGCAGTGAAGGCAGCAGAGGATCAAGTAGGTAAAAAGACGAGGGATAATAGAAATCCTTGGGTAACAGAAGAAATATTGAATTTAATTGATGAAAGGAGACAATATAAAAATGCAGTAAATGAAGCAGGCAAAAAGGAATACAAACGTCTCAAAAATGAGATTGACAGGAAGTGCAAAATGGCTAAGCAGGGGTGGCTAGAGGACAAATGTAAGGATGTAGAGGCTTATCTCACTAGGGGTAAGATAGATACTGCCTACAGAAAAATTAAAGAGACCTTTGGAGAGAAGAGAACCACTTGTATGAATATCAAGAGCTCAGACGGCAACCCAGATCTAAGCAAAGAAGGGAAGGCAGAAAGGTGGAAGGAGTATATAGAGGGTCTATACAAGGGCGATGTACTTGAGGACAATATTATGGAAATGGAAGAGGATGTAGATGAAGACGAAATGGGAGATAAGATACTGCGTGATGAGTTTGACAGAGCACTGAAAGACCTGAGTCAAAACAAGGCCCCGGGAGTAGACAACATTGCATTAGAACTACTGATGGTCTTGGGAGAGCCAGTCATGACAAAAGCCGGCCGAAGTGGCCGTGCGGTTAAAGGCGCTGCAGTCTGGAACCACAAGACCGCTACGGTCGCAGGTTCGAATCCTGCCTCGGGCATGGATGTTTGTGATGTCCTTAGGTTAGTTAGGTTTAACTAGTTCTAAGCTCTAGGGGACTAATAACCTCAGCAGTAGAGTCCCATGGTGCTCAGAGCCATTTTTGAACCAGTCATGACAAAACTCTACCATCTGGTGAGCAAGATGTATGAGACAGGCGAAATACCCTCAGACTTCAAGAAGAATATAATAATTCCAATCCCAAAGAAAGCAAGTGTTGACAGATGTGAAAATTACCGAACTATCAGTTTAATAAGTCACGGCTGCAAAATACTAACGCGAATTCTTTACAGATGAATAGAAAAACTGGTAGAAGCGGACCTCGGGGAAGATCAGTTTGGATTCCGTAGAAATGTTGGAACACGTGAGGCAATACTAACCTTACGGCTTATCTTAGAAGAAAGATTAAGAAAAGGCAAACCTACGTTTCTAGCATTTGTAGACTTAGAGAAAGCTTTTGACGATGTTAACTGGAATACTCTCTTTCAAATTCTGAAGGTGGCAGGGGTAAAATACAGGGAGCGAAAGGCTATTTACAATTTGTACAGAAACCAGATGGCAGTTATAAGAGTCGAGGGGCATGAAAGGGAAGCAGTGGTTGGGAAAGGAGTGAGACAGGGTTGTAGCCTCTCCCCGATGTTATTCAATCTGTATATTGAGCAAGCAGTAAAGGAAACAAAAGAAAAATTCGGAGTAGGTATTAAAATTCATGGAGAAGAAGTAAAAACTTTGAGGTTCGCCGATGACATTGTAATTCTGTCAGAGACAGCAAAGGACTTGGAAGAGCAATTGAACGGAATGGACAGTGTCTTGAAAGGAGGATATAAGATGAACATCAACAAAAGCAAAACGAGGATAATGGAATGTAGTCAAATTAAATCGGGTGATGCTGAGGGAATTAGATTAGGAAATGAGACACTTAAAGCAGTAAAGGAGTTTTGCTATTTAGGGAGTAAAATAACTGATGATGGTCGAAGTAGAGAGGATATAAAATGTAGACTGGCAATGGCAAGGAAAGTGTTTCTGAAGAAGAGAAATTTGTTAACGTCGAGTATAGATTTAAGTGTCAGGAAGTCGTTTCTGAAAGTATTTGTATGGAGTGTAGCCATGTATGGAAGTGAAACATGGACGATAACTAGTTTGGACAAGAAGAGAATAGAAGCTTTTGAAATGTGGTGCTACAGAAGAATGCTGAAGATAAGGTGGGTAGATCACGTAACTAATGAGGAGGTATTGAATAGGATTGGGGAGAAGAGAAGTTTGTGGCACAACTTGACTAGAAGAAGGGATCGGTTGGTAGGGCATGTTTTGAGGCATCAAGGGATCACAAATTTAGCATTGGAGGGCAGCGTGGAGGGTAAAAATCGTAGAGAGAGACCAAGAGATGAATACACTAAGCAGATTCAGAAGGATGTAGGTTGCAGTAGGTACTGGGAGATGAAGAAGCTTGCACAGGATAGAGTAGTATAGAGAGCTGCATCAAACCAGTCTCAGGACTGAAGACCACAACAACAACAACAAATAAAGAAAACCCACAGATGATGCCACAGCGTTGCATATACATGAAAAACTGTGTTTTGCCTAACAGACGGACCTTATATACAATGAATTTTACTGAAAATACTGTAAATAAAACAGATGCAAGTCCAAAAGATGAATACTCATGATGAAGAGAGGAGCGGCAAGTCTTCTATCGCGAGTAATGATTTTGTCAATAAAATTGACGAAACAGTACATGAAAATAAAAGATTCACAGTCTCTGAACTTTCTGAGCAATTCCAACAAATTTCTCGTACGGGTTTGTATGAGGCTGTCACCGATATCTCAGCTACGGAAAATTCCGTGCTCGGTGGATACCGAAATTGCTCACAGAGGCCCACAAAACCAAACGTATGGGCTCTGCCTTGGATTTCCTTTCCTGCTAGGACGCAGAAGGTGGAGATTTCTTGGAGGAGAATCAGGATTGCGGCTGGTGACGAAACTTGAGTGGCGTACATAAACTCCAAAACGAAACAACAGTCGATGGCTTGGGTCAATACCAGTTCTCCATGCAAGCCGAAGGAAGACCGCGGAACTTTTGTCACCGATGAAGGTTACGGCTACGGATTTTAGAATGCCGAAGGAATATTGCTAGTTGAAATTATTGAGAGTGGAACGACGATCACTTCAGATGTCTACTGTGACACTTTGAAGAAACTTAAGCGAGCAATTCAAAAGAAACGTCGCGATATGCTGACATTCGGTGCTGTGTTTTTGCATGACAATGCTCATCCGAAGAGTATGTGAAAAACTCTAGAGATTATGAAGCAGTTCAAATGGGATGCTTGTGATCATTCCCCACACAGCCCAGACTTGGCCCCAAGTGATTTTCGTCTCTTCGCTCATATGAAGAGGTAGCTTACGTCACAGCACATCGATGTCGACAACGAACTTCAAAATACCACGAAAGACTAGCTACGCGGCCGAACGGCAAAACTTTATAAAGAAGGAATTTGTAAATTGGTGGAACGCTGAGAAAAATGATGATTCAACTGCGCAGTTTCAAGATATTTATATTCTAGGGCTTCGTTCTTGAAACTTGTTGCGACCAGATAAAGGGATGAAGCGCGTATGTGGAAGAGTTAACTCTGGAAATTCCTAATTACTGTCAATAAGCTGTGCGGGCATAAAAGGCAGTACGATGCACGATTTAAAAAATAGCCTTTCAACTTCTTCTGAGGAGTTGGTGAGAAGCTGTTACACCAAGTTCTCTGGCTGGTGCGAGCAACAGGGAGTGTCGGGTTCTTTTTTAGCATAAGCGACTCTCCAGGCTATTTATAGAGCCTTTGTTTTCTTTAAATGGAAGCCGGAAACCGGATTCTCGCAATGCAGTTAGCGGAACGCTGCCGTGGGAATGGCAGAAGTGGGCAAATAAGGACAGCGGAAACACCGCGGTAAATCCGATGTTTATTTTTAGCAAGACTGATTAAGAATTCTGCGCTCGATGCTCATATTGTAGCAGCTTATAGTGACCTCGTTCGCCATGGGACTCTCAGCCTCTCTACCGTAAGAGTGAAATGCCTGCTCGAGACAAATACGGAGAAACGAACTTAATTCAGCGCCAAGAAACGAAGAAAACTGTTGAATAATTTTAAAATCGCTAACAATGTCTCCTTTAATGATGTTTCATCAGCTTGCTGAAACGATGGCTGCGTTAATTCACAATAATACCTTCGAAACCAGTTCTCTAAAAATGACGAATAAACTGACAATAAAGGAAATAAACACAAGAAGGAAGATATTTTGGAGTTCCTTTGTCAAGCTGACTGCACTGTTCAAACTTAAATACCCTCCTATTACTTCTTAGTGCTTTCACTTCCAGACTAAGCTGGAGGAGCATGAAACTTAAATGCACAGAAGCATTTAAAAACTGGGCCTTGTCCTGTGGACAATAAAAATAATTATTACGTTGAGAGTAACGAGAAGAATCATGCTGACTATTTATAATTTATAATACGCATCTGAATTAGTAATTCCTATGCGCCACCTTTTATGTATTAGGGGAGTTCAAAAAGAAACGAGCCGGAAGCATAATTACAGAAACCAGTACCTGTATGTTAGAAGTATTGACCCTGGCTGTTGAGACACTAGTCCCACTGTGACACAAGGAGGTGAATGGCTGTCTCATAAAATAAAATTCCCGGGGCTGCGATGTTAACCAGTTCCGCATATCATTGCGGGACGTCATCGTCAGAGGTGAGTCGTTTGCCCCTCAGAACCTTTTTAAGGGGACCAAAAATGGAACCCTTCTGATTCGCTTCCTGCAGACGGGACAACAGTGAATTCCCAGCGTTATTCGCAAACCTTGACCACCCTTCGCCAAGCTATCAAATCAAAACGACCAGGTAGTCTCACCCGTGGGGTCATTCTGCTCCACGACACTGCAAAGCCTCACACGGCTAACACGGTCGTGGCACTCCTGCAGAAATTCACATGGGAGGTTCTTGGCCACCCTCCTTACAGTCCGGACCTCTCTCCCTGTGATTACGCCATTTTATGTCCCCTTAAAAAGGCTCAGAGTGATAAACGATTCACCTCGGACGACGACGACCAGCTGTGCGTGCGGAACTGGTTGCCATCTCAGCCCCGGGAATTTTATGAGACAGCCGTTCACCGCCTTGTGTCACGGTGGGACAAGTATCTCAACAGCCAGGGTCAATACTTCTAACATACAGGTACTGGTTTCTGTAATTATGCCCCGGCTCGTTTCTTTTTCAACGCCCCTCATATTTCATAAACAGAAATTCTTCTACGGAATAGCAGGAGCTATCAAGGTGGATTTTTTTCAGTTTATTTCCAAATTTAAGTTTGCTGTCTGCTAGACATTTTATATACTGCATTGAGTAAGTGATCAAAAATTTTGGAGGCAGCATTGTGCATCCCTTCTCGTGCACGCACATCACTGTTCCTTTTGAACTGAAGTGGGTCGTTTACAACAAATTTCATGAGGAAATAAATATACTGTGAAGCAGTAGTCAAAATGCTTAACTCATTAAACAGACGTGTACAAAATGATCACGGGTGAGCACCACATATCACTCTTACATTACGTTTCTGAGCAATGAAAGTTTCATTATGAAAGACGAATTAACCCAGAACATTATTCCATACGACAGTATTGAATGAAAATAGGCAAAATGTGTTAACTTACTGATCTATTGCCGCGCGGGATTAGCCGAGCGGTCTCAGGCGCTGCAGTCATGGACTGTGCGGCTGGTCCCGGCGGAGGTTCGAGTCCTCCCTCGGGCATGGGTGTGTGTGTTTGTCCTTAGGATAATTTAGGTTAAGTAGTGTGTAAGCTTAGGGACTGATGACCTTAGCAGTTAAGTGCCATAAGATTTCACACACATCTGAACATTTTTGAACTGATTTATTTCCTCCCAAGCTTTGAAATGATTCGAAGCGCAAACGTTGCCGAACTGAGTTGTTTTAGGAGTTAAAAAATGTATTTTTTCGGTTTACATTTTCATCAATATAGACACTAAAAAATTTCTACTTTCCTCCCTAGTTATTAGAGAAAAGGTTGTTACGCAGACAGTTACGAAAGGATGCCATGCTGACTGTCACGAAACTGAAATCGGAACTGAGAGTAAGTAGGCGAAGCGATAAAAAATTGACGAAGTACCTTCTCAGCCGATTTTCTAATAGTAAGAAATAATATAATCGGCAACCTAATGGAAGACAGGCGACATCAGGAATAAAATAGGTCTTAATGTGAAGGTAACTTTTATTAAAGATCTCTTTGTCACTCGTGTATGAAAAACGGCTGATGATGAATGCATCTCAAACGATTCTCGACTACCATCCGCCGTTTGCGGATTAATATTATTGTTCTTAGTTACGAATCCTTCTCTCAGATTGAAACTGTGGTTCGGGCCGGGGCTGGAGCCTATGTTTTGCCTTTCGTGGCACTATGCTCTTACTGTGTCTGAGCTGTCCAGCCACCATGGCTCTTCGATCATCCTCAGTGCGCCAGTGCGTCTCTACTACTTTCCGGACTCGAAAGGCGATCTTTTGCATACCGTTCTGCAACAGCAGTCATGTGTTAACTATTTTGCGCCGGCCGTAGTGACCGAGCGGTTCTAGGCGCTACAGTCTGGAACCGCGCGACCGCTACGGTCGCAGGTTCTAATTCTGCCTCGGGCATGGATGTGTGTGATGTCTTTAGGTTAGTTAGGTTTAAGTAGTTCTAAGTTCTAGGGGCTGATGACCTCAGAAGTTAAGTCCCATAGTGCTCAGAGCTATCTGAACCATTTTTTCGTGTTTTGCAGAGAATGCCTAGCCACAACAAATAATTTACTCGTTCACAAATTCTTCATCTGGCAGCAAGTATCATATCACAGTTGCAGATTAAAATATTCATTTTGTTACAATTCCTAGACTGTGGGTGTGTGGTGACTCCGTTAAACCCACCGATGCACTTATTTTCTTTGGAAATCCTTTTCTATGCGTATACATCTTTGTTAGAAATCATAGGGTATACACACCGCTCCGAAGTGAGCATTCAGATGCGCAGAATAAGATTTTTGTCGACGTACAGGGAATGGACAAAAATACGGAAACACCAAAAACATAATGGTTCAAGTGGCTCTAAGCACTATGGGACTTAACATCTGAGGTCATCAGTCCCCTAGACTTAGAACTACTTAAACCTAACGAACCTAAGGACATCACACACATCCATGTCCGAGGCAGGATTCGAACCTGCGACCGTAGCAGCAGCGCGGTTCCGGACTGAAGCGACTAGAATCGCTCCGCCACAGCGGCCGGTACCAAAAACATAACACATCATCGTGCCTAATATGGTGCAGGAAACCCGTCGGGATTCAAAAGAGCTTCCAGGTGTCTCGGAATGAATAAATACAGGTCCTGTGTGGTTTTCAATGGAATCTGATACCGTTCTTTATGGAAAATAGTGGCAAGTTGAGGCAATGGTGATGGAGATGGATGGCTATCACGTACTCTTCTCTCCAAAGTAGACCACAACGGCTCAGGAATGCTGACATCCCGTGACTGGTGGTCAGTGGAAATGCGAAAATTCATCCAAAACCAAAACCAGCCCTGGACGACGAGAGCTTTGTGAACAGGTTCCCTGTCTTGGAACGCCAGCCCCGTTGGAGAACAAACGTTGTAGAATGGGCTGATCGGATCAGCCAAAATAGTCACATAATCCTTACAATAATGCGAGCTTGCAGAGTACCCATGGGGCCATAGAACAACACGATATGGTTTCCCGTAGACTCGGCCAGAAGCTGGAAACAGTGTGAAAGAGGCTCGCCAGACCAAATACCTTTCTCCCACTGCTCCATAGTCTAGGTTTTACGTCTTCGGCATCATGCCATCCTCTTACAGCATTTGCATTCTCGATCAGTGGTTTTGGAGTTCCAGCTCGCCCTGCAGTTCCCTGCTCATGGAGCCTCCAGCGAGTTAGTTTGGTGCTGACACGCTTCGCGAGTGCGACTTTCAGTTGACAGTGATTTTAGCAGCTATTGTTCTCTTATTTTTCGTCACAGTCCTCTCAAATGACCGCCTGTCACGATCACTCAACACACCCACTATCGTCCGTGTTGTGACTTAGCTTTCCCTATAGGCGGTATAAATCTTCGATAGGGTAGTTTTTGAAACATCGAACACTTCGGCTCCCTTTGTTACGGAATCCCTCATCATACGAGCTCCAACAATTTGCTCAACTTCGACTTAAGTTATCTCCGACCCCATGCACTGAGTCCTACACAGAACACTGTTATCATTAAGATTGACACATGCGACATGACATTGCAGAGGTGCCGTTCCTGCTCAAAAACAACAGTGCAGCCTGCATCAGCATTTGTGTTCAAGTATGCATTTCTCACGGTCTTCCCATATTTTTGTCCAACCCTTGTACATTGCCTCACAGGTCACATGTCTTCGGAACGTCGTCCCCTTAAGCGCTGTGCAAATTTTGAAAGTCATTAAACAATAGTACAGACAGACTCCGTTCATTATGTATTGCGGGTTTTGTACACGCATTCCAGAGACAGCTTAGTAATTTGCATTCAATAAGTGTTACGAAGATGGCTTGTAGTTTCGAACAGCCAAATGCAATGGCATTTAGCTTATTAGCTACAAGTAGCACAGCAAAGATGTTTGTGGTTTTTTGTTATGGAAAAGGAAGAGATACGCAAAGGTATTTTTTAGGTTTTGTACTACACGTACTCGTTCAAAAATGGTTCAAATGGCTCTGAGCACTATGGGACTTAACTTCTGAGGTCAACAGTCCCCTAGAACTTAGAACTACTTAAACCTAACTAACCTAAGGACATCACACACACCCATGCCCGAGGCAGGATTCGAACCTGCGACCGTAGTGGTCGCGCGGTTCCAGACTGTAGCGCCTAGAATCGCTCGTCCACCACGGCCGGCACACGTACTCGTATTTCCAACGGACGATAGGGATATGCGCCAAGTTCTCAGTATTGCTATCTGTGAAGACGTTGTGTCAGTTTCTTCATAATATCAATTTACTGCTGTTTTATTTCTGAATATTAAAAATACTAAACTATTTATGATTGTATGTGAATGATCTTAACAATCACGCTTGTTACAGTAATATGTTGAAGAAGTGAGAAAAAGTTCGGCTCACCTGCAATAAACTTGAATCTGCACGAATACCAAGGCGAGTCTAATAACTGTACTTCCATTAGTGTAAAACGTATTTCTGGACTTCTAAACTTCCTGTGCTCAGACATGCCAGTATACTGCATTTTAAACTGAAAGCGCTTTCAGTGAATTTATTTCTCTTAAAGCCACTGCTCTCTTGTCTATTGTTCTGATTATTTAAAAATGACACAACTAAAGCAAGTGCCAACATTATCTACTGTTTTTGAATGTAATTTATTTGAACCATTCTGTTTCCACTGCATCGCACCTACGCAGCTAATAGTAAATTGTATATGATTTATTAACAAATGCTAACACAATGCACATGTACGTGGCTGGCAGACTTTAAAGTCATTCAAAGATATCACTGCCTCCTTGTATGCGAATATGTAACACAAATGCAGGAGTGGATAGATTTTTATTCCATTTACTGATTTCTCCTGCTATGAGGTCGAGTCCGTGTTGTTATCGAGTTGTCAATCTGAATTGCATTGCTCGTATAACGGCTTCCGTATTTGCAAGGTATCGGCAACGTTATTATCATTTGTATGAAGTGGTGTTAAAATCAGTGACAAGCTGTAAGTACGATATTTTGCGGAAAATCAAAATCTTTTGGACTTTTCAAATATGTACCGGGTGACCAAAAAGTCAGTATAAATTTGAAAACTGAATAAATCACTGAATAATGTAGATAGAGAGGTACAAATTGACACACATGCTTGGAATGACATGGGGTTTTATTAGAACCAAAAAAATACAAAAGTTCAAAAAATGTCCGACAGATGGCGCTTCATCTGATCAGAACAGCAATAATTAGCATAATAAAGTAAGACAAAGCAAAGATGATGTTCTTTACAGGAAATGCTCAATATGTCCACCGTCATTCCTCAACAATAGCTGTAGTCGAAGAATAATGTTGTGAACAGCACTGTAAAGCATGTCCGGATTTATGGTGAGGTATTGGCGTCGGATGTTGTCTTTCAGCATCCCTAGAGATGTCGGTCGATCACGATACACTTGTGACTTCAGGTAACCCCAAAGCCAATAATCGCACGGACTGAGGTCTATCACGATACACTTGCTACTTCAGGTAACCCCAAAGCCAATAATCGCACGGACTGAGGTCTGGGGACCTGGGAGGCCAAGCATGACGAAAGTGGCGGCTGAGCACATGATCATCACCAAACGACGCGCACAAGAGATCTTTCACGCGTCTGGCAATACTTTTTTTTTGTTCTAATAAAACCCCATGTCATTCCAAGCATGTGTGTCAATTTTTACCTCTCTATCGACATTATTCTGTGGTTTATTAAGTTTTCAAATTTATACTGACTTGTTGATCAACCAGTACATATATGGCGTACTGTTAGGTTGTTCACTCTCTGTTCATGTAGGAAGACAATGTAATTACTGTACTATGTTTTTGACCTAATCGTTTGCAATTTCCGTTGAGACGCACCAGTGACAAAGACTGTCTCTTGGTAAGCTGACACTATTACGAAGCGCGTAGGAAATTGATACACGCGGTCACAGAGATTGTGTGAATTTCGTACGGTAGGGAGAAATACACTGGCGTACAAAAATTAAGGACGAAAGTAGCTTCTGACTGATGCTTCATTGTCTGATAACATAGCTCGACAATGCTGGACGTACCCTCAAAATACGTAAAGCACCAGGGGCGGTGTGGCAAGGGGAGGAGGGGGATATGGGGGCTACAGCCCCCCCCCCCCCCCAAGGAGTATCATATTACACTGGATAAAAAGGCATCAGAAATCACCGAATATATATCTCCAATAGATTCAATCATTTTTTCATAATTATGTAACAATATAGGTTGCAATGTATTCCAAACACATTTTAACAAAAGAATAAGAGCGGCAAATAGCTTACTGCCTAAACCAATAAATATCATTTAACTTAAGATAGGCATTTTATTACTTATTAATACACATTTTTTACCCTGAACTCCAAAACAGTTACCAAAAACTACTTTAAGCAACACCAAATTTTACCAATTTGTCGGTAGAGTACTCCAGCTCTCCTTTTGTTAAGCCATATTCCATTCCTACAACCCCCTCCCCCCTCCATTAGCCGCCCCTCCCCCCTTGGCCGACTTCTAGAATCGCCCCTGTAACACACCCGGGAACAATATCAAAGACGCTCGTTTTGGTAGTACAGTTGTTGTAGTGCGGGAAGGTATAATATTGCCACGGCGTACTGAACTCCAAATCTTTCAACACAAAAGACTCATCAGTCACCGTTATTGTGACACTGCATTCCTTCCTCATGTGCGTCTCTTCAGTGGTGCATTCATTTTTTTGGTTGACAATGCGCGACTGCATCGAACGTCACAAATGGAGGAGCTCTTGCAACAAGAGGATTTTCGGCGAAATGACTGGCCTGACCATTCCTCTGGCTTAAATCCCTTCGAGCATGTGTGGGACTCATTGCAGAGACGTATTGCAGCACGCCCACGTGCACCAACGACTATACAGCAGTTGTCAACAATGCTGGTGGAGGAATGGATCGTCCTACCGCAAGAAATCTGATAAACCTCGTAGTCAGCATGCGAGCACGTTGCAGAGCATTCATCACCGTCGGTGGTAATCACACTCCCTATTAAGAACCACGTCCTGGCTTTTTAATGTCCAGTGAAGTGCCGAGAATAGCGGTAACTTCAGTGTAATTATTGTCTATGAATAAAAGTGTTATTTTCCTTCGTTTCATCGCGTATTTATTTCACTTGCCTACAGTCTATACTCTACCAGCTCTTTCTATGTATAGTATAATTTTCATCAAGCTGTGTTACTTGTCAGTGACATATCACGTGAAAATGGCTTCCAGTCATAAGTTTTGCACACCAGTATCCTATGGTCGCTACACGAAAAACCCTCTGCCACAAGGACAAAAGAAATAGGGTAAAGGAGGTGCTGGCGCACTTTGTTTGTGCAAGTTGCATACATTCAGGTGAAAGCATACATTCAGGAGCAAACCTCTTGTTCTGTTAACTGATTGATGAACCCTGGAGGGTGATCAATGACCCTAAAGGGATAATCCATCCTTCTGAGAAACCTCTCACCTCCCCCCTCTCTCCTTCCCCCCCCCTCTGGAAAATCCCTAACCCCCTCCCTATCGCCTATACAAGAACACTTTTGATATCAAATTAATTGAGTAATTAAATTGATCAACTAATTACCACCTCCTGCTCCTCCCCTCCCCCACTTCCCCCTCCATTTCCCCATCTGGAATTTGTGGTAAAAGCTCCATCCAGCAACTACATGTCTTAATTATATAATGATACTGCTGCAGATTGAAGGTGTTGTCTTGTTAGAAAATTTTCGTGTGTCTGCTTACCTTGACATGCAGGAATCGACCAAGCTAGTGCATCATGCCACCACCAGAGAACGTTCCCCCACCCCACACCCCTCGCTGCACCTCCCCAATCCTCCCAGAAAAAACTGCTGAGAAAAATCGTGCAGTCTGTGCTGAGCTGTGGACTGGAAGGAACCCATAACAGGAAATTCCACTACATTGTAGACGGCATAACATTACATAGCGCTTATTTATAAAATTCAGTTTGCATACCAATTCGCAGGGGTTTGATTTCTTTATTTGGTGGGAAAAGCTGCTCATTCTCCATGGTATATTTATTTTGGAAGATGCAGGTCTGGTAAAATAAAAAGAAAAGAAGTAATTAAATACATAAATAGATCGCTTTTTCTAATCACAAAAGGAACACCATCATGAAATCGACGTCAAGGTAAAATACTCCCTGCACTTAACTACACTGTAACAGATCCCGTTAAACATACCTGGCAAAAAAGCCTCCCCATTGCGTCTTTGTGAGCGCCACGCCGCACCACACACGCTGGACCGTAGGCAACACTGAACTTGGAGACGCCGGTCACCTGTGGAGGAGTGCGTGATACTGGATGTCAGCTTCCCACAAAATTTGATAGCAGATTCACTTCCTGTTTTGTTTCCAATACACACCTTCCACATCAGGTCAGTGGAAGCAACTGCTCTAAGTGCTCACCCTGCTGTGAGGTTACTGATGGGTTAGTTCACAGTACCACTGGCAGAGGACGCTGGGAGAAGCAGCCTCCACACGCCTCCTCCCTCAATTCCATCCTCCCATTCCCCCCTCACCCCTCTGGTTACTTCTCGTCAGACAAAGCATCAGATGGCGGAAACTCTTTGATATTAACACCTGTGGAAATTCTTGGCGAAACACATGTGCCCTCTCTCTCTCTTTCTTTCTTTCTTTCTCTCTCTCTGTCAAATGGTTACTTCGTGGCCAGCGAGCTTCTGTCGCATGCCAGCGGAAACCACGCTAACCACTCTTTTGTCCTGAACAAAGTAGTAGATACCTGGTAAATATCCAGCCCTCCCCAAAATTCTGGGCTGTCGATGTCTTGTAAATATTTCATTTCCACTACCACCACTCAGTCAAATTGATTGACTAATTAATCAAATCGATTTCCTCTGTGTGGGACAGTTTTTCCTCGCTTCCTGTTCGTGAGTACTAGGACTGACATATTTGACAGGAAATTCCAGGGCAATGCGGGATTCGATCCCACAACAGCCGGTTTCCAAACCCTGTTCTTCCCCTTTCTGGATATTCCTCACCTCTTATTGTTCGGGTCTGGAACAGTTAGGTCATTTGGCGGGAAATCCATTATATTGGAGATAGCTGCAAATGCTAGTGAGAATTTCAAAGTCAGCTCAATTGCACTATGTCCTCAAACAATTTGCAGGAGACAGGACACGTGTCCGACTGGAGTGTGTTCACAACACCACTATTGGAAATAATAAAGCCTCTAACCCCCAGTCCCTCTAACCCCGTACCCCTTCCCCAGGTCGTCAAAACCCTCTGTGCACCCACACACCTTTCTTCAGCACGCTACAAATACACACGTCAGAAACTTCGGCACGAATTCTTCCTGGCGTCTGCTCTAGCGTCTGAAGGTAGGCAAACCGCATCCAAGGGTGCAAAGGGGTTCCCTAAATCTCAGGAGCGAGATCAGCCGCCAGGACGATTTAATGTCGAAATTTCTGAGTAGTAAATTCGTAACGTGCTTAACACAGTTGCGTGGGTAGCAACGAGGGTGTTGCCGAACTAGAGGGTCCTGGAGGGAATCTTCGCCTTTTTTTCATGCCCATGTTAAACGTTGCACTTCCGCATGACCATGCCACAGGAGGGCAGAAAACGAAAGGGTTGAAAAAGCATAAGTGCCGTTTACTTCTTTTGACCACGTTCAAATTTCGTTGAACGGTTTTGAACGGTCTCTAGTGAATCCAACCTGTACACGAGAGCAAAAATTGTGGTCACGCTGCACTCCAAAGTGGTGTGATCACGTGTGCTGCCTCATAATGTTCTTACAGAAGGGTTGAAAAGTTGGAGGGTGTCATCAGTATCAAAGGAAATCAAGAACATATTCCTGCTGCTGCGAAGTATCGTTTTCGACAGCGAAATGTGTGGGAATCAACGCCCCAGGGAAAGATGTGGTTTCATTGACGCCCTTTATGCCATCTCCTGAGGCTTGTTCGTGTCAATTCTGAGCGGCAGTATGTGTGAAACGTTTTCCTCGGCCGCCCATAAGGAAACCGCTTGATTCAACTGTCTGTGTCGCAGATGTAATCTCCATCTCAGAGGCGCCAAAAGAAATGGTGAAGTGTAGGTAAGAGAGGCTGTGACGACCTTCTCATCGTATGACAAGTCCACGGTGGCGTTGGGCAGAATTGAGGTGAAATTTGGTGCCAATGTGACGTCATTACCCCATCTTACACCTCACATGAACTTCTGAGCTGTGTCGACACCTTGCTATTTCAAGAGTCGCTAAGTCCGAGGGTGACGTCACAGGGCGTCAAGCTTTTGCATCGCTACAAAGGAAGATTACAGTCACCTTCCAACCATATTTCAAACTTATGCGGTGCAGTGGGAAACAATCACATCGCTTCGAATTAGTGATCCTTTAATTTTGTTGCGCAGCGCAGCAGCATCGGCGAAATAAGTTTCCTGGCAATTGTAGTGAACTTGGTGTGCTGGCTAGGTGCGCCTGTTGCGTGCGTGTGCCTCATCCAAAGAGCCCTACTGCGATTTTGTATAGGTCTCTATGGCGAAGTCTCAGTGGTGTCGCAGCTCTATGGGCGACCACTAGTTTCGCCTACAGCCGTTCGCACTTCGCCGTTGGAAGTTGGCAACAGCACTGCCAGATGTCGAGGATCTTCTGCCACGACTGTGCTACAGCTGTACTCTTTCCTGCCGATTTCAGTGCTTTTCCTTTTCTTTTTTAAATCTTAAATGCAGATTACATTTCAATTATGAATCAAATTTGGCCGCTCTCATTGTTATAAATGTGATACAGCTCTTGAAGCTCACCTTCATTTCCGATGCTTTGCTTAATCGAAGTTCAAATTGTCATACGTTATGTGAGGCTACACATGTAAGTAGGATGAGTCAGACGCATGCACGCAGAGAGCATGGAAGTAATTAGAGGTTCTTTTCCCGTGGTGAAGAATCGGACGGCGTGTGCTCCGCCCCCCCCCCCCTCCTTGGGTACAAAAGCGCCCAGTACAGCACCAGTCTTGCTGCTGTTTTCTCTGTCTGCTTGTTTACTCGCTGCTTCCTCTCGCCTTTCGATCGAGTCTGCTTTAGATTTGTTAGCTGTTAAGTTAATTACGTAAATAAGCGGATAAATTGAACAAAGCAGGTAAGGTTACGAACAAAATAATACAGGTATCATTGTTTCCTGAAACCAAGTAGCTTAGACCGAAAAGAATTCGGATAAGTGCGAACAGAACTCGGGCAACGACGGTTCCGTAGAAAATTGTGTATACTAGTACAGTTAGTTCATCCGTCCCGGAAAGACAGAATTTCGTCGATTTTTGCCCGTTATCGATACATCTACATCTACATCTACATCTACGTGATTACTCTGCTATTCACAATAAAGTGCCTGGTAGAGGGTTCAATGAACCACCTTCAGACTGTCTCTCTACCGTTCCCCTCTCGAACGGCGCGCGGGAAAAATGAGCACTTAAATTTTTTCTGGGCGAGCCCTGATTTCTGTTATTTTATCGTGATGATCGTTTCTCCCCATGTAGGTGGGTGCCAATAGAATGTTTTCGCAATCGGAGGAGAAAACTGGTGATTGTAATTTCGTGAGAAGATCCCGTCGCAACGAAAGACGCCTTTGTTTTAATGATTGCCAATCCAATTCACGTATCCTGTCTGTGGCACCATCTCCCCTACTTCGCGATAATACAAAACGAGCTGCCCTTCTATGTGCTTTTTCGATGTCATCCGTCAGTTCCAACTGATGCGGATCCCACATCGCACAGCAATATTCGGCCGGCCGAAGTGGCCGTGCGGTTAAAGGCGCTGCAGTCTGGAACCGCAAGACCGCTACGGTCGCAGGTTCGAATCCTGCCTCGGGCATGGATGTTTGTGATGTCCTTAGGTTAGTTAGGTTTAACTAGTTCTAAGTTCTAGGGGACTAATGACCTCAGCAGTTGAGTCCCATAGTGCTCAGAGCCATTTGAACCAGTTGAACAGCAATATTCCAGAATAGGGGGAACAAGCGTGGTGTAAGCAGTCTATTTAGTAGACCTGTTGCACCTTCTAAGTGTTCTACCAATGAATCGCAGTCTTTGGTTGGCTCTACCCCCAACATTATCTATGTGATCGTTCCAATTTAGGGTATTTGTAACTGTAAGGATTTAGTTAGATTTAAAGCCTTCAGATTTGTGTGACTTATCGCAGGATCGATATTTAGCGGGTTTCTTTTAGTACTCATATGAATAACTTCACACTTTTCTTTATTAAGGATCAATTGCCACTTTTCGCATCATACAGATATCTTATCTAAATCATTTTACAATTCGTTTCAATCATCTGCTGAATTTACAAGACGGTAAGTGAGAGCATCATCTGCAAACAATCTAAGAGGGCTACTGAGATTGTCTCCTACGTCGTTAATATAGATCAGGAACAATAGAGCGCCTATAACACTTCGTTGGGGAACGCCGGATATTATTTCTGTTTTACTCGATGACTTTCCATCTACTTTTAACTGTGACTTTTCTGACAGGAAATCACGAATCCAGTCTCACAACTGAGGCGATATTCCATAGACACGCAGTTTTGTTAGAAGACGCTTGTGAGAAACGGTGTCGAAAGCCTTCTGGAAATCTAAAAATATGGTATCAATTTGACATCCCCTGTCGATAGCACTCATTACTTCATCAGTATAAATAGCTAGTTGTGTTTCGCAAGAACGATATTTTCTGAATTCGTGCTGACTACGTGTCAATAAATCGTTTCCTTCGAGATACTTCATAATGTTCGAATACAGTATATGTATGACATAAATGGTCGTATCTTTTGGTCGTGTTAACTAAGAGGCTTACACATTTTTACACCGCGAAGGCAGCGTGGACTTTACTAAGCGACGTAAATTTTAAATTAATACGTCTTTCCGTAAAAGGTGTGTTATATATGGTCAAACAGACAGTCGGTAACGTGACAAAAGATACTTTTTTGGTCTGACATAATTTCAAATTAGTGATTTTCAGATTTTTTTCTTTATTTGTACTATTAATCCTTGCTGCTTGCCAAATTTCACTATTCTAGGTAAACAGGGAGTATCCTATGGTTATTGATGAGTGAGTTTGTGAGTATCTAAATATGAGACATAAAAGGCCGTATCTTTTGTTTGCTGTAGCTTAGAAGCTTCAATGTCTTACACAGGAAAGGGACCGCAGACCGTAGTATGTGACATAAATTTGAACTTGATACATCTACTCATCCCTGAGAAAAAGGGTTCTTAACATTCGGACAGACGAACAGATAGACGGACGAACAATAACAATGTGATCTCTGTAAGGGTTCCATTTTTACCGACTGAGGTTCGGAACCCTAAAAACATGTAGTCAGCGACATGAGCTGATGACTCCCAATGCCTTTTCATTTCATTAATTTTGTCTCTCATTTCGAGCTTCGGCTTGTATCGGCAGCATAGGAAGAAGAGAAATATGAGGCAGGTCCGCACTGCGCATAGCCGCGCATGTGGCCCGTAGGTGCCAAACCCGCCGCGGACGATCTCCAATACATTACCCGTATTTTCTTGAGAATGGGAGGAGATATGGCTTTGCTTCCATCGTTAAAAACAATTTCGATATGTTAAATATACTTCATGGTCATTAATATATGGCATAAAACTCACGACACGTAAACTGGCCAGCGACTACTGTTTCATTACAAACTTTTCAGAACAAACGAGGTGTTGTACTTTACTTTGATGTAGTACTGTAACTATGGACAGCAAGGAAAAGAAAACAAGTTCATCATCAAGCTGCTTTACGTGGCTATAATATGCGGATAAATGAATTTTGTTTTCTCGGATATTTTCCTCATAATCAAATGAGAAAAACTGCATAGCGAAGAACACGCGCGAATTCCAAAACAGTGCTTTCTTTACGCGAAAAGTAAAAGTTTTTGCTTCATCTACATTAAACACTTTTTTTAGCCAAATCGAATGTATTAAAATTTCACTTCTCGTATATGGTACGGGCTAGTTACGTGGAGCGATCACGACCTCAGTGGCTGTGGGTACTCAGAGGGAGGAAGAAGCTTCAAAAAATGTTCAAATGTGTGTGAAATCTTATGGGACTTAACTGCTAAGGTCATCAATCCATAAGCTTACACACTACTTAACCTAAATTATCTTAAGGACAAACACACACACCCATGCCCGACGGAGAACTCGAACCTCCGCCGGGACCAGCCGCACAGTCCATGACTGCAGCGCCTGAGACCGCTCGGCTAATCCCGCGTGGCAGGAAGAAGCTTGCCATACCTCGCAGTCTGTAAGGCCAATCCGTTGACTTCAAGGCTCTGTGGCCTTACAGTACGATAGGGGGAAGGCACGGTCAACCATTGCAAGTGTAACGGAAACGTAGATGGCGTTGGCACGACTTAGTCTGGGCGAATGTGTGGTAGATGGACAAAGAAACTTCAATGATTGATTCGAAGAAGTAAAAATAGTCCGAGGAAACTTCCAAGTACAAGGTGGCTTGATAACGCAAGAAATGCTGAAGAAATATGAATGATGTAACTGAAGACTGAAACAGACGAAGAAGGCAGGGGGGGGGGGGGGGCTTTTATACAGCGGTGGCTGATCAAATAGCCGATGATGATGACATATCCCGGATGAAGTAGATGACAGAATTAACGAGGTTGGTACGAGGCACTTTGTATCAGCGTGCGAATGGTCACTGCATGCATCCAAAAGTTACACAAGCGGTGATGCAGCATGAGCGCACAGCTTATGCTGTGTACCGAACGTCACTACCGTCAGAGAAACTGCTTCACGAGTTCCAGCTAACAGGTGAGCCACGTGGGTCGGCGTGTGCAGCTGCAGGCTTGGTGTTCCGATGGTCTAACCAGCTCAGAAAAGTCTTGCATCAAAGTAGGTGGGCTTAAATTCAAGGGGAGCGAGGAATGACAGAAAAAAGTTTCGTGAAGCTAATAACTGAGAAATAAAAACAAAACACTAACGGAAATAAAATCAGAGTGATCGAAGGTACACATATGTGAAATCAAAATCTGCTCCTGCGCAACCATAAGTACGCTGTTGATCCACCGCAGGCATTGTAACATGCTTGGAGCCCGCTGGTCATGCTGTCCACAAGGTGGATCACAAGCAGCTACCCAAGCCTCACCCATTCTTTGACGGCAGTCCTCCTCAGATCATCTAGTGTACGAGGAAGGTTCCTGCGCGACGTACTGCATGTTTCACTAACACCAAGCAATTTCAGTATGGTGCATGTATCACGGACCACTCTGAAATGGGAAGGATGCAGGAGTGTTAAGCGACTGAGCCCACACTCAAAAGGAAATTTTTACATGTTATTTCGCTCCAACCAAACCCAATTTTTTTGAGTCACCAGTCTTCTGATTGGTTTGATGCAGCCCGCCATGAATTTCTCTCCTTTGTCAACCTCTTCATCTCAGAGTAGCACTTCCAACTTACGTCCTAAATTACTTGCTCGATTTATTCCAATCTCTGTCTTCCTCTACAGTTTTTGCACTCTACAGCCCCATCTATCACCATGTTTTCACATCTCCCACAGCCTGACTAGGCACAAGTTTATCAAAACTAGACATAATTGTCTCAATGGGAATTCCGCGATCGTTCATTAATAAAATATGGCGTTTCAGTCTTCGATCGCTATACTTTATTTTCAATTACCGGTTTCGTGCTAGCTGCCCATCTTCAGATCTGTTAGACTAAGTTAAAAATGTAATTAATAAAAGAGATACAGTTAGTGATAGAAACATCTTAGTTTACAAAAAGAAATTTTGGAACATATTAAATGCCAACATACCATATATTGTAGTTACAGAGTAACTTGTCCGTACAGAACACTCGGTTCGCTGTCATAAGTAAAGTAAATTTCAATCTGTTAAAACCTTATATCGCAGTTTTTAAGAGTAACCTGATTGGTAACAGTAAAAAGTGCCCTCTACCTATAACAATTGTGCATCTGTTATTATTTCACCGTATATATTAATGGCGAATATTCTTTTTAATAAAACAATTTTTTAAGGCAATAACATATGAATAATCTTTTTTGAGTGGACCATGAAACGAAAAATTTACACTAATTTAAAATTTCTTTTTAAAGAAACATAAAATATAATTAAAATGTAGATATTGTTTCGAAAATGTGCGTTTCCTCTTCTTTGTTTTCATTGGTGGTGGAGTGGATTTCCCTACGTCAGAACGTATACAACGCCACGCCGAGTCCTCTTCTGCGGTAGCGATCTCGCTTCCCGCGCCCGAGTTCCCGGGTTCGATTCCCGGCGGGGTCAGGGATTTTCTCTGCCTCGTGATGACTGGGTGTTGTGTGATGTCCTTAGGTTAGTTAGGTTTAAGTAGTTCTAAGTTCTAGGGGACTGATGACCATAGACGTTAAGTCCCATAGTGCTCAGAGCCATCTGAACCAGTCCTCTTCCGCCGCGCCCAATTCACCTCGCCGCCAGTACGCTGAGGGCCGTTCCGCTGCAGCTGGTTCTTACTTGGGCGTGCTGTTGCTTTCAAGAGTAAGCCTAAAACAGGTCTTCAAAAATCTCATAATAATTCCTGTGCATAAAATCACTTTGCTCATTAAGTAGTAGGCCTGGGATTTTTCTTTGATGAGCGTATATTTCAATCTCTTCGAGCACGTTGAGACAGAGACTTTTTGGAGCTTTATGTAGCACCTCCATTTGTTCATTTATATTACTCACTTCATGTCTATTCTCTTTTACATGTGTTCCAAATGCTGTTCGATTGCTATGACTGCAATGTTCCCTGTATCGAATTTCAAAATTCCGCCCTGTTTGTCCTATATAATAACTGTCACATTCAGCACATTTAATCTTATATACTCCGGAATTATTGTATTTCATTTGTTATGTCGTTGCTGGTTTATGTCTTAGTCTATGTGCCATTTGCCCTTCATTCTGAAATGCCACTGCGATGTTTTTTGGAAAGCATTTAGCAATTCTTTCCGACACACGCCCTTTGTATGTCAGGGTGACAAACTTCTTCTTAACTTAAATTTTCCTAGAATCGCTACTGATACCCGCGGATTTATTTTTGATCTTGTGAAACATACGTGTAACATCTTGTGTCCTGTATCCATTAGCTGCTGCTACTTGCTTAATAATACCTAGTTCTCTCTGCAACTCATCTTCCTTTAGTGGCAATCTGTGGGCTCTGTTGCACATTGCATGAAAGTACGCTCTTTTATGCTGTGCCGGGTGGTGCGACGTCGCTACTATGATGTTGTCGGAGCAAGTGTCTTTTCTATAGACGCCGAAAACGTGCCTGCCTCCCTCCTTTCTGACGGTCAAATCTAAATAGTTAATCGCCCCATTGTTTTCCATTTCTAGTTTGAATTGAATTTTTGGATGCTGTTCGTTTAAAACTTTAGTCATTTCCTTTACGTCATCTTTTTTCCCTTTGAATAATAAAATAGTGTCGTCAACATACCGTCTGTAACAAATTAACTTCTCCTTAATTTCTGGAAAAGAGCTAAAAACGTTGTTCTCAATCATCCTGTCCCATCTTCTTGTCAGTGTTTTCCGTACATCCCTCGCCGATTCTGTGGAGAACCTCCTCTCCTCATTCCTTACCTTCTCCATCTACATGGATACTCTGCAAATCACATTCAAGTGCCTGGCAGAGTGTTCATCGAACCACCTTCACAATTCTCTATTATTCCAATCTCGAATAGCGCGCGGAAAGAACGAACATCTATAGCTTTCCGTACGAGCTCTGACTTCCCTTATTTTATCGTGGTTATAGTTACTCCCTATGTAAGTCGGTGTCAAAATAAATATTTTCGTATTTGGAGGAGAAAGTTGGTGATTGGAATTTCGTGAGAAGATTCCTTCGCAACGAAAAACGCCTTTCTTTTAATGATGTCAAGCCCAAATCCTGTATCATTTATGTGACGTAAATGTGCTCATATTCAACCCATTTAACAATTATTTGGATTTGCCTTTGTTGATAATGGTACCTCTTACAACTACGAACACAACAGGAATGTCTCCTGCAATAATACATGCGCGATTGTTGAAATATATATTTCCTTAATTTGCAGAATTTAACATTGCGGCCTTCAGCCATCTTATTGCGTTTGTTTATCTCTTTCTGTGCACCTTGTGGGCCATCAGCCCTGTTAGTATCTTAAAACATTGTGGCCTTCTGCCTTCAGTAATCATCATAGTATATTTGGAATTTTGAAGATTTAATCCAGCGGCCTTCAGCCGCTCCGCATGCTGATCTCATACACCTGTAAGTATACGATTTATCTTATTCGTGAATTTAACTGTGTGTCATGTCTTTTCAAAATTGAACTTATTCTAAAGCGTCTGCTTGGAGGCCTTCAGCCGCGAAGCAAATTTAATTCTTTCAAAAGTGTATTTGTGAACTAAATGATAATAAATTACAATTGTGAAATGAATCCGACCGCAACTCCCTTGGCCCTTTCCACAATCCTAATTACCTGTTAGCCCTGCGTGATTTAGCGAGCGTATCAGAGGCGATCAAACAGCGAGGTCGTCAGTCTCATCGGATTAGTGAAGGATGGGGAAAGAAGTCAGCCGTGGCCTTTCAAAGGAACCATTCCGGAATTTGCCTGAAGCGATTTACGGAAGTCACGAAAAACCTAAACCATGAAATCAGGATGGCCGGACGCGAGTTCGAACCGTAGCCCGCTCGAATGCGAGTCCAGTGTGCTAACCACTGTGCCACCCCGCTCGCTCACATACATTTAAAACAACTGTTGCGAGAGTTCTAAGACTGGTATTGAAAAATTGGTACATAGATTTGTTTATCGGGTTACTAAGGATAACCTACAATATTTTCAAAGTGATAAGTAAACTAACGTTTGACAAAACGTTCCTCACGTGAGAATTCTGTAGGGAGCTGATGTTGAGTGGTAGAATACTGGGCCGTAATTTTGTTAACAAATTTAATAAAGCAATTTTTATTAACAAATTAAAAAATCACTTTATTGCAACATCAAAAAGATCTAAGAAATCTCGGAAACTACCACCAGGACGGAATTTACTAGTGACTTTTTCTTTTGGAAGCAAGACAATTGGTGATAAAATTTGCAAAAAATTTAAGAAGAAAAGAATCTTAAGAAAAATTTTCTGAAATCTTGACATTAAATCCCGGCCATAACAGAAGTTCAATAAGTTCAACACCGTGGTCTTTCCAAATTTAAGTTTAGAATCCTACAGAAATGATTAGCAGACGAGAAAAACAGATCGCATGTGATTGGGAAAAGCAAGCAATCCATGGAAATAGGCTGACGACGAGTTTACGTAAAACACAGTCAGTTGGTCGTGCAGACAAGGTGCCCGTGCAAGGCCAACACAACACTCAGTCTGGATGGCCAGTTGAGGTTTTAGGCTCTCGCCTTAGTGCGATTAAAAGAGAGAGCAGCCACATAAGGATTAATAATTTCTTTTACTCAAGACCCTTTCAGCGGAACTCACAATATAAACTACATGTGCACTCAAGCTACATTGTAACGTATAAATCACTAGGTAACAAGCTTGGGAAAAAATTACAACCCCAAAACACACTGGAGAAAATATACTGAAATGTGCTGAAACCACGTAACGTATTGTTTAATTTAGATAACGCCAGTTAGCGCGGTCAAACCTAAGCAAGATACTTCCGTCAGTTTAATAATAAATACATAGTAAATGATTTTAATAAGATCACTTCAAAAGTTCACAAAACTACTTTACAGACGGCGATGGATAACCAAGATGACAAGTAAGAGAGTAGCCCTTCCACACATAAACTATAACGCTTGGGGCTGTAACTGAATGCTCACTATAATTCCCAAGGAGTAGGAACGTAAGTCAACAACGGCCCAGTCAAAATGGCTGCAATCGGTTGACCATATCCACCAGTCGCCCTCGTGTTCAAATCCTTGGAACTGGATGACAGGAAGCCAACCCGGCCCAGCAGTGGGCGCAGGTATCTTTGGAATAATCCAAATCCAAGTGCAAGTAAGCAGAGCAATATACTGAAATAACTTCTATACACCAGGCAGTCTCCACTGATTCAGCCGACACAGGACGTCACTTAACCCGCTCTGACTAACATTCCAAATGCAGCGGCTAGCCAAGGTTTCTATCGGCCAAGACATTACGGCGCTTACTACCCGCCGTCGCCCCACAAACCGCTAGACACCCGATCACTGAGAGACATAGAGAGAGCAACTTTCCCCGCAGTTGCTCTTAAATCGACCTAATCGTCACTGCGCTCTTCTCAGGCGGCGGAAAAGCGCTCTGGCTCCACCAACGCCAGTGATGCTGCCAACCAGGGAAACTTATCAATATTGAATCGCGCTCCGATGTACCAGCGAGGCACAATGTGACAGTGTGACAATGTGATCTAGAAGTGTCCAGCAACGTCCTGGTCAAATCATTTGGCAAAGATATTGAAAAACATCCAGATTATAGCCAATAACATAATGACACCCCCCCATGAGCCATGGACCTTGCCGTTGGTGGGGAGGCTTGCGTGCCTCAGCGATACAGATGGCCGTACCGTTGGTGCAACCACAACGGAGGGGTATCTGTTGAGAGGCCAGACAAACGTGTGGTTCCTGAAGAGAGGTAGCAGCCTTTTCAGTAGTTGCAAGGGCAACAGTCTGGATGATTGACTGATCTGGCCTTGTAACACTAACCAAAACAGCCTTGCTTTGCTGGTACTGTGAACGCCTGAAAGCAAGGGGAAACTACAGCCGTAATTTTTCCCGAGGGCATGCAGCTTTACTATATGGATAAATGATTATGGCGTCCTCTTGGGTAAAATATTCCGGAGGTAAAATAGTCCCCCATTCGGATCTCCGGGTGGGGACTACTCAAGAGGACGTCGTTATCAGGAGAAAGAAAACTGGCGTTCTACGGATCGGAGCGTGGAATGTCAGATCCCTTAATCGGGCAGGTAGGTTAGAAAATTTAAAAAGGGAAACGGATAGGTTAGAGTTAGATATAGTGGGAATTAGTGAAATTCGGTGGCAGGAGGAACAAGACTTTTGGTCAGGTGAATACAGGGTTATAAATACAAAATCAAATAGGGGTAATGCAGGAGTAGGTTTAATAATGAATAAAAGAATAGGAGTGCGGGTAAGCTACTACAAACAGCACAGTGATTCAAAAAAATGGTTCAAATGGCTCTGAGCACTATGGGACTCAACTGCTGAGGTCATTAGTCCCCTAGAACTTAGAACTAGTTAAACCTACCCAACCTAAGGACATCACAAACATCCATGCCCGAGGCAGGATTCGAACCTGCGACCGTAGCGGTCTTGCGGTTCCAGACTGCAGCGCCTTTAACCGCACGGCCACTTCGGCCGGCTAAACAGCACAGTGAACGCATTATTGTGACCAAGATAGACACGAAGCCCACGCGTACGACAGTAGTACAAGTCTATATGCCAACTAGCTCTGCAGATGATGAAGAAATTGATGAAATGTATGATGAGATAAAAGAAATTACTCAAGTAGTGAAGGGAGACAAAAATTTAATAGTCATGGGTGACTGGAAATCGACAGTAGGAAAAGGGAGAGAAGGAAACATAGTAGGTGAATATGGATTGGGGGAAAGAAATGTAAGAGGAAGCAGTCTGGTAGAATTTTGCACAGAGCATAACTTAATCATAGCTAACACTTGGTTCAAGAATCATAAAAGAAGGTTGCATACATGGAAGAAGCCTGGAGATACTGACAGGTTTCAGATAGATTATATAATGGTAAGACAGAGATTTAGGAACCAGGTTTTAAATTGTAAGACATTTCCAGGGGCAGATGTGGACTCTGACCACAATCTATTGGTTATGACCTGTAGATTAAAACTGAAGAAACTGCAAAAAGGTGGGAATTTAAGGAGATGGGACCTGGATAAACTGACTAAACCAGAGGTTTTAAAGAGTTTCAGGAAGAGCATAAGGGAACAATTGACAGGAATGGGGGAAAGAAATACAGTAGAAGAAGAATGGGTAGCATTGATAGATGAAATAGTGAAGGCAGCAGAGGATCAGGTAGGTAAAAATACGAGGGCTAGTAGAAATCCTTGGGTAACAGAAGAAATATTGCATTTAATTGATGAAAGGAGAAAATATAAAAATGCAGTAAATGAAGCAGGCAAAAAGGAATACAAACGTCTCAAAAATGAGATCGACAGGAAGTGCAAAATGGCTAAGCAGGGATGGCCAGAGGACAAATGTAAGGATGTAGAGGCTTATCTCACTAGGGATAAGGTAGATACTGCCTACAGGAAAATTAAAGAGACCTTTGGAGAAAAGAGAACCACTTGCATGAATATCAAGAGCTCAGATGGAAACCCAGTTCCAAGCAAAGAAGGAAAAGCAGAAAGGTGGAAGGAGTATATAGAGAGTCTATACAAGGGCAATGTTCTTGAGGACAATATTATGGAAATAGAAGAGGATATAGATGAAGATGAAATGGGAGATATGATGCTGCGTGAAGAGTTTGACAGAGCACTGAAAGACCTGAGTCGAAACAAGGCCCCGGGAGTAGACAACATTCCATTAGAACTACTGACGGCCTTGGGGGAGTCATTCCTGACAAAACTCTACCATCTGGTGAGCAAGATGTATGAGACAGGCGAAATACCCTCAGACTTCAAGAAGAATATAATAATTACAATCCCAAAGAAATCAGCTGTTGACAGATGTGAAAATTACCGAACTATCAGTTTCATAAGTCACAGCTGCAAAATACTAACGCGAATTCATTACAGACGAATGGAAAAACTGGTAGATGCGAACCTCGGGGAAGATCAGTTAGGATTCCGTGGAAATGTTGGAACGCGTGAGGCAATACTGACGTTACGACTTATCTTAGACGAAAGATTAAGGAAAGGCAAACCTACGTTTCTAGCATTTGTAGACTTAGAGAAAGCTTTTGACAATGTTGACTGGAATACTCTCTTTCAAATCCTGAAGATGTCAGGGGTGAAATACAGGGAGCGAAAGGCTATTTACAATTTGTACAGAAACCAGAAGGCAGTTATAAAACTCGAGGGACATGAAAGAGAAGCAGTGGTTCGGAAGGGAGTGAGAGAGGGTTGTAGCCTCTCCCCGATGATATTCAATCTGTATATTGAGCAAGCAGTAAAGGAAACAAAAGAAAAAGTCGGAGTAGGTATTAAAATCCATGGAGAAGAAATGAAAACTTTGAGGTTCGTCGTTGTAATTCTGTCAGAGACAGCAAAGGACTTGGAAGAGCAGTTGAACGGAATGGACAGTGTCTTGAAAGGAGGATATAAGACGAACATCAACAAAAGCAAAACGAGGATAATGGAATGTAGTCGAATTAAGTCGTGTGATGCTGAGGGAATTAGATTAGGAAATGAGGCACTTAAAGTAGTAAAGGAGTTTTGCTATTTGGGGAGCAAAATAACTGATGATTGTCGAAGTAGAGAGGATATAAAATGTAGGCTGGCAATGGCAAGGAAAGTGTTTCTGAAGAAGAGAAATTTGTTAACATCGAGTATAGATTTAAGTGTCAGGAAGACGTTTCTGAATGTATTTGTATGGAGTGTAGCCATGTATGGAAGTGAAACATGGACGATAAATAGTTTGGACAAGAAGAGAATAGAAGCTTTCGAAATGTGGTGCTACAGAAGAATGCTGAAGATGTGATGGATAGATCACATAACTAATGAGGAGGTACTGAATAGAATTGGGGAGAAGAGGAGTTTGTGGCACAGCTTGACTAGAAGAAGGGATCGGTTGGTAGGACATGTTCTGAGGCATCAAGGGATCACCAATTTAGTATTGGAGGGCAGAGTGGAGGGTAAAAATTGTAGAGGGAGACCAAGAGATGAATACACTAAGCAGATTCAGAAGGATGTAGGCTGCAGTACGTACTGGGAGATGAAGAAGCTTGCACAGGATAGAGTAGCATGGAGAGCTGCATCAAACCAGTCTCAGGACTGAAGACCACAACAACAACAACAACATCAACATAATGACAAAATGTGCAAAATTTTTGTTTAATTATGTCTCAAGCAGTAAATGATGCGTTGTATTATATGTACCTGTGTATTTTCTCTTACGTTGTACAATACAGCTGCGTCCACACTGTGCGCGCTGACCTGAGCTGCGCCGGGCACAATCAAGCAAAGACGTTCGGCGCAGGGCGGTGCAACGCAGTCGGTGTGGGCGTCAAACGGCGCCGCCTGTGCAGCAGATCCCTCACTGTGTCGGTGCATCAAAGGAGGAGGAGGAGGAGCAGGAGGTGGAGGAAGAAAAGATAAGTGTTTCATGTCCCATCGAGAATGAGACCATTAGAGACGGAGCACAAGCTCGGATTAGGGATGGATTAGAAAGGAAATCATCTGAGCCCTTTCAGAGGAAACATTCCGGCATTTGCCTGAAGCGATATAGGAAATCACGGAAATCCTAAATCGTGATGGCCGGACGCGGGTTTGAACCGTCCTCCTCCCGCATGCGAGTCCAGTGTGCTAACCACTGCACCATCCCGCTCGGTGGCAAGTCAGAGGAAATGGTTCGTTTGTGCGCGGCTCGTATTGGACGACGTTACTCGTGTTTCCTTGTCACTGACGCGCGCTTGCACACTGCACCACTGCTGCGCACGTACGAACACAATGACCATTCTGCACCGTTCTGCGCTGCTATGCGGCCAGAGGTTCTGCGCTGCCTTAAACACAGTGTGTATCTGAACATTACGGGTTAATTTTTCCTACTCATTCACATTAAGTTACATTTTTGTACATTAAGAGCCAGCTGCCATTCATCACATCACCAAAAAACGTTTTCTAGGTCATCTTGTATCAACCTGTGGTAACTTATCTTTGACGCCTTCCTGTACACCACAGCAGCATCAGCGAACAACAGCAGATTGCTGCCCACCCTGTCTGCCACATCATTTATGTATACAGAAAACAGCAACGGCCCTATGGCACTTCTGTGGGGCCACCTGATGTTACCCTTGTCTCCGATGAAAACCTGCCGTCGAGGACAACACATTGGGTTCCATTACTTAAGAAGTCTTCGAGTCAGTCACATATCTAGGAGCCTATTCCGTACGCACGTAACAGTCTGCAGTGGGGTACCGTGTCGGATGCTTTTCGCAAGTCTAGAAATATGGAATCTGCCTGTTGCCCTTCATCCATAGTTCGCATGTGAGAAAATACACTCCTGGAAATTGAAATAAGAACACCGTGAATTCATTGTCCCAGGAAGGGGAAACTTTATTGACACATTCCTGGGGTCAGATACATCACATGATCACACTGACAGAACCACAGGCACATAGACACAGGCAACTGAGCATGCACAATGTCGGCACTAGTACAGTGTATATCCACCTTTCGCAGCAATGCAGGCTGCTATTCTCCCATGGAGACGATCGTAGAGATGCTGGATGTAGTCCTGTGGAACGGCTTGCCATGCCATTTCCACCTGGCGCCTCAGTTGGACCAGCGTTCGTGCTGGACGTGCAGACCGCGTGAGACGACGCTTCATCCAGTCCCAAACATGCTCAATGGGGGACAGATCCGGAGATCTTGCTGGCCAGGGTAGTTGACTTACACCTTCTAGACCACGTTGGGTGGCACGGGATACATGCGGACGTGCATTGTCCTGTTGGAACAGCAAGTTCCCTTGCCGGTCTAGGAATGGTAGAACGATGGGTTCGATGACGGTTTGGATGTACCGTGCACTATTCAGTGTCCCCTCGACGATCACCAGTGGTGTACGGCCAGTGTAGGAGATCGCTCCCCACACCATGATGCCGGGTGTTGGCCCTGTGTGCCTCGGTCGTATGCAGTCCTGATTGTGGCGCTCACCTGCACGGCGCCAAACACGCATACGACCATCATTGGCACCAAGGCAGAAGCGACTCTCATCGCTGAAGACGACACGTCTCCATTCGTCCCTCCATTCACGCCTGTCGCGACACCACTGGAGGCGGGCTGCACGATGTTGGGGCGTGAGCGGAAGACGGCCTAACGGTGTGCGGGACCGTAGCCCAGCTTCATGGAGACGGTTGCGAATGGTCCTCGCCGATACCCCAGGAGCAACAGTGTCCCTAATTTGCTGGGAAGTGGCGGTGCGGTCCCCTACGGCACTGCGTAGGATCCTACGGTCTTGGCGTGCATCCGTGCGTCGCTGCGGTCCGGTCGCAGGTCGACGGGCACGTGCACCTTCCGCCGACCACTGGCGACGACATCGATGTACTGTGGAGACCTCACGCCCCACGTGTTGAGCAATTCGGCGGTACGTCCACCCGGCCTCCCGCATGCCCACTATACGCCCTCGCTCAAAGTCCGTCAACTGCACATACGGTTCACGTCCACGCTGTCGCGGCATGCTACCAGTGTTAAAGACTGCGATGGAGCTCCGTATGCCACGGCAAACTGGCTGACACTGACGGCGGCGGTGCACAAATGCTGCGCAGCTAGCGCCATTCGACGGCCAACACCGCGGTTCCTGGTGTGTCCGCTGTGCCGTGCGTGTGATCATTGCTTGTACAGCCCTCTCGCAGTGTCCGGAGCAAGTATGGTGAGTCTGACACACCGGTGTCAATGTGTTCTTTTTTCCATTTCCAGGAGTGTAGCAAGCTAGATTTCGTCCGAGTGATGCTTTCTAAGGCGCTGTTGATTCGTGGCCATGAGCTTTTCGGTCTCCAGGAAATTTTTTATATTCGAACTCAGAAAATGCTCTAGAATTCTGCAACAAATAGACGTTAAGGATATTGGTTTGTTATTTTGCGAGTGCATTCTTTTACCCTTCTTATATACAGGAGTCACCTGCGCTTTTTCCAGTTGCTTGGCACTTTGCGCTGGTTGAAAGATTCGCGATAAATGCAAACTAAGTAAGGGGCCAATGACGTAGAGTACTGTTTGTAAAACCGAATTGGAATTCCATCCGGACCTATCGACTTAATTTTTTTCAACTCTTTCAGTTATTTCTCTGTGCCAGAGATGCTTATTACTATGTCATCCATACAGGACTCCGTGCGATGGTCAAAGGACGGTGCCTTTGTACGATTCTCCTGCGTAAACGATATCTTAAATGTGGAGTTTAAAATTTCGGCCTTCCTTTCGCTATCTTCTACTGCCAAACCAGACTAGTTAACAAGTGGCTTGATGGAAGCCTTAGACCCGCTTACAGATTATACATTTTGCAACAAGACAATCTATTTCCTACAGAACACCTGTAGAACTAAATCGGACGTCAACTCCGTCTCGCTGTAGGAGTTCCATTTGTTACCAGTATCTGGGATATCAGGAACCAGATGCATCATTTATGGCCAATTTGCCTTAGGACAGGGGCCGCTGGGCTTCTCGACCAAATCAGTGCTGATGGGGGGCGGAGGGGGGGGGGGTTGGTGTGCAGCGTTGGGCTTATACTGTTACAACTTGTCGTTTTTTTGTGTGATATGTTACAATACAGCATCACCGGTCTATTGCGGTCTAACTGTGTTGGTGAGGCAGTAAATTTATCCACAGGGCAGTGACCGCGTCACTGCAATTCACTTTGGAGGTGTGGCGGTGGGACTTGTAGTCCCGTACCACCCTCTGACGGTGACAGTACTACATGAGTCAGGCAGAAAAATTCAGCCTAACGTGGGCAGGTATGATTGGAAAGTATTGGACGTAGAATGGGGGCTAGACCCTCCAAAGGATGCGTCCGTGGTGGGCGTGCCAGACCTATCGTTAGCCATGGTCGGAATCCGGTTCCTCTAGGATGGTTAGGGGAACCGGATGTCGATGCCAGCGGCGTGGAAGTGTGGTCCTAACGTGGCGTAACCCATGGACAGTGTCCCGCAAGGCATCCACTTTCTCATAGAGCCGCCGCGCGTTGTTGCGTATGGTCGTCTTTAGGGGGACGATATCCGCTTCCTCGTGGAGAGTCACAATTCTCGTGAGTGGCGGGGCGTGCAGGCTCCACCTGAGCACCTTGTTCTGCAGGCGCTGCAATGTCCGCATCCTGCTGACACTAATCGTGGCCCATGCAGCAGATCCATACGTGAGGGCAGGCAGGATAACTGTTCGGTAAATGCGGAGCTTGGTATGCAGGTTAAGTTCCCTACTGCGAAAGAGCGGGTACAAAGCCCTGGTTAGCTTTTGCCTCTTTTTGGTGACATACTCCGCATGACAGTGGAAGAGCAACTTGTGGTCCATCTGGACCCCGAGATAGGTGGTTGTCGGGGACCAGGGCACCTGCACACCTGCAATCGAGATATTGCGGCGGAGGACTGGGCGCCGTTTCGTGAAGTAAACTGCCGTAGTTTTGGCGGCATTGAGAGCTATTTTGTTTGTCCGGCACCAGGTGATACTGGCGTCCACCTGTCGTCGGAGGCGGGCGACGACGGCGTCAGTAATGCCGCCAGTGGTGTATAGTGCTGTGTCGTCAGCGTATTGTGCAAGGTGGCACTCGGGGATGACCGGCATGTCATTGACATAGATATTAAAAAGGATGGGAGATAGCACCGGTTCTTGCGGAGTGCCTGCCGACAATTGGCGAATGCCAGAACGCATTCCCCGTTGAGCCACTAGGAAAGTCCTACCACGGAGGAAGTCATCCACGATCTTGACATAAATATCCGGTATAGGGGTCTGTGTCAGCATCTTGTGTTCGAGGTTGTCTTGCTAGGTCTTGTCGTAGGCGTTTTGCAAGTCCAGAAAAACGGCAGCTGTCGACTTGGCAGTGTTGAAGCCTTTGCTGATGTGTTCAGTGATCCGTAGGACCTGAAGTTCAGCAGAGAGGTGCTAAGTGAATCCAAACTGTTCGGGACGGATCGTCCCAGCTGCCGCAAGAGATTGGGAAAGTCGGTGAAGGATCACAGATTCAAGGACCTTCGCCATAGTGTTTAGGAGGCTGATGGGCCTGTTGTTGGTGGGGACTGTAGGGTCCTTGAACCTCTTGGGGATCGCAATCACCTTGGCTTGTTTCCACTGAGGGGGGAAAAGGCCAGATGTGAGACAACAGTTTAAAATCTTGGTGAACAAGATGAGTGGTGAGCGGGGAAGGTGGCAAAGATGTTCATTTAAAATTGCGTCCAATCCAGGGGCCGACCGGCCACGTTTCCGTCGAAGGATGCGCTGGATTTCTGCCATGGACGTAAGAAGGGGAGCAGACTGGGGTGGGCGGTTGTGGAAAGCAGCAACAGCTGTCAGGACTTCATGTTCTTCCTGTAGTTCATTCGGAGAAAGGCCCTGGACCAGAGGGCGGTTTTGGGCCTCAAACGCATCTGCCAGCGTTTCCACAATTTGCAGGGTATCATACGACAAGCCCGCTGCTGTGCGAATAGGATGGGCAGTTGCTGGATTAGAACGCTGCAGGGTGCGAATGACAGCCCAGTCAGATTTTTGGTAGAGTAGGAAAGTGGACATCCTGTCCTCCCACTGTTCAGACCTCCATTTGGCGAGCCGGTGGCTGAATTCGCGTTGGAGGCGTCTCATTTGGCTTTTGTCCTGAGGGTCACGAAACTGCTTCCACCTCTGGCGGTAGCGGTTCTTTTGCACCTTCAGCTCTCTTAACAGAGGGGGCAAGTCGTCCAGGGGTGTTAAATTTCGAGGTGCAGTGGAGGTGGAGAGTTTCACTGCTTTCTGTATTTTGGCGGTAAGGTAATCCACAGCACGGACTATATTGGCCGGTGTTGTTAAATCGTGGTCGTGTCGAGTGGTGTTATTAAGTACCCTGGCAAACTTTTCCCAATTGGTGAGGGTCGCAGTGGAACGAACATCAAATGAAAGGGCAGCGTTGGTGAGGTGCAAGAGTACTGGCTCATGGTCAGAGGCCAGTTCGTGGAGAACATCCAGTGAAAACTGAGCGGTGATGTTTTTGAAGATGGCCACATCCAGAACATCTGGCTGGCAGTTAGTATGGACTGGGATATGGGTAGGTTCGTGGAGGCCATAGACTGATAGTGCTAAAGTATCCTCCAGGTCAAGGAGGAGCCGGCCTTTGGGGTTAGACACGCGAGAATGCCAAGCTGGGTGCTTGGCATTGAGATCTGCCCCAATGATGAGCCTGTCGAAGGATGACAATGTGCGGAGGTCTGCTTCCAGCAGTGGCTTGTTTGGGCTCAAATACGCTGCTGCAAAGGTAATGGTACCAAGGCATGTGGAGATGGTAACCTCTGTGGCCTCTATGTGTTCCATTGGCTGGAGAGTCTCTTGGGTATGGACAAGAGCTTTGTTGAGGAATACAGCTGTGCCTCCACCACGGTGGTCGAGGGACCAGTAAAACATCCACACAATAGTCATGGAGGAAGGTGTTCAATTCCGTCTTCATACGTTTTATGCCACTGGCATTAAAAATGCAAGTGACAAGATCCCGAGGGGGCTGGTGGTGGTGTAGAGGTCCATTCGCCATTACAACAATATTTGACTAAGCCCTTCCACTAGGGCGATGACCTTGGAGAGCCCGTCCTCCGACTGACGGATTTTTTGTGCAGTGTCACGAATAACAACTCGGATGTGGGGTTTCGTGAAAAAGGAGATGACCTGGAGGATTTCGCACATGTCTGCCCGAAAGGACGCACCACTGGGGGAGGGTCCCGGGTGGTCTGCTTGCCCCTACGGCGCGCAGGTGCAGGTGTAGTAGTAAGCAGAGTGGGGGTAGGGGCAGAGGGCTGAGATAGAGCCACAGATGGACTGGAGGGAGCTGCAGCTGGCTCCTGTAGTTGGTGAGCAGTGGGAGCCGTCACGGAAGACAGACAATGAGGAGGAGACCGGGCTGCAGCAGCAAAGGATGTCGTGGGAGTCTGGGCAGGAAGGGGCACAAGAGCCACCGAACCATCTGGTGCCTGAGTGGCTGGTACCAGAGTGGCTGCTGAGGACAGTGCACCAGGCTGACCCCGCGAAACAGGATAGTTGGTCATGTCCCGTAGCAGTGGGGGAGGTCGATTTTTCTTGGTTTCTTTTTGGGCGGACGAGAAGACTTCTGTGCCTTCTGATAAACAGGGCACCCCCTCCAGGATGCCATGTGGTGGGATCGTGTGTCGTTCCCAAACATGTGGCACAGGTAGGTTTCTCCAAAGCAGGGAGTGTGCAGTTCTCCACTAAATGTGGGCCAACACACTTAACACACCGCAACGGCAGGGAGCAGTAATTTCCAGTATGTCGTAAACGTTGGTATTTGCGACAGATGGCTGGCCCGTTGCGGCCCTCGTACGATTCAGTCCGGACTTTCGTGTACAGAAGATACCGGATTTGGTAAATCCGCTCTATGTCCTCCCTCCGGGAAAGGGAGACGACGTGGTTAGGGCAGGGGATCAATGCCCTGGTCTCAGGATGCCTCTTGCTATACTGGTGGACCAAAGGATCTTCGAAATCGAGTCGAAGCAGTTCCTCCTTGACATCCTCTGCCGTAACCTCTGGTGGCAAGTCCTTGATGACGATTTTGGTGCGGCGATTACCCGACGTCTGGTGGGTAAAGTAAGGCATCGCCTTTGATTTTACGAAATCGAGAATGGTAAGATAGTCGTCCCTACTGTCAAGTAGGTATTTCACATGATCTTTTTGGTAAACAGCTCTCAATTGGCCGACAATGAGCCGCTGGAGCTCAGTGTTCAGTTTTGTATAAAAATGGTTCAAATGGCTCTGAGCACTATGGGACTTAACATCTGAGGTCACCAGGCCCCTAGAACTTAGAACTACTTAAACCTAACTAACCTAAGGACATCACACACATCCATGCCCGAGGCAGGAATCGAACCTGCGACCGTAACGGTCGCGCGATTCCAGACTGTAGCGCCTAGAACCGCTCGGCCACCCTGGCTGGCTCAGTTTTGTATAATTAGTGACATTATATACGACAATGGGGGGTATCTTCTCTTTCTTCAGAGGGCTTGACGGGATCTCTTGAGAAGGAGGGTTGGGAGCATGAGCCATTTCCTCATCCACAGGACAATCCGGTGCGGCGTCCCCCGGCAGGGGGGTATCGGAACAGGATCCGCTGCCACCACAGCCCGCGTGGGCGGAGGAGCGTCTGGAGCGACGGCCAGAGGACTTTCCGACTGGGTCAGGGTGTCCAGAAGACTCGCCACGGTGGCGGGACGGCGTAGAAAGAGGTGCAGGTACAGCCGGGTGGTGGTCAGACAGAGCCGATGTGTTCGCCGCCTCACTACGAGAAAGATCAATTACTAGGCGGTCAGGTGAATCGTCGGACGACGACGACGACGCGGATGAACGGACCCTGACACGGGACGGTGGACAGTCTTCATGATGATCGGCTTCAGTGCCGGTGGTGTCCACCGGCGATTTGTGGCGGTTGGCGCGATTCAAGCGATCCTTCGCCCGTTGCGAGGTGGGCGGAGCATTGTGCGCGACGGGAGGCCGGGACGAGCGGCGTTTCCGACGCGGTTCTCCCCGAAGGGCGGCGGTGCAAGAGTCGGAGGGTCGCGAAGGCTGCTCCGCGAGCTTCTCCACAGTGGACACGGGTCCGCCTGACATGGCCAGGGGCCCGGCACGAGAGGACTTCTTCTTCTTCTGTAGTGGTCAATCCAAGGATTGGTTTGCAACAGCTACAATGGCAGCCTGTCTCCATTCTGTGCGTCTTTCAGCTTTTCTCTTCATTTCTTTATAGGTGTTACATCCCACATCTTTCACGATTTGATCCATGTACCTCAGTCGTGGTCTTCCTCTTGGTATTTTTCCCTCGACATATCCCTCTATGATTGTGTTCAGGAGTCCTTTATGTCTTAATAGATGGCCTGTAAATTGCACTCTTCTTTTAACAATGAAACTCCAGAAGCTTCTCTTCTCACCTGCTCTTTCCAGAACCACTTCGTTTGTGACCTTGTCGATCCATTTTATTTTGAGCATGCGTCTATAGCACCACATTTCAAAAGAATTTAGCTTCTGGTCTTCCTCTGTCCCGAGAGTCCATGTTTCACACCCATAGCATGCCACACTCCACACATATGATTTCAAAAATCTTTTCCTGATTTCAAGGCTGATGCTCTTAGATGTTAATATGTTTTTCTTCTTGTTAAACGCAGCCTTTGCTTGAGCTATTCTACTTCTCACTTCTGCCTTGCTCCTTCCATCCCTGGTAATATTACTGCCCAGATAAGTAAATTTATCAACTTGTTCAAGCAGTTCATTGCCTACATGAACTTGGACTTTCACTTGATCTTCTTTGTCGCATGCCATTACTTTTGTTTTTGCTTTATTAATTCTCATATTATATTCTTCACCCATAACTTTATCCACTCTATTCAGTAGGACTACAAGATCTTCTTCACTTTCAGCCAGGACAGCTATATCATCGGCATATCTTATCATATCTATTCGTTGGCCATGAATTACTACACCTGTCTGTGAATTTTCCCTTACTTTTTTCAGCACCTCTTCAATGTATACGTTAAAGATAACAGGGGATAGTGCACAACCTTGTCGGACACCTTTCCGTATCTGCACCTCTTCTTGTTTTGTCCGTCCACGGATAACTGCTGTCTCGTTTTTGTACAGGTTCCATATCATTTTTCTATCTTTATGGTCTATTCCTACTTTTTTGAGTACCTCAAACATCTTATCCCATTTAACATTATCAAAGGCTTTCTCTACATCTACGAAAGCTATGTATGTTTTCAGGTTCTTATCTAGTCGTTTCTCTATTATTAGTTTTAGAGCAAATATTGCTTCTCTGGTTCCTCTATCTTTCCGGAATCCAAACTGGTCTTCGGAGAGTGTAGCTTAGACTTTTTGTTCTAAGCGTTTTAGGATAATTGAGGTTAATATTTTAGAGGCGTGAGTAACTAGGCTGAGCGTCCTATAATTTTCACATCTTGTAGCATTTGCCTTCTTTGGAATGGGGATCATAATGTTTTTCTCAAAGTCTGTAGGAATTTTACCCTGCTCGTACATGTTGAAAACAAGATTATACAACTCCTGATTCAGTTTTGCTCCTCCAGATTTCAGAAGTTCGGCTGGGATATTGTCTATACCAGGCGATACACCAAAACGAGAGGACTACGCACACCAAAAACTTTCCAGCTATCCTCGGGTAATAACTACTAAGACACCAACGCCGAAATAGCAGGTATACCAACGCCGTTAAGCAGTGCAACATCTACAACGACACGACACGATAACGCACTCGTATTAGATAACACTTTCAGAGATCCAACCTGAAGCACGAACTTGTCGTAAGTGCGACGGACAATCAATGAGACGAGAAATGTAAAATACCTGCGCGAGAGATAGATACTCTCTGGAATTTAAGCATCTCCGTGAGAACTCGATAACAAAGATACAGGTATACAGACTGTATTAAGCTACGGCAAAGAGATAATCATTCCATGTTGGTCATTGGAAGAGAGATGTTCTATGTTGTATTGAGAAGAGATTGTTGGAAGCCGCCATTACGGCAGTAATCTATGTTTTATGGTATTGAAAAAAATAAAAACATATAAAAGTGCAAAAGGAGTCTCAGGTGTGTAGAGTTCATAACCCTCAATCATTTCAAAAGAAATATTCGGTGATTGTAAAGACGCAAGTCGTTCGGAAGTGTTGTGTGATTTGATGGTGCGAACCTGCAGTTTTACACGGTTTTGGGATTCGTCTTGAATATTTCTCCGAAGACCTAAATAATTTCACGAACTAAAGTTGGACACCATATTCCATACACATGGCACAGCATAGCGCTTGGCTGTACCGATCGATTTCCGTAGAGCGACAAATTATCTTTAGCGATTTCAGGTGGAGAAGTTCTAGCGAGGAGACAGCGAGATCTACTGCTGCGAAACGCATATGGTATTACCGTATTCTTTAACTTACGGAGAACAGTAAGCAATATAGACTTCATAACCACCGCAAACATAATTAAAAAGACTCAACTTAAATAAAAGGATCAAACAGTAAAAAGGAGTCGCTAAACCAAACCATAAATAAAAATCAATTAATAATAATACGCAATCACATTAATAAAACGCTCATTAAATAATAGACAGAAAAAAATAAGAACTTTAAACTGTGAAGTTCCTTGTAAATTTGCCTTGATTTTGTATTCACTAAAATACCATCACAAACTCTCTCAACTCATGAAGTTTCTTTTCACTTCCTCCTCCCCTTTTCAGTGCTTCACTTTTGTCAGTCAGCGTATTTTTGACATGCTTGAGAGACGCTATAGAAATCAATACTATACACGAACCACGAATTTCTATGTGATTTGTGTAGAAGAGAGAGACTGTAAAGCGATTTCCTACCACCGAGGAGAACAGGGCTCTGTGTTGGTCACCTAAAAGCAGTACCTGCTACAACGTCGGAACTTTGGACTTCAAACATCAGATGGCAACTGATTTAGATCAGAGTACAGCTCATGTTATTGTGTGGTTCAACTGCAATGTTGTCTAATTTAAAGGCGCAAATAAACAACGGGCGATATTAATTTGCGTACAGTCTGTACCTATATCTTGCGGCACTCATTTCAATTACTCGTTACAAGCGGAATCAGGATTTTGTATCCCACCGCTATTTCATGAACTGGTAAACTGGGCCCTTTATCTGGGAACACTCAAGGCACGTCATTTCCACATCTCACATGGATATCCCCTCCTACCAACGAGATATTTAGCAAAACATGTGTACCGGTTCTTCAAATGTGCCTTCTCAATTGCTATTTGTAGCTTTCGATAGTGTCCGTGTGTCGGTAAGTCCGATGAGTCGAACTGAAAGCTTGCGTTTAGCCGCTAAATAGGCCATACTGAATGGATAGCAGAAACTGACATTTCAGTTACAGTTCCCAAAATTTTTCTAAAATATATAAATAGAACAACAGATCTGTTTAGAAACAGCCAGCGTTCAACCCTTTCCAGATATCATTTGACAATATATGTTATTTCTCACGTCAACATTCATTTTTCGCAACACATACTAATCATATAGAGATGAATGAGGTACCTACTGTTAGAAAGGTTTTTTAACTGGCTTCTAAAATTGCATAACGAGTTTGTGCTGAAATTTACTATTTGTGGAAAATCTTAAAAGAGACTTTTAACTATCATAGGAGTAAGGGTATCATGGATGCCCAGCTCCATACCTATATTTTACAAAGCCAACTTATTACTCACGAAGAAGAGACTCTCTTTTCATATTACCTTATTACAAATACAATTTCATTTGTTTTAAGGTACTTATTAACTGTACAATTTGTATACATCTTTGTCAATGCATAACCCCGAAATAGCACAGACAGTATTTACAGCCAACGCCATTAATGCCGAAAATGTGAAGGAATTTATGGACACATCAATACTGGATCCAAAAATTGATGACTGCACGAAAATAAATGATGAAATTGTGAAGAACATTGTGGAGGGAAATGAAAAGATTTACTACAGTTGTGACTCTGTATAGCCTGACGAGAGGTGTAACAACCAGTTGTATCCTGCAGAATTGTTACATACATTAGATCCGTCAGAATTATTGCCACATAAACTTCATTAAAGAGAAACTCTGTTGCGATGTTGATAAGAAACCTGAACGGTAAACAGGACTTATTCAATGGAACACGCACAGTTGTCGCAAAACTCAGTGGAAATACAATTAAAGCTCAGCTGACTGACACTGGGAAAAATGTTCTACTACCACGGCTAAACTTAACACCATCTCATCCAAGCATGCCTTTTTTAGTATTGACAACAACAAATTTGTCTATTAAAATGGCGTTTCCGATCAATATAAACAAGTCACAGGGACAAACGCTTCAAAGAGTAGGATTGTGTTTATCAAATCCCGTCTTTATTCACGGATAAATGGGTGTAGCTTTTTCAAGGGTAACTAAACCAACTAACATTTTTGCATCCCTTAAAGAAAAATGAAAAACAAAAAGTACACGAAAATTACATTCTTACGTCAAATAACGTTTAGCCTGAAATGCTCTGTAAAGAATTTTGTTCAAATTATGTGCAAGGAAATGTATACACAAAGTTCTTCGTCTTTCGTCATTCGGTTCACTTTTAAAGATATTTTCATTCCCACATTTACCCTTATCCCAACGGCTACACTTATTCCAAATACTGCCATTATTTAAAACTATGAAAATGCGTAAGTTTCGCACAAGTCCCCTAGTATCTCTCCAGTCTACCACTTCTTTAGCATCAAGTATCTGCGAGTAGAAAAACTGTTGCGAGTACCAGCTCAACACGTCAACGCACAATGCCAGACCAATTTCCGCTAACAATACTTTGTCGACAGACGCATGTCACTGAATGCAACCCTTCTGTAATTATTACATTCACTACCACTCAAATGTAATACGAGTCAGATTCTTTCCTTCAGAAGTGATCAGAGGGTCGTTGGCATAAAATAACCCCCTTTGTATCTCGAAAGACAATACATAAAGCCACACGCCCGTCGTTTGCTCTGCAAACAGCCGGAGGCAGCTAACAGTGATGGGGGTTGCGGAAGACGAATAGCAAAGTGTCAGAGATACTTTCCTTCTGCTTTACATTTCAGTTAAACTGACATTTCTGATGATGTTGTAAGTTATAAATAGAAGCAAGAAAGCCGCGCAAGGTTCACAGTCAATCATGAAGATATAATCGAAAGTTTTCCAGTGCTTTTGAAATTGTTGCATGTGATCACAGTGAACACGCTTATCGATCATAGGGACCATCATATGATTCATTAATATGGTGAATGATGAGCTGCCTAGTAATTACTGGTAATCATACAAAACACGTTTTGTTCTGATTTTTGTTGATTTCCAAAAATAAGAGAAATGGAAAAAAACATAAAAAAGTCCGATAAAGTAGCAGGTGCACAATAAACAACTACACCTACTAAAATGCTGTATACACGTGAATCGTCTTGGTGCTAGTAGGAAGATGGGCATCAACAGTACGAAACCTTTTCCCCCAGGTTATTCGCGTTGGTTTCAGAGCACTTCATCTTGAATGTGACAAAAAAGGGTAACTCAACTGTACTATAACGAAAATGACGACGAATTTAGGATGACATCATAGAATGTATTTTATGTCCCAATTTTACAAAATGCTAGCTCCTCAAGTGCGGTACAGGTAAGTCGACGTCATTTTCGTCGTGTGGAGCTATAGTGAGGAACATCTGGCTGACTTTCTCAGGCATCTAGACGGTCTCCATGCCAAAATAAAACTTGCTATGGAGGTAGAAAAGTTACATACATTTTCTGGGTACCTTTACTAGCCAACATCACACTATGAGCGCAAATAAACTCTTTTGATTTGAGTTGATTGCAGATGGTTTCCTTACACATACGTCACTTTACAAACGCTTTTTTTTCTAGCGCAGTCAGACCTTACATGGCAACGTTTTCGCTTTTCTTGTCTCTCTGGAATATCTTCAGGAGTGATATGGGTATTAGTATTCCTGGTTGCTGTGTACTTCTCAGCAAATTCCTCCCCCAGCTGCAGTATGAAGTCCCTGCGTTTCATCTTTTTCTAGGACATTGTACAATAAATAGGAAGTGCAGGGAAGTTAGGGAGAAATGGCTGCACGAAAAATTTGATGAAATAGAAAAAGAAAACTTACTCAGCATATAGAAAAGTCAAAACAACCTTCGGTGGAATTAAAAACAAAGGTGATAACATTAAGGGAGCAATGGGAATTTCACTGTTAAACACAGAGGAGAGAGCTGATAAGTGGAAAGAGTACACTGAAGGTCTCTATAAGGAGGAAGACTGGTCTGATGACGTGATAGAAGAATAAACAGGTGTAGATTTAGGAAAGATAGTGGATCCAATATTAGAATCAGAATTTAAAAGAGCTTTGCAAGATTTGAGATCAAATAAGACAGAAGGGATAAATAACATTCCATCAGAATTTCTAAAATCATTGGGGGAAGTGGAAACAAAACGACTATTCACGTTAGTGTGTAGAATGTATGAGTCTGGTGATATATCATCTGACTTTCCGGAAAACTTCATCAACATAATTCCGAAGATGCAAGAGCTGGCAAGTGCGAGAATTATCGCACAATTATCGCACAATCAGTTTAGCGGCTCATGCATCCAAGTTGCTGATAAGAATAATGTACAGCAGAATGGAAAAGAAAGTTGAGGATGTGTTAGATGACAATCAGTTTGGCTTTAGAAAAGGCATCAGAGAGGCAGTTCTGACATAGCGGTTGATAATGGAATCGAGACTAAATAAAAATCAAGGCAAGGTCATAGGATTTGTCGACCTGAAAAAAGTGTTCGACAGTGTCAAATTGTGCAAGATATTCGAAATTCTGAGAAAAATAGGGATCACCTATAGGAAAAGACGGGTAATATACAATATTTACAAGAGCCAAGAGGGGACAATGAGAGTGGAAGACCAAGAACGAAGTGCTCCGATTTAAAAGGGTGTAAGACAGGAATACAGTCTGTCACACATACTGTTCAACCTATACATCGAAGAAGCAGTGACGGAAATAAAAGACAGTTCAAGAGCGGAATTAAAATTCAAGGTGAAAGAATATCAATGATAAGATTAGCTGAAGGCATTGCTATCCTCATCGGTAGTGAAGAAGAATTACAGGATCTGCTGATTAGGATGAACACTCTAATGAGTACAGAATATGGAATGAGTGTAAATCGAAAAAAGACGAAAGTAATGAGAAGCAGCAGAAATAAGAACAACGAGAAACTTAACATCAGGATTGGTGATCACGAAGTAGATGAAGTTAAGGAATTCTGCTACCTAGACTGCAAAATAACCTTCGACGGGCGGAGTGAGGAGAACATCAAAAGCAAACTAGCACTGGCAAAAAGGGCTTTCCTGGACAAAATAAGTCCACTAGTATCAAACATAGGCCTTAATTTGAGAGAGGAACTTTCTGAGAATGTGCGTCTGGAGCGCAGCATTGTATGATAGTGAGACAGGGACTTTGGGAAAACCGGAACAGAAGAGAACCAAAGCATCTCAGATGTGGTGCTACAGAAGAATGTTGAAAATTAGGTGGACTGGTAAAGTGAGGAATGAGGAGATTCTCCGCAGAAACGGCGAGGAAAGGAATATATGGAAAACACTGACAAGAAGAAGGGGCAGGATAGTAGGACATCTGTTAAGACATCACGGAATAACTTTCATGGTACTAGAGGAAGCTGTAGAGGGTAAAAACTGTAGAGGAATACGGAGATTGGAATACATCCAGCAAGTAACTGAGGACAGCACATCCAACAAGTAACTGAGGACATAGGTTGCAAGTGTTAACCTGAGGTGAGGTTGGCCGCATCAGACAAGTTGGAAGATAGACGACTAAAAAGAAAGAAACAAAAAAAAGTACCATTTAGCCCAGGAGATCCAGCAAGTTGTAAAGTAAACAGGCCAACGTGAGGATGGTACTTCGATTTGACTCAGAGTCACTGCACATAAAGAGCAGTTATACAATGTAACTGTATCTGGTTTCTTCTTTAAAACTGCCTCATTATTTACATAAGGATGCATAGTGATGAGAATCAGGTCATTCTTCCTGCTCTTTTCCTGATAAACAGTCAATGTCATTTCATTCTTCTTCAACAACACTGTGCTATGTAATTCTTTTGCCTTCTTGACAGTGACTTTTATTTCCCTCATCTTCTGATGAAGTATCTGAAACTAGTGGTTGTGGCTATCTTCCTCAAATGAAAACTGCAGCGGTTCACCCTCAGATTCAAGAGCCAAAATCTCATTCATGGTATTTTCCCTGTGCGTTTCTGTTATTATATGTTACGCCATAATAAATGTGTATGTTGCAATCACTATTTATACAGTTAGAATCTACAACTATTTCAGTGAACAAAGCACTGGCTGTGAGAGTCTTGTGTACACGTCCGAAAGTGTTTCAGACTATCAGGCAGTGACATAAAAGTGAGTTCTGAAAGTGTTGAGCAAACGCAGTCTAAAAATAAACAATAAGCGAAACGAAATATGAGATTACTATAATGGCTGCAGCAGTGGGGTCAGAACTGACCCGTCCGTGGTTCTCAGTAAACCTGGATTTTTCTCTTTCAGAGTTTTCCCGTTAACAAAGTGTGATCGTTAATTAACTTATTTTATACAAAGTCATAAAAACTGAGCAGTCTAGGCAACAATAAAAAATAATGACCAACGAAAGAATTACGGAATGAGCCACTAGCATTCTGACCGCAGTTCTTGTGTTAACGGATCCTGGGTTATTGTGCTGCACTGAACGATCGTCGCAGGTCGCAAGGCGAAAACCACAGCGGTAATGACCTCCGAAAAACCCTCGAATGTTGGTGCGACAAGCAAATATAATGTGTTAACTATAAAGCTGATCCGTCAGCTCCTTGTAGTCCTGAATCGGCATACATTGGAAGGCTTTTGTTTTCTGCTACAGTCAGCGTTACCTAGCTGACAATACTGTGTTCAAATGGTTCAAATGGCTCTGAGCACTATGGGACTTAACTTCCGCGGTCATCAGTCCCCTAGAACTTAGAACTACTTAAACCTAACTAACCTAAGAACATCACACACATCCAAGCCCGAGGCAGCATTCTAACCTGCGACCGTAGCGGTCGCGCGATTCCAGACTGTAGCGCCTAGAACCACTCGGCCACCCAGGCCGGCTGACAATACTGTGTCAGCTAACCATTGTTGCCAGCTGTGTTACTGTGTTGTACTTCAGTCGACTTCTTACTGTTTCCTCTCCTTAATGTACGTAATTGTTATCGTTACAATCGTTATTGAATATGTCAATACATAACATATCAGTTTCGATTGTGAACAACATTTAAGCTATTTATACATCCATGCGTGACTTTTGCTTTCGTGCGGAAGCATGAAGCCTACATCGGGTGCCAGCACGGCGAGAGGTCGGCGTGTCTTACCTCTCCTCACCCTAGGCAGTTTGGGTGGGGTATGGTGGGCAACAGTCAAGTTGAAACCCCACCACTCTCCAGGGCGTCTCTAGACAAGTCTTCGGTCTGGTATCTCACTGACTCGAGTGGAATTATTTTCAGTGATGAGTCCGCCTCGATCTGAGCGTTGATGACCGGCGAAGACTTTTTGGAGGCGCTCTGGACAATGGTGGGATACCAACCTGACTGTCGCACGCCATACGGCCCGACCACCAGGGGTGACGGTCTTGAGTGCCATTTCTTTCCATAACAGGACCCTTTTGGTTGACATCCACGGAACCATTGCAGAATAGTGGTATGTCGACAATATTCTACGCCGCGATTTGTTGACCTTCATGGCAAGTCATCTTGGGCTCAAATTTAAGCAAGATAATGCCCTTCCACGTATGGTGAGAGTTTCTATTTCCTGTCTTCGTGTTCGCCAAATTGTATATTAGACAGCAAAATGGCCGAATCTCTACCCAGTTGAGAACGTTTGTAGCATTATGGCCAGGGCCCTCCAACAATCTCGGGATTTTCATGACCTAACATGACAGTTGGAGAGAATTTGGCACGATATCCCTCAGGAGGACATCGATAAACTCTATCAATCAAAGCCAAGCCAAATAACTGCTTGCCGAAGAGCCAGAGGCGGACCAAGGCGTTACTGGCTTGCTCAGTTTGTAAAGTTCTTTCTCTTGAATAAAGCAACTAATTTCTTCTGAAATTGTAACCATTTGTTTGTCTGTACATGTACATCACATCTAGCTGTTTCCGTCCCATTCGGATAATTGCTTCGTGGTGCATGGTTTCTTTTGTCTTAGATTGTAAACGAGTTGCTCAGTTTCGAGACGTGCACAAGAATGAAACTTTGTAAGTGCCACAAAAACTTATTACATCCCAGAGAATTTATGGTTATCCACACAATACTCTTATAGGTATATTGGATTGATTCTTGCGACCAACAAACAAAAGAAGTAATACTGCACTTGGCGGCCACAGTACTGTCTCACTGCAGCCAGCAACATAGTGTTATATTTGGCTAAACGAGAGTTTTATCGGAATCATCAATAATGGGCCATCGACATGTAAAATCTTTTTACTTCAACCTCTATTCTCTGAACAAATTTTCGTGAATGATCTTTGGCGCTCCTTGAAACAATTTTTCGTCAATTTTTTTTTCTGCTAGCACCAAAGTAGAACAATTATCACAACAGCAGCGTTTTTATTGTCCAACGTTCCAAGTCACAAGAATATCTGCCCGAGGAGGAGCGACGGCCCCGGCGGATTAACGAAGGGTGTCGGTGTGCCGACCATCCTGGATGTGGCTTTTAGGCTGTTTTCCACATCCCCTTTGGTGAATACGGAGGGGCTGGTACCTGAGTCATGCCTCATTTACACGGTTCACAAATATTCAGAAAACTTTCGCTCATTTTCACATAAATAACTGCACACACTCCGTCCCACAGGGGGCTGAGGGGGAGGGACGGGGGTGGCGGGGTGGGGAGAGAATAAGTGGTGATGACAGTAAGAGCATCCGGCCATCCCTTAAATTAAGCATACTAAATCCGTAAGTGACCATGCCAACCCTGCGTCAATATGGGACAAAGCACAAGAGAAAGAAGAAGATTCCAAACCACAATGTTACTGAGAAGTCTAGGGAGAACTTAATAATATTTCACACTATCGACAGTAGTTCTTCCCTTGCACCGCTCGGAAATGGAACTGGAAAGGGTGAAATGATAGTGATGATTTCCATAACACACTGTAAGTGACTTGTGGAGTATAGATGCAGAAGTACATGTCTAGCGGTAATCTCGCCGCTTCACAAAACGGAGATCGAGGCTTCGAATCCTGCCTTTTGCAGGAGCGTCGTTTTATATATGAAATTACTATGCTTGTGTTCTATACCGGCATATTTTGAACGTTTTTGTAACAAGATTGTTAATAACGTGATAAAGAAAGTACACTGATCCATTGGAATAATTAAGATTATTGTATTATTATAACTGTAACTGCCAACATAACTGGTGATTTGGCTATATGAGCGAACCACGCAATATGGCTTAGTGATAAGAGAGTGTACTCCTATCTGGGAGGATGGCTATCCAAATCCCAGTCCGGTCATGCAGACTTAGACTTTCCGTGATTTTCTCAAATCGCAAATCCCTGCGCAAGCCGAAATGGTTCCTACGAAAGCACATGGCCAATTTCATTCCCAGTTTTTCCCAAATTCGAGATTGGTGCTCCATCTGTAATGACATCGTAGTCGACGGTACGTTAAACCTTAATCTTCCCTCCTTCCTCCCTGATATGACCGAGGACCACTGTAACTCCAAACAACAATCACTACACGGGCCTAGGCGTCCATTAGAACGAAATAAAACAAACTTAATCATTACCTGTAATCCACTCATTACAAATATTATCGTACAAAAAACAAAATCAATTCTTTTCCTCTCCGGAATAAGTCTTCGGTAATTTCCAAGATCTCTTGCAAACGATATACATCGAACGCGCAACTGTCGAGGTGCAGTACATCGATTTTTTTTTTTTTTCAGTAGTCTCGTAGAGATCACCGAAGCGGCTACAGTTTCCAATAGTGTTAGTCTCACGTGGCTTGAATTGATTCCCAGGTTGAATACCGTTGGAAATTGTTTAGACTTCTGTTGAGAGTACGATCTGCTTACGAGCCACGGTACTAGAAATTGCGTGACTTATTGTGGAGAGACTTGGTTCAAAAAGTGCAGTTATATTGTAGCAAATGTCAGAAAAGAACAAATATAAGGAAAAATACGTGGTCTGATAATTCGAAACTAACAATACAGAAAGGTATCATCTTGGTTGCTTGCTGGGTTATAGAGCATCATCTTGGTTTCCTGCTATATTTACATACTGGAAAACACAGCGTTGGAAACAGGACTGTCGATTAATACTGTTTGTGACTGTTACGGTTCTGTAGATAAGTGTTTTATGTAGTTGCAACTAATGACAGTGGTCCAGTAGGAGGAGTCAACAAGATTATGGCAATAGATGAGTCACACATAACCACTCGAGAATACGCGAAAGGACGACTTCTCAAGAACGAAACTGGACAGATATGGGTATTCGGAGGCATAGAAAGAGACTCAAGAAAATGTTTCATTGTGAAGGTCTATTCCAGGACTAAAGAAACGTTAGCGCCTCTTATTAAGAACTTCATCTTTCTCAGCCCCAAAGCCATTACGATGGATGGAAACCAAAACATTCAAAAGTGTGTGAAATCTTATGGGACTTAACTGCTAAGGTCATCAGTCCCTAAGCTTACCCACTACTTAACCTAAATTATCCTAAGGACAAACACACACAACCATGCCCGAGGGAGGACTCTAACCTCCGCCGGGATCAGCCGCACAGTCCATGACTGCAGTGGCCTAGACTGCTCGGCTAATCCCACGCGGTTGGATGGAAACCGCACAACACTTTAAGGAAGAGGGATTTCACCACGAATTTGTATACAATTCTGTCTAATTCGTGTCTTCTAATTATCCGACTGTACACACACATAATATCGAGCGATTATGGAAATCCCTGAAATAATCCATCAAAAGAGAAGGGCGACCGGAAGACCGAGACGAACAGTATATTTTTCAATACATCTACATGCACAATTTGAGCTTACGTGGCATAAGACTTCGCTGTGAGTTTTCTTAAGAGATATTGCAAGAATCTACCCCGGCTATGGAAAAAAAAATGACTTCTACCTGCAGCATAAACATCATGCGGGATTGTCCAGATCGAAGATATCGATGACGTGTAAGGTAAATGAAATTACGTTTAATGTCGGCACTGGACAATTTTCATGCATTGTTTTTGTCGTTGCCAACGCTACAACCGAAATCCACATTGTTCGTCTTATGTCGTAGTAATTCCAATCGCCGTAGACGAAATCGATACGCTGCTCCGCGACAGTCGCGCGTTCGATACGTATCGCATTCTTGGAAGTTACCAAGTGTTCTACTGCTTCATAATATAGTTCCAAAAATCTCCATTTGTTTGTCCCTTGCTGGTACTAAACGAAACCTCGACTGTTCATATCTAACAACGAAACTCAACTGACTTGTCTCCTCTCCTCGCGATCAACAGATACGCCTGGCGCGTATCTTCTCTGAGTCATCGCTGGCGGCGCATCATCTCTGTCGAAGCTGAGCGCGCGTGTCTAAGCAATTCGAACCTTACGAGCGCGGTTTCAGACATCCAAGAGAAGAAAAATTCCTAAAAAAAAAAATCAGCATACACTTTTCAAACTTTCGGTGAAACTGCGAACTATCACTCTTTCGGTGCGCCATCTAGATAAGAAATCTTTTTGCTTTTGGTGCTTTTATTAGGATTTATCGATCATTGAGTGAGAAATGAATTTAATAATTAGATTTTGTAATTTTGTTTAATGAGAGATTATACATGTGAAGTTCAGTTTTTGTAAGTTGATTTTTTATAATTCTTGGACTTCTGTTAAGTGGTTTCAGAGGAAGCTTAAGTATTTTTTGAAGTTTCCTTAAATGTTATTAATTCTAAGGAAACGAAACAGGAATTAATTTAATTTAAACCAGAGTCACCGTCCACGTGCCAAGAGTCAATTAATTTTCAATTATTTAAAAACTATTATCAAAAAGTTATGAACCAAGAATGATAGCAATGTTTTTAGAGGACGTATTGCACCTCTGGTATCTCTGTCGTTAGATTTTGTATCGAGACGCACTGCACCTATGAGAACAGTTCGCACCCAGGTAGACAAATTATGTAGAGAACAGATTTTTTCTTAGAGAAATTTCACAGGGACCAACTATACTTTCAAAGTAATCAGTTTTCTTTTATCAAAGTTCATAGTCAGATTCTGTGATTACAATAAGTTTCACACAGGGCGTGATTTTCTTAAGATTCTCGCAGTTATATTTAGTTATGCATTCTCGTAATTGAATTTTGTCATACTTTCCCTAGTGTGTAATTAAGTGATAATTGGGACACAGTTAATGGTGCTCCGTCCGTCAGATGACAACGTTAAGCTCGGTACTAATAGAAATAGGTCACCTACTGACTACTCCTCTCTCTTGATATTATCAACAAGACAAACACGTCACTAAAGCCCATGTGCATTGTCATGTACGCTAAGAAGTTTCCGTCAAGGAGAAAACACAGTCTGCTGTGGTAAGATGTCAAGACAGATAGATTCCAAGTGAAAAACCAGCTAACGACACCGTGTATTTACGTTTGTGTTGTACTGAGAGAAATCTGTGACTGATAACTTGTTTTTACACATGAATACATTCATTTACTGTGATAAAAGGCAATGCATGAAACAGATCGAGGTTGTTGTCTTATTCCGAATCTCGAATCGTTTACTTCCTATGTATATCAGTTACTTTAAATATAATTTGCCTCTGCCACAATGTCCATTATTAAAGGCCGCCGGTTTTAGAAAATTAATCTTCTTAATCTTCCATTTTCAGTCGTTTTATTGGAGTTAATTATAGCCACATGATGTAGGAGGGAAGAGCCCTCAATTGGCTAAATGTGCCATAAAATCCATTTCCTACCAACGGCGTATTTATACAATCCATCACCAGAAGTAATGTTTACTACACGAGAACAAACAGTAAGGAATGAGGACACTATTGATTAACACTCATACAATAAGCCCGTTAGTTGTATGGGACCTGCTTAACGCAACCTGTTCTCCGATGTAGATCACGTAACTGTAACCTTCCATGCCTCAATGGCAGAGTTAACAGACGAAGACCCTTAAGCACTGCAACCAGGTGCTTCCAGGTGAAGCGACGTAGTTTGAGTTGCAGGTTCAATGTTCTTCGACACGATCGCCACAGATGTAGTACTCCGTTTTGTTGAACGTGATTTACTTAATGAAGGTTTTACATCGTTTCTTCGTTACCTTTTAATGACTCGACCGTGGTCTTATGTCCGGCTATGAAATACTTCTTCTCAATGTGTAGTTACTGCTGTAAGATAGTTGAATACTTCTACTCTAACTTCTCTTGAATAAAATAAGAACACCTTTCGTAACTGTAGTTGGTGTATTGTTCAGAAACATAACAACATTAACGGATAACATCAGACTTGTCTCAGATAATAACTCCAACACGAAACCCCTACAAAGAAGTCCATCGAAAAAAAGAATATGAAAGACATTTCTTTAACATTTAATTTGCCTTAGTCAACATCATAACTATTGCCAAAAATGTATATCGCTTGTCCTTCCTAAGAGTCGTCAGGCGAATTTTCTCTGGAGTTTTGACAGCTATTTGCAATTTCATTTTTGCAATGTGTAGCTGAAGTCAGCCCAAAAAAATTTTGCACATCACGTCTTTCGTGTGACGCCCAGCGTAAACGGAAAGCATCGTTTTGCTTCCCGCTACAAAGAAATCTGTCTCTAGAGCGGAATAATACACTGCTATTGAATAGCGCGGTGCTAAGTGAGTCTGGCGCGATAGTTATTATTAACAGGGACAGTGAAACAGAAAGAATGACAAGTACTCCTGCAGTGAGTGAGTAGAGCTGCTGTGTGGCAGTAACATTCATTGTCAGCCAGGGCTGTGCCATATGCTGTCCATGCTAATACATAATGCGAAAACAAATATCGCACTAGAATAATTTAGGATTCCACTATCAAATGGGTGCGTAAAGTACATAAAGTAGTAGCACATGTTAAGCCTCTATTCAAGAAAGGGGATAACGAGATACCATCAAACTACAGACCGATTTCACTTTTTCCAGCATTCTCAAAAATTTTAGAAAAAGTGATGTTTACTACACGAGAACAAACAGTAAGGAATGAGGACACTATTGATTAACACTCCATCTGACCAACCATCTCAACCATCTGACCACAAATAACATATCAAGAACACAGTTTGGATTTCTGAAGGGTTCTGATATCGAAAAGGCTATTTACAAAATGGCTCTGAGCACTATGGGACTTAATATCTGTGGTCATCAGTCCCCTAGAACTTAGAACTACTTAAACCTAACTAACCTAAGGATATCACACACATCCATGCCCGAGGCAGGATTCGAACCTGCGACCGTAGCAGTCGCGCGGTTCCGGACTGAGCGCCTAGAACCGCTAGACCACCGCGGCCGGCTGGCTATTTACACCTACAGTGAAAATGTACTTAATTCATTAAATAACAAGTTACAAGCAGCAGGCATTTTCTGTGATTTGTCAAAGGCATTCAATTGTGTAAACCACAACATCCTTTTAAATAAATTAGAATTCTATGGTGTCACGGGCAGTGCTGCAAAATGGTTCAAGTCATACCTCGCTAACAGGAAACAAAGGGTGTCAGTGCAAGGGACTAGTGAATTAAGTCATCAGTCATCATCAGGATGGGAAGAAATTACATGTGGTGTCCCACAAGGATCCATCTTAGGGCCATTGCTTTTTCTTGTGTACAATAATGATCTCTCATCAGTTACACTTCCAGAAGCAGAGTTAGTTTTGTTTGCAGATGACACAAGTATTGCAATAAATAGTATGTCAAGTGTAGTTCTAGAAAGATCTGCTAATGATATTTTCATGGATATTAATAAATGGTTTAAGGCCAACTCACTGACATTAAACTTCAAGAAGACTCACTATATGCAATTCAGAACCTGTAAGAGGTTTCCACCCAGCATATGCCTAAAGTATGAAGAAGAGCAGATAGAAGAGGTTGACAGTCTTAAATTCCTGGGATTACAACTTGATAATAAATTCAGTTGGGAGGAGCACACCACAGAACTGCAGAAACGCCTTAACAAATCTGTATTTGCAATTCGAGTGTTAGCAGACATAGGCGACATAAAAATGAAAAAGCTTGCATACTTTGCCTACTTTCATTCCATAATTTCATGTGGTATAACATTTTGGGGTAACTCTTCAAGTCAAACAAAAGTTTTCAGAGTCCAAAAGCGTGTAATACGTATTATTTGTGGAGTAAATTCACGGACGTCCTGTAGAAACCTCTTGAAAGAACTGGGTATACTAACTACTGCCTCTCAGTATACTTACTCCTTAATGAAATTTTTCCTAAATAATATATCTCATTTTCCAACAAACAGCTCAGTTCATACATACAATACCAGGAGCAAAAATGATCTGCACAAGGACTTAAAAGCACTTACTTTAGTTCAAAAAGAGGTCCACTACTCAGGAACACTCATCTTCAATAATTTGCCAGCAAACTTAAAAAAATTTAGTTACAAATCAAGATCAGTTTAAAAGGAGCCTGAAAGACTTACTAGTGGCCAACTCCTTCTACTCCATTGACGAATTTTTTAATAGACACAAATGATGTATTGTATATATTCATGCTATTAGTGTTGTTATTTCAGCTTAAAAAATTGACATGTTCCACATCCACGAGGATCTCCTCAACACGGATCTATGGAACGAAAAACTAATCTAATCTAATCGAGTCTTTGACCACAGAAGTAAGTAGTCGCCTGAGAATAGTAACGTGAAGGGAGATGAAGTGGAATGATCTCACATGTTCTGTGATTACAGAAAAACATTGGCAGAACCCGATTTAGTGCTAGGAAACGGAAAACTAAAGTTCCTCTCTTAAAAGGATTGGTACTGACACAGTCATGGTCACATATTTACTGAGATACTTTCAACGCGTGTGATCTGTATCAAGTTAGACCAAGAATGGACATTGAAAGTATAGATACAAGAGAAGTGAGGATGATCACGATTTCTTTGACTGGCGAAAGATAGTAACAGAAATACCGCGAAGCCTGACACCCAACATTTCGCAAATACTTACTTCCAAAATGCCTACAACTGATTTTGAAAAAGGAGCGTAAGAATATTCTTCATTCCAGAACTTTTTGCACGCTTTGTTAACAGCTGGCACAGAAGCATGTAAGCAGTAATATTACCCATGCTTCATTCATAAATGAAGCGGGATGTAAACTTAATATGCGACACAATAAAAAGTATCCTTAACCATGCAGCCGACGCTTCAGTCTGGAACCGCGCGACCGCTACGGTCGCAGGTACGAATCCTGCCTCGGGCATGGATGTGTGTGATGTCTTTAGGATGGTTAGGTTTAAGGAGTTCTAAGTTGTTGGGGACTGATGACCTCAGAGGTCCCATAGTGCTCAGAGCCATTTGATTGGCAGAGCGCAGATGTTATCCGACCACCTAGTACCAGAGCTCTTACAGTGCAAATATTTCCTCTCTCTGTCGTGACGTCATTTATGATACTAACTAAGAAGGGGGCGCGGGGGGGGGGGGGGGGGGGAGGCAAACATTTGCACGTGCTATCTGCCGACAAATACCATAACGTGGCCACTGAGAGGTCTGTGATCTATCTACGAATATAAATGACTTTTAACTCAACGTTTGATTGTCTGATTGCATGCTTGCGCTTCTGCGGATAATAGGTTATAAGAGGGCAGTCACACGAAAACTTACAAATGGGAAAAGGCAAGTAAGCTGTTTATTATTTCAAAAGTAATCGCCGTAACTGTTAATACATTTAACCCAATGCGAGACAACATGGTCAATGCCTCCGTGAAAATGTGTCTTCGGTTGACTACGGAACCATGATTGCACCCAAGCGCGCAGCTCTTCATCTGAAAGAAATCGACGGCCACGGATGCCCATCAGGGCTACATTCATATGGAAATCGCACGGGGAGAGATTGGGACTGTATGCAGGAAGTGTAAGAGCTTCTCAGCGAAACCACTGCTGCGTAGTCAAAATAACCTCTGTAGCTTTGTGCCTCCGAAGTGCGTGCGTTCTGTCAGCGGCCGCGAGTAGGGCTTAGGCCGGTATTACACTATCAAATTTCTTTGTCAAAGATTTGATCAAAGATGTGATCCAATATTCCGTCCAATATATTTGACAAAGATCTTTGACTTAGGCCGGTATTACACTATCAAATTTCTTTGTCAAAGATTTGATCAAACATGTGATCCAATATTCCGTCCAATATATTTGACAAAGATCTTTGACGTAGCGCTAGAAGGGGTATTACACTGTCATCAAATTTTTCGTCAAAGTTCAAGATGGCTGACAACAACGTGTTATTAAACGCAGCAGTTGTACGTACTCCAATTGCATTGTGTGCACATGCGGAAAAGAAGTGGGGGAAAAACTGGAACCATACATACGAGGTTGACAGTCTTAAAAGTCCTGGGATTACAACTTTTAGCAGACATAGGCAACATAAAAATGAAAAAGCTTGCATACTTTGCCTACTTTCATTCCATAATGTCATATGGGATAATATTTTGGGGTAAATCTTGAAGTCAAACAAAAGTTTTCAGAGTCCAAAAGCGTGTAATACGTATTATTTGTGGAGTAAATTCACGGACGTCCTGCAGAAACCTCTTCAAAGAACTGGGTATACTAACTACTGCCTCTCAGTATATTTACTTCTTAATGAAATTTGTCGTAAATAATATATCTCTTTTTCCAACAAACAACTCAGTTCATACAAACAATAGCCGGCCGCGGTGGTCTCGCGGTTCTAGGCGCGCAGTCCGGAACCGTGGGACTGCTACGGTCGCAGGTTCGAATCCTGCCTCGGGCATGGATGTGTGTGATGTCCTTAGGTTAGTTAGGTTTAAGTAGTTCTAAGTTCTAGGGGACTGATAACCACAGCAGTTGAGTCCCATAGTGCTCAGAGCCATTTGAGCCATACATACAATACCAGGAACAAAAATGATCTGCACAAAGACTTAAAAGCACTTACTTTAGTTCAAAATGGGGTCCACTACTCAGGAACACTCATCTTCAATAATTTGCCAGGAAACATAAAAAAATTAGTTAGAAATAAAGATCAGTTTAAAAGGAGCCTGAAAGACTTACTACTGGCCAACTCTTTCTACTCCATTGGCGAAATTTTTAATAGAAACAAATGATGTATTGTATTTATTCATACTATTAGTATTGTTATTTCAGCTTAAAAAAATCGACATGTTCCACATCCACGAGGATCTCCTCAGCACGGATGTATGGAACGAAAAACTAATCTAATGTGGGTGAAGCCGTGGGTTTTACGACGACACGATAAAAGCATTCAACAAAACTTGTTACGTGAGCTTACAGTGGAAGACGTCAAGTCGTACATTAGTTACTTAAGAATGGATGAGCATACATTTCTGTATGTGCTCAATGAAGTGTATCCTCATATCACAAAGCACAATATTCACTTAAGAACTGCTACATCTTCAGAAGACAGGCTCACTGTAACACTCCGATTCCTTGCTACAGGAAAGGGTTATGTTAGGTTAGGTCTCCAATCTCCTTAATCTATTTTTGTATTCAGGGTGCCTCACGTTGTAAAGCGCCTCATCAGCTTCAGACATCTCTATTAATTTTGTAGTTGTCGGCACACACCAATTGAATTTACCGGCAATGGTTATAAAAACACTACAGACGACAGAACGCTGCAGCGATGCTAGCGCTCCATGTGGTAACATGTTACATTGCAGTGAACAGAAGACAAGCGGTTTCTTTGATCAAATATACAGCGAGGCTCTAGATTTGATCAAATATTGGACGACATTTGACAAAGTCCCTATTACACTATCAAATATCTTTGACAAAGATATTGGACAAAGATATTGGACAAAGAAATTTGATAGTGTAATACCGGCCTTAGGAAGGATGGAACGTCCTGCTGTTATCGAGGTCATTAGAGATAGAACACAAGCTCGGATTACTTCAGGGTGTGAAAAGAAATCGCCCGTGCCCTTTCAAAAGAACCATCCCGGAATTTACTTGGAGCGATTTAGGGAAATTACGGAAAACCCAAACCAAGATAACCGGGCACGAGTTTCAACAGCCGTCCTGCCGAATGGGACTTTGGGACTTCGCCCGACGCCACGAAAATTTCGCGGGCGAGAGGGAAGAAGCGGTTCAGTACGAATTGCTGGCACTTTGAAAGAAGTATACGTCTGGGAAACGTTTAGGACCCAGCGAAGATATAATGACAGTTGTAGTTATTTTCCTGACGTTTCAGAACCTCGCTTTGCGGGTGGAATTTACTCGTTGAAAAACGCAGAGCAAAATGCGTTTCTGGAAAAGTCGAATAATTCGAAAAATGAGAATTTGTGTCTTAAAAATCACGGTTTTTCGGTAACAGGCCGAGATATTTTGAGCTTTCCCTGTTAGGACCGGTGTCAGATGCTGTCGCATTAGACGGCAGTCTGGTGGCTGATCTGAAAAGTTGTGCGTTATTATTAACAACAGGCTTTAGCAGATAGAAATTGTCTTTCTCGCTCTCTCTCTCTCTCTCTCTCTCTCTCTCTCCAGTTTTCTATTTCTTTGTCTGTAAAGACATAGAATGTTAATAACGTTTACATTATTTAAAAAGCTTTAACAGTTTCCCCATAAAAAATTTGGAGGCATTATTTTTTAGCACGTCCTCGTGTATCCTAACAACTCGACATGCGCTTGAGAATGGCTGTAAAGTGGTGGTGGTGGTGGTGGTTAGTGTTTAACGTCCCGTCGACAACGAGGTCATTAGAGACGGAGCTCATGCTCGGGTTAGGGAAGGATTGGGAAGGAAATCGGCCGTGCCCTTTCAAAGGAACCATCCCGGCATTTGCCTGAAGCGATTTAAGGAAATCACGGAAAACTTAAATCAGGATGGCTGGAGACGGGATTGAACCGTCGTCCTCCCGAATGCGAGTCCAGCGTGCTAACCACTGCGCCACCTCGCTCGGTTAATGGCTGTAAAGTCTGTCATGAATGTGTGAAATAATTGAACAGTAACTTAGGCAAATGACGAAAATTTCTTTCAAAAAGATAATATAGAAGTTCGTAGCATCGCCGACCTACTTTGGAGACGCGCGCAGTCGTTGGAGAAAATACAGGATGTTTTCCAAAGCACCAACAGGCGCATTTCGTCTGGTGTTTCAGAAGATAATGGCAATTTCGTTTTTGCAATGTGCAGCTGGAGTCAGCCCAAACAAATACTGCACATCAGGTCTTTCACGAGATACTTAGTGCCGACCGAAAGCATTCGTTTGTTTCACGTTATGAACTAAGTCGCTTTCGCTGATCCCAAAGGATCTGCAATCTTACATGTTGGACCGAAGATTACTTTCGCCTGAAATTTACAAACGATTTTTGCTATTTTAAAAGAAATGTTTCCCACGAAAGGAAGGAATGCTAAAGACTTTGCCAGCGTATTCTCCTCTTTATCCATCTCCTGATTCTTGGTTTTAAATGACGGTACCCTGTTAATCTGCCGGGTGGGAGGGATGGCCTTACCTGTTCGAAGTTTCGACAAACTACGTGGTAAGAGAGCTAAACTGTTTTTAAACTTTTTACTGATATGTCGGGACCATGGCATAATACTAAACTTTGCCAGAGTGAGGCATTTTATTAAGACCGCCGCTTATTGAGAAAGCTAGCCGTCCCATCGTTAAAGAGAGGATTTGCTGTACAAGATGAACACTGGGTGTCATTTCAGAACAATTGTACCAGTGACATCTAAAAGTTGCTACACATCTATCTCCTGTATCATGGGATTGGGTTGATGGAGTGATTTTGGCCAAATTCGGCTGGATACATAAGGAAACAAGTTTACGGCAGATGTCAAAATTTGATCATCTGTTAACACAGCAGTCGTCGCCACAAGAGATAAGTGCAAGCCGTTCCGTTGTTAATTTCTAGGAGAAAAATTTGGACGATGTGACGCTGTCTGAATTAAGCAAGGAACTCAATTAATTAGCTGTGTGCGTGGTGTTGAAAAATCTGTACGACGCCTTCCTTCGGATGCTGCGGAAGGAATAAGAAGGGACTCTATCTGTGCTCTTTTGAAAGCTCGTCATCAACCTCTGCTGCAAGTGATGCACTACGAAATCCAAGAGACCGCCCTGATACAGTAGTACTGAAGGCTGACAAAGATAATGCAACCATTTTGTTACCTCGTAGTGTGTATGGTGATAAAATCTATGGTCTGCTAATTGATTCTACCAACAGGAGGATTGGTTATGAACCTACAGGACGCGTGCAGCGGAAAACTTCTCTACTACTGAATTCCTCCTCTTTAAAACAAGACATCTTTAAGAGGTTAAGACCATATGATTGTGTACCACTAAGACTGTATGGCCTTCCAAAGATTCACAAGGAAAGTGTTCCATTACGTCCAATAGTGAGCAACATTGGAGCTCCTACACATGATTGAACCAAATAGCTCGCTTCTTTACTCAGACCTTTAGTGGACAAATGCTCACATCACATCCATAACTCAGGTAACTTTATTAACAGACTGGGAGCTCTCCCTCTAAGCAGTCTGGCCGTTTGGCTAGCTTTGATGTGGTATTACTTTTTACAAAGGCCCCCCTCGCAGATTCTTTGACACTAACCGGCAAAAAGTTTCAGGTAGATATCACTGCTCTGTTTCTGCATGTTCTGTCCTCAACCTATTTTATGTTCAACCAAGAATATTTTGAACAGACTGGCGGCGTCGCCATGGGCAGCCCTTTGTCTCCTTTGGTGGCCAACCTTTTTATGGAGGATTTCGAGCACAGAGCGCATGAATTAGCTAACCTTAAACCAACTGTATTTTGGGGGAATATGTACGATATTTTCATAGTGTAGCCTCATGGAGAAGATAAATTCATAGAGTTTCTTCACCACCTCAGCTACATTCATGAAAACATTCGGTTCACTATGGAAATAAAGATGATTGTCTGCCTTTCTTGGATGTCTTGGTTATACGAAAGAATCATGGCTCTCTGGTGTATTCATTTTATGTAAGCCAACTCATAATGATTTGTATTTGCAAGCGTCAAGTTGTCATCATCCATCGAACACTACGAGCGTGCTTAAAACACTCGTACACAGAGCTCACACTGTCTCAGATCAAGATAGTTTGCCTAAAGAGCGCTGGCGCAGTGGTTAGACACTGGACTCGCATTCGGGAGGACGACGGTTCAATCCCGCGTCCGGCCATCCTGATTTAGGTTTTCCGTGATTTCCCTAAATCGCTCCAGGCAAATGCCGGGATGGTTCCTTTCAAAGGGCACGGCCGACTTCCTTCCCCGTCCTTCCCTAATCCGATGAGACCGATGACCTCGCTGTCTGGTCTCCTTCCCCAAACCAACCAACCAACCTAAAGAGCGCGCCCTCCTAAAGACAGTGTTAAGAAGAAATGCATATTCCACCCAGAAGGTTAATAGGGCACTGTCATTTAAAGCATAGAATCACGAAATGGATAAAGAGGAGAACACTACTACAAAACTTTCAGCTTTTATTCCTTTTGTGGTCAACATTTCGCTTAAAATAGCAAGAATCCTCTGTAAATTTCAAGTGAAAGTGATTTTCCATCCATCATTTAAGATTGCAGACCTTTTCGTACCACTGAAAGACGACTTGATACTGCGGAAGGTCAGAATTTGCAAAACACATTGTCAATATGGTGTGACTTACACAGGACAGACCATACACTGGGAGAAAAGTGGAGCATTCCTGGTTTCAGTTACCTTAAAACTTTGCGCGCGAAGTTAGAGAAGACGGATGATGCTTTCTTTAACCTTAGTAGTTGAATACATTCGGTTCTAGCTCAGTCAGTATTCGAGGAGGTACTGTTTCGGATTATGTAGCAAAATTCTGTGACACTACTAATTCCCTATCTTCACGCTGCACTAAACATCAACGTTGCACTCGCCTTTTGCAGCCAAGTAAGTCCGCTATTCCTGAACACTGAATTTACACTGGGCATTCAATAGACTATAACAAAACTATGATTCTGACCATAGCAACATCTTTTTGGGACTTCATTATTAAGGAATCCGCGGAAATACACCTGGCGGAAAAGCTGATGAACCGTAATAGTGGCTACTTGTTGGACAATGGATGGAACCCCGTCATCTGCTCGATTTGTTCTAACCGAAGACGACACAGTGCGCTAACAGCCGCGGCGGGCGGTGATGCGGAGGGCGGAGGGCAGCTGAGTTTCGTAGTTCCGCAAGCAAGGGCGCTGCCGCCGGTAAGGGTAGTTCATCTGTCAACTTGATTTCGATGCATGAGCAGAACACTCTCAGCGCGCTGTATATTGTGGAACGGAACAAGGCTTGGTCAGTCTTCGATGGCTCAACTGACGATGGCTGGCAGATGCGCAGTCGAAATATCGTGGGATAAATTAAAGGACGATCGGCTGCAAACCCGAAATTTATTTGAACAGCTATGATTCTGCGTGCCAAAAATCCTCACTTGTGAAGATAGGGGATTAGTAGTGTCACAGAATTTTGCTACATAATCCGAAACAGTACCTCCTCGAATACTGACTGAGCTAGAACCGAATGTATTCAACTACTAAGGTTAAAGAAAGCATCATCCGTCTTCTCTAACTTCGCGCGCAAAGTTTTAAGGTAACTGAAACCAGGAATGCTCCACTTTTCTCCCAGTGTAGCTGTACATTACACTCACGCAAGTTATTTCTCAAAAATTATAACATTATTTGTGATCACCCATTAGTCCAAATCAAGCAGATTGCCACTGATAAGATATCCCCCCCTCCCCACAAAAAAAACTGAACAACTCGTGGCATCCTACTGCCTACTAATGTAATGGCGGATAATGTATAGTGCGTGCACTTCATCAGCATAGCACTGCAGTTCACACGAAATTAAATGCAAAACTGTAAAATATGCAGAGATAAACAAGTACAAACTACGCAAAGAGGCGCTGGCAAGTAAAAAGTGAATAAAAAGAAACAAAACTGTGTAGCTTTTTTACGTCATTAGTATTAAGAACAATAATTTGCAATAATAAGGACAGTATTGGAAGTTAATGAGTCTACAGAATAATTATGGAAAGAAATAATTTAATGAACGAAATCAAGTTTTGACTATTGTTCTGAATGTTACTGAAAAGAAGTTAGAACAAAAGTCCAAAATGATAGCTTACAGTTACATAAAGTCAGTGCTAATGAAAAGTTACTATTGGTTCTGTAAAATTATTTTTTACGTCACTGCTTGGATAAATATACACTACTGGCCACTACAATTGCTACACCACGAAGATGACGTGCTACAGACGTGAAATTTAACCGACAGGAAGAAGATGTTGTGTTATGCAAATGAATAGTTTTTTAGAGCATTCACACCAGGTTGGCGCCTGTGGCGTCACCTACAACGTGCTGACACGAGGAATGTTTCCGACCGATGTCTCATACACAAACATCAGTTGACCAGCGTTGCCTGGTGAAACGTTGTTGTGATGCCTCGTGTAAGGAGGAGAAATGCGTACCATCATGTTTTCGATTTTGATAAAGGTCGGATTGTAGCCTATCGCGATTGCGATTTATCGTATCGACATTGCTGCTCGCGTTGCTCGAGATCCAAAGACTGTTAGCAGAATATGGAATCGGTGGGTTCAGGAGGGTAATATGGAATGCCGTGCTGGATCCCAACGGTCTCGTATCACTAGCAGTCGAGATGAAAGGCATCTTATCCGCATGGCTGTAACGGATAGTGCAGTCACGTCTCGATCCCTGAGTCAACAGATGGGGACGTTTGCAAGACAACAACCATCTGCACGAACAGTTCGACGACGTTTTCAGCAGCATGGACTATCAGCTCGGAGACCATGGCTGCGGTTACCCTTGACGCTGCATCACAGACAGGAGCGCCTGAGATGGTGTACTCAACGACGAACCTGGGTGGACGAATGGGAAAACATCATTTTTTTCGGATGAATCCAGGTTCTGTTTACAGCATCATGATGGTCGCATCTGTGTTTGGCGACATCGCGGTGAACGCACATTGGAAACGTGTATTCGTCATCGCCATACTGGCGTATCACCCGGCGTGATGGTATGGGGTGCCACTGGTTACACGTCTGGGTTACCTCTTCTTTGCATTGACGACACTTTGAACAGTGGACGTTACATTTCAGATGTGTTACGATCCGTGGCTCTACCCTTCATTCGATCCCTGAGAAACCCTACATTTCAGCAGGATAATGCACGACCGCATGTTGCAGGTCTGTACGGGCCTTTCTGGATACAGAAAATGTCCGACTGCTGCCCTGGCCATCACATTCTCCAGATCTCTCACCAATTGAAAACGTCTGGTCAATGGTAGCCGAGCAACTGGCTCGTCACAAGACGCCAGTCACTACTCTTGATGAACTGTGGTATGGTGTTGAAGCTGCATGGGCAGCTGTACCTGTACACGCCATCTAAGCTCTGTTTGACTCAATGCCCAGGCGTATCAAGGCCGTTATTACGGCCACAGGTGGTTGTTCTGGGTAATGATTTCTCAGGATCTATGCACCGAAATTGCGTGAAAATGTAATCACATATCAGTTCTGGTATAATATATTTGTCCAATATATACCCGTTTATCATCTGCATTTCTTCTTGGTGTAGCAATTTTAATGGCCAGTAGTGTAGTTCGCAGTGTTTCTTAGCCAAAGTTCCTTCAAAAAGAGTCTCCACATGCTGGTGTTGTCGCCCATAAAAAGAGATACTCATCAGCATTTAACTTCTTCTTCCTTCTCGTAGTCAAAACAAATGGGATGCTTGGAACAAGAGTACCATAAGGCTGTTTAGCCAACAGTCCTGTAGTCTCAGCAATACTCCATGTCTTCCAAGCCAAAATGTTAGCATCTGGAAATGCTTCAAGGCCACCATAATCTGCTTGATTGCCCCACACAACAGCAAGTGTCAACCAGGTACTACCTCTAAACACTGCTTGTACATCACAGGTAAAGTTCAGATGGAGTCCACGAAAAACATTTGGACCTCCAATCAAGTGCTGTTTATTAAACTGCCCAGCCAAGTCAATATCAATCGCCTTCAAACTGCGATACACTGGTACACTGTGACGCCAGCGATGACGGTAACCACGTCGCAGAGGCATTGCTGTGGCACGGGAACTGTGATTCTTGAGCACACAATCCAGTACACAGTGTTGTTGTGTTGGCAGAAGAGCCAACACCGTGTTGCTAGAGGAGGCCGAAATGCACGCGTTTAATTACACGCAGACTGGCGTGAGGTCTGGAACAGGTCAGAGAAATAAGACTAGCAAAACAGGAGGTACTGGTAGAATACTTAACTTTAATCCACAATCGGTGTACATCTCTCTTGACTGTACATAATTTCCATTTTTAATATACACTGGTAATGGCGCCTTGCTAGGTCGTAGCAAATGACGTAGCTGAAGGCTATGCTAACTATCGTCTCGGCAAATGAGAGCGTAATTTGTCAGTGAACCATTGCTATGAACGTCGGCTGTACAACTGGGGCGAGTGCAAGGACGTCTCTCTAGACCTGCCGTGTGGCGGCGTTCGGTCTGCGATCACTGACAGTGGCGACACTCGGGTCCGACGTATACTAATGGACCGCGGCCGATTTAAAGGCTACCACCTAGCAAGTGTGGTGTCTGGCGGTGACACCACAAGTGTTGTCTTTCGGATCTCCTTGATCGTGGGCGCCTGATGCGAATGTAACAGGAACGCTCGATGTTTATCTGATTAATACCAGTTTGCGTATCTGCAAGAAGCGACGAACATAGGACACGCACTTTCCATTAACACGTGACGTAACTATATGTCATGATGTTCGTTAGTCATTATAACCACAGTTCTCAGATTTATGCTTTACTATTTGATCGCGGCTCGGTACATTTCACAGTATATCCGCCCGCACTGTGAAAGTATACTAAGTTTATTGTATCGTGAATCAACAGTTCGCGGATCATACCAAACTGTCTGTTGTCCCCGCAATCAGTTCAGGTACGATGCTACCAGCACACCGTACATTCGAAGTTAGAGTTCTTTGCATCAATATACGAGAAGGAAATGCGTTACCATATTTTTTGTTTCATTTCAGTGTCCACGGAACCACTACACAATCCATGCTGCCTACAATCGAAAACGGTGTATTGACAGCGTTCACTCAGCTTACTAAGTTTTAAGCTTAATGAGTGAAAATAGAATTCCGCCTTATGAGCAACTCGGCACCTAAAGTTACTAATACTTTATTCGCGGTTCACACCGAAATCACAGATGTGACAATGTTCAGACACTGATATTCTTCACCGGCCAATACGTAGTCTTACACAACAATTGCCTAATTGTTTTCGTTCCCGACTTTTTGTTGGTGCTCTTCTCTGTCGACCTATCGATATGGTTCTACTCCATTACAGCATTACTTTCAAAGATACTCATTACATCAGTCTACAGTTTCATACAAAATCACGTCATCACATTGCTCGTTAATGGAGAACGAGTTTCAACATGGCGAACAAGAAAAAAAACAGCATCAGAACAAAATGAAAATAGCTATAACATTAATGACAACTGCATGGAGAGAAAGCAGCTTTCAAAGAAATAACTTTAAAAGACTTATCCAGAAAAAAAATTTTCAGTGTATCATGAAAATTAAGGAGAAAACCAGTAAAAGAAATTATAAGAAAAACGAAAAAATCTATGTCTTTCTGTAGTGTTATCTTCGCTCAGTCCAGTCGCGAACTTTACTAGATGCATATCTGCATAAAGGTGGAAATAGTGAACTGAACAAGGAAATGGAATTCGAGCGTTGGTTAGTTGGAGACACGTGTCCTATAATTGTTTTCGTTAAACGATTAACATACAGTGAGTTGCAAGGTTTTGTTCTGCCCTGTTGGCTTACTCCTGCACCATTGATGATAAAAGATGTAACGCTAAAGGTAAGACTAATAGTGCAAGAGACTTTCACGCAGGCTAGATGACGTACGCTGGTGCTAAATCTGGCCGCTCCTACTCATGCGTTCATTGCGTGAAATAGGCTTTAATATCAAGGCCCCTCAGCAGACGCTGCAGGCGTGGGGGCTGTCTTACGAGACAGCGAGAGATGAACAAGCCGGGAGATCTCGTAACTATTTGTGCTGTACCTGGTGCATGCAGCTTGTTTCATATGAGAGACTTCCTTGGCTAAAGAGAGTACTCAAGCTGAGAGCGCGACTCACCGTGTAAATCAATCGCCAATCACATTGCAAGCAAGTTGGCGACATCAATTATCTATTGGCTTTGCCGAGTGTAGGGTTCTACAATCTTGAGGATGCTGAAGATTGCACATGCACAGAAACAAGGCACTGTGACTTCGTCTGCTAACATCGAAAGTTAATCAATTCTCGAAGCGCACATTTATGTTATGATATCGAATTTTGTGCTTTTGTGTCTTCTTAATCTTAATTTTATCATTTGCTTCGTTTTCGGGACATATTACAAAGGTACCAAGAAGACTTGATATTTTACACTGTACGTAAATAAGAACATAAATAGATTAAAACGTTTTTTATGGAAATTGTTTCAATAACAACAAAAGTCAGGTCTAGCGAAAGAGAAAAAAAACATAGTTTTCCGGTATTATTCTGCACTTTGAAAAGAAAAAAGGCACAAAAGATAAAGCAAAAAAAGGTACTAGGTACTTACTTCTTAAAACTTTTTTTTCATATGTATATAAGCAAACAAATGTGGTCTCTCAAATGTTTCGACATCAATTTCTCTGTTCTTTGAGTTCTTAGCAATGTGGATGAATTGCCATACGACTTTCATCAAGAACATCCACTATGAATGTCACTTTGGTTATTATTTAACTCTATTACAATTGCTAGTTGCTTAATTCTGTTAATATAGTCCGACATCTTGTAAAAAGGACGATTTATCACAACCTCACTTTCAACGTTCAGGTGTCAAACTGTACAGCAAACATCATACACAAGGCACGTAATTTTGGCATCGACGTGCAAAGAAACACGACCACTCGTGTCAGTAGAGTCTTGGAATATGTAATACACGCCAGGACGCTGCAGTAAACTCACTTGTCACTGGTAATCGATTGAAACAGGGAGTCTCTCATTTGAAAGGGACTGAAAGTGGTCAGGTAATGCGCGGTCACAGATCAAGTCACGTGATTATTTATCACTTTACGAGCTGGTTATACAACGCAATTGCGAGGTCTCTTCACTTGTTCTTTCTTTCTTGCACTATGGAAAACATACCCAAACTTTCGTTGTCTTTAAAGAGGACCTGGCCAATTTTCCTTCATCCTTTCCCAATCCGAGCTTGCGTTCCATCTGTAATGACACCGTCGAAAAAGTTAAACCCTAATGTTCCTTCCTTTTTCGACCTTTTGGCTCACTTGAAAAATATTTGACTCAGTGACTCGTCCTCGAAGGGGCTACGAGTTAGTACAGGGTGACACACGGGAGACGGACGGTTTTGAACTGCGTAGTACTGAGGGCGCAGTGGTGGGTGGCAGTCGTGGTGGGGATAGTTCTGATCCACACAAGACGCCATTTCATTTACTCAGTCACTATGGAGCAGTGGGACTTGCAACGTCGAGTGTTTGTCTATGACAGTTTCGTGAAAAGTGGTGAGTCTATTATTGCTATGCAGCGACTATTTCGTGCGCAGTTTAATGTCGGTCGACATGGAGCTGTTCCGAGCCGTAACACAAACCTCAGATGGGTGGAAAACTTCAGATCAAGTGGAAACATACTGGATAAGAAGCATCCTGGCCCGAGACACAGAGTAACGACACCAGAAAATGTTGAAAGGGTAAGGCAAGCGGCAGTCAGAAGCCCAAGACGGTCAGCTAGACGTCATGCTAGAGAGTTACGAATCAATCGTGAATCGGTTAGACGAATTTTGCATAAAGAATTAAAATTCCATCCCTACAAAATGCTCATTGTCCAACAACTTAAGGAAACTGATTTTGATCTACGAGAAGACTTCGCTTACAGAATGCAAGTGATTTTGGGATCGAATGAAAATGAAATTTTATTGATGAGCGATGAAGCTCATTTTCATTTAAATGGGACCGTGAATAAGCAAAATCTACGTTACTGGGCTCCAGAGCATCCACATCTTATCCACCAGCGTCCTCTACACTCAGAAACAGTAGCAGTCTGGTGTGTTCTTGGCTCTGTTGGCATTATTGGACCTTATTTTTTTAAGAGAGCGGGCCGCAGTTACTGTTAAATGGTTCCAGCAGGATGGGGCAACATCGCACACCGCAAACACTTCAATGACAGTTCTTAGACGCATGTTTCCTGGCCGGATTACCTCACGTTTTGGCTATGTTCCTTGGCCTCCCAGGTCTTCCGACTTGTCAGTAAGTGACTTTTTTCTGTGGGGGTCCCTTAAGAACTGTGTCTATAACCACAAACTACGAAATTTGGACGAGTTGAAGAATACAATCATTCAAGAAATTGCTGCCATTCCTGAAGAGATTTTAGTCCGTGTGATGGAGGATTTTCAGAAGAGACTTGAGTCCTGCATTCGAAATGATTGACATCACCTTGAATACATTATTTTTCACAAATGGGAAATAATGAGCTTTGATTTTGTGTAAAAAAACATGCCTTAATTTTAAAGTTGGCTGAGTATTATTTCATTAAAAACCGTCCATCTCCCGTGTGTCACCCTGTGTATTACAATCAGGCTGGAAACATTTTCATCTCTGGGTGGCTGGATCGAATACCTGTGCAATACATAATTATGTTCCGACTTCATTTGTGACGAGTAGGAACACTGTGGGGTCAGAATATAATCTGGCTACCTACATTATACAAGATACACTACCGGAAAAAAGTGTAACACCATGGACAAGATCATTTTATTGGTAAGTGAGATGACAAGTAATTTATCACTGTAGGAGTACGTGATAACAAATGCAGATCAAATGAAACGATTGACCCAAGCATTTTACGCCTTTTGTTGCAATACAGCAATAGTTCTTACAGGCCCTGGATAATGAGGAAGTTCCCGATTTATCACGTCCCACATGTGTTCAATTGGCGAGAGATCTGGTGATCGTGCTGGTCAGGACAGTTGTAAACCACGAAAAGCACAATGTGTCTAAGCAGCCATATGTGGACGTGCATTGTCCTGATGAAAAAGCACGTGACCTTGCTGTTGAAGAAATGGCAGTAGCATAGGGATAGCAACTTGAGCATTGTAGCGGGCACGGGTTACTTTACAATGCGGAAACACCGAATGTGACCGCGAATTGTAACTTAAGTCCCCCCACACCATGTATCTTAGGGTGGGACATGTGTGTCGTGGGAAGATGCACTCTGCAATACGCAGCTTACCTGGTCTGTGCGTAACACGTTTACATCCATCAATCGCTTACAGGCAAAACCCACTCTCATCACTGAAGACAATAGAGCGCCGATGGCTCTCCAGTCAACTCTTTCACGGCACCGAAGTAGCCATGCTCGGCGGTGTCGTAGCGTCAGTGGTAGCATGCCCATATGCACACGTGATCTCAATCCTGCTGCAAGCAGACGTTTCCCAGTGGTCCCTAATGATACAGCAGGTGCAACATGTGCCCCGATTTCGTCCCTTGTTGATGTTCGGACGGCCAGCGATGCTCGCAGAATGCGTCGATCTCGACGTGGGTCTGCACTACGAGGACGTCTAGAACATGGTCTACTGGTGTGTGAATGTTCCACTGACCGCTATTGAAAGCAAAGACACAGCACCAATACATTGCGTCCAACATGTGCAGCAATATGTCAATATGTGCAGCAATCTGTCGATACGTCCATCCAACTTCCCTCAGTCCCACAATGCGACCCTGTTCAAATGGCTGAACTTGTTCAGCAGGAGTTTTTTTCGCTGGGGTATGTTTGTATCCTAGAAGGAATGTTGCAAGCACTGTTCATTCCTAAACTCAGAATAGTACTGCCTGCAGAGTCAAACCAGAGGGCGCACTTCTGCACGGATAAATAATCGTTGATGGCCACTGCACTGTAATCAACATAAAGCCTGTTGACACTTAGGTGTTTCCTGTATTGTGTAGTGTTGACTTATTTTGTGGACCTGTTCTGAACCTGCTGTGTGGCACCTGATCGCTGACGCTAGTGACAAATGAATCGCTAACACTACAACCCCTCAGTAGGCACATATTATACCCAGCTTAGACTGATACAATCCTTGAGGGGGCTGTATCGTTTTTTCGACAGTGTAGTGGCATGCTTTGAAATGCATTTCAGTATCTTCATACCAGGTAAAAAATACATCTATCCCTTTGTTCTCACAAAACTCGCAGCCACACATATTTATTTTCTTGCCTGATGATGGCCTTTCAGCCGAGCTGGTTACTTAAAAGATAGGGAGCTATGGCCCTAGCAGTCTGGTCCCTTCAATCCCCCAAACCAACCAACTAACTTAAAAGATAAATATTGCAGATCATTACACAACTATCGATTGTTTTTCTTTCATCATGTATAAAATATTCTATCAAGAACTAACGGAACCATCAATTAACGCTATTTACTAGAGGTTTGGAACAGCTCCACAAAATTTGTCAACACTACACAAGGTCGCAGAGGTATCCTCTACATAAAGGAAACACCTCCTAGGTACCAACAGGCTTTATGTTGGTTACAGTGCAGTGGCCAACGAGAATTATTCATCCGTACGGAAGTGTGTTAAGTGGCGCAACTTCGATCACGTGGCCAACTACTGCACTGTAGTGAAGCCTATTGTGGGGACAATAACTACGAGCGGAAAGATTATCCCAACAGGAATCTTGCTCCTGCATGCGCATTCCGCAGACCTACAAAGAGCTCTGCTTAGGGGATATAGTGATGCACAGGTTTCTACCGGAAAAACAAATTCAACGCACTGACTACGGAAGCTAATGCATCCCGCATAACAGCCGTGGAAACCTATCTCGTAAAGAGAGAACTCAGACACCCAACGAAACGAAAGCAGGTGAGCGGATGGAGCTTATAAAACTAGTAGTTCGGCACGATAGTAAGATCACAAGCGATGTGCCAGTTCAGAGCATATAGGTATATATGGATCTCAGACCTTCGCGGATCAGATGAAAGTGACATCGTCCAATAATAGTATTCCTGAAATCAAGGAGTCCCTGTTGGGAGAAATTAAGAGAAGCCACATGATTAGCACAGCTGCCCTACAAATAGGTAAAGAAGGGCTGAGGAGATGGAGAAGCGAACCTCTTCTGGTCTGTCTCAGACTCATTAAATTCTTGAACTCATACACGCTTGAGCTCAGGAACACAAACTTCAATCCTGAAAAACATGTATGAGAGGTTCGAGAGGACTCCTTATCTTTACAAACTCGAAGGGATCATGGCATTAAAACTGACGCTACAACACCTGCCACGAGTTGGACATGAAATCATCTTTCGCACTCCGGAGACTGTGGACGGAATTCAGTCGATGTAAGTTAATCTCACTTCCAGTAAAGGTTATGAGTTACTGGATCTAGTTACTCAGATATTTCGTAGAAGATGCCAACAGTGTCGACAGTGAAATCACTTTCAATCTGTTCGTAATTGCAGGTAGCAGAAATATTTTTAACCCATAGAAACCATGGCCAGAGTGCCACACACCCATCTACCATGTCGCAACGAGTATATTGAATGAGCTACACAGGATACACGCAACACAGATCAGTGCCATGTGCAGCGTACTGACTGTGAAATAGGTCAAGAAACTGGATGAGGAGATAACCTGCCTTCAGAAGGCTATACGTAGGCGAGGCAACAACCGACTGATGTCATATACTATGCAAGTCATCACTACGAGAGGAATTCCGGTGTCAGCAATAATCATCGCCAACAAATCAGTGAGGGCTTTAGAAAGAACACACTTGAGTGATGAGCACGCCCTTGTAGTAGAATTAATCTCTCCTTTCAGCACAAGGCATCTTATAAATATTCTTTTAGTACAGCGCTGAGATTAGTATTAATATAAGGCAGCTACGGTGTATCTGTGAAGCCTTACATGACAAATTTGTCATCATAATGTTGTATGGCAATGCCAAATCAGTTTTGTAGAACAGCAGAGTTCCAAGAGTCTCGTGGTTTTGAATTACGAGACGTGGCGATGGAGCTTCAGCTTCATGTGCAAAATTTTCCCGGTAACCCATCGACCTATGAAGTACTGGCAAATGTTGACACTACAATGACGAATACGATCTATACAAAGCTGTCGAGTGACTTACGGTCTACCCATAAGTGACCACAACTTGATTTATTTCGTCCTAAACAAGAAGACAATAGCCGGTGTGCAATTCGAAAACAACTTAATAAAAACTTAGAAAATATCCAAAGAAGTAACTGGGAGTTGTTAAGTCAAGTAGTTCTGGAGGTAATAGAAAATGGGGGAAGATATCGAGGAGATGCATTCATGCAGTATACAGAGCGTACGTGAAGGAGGATGGGACCTGAATGTAGACAATGTAAATTACTAAGAGTATTTAATTATATCAATGGATTTTAATGTTGAATGTATTCGTGTATTATACTACTGACAGTTTCAGTAGCGCACGCTCTTGTCGTAGAATTGATCTCTCCTTTCGGCACAAGGCATCTTATACATACGTTCTTTTAGTACAGCGCTGAGATTAGTATTAATATAAGGCAGCTACGGTGTATCTGTGAATCTGTGAAGCCTTACATCACAGAAATATATATACAGGGTGTAGATTTTAAGTTGACAAACCAGAATAACTCGAAAAATAAGCTTCACACGAAAAAAATGTGTAAAATCCAAAGTTGATTATTTTCGAGGGGGACATCTGTTAGTGCTAAAATTAGCTCGCCACCCCACCCCCTTCAAATGGGAACCCCCATTTTTGTATTGCAGAATCAGATTCTACATAAAAAAAACTACGTACATTTTATCTTAAACATTTGTTTTGATTCTTAGTAGTTGGCGCTGTAATTCAAGAAAATCCATGTTCTCATTTTTGCGTGGAAAATGGTTACGGATAAATAAAAAATGAGTTCACTCGTTAGTAAGTAGGATGTCTGGGTAGTTAGTTAGCTAGTCAGATGATTTGTTTGATAATTAAAAGTTGTGTGGCCTCATGACCACGAAACAAACAAAACTTATCCGAATCTGCGGAAAAAATTAATACAGTGTTTGGGTCAACATTTGTAAAACTCTGATTCCTCTCTCTCAAACCCCACCCTATGGGGAGAGAGGGAGAGTTTTAGCGAATCAAAATTTACGAAGTAAATAAGTATTTTTAATTTATGCATAACCATTTTCCACGCAAAAATGAGAACATGAAGTTTCTTGAATTACAGCGCCAACTACCAAGAATCAAAACAAATGTTTAAGAGAAAATGTACGTAGTTTTTTTATGTAGAATCTGATTCTGCAATAAAAAAATGGGGGGGTTCCCATTTGAAATTTTGAAGTTGCCTCCCGCTCAACCCTCAGAAGGCTGTGGTGGCGGGCTACTTTTAGCACCAGCAGACGTCCCCCTCGAAAATAATCAACTTTGAATTGTACACATTTTTTCGTCTGAAGTTTATTTTTCGAGTTATTCTGGTTTGTCAACTTACAAATTACACCCTGTATATATATTTGACGGCACAGTACGAACAGTACCATACAAACAAATGTAAATAACTTTGTGGTACCGTATCTGTTAAGACATGAGGGAATGACTTCCATGGTACTAGAGGGAGCTGTAGAGGGCAAAAACTGTAGAGCAAGACAAAGGATTGGAATACATGCACCAGATAATTGAGCACGTAGGTTGTAAGTTCTATTTTGAGATTAAGAGGATGGCACAGGAGAGAAACTCGTGGCGGGCCGAATCGAACGAGCCAGAAGACTGATCACCCAAAAAATCTGTTGATGATGGCTTGATCGAAACTGATAATTTACAAAGATATATTTCGTCATCAGCTCTTGGTGGTCCTGAAATATAACGTTCTTTAAAAAAAAAAATACTTACGAACTGTGAGTCAACAACTGACCAAATAACAACACTTATCTCTTACTTTAGGTGTCACATTTCCTAATATAAATCGCTCAACATCAGCTTATTTCATTCGAGAACAGCCCGTTGCTCTAGCTCCTCACACCACTGCCTACGACATACAAACTTCTCCATTAATTCTCAGCCACGGGACACGGTGTGGGATAGCCAGAGTGCTTACGTGACCCGGATCCGCACGTCCAGCAGCCGTCGCTGCGTTGCTCGTGCGGGTGCAACAGGTGGGACACCTGCAGAGCGGCGCGCGCTCGGGTTAATGAATGAGGCACTCACCCACTTGCCGCGCGAGAGGTGCGGGTCCTCGAGGAAGGGCGAGTCTGTGACGACGATCATCACCTCCGGCCGGCGGCGACGCCTCATGGCGACTGCCCCGCTCGCCCGGGCAGACTCCTTGCGGTCCCAATTAGCGCTGCTAACCGCGATAATGCCCGCCAGTGTTTCTCAGCAGCCTCGCAGCTGGCCGCTGCCGCTCCGCACCTCCTCAGCCGCCGACGCCAAGGCCTCTGCATGCTCAACGGAGCGGACCGCATTGCGGACAATTAACCCTTCAACCCCGTCATATGACGCTTCAACAAAAGCGTGCCTTCATTACAAGATCCGTCATATGACAGACAAACGAGAGATTACCCTCACTAGGACTTCCATCATATAAGATACCAATGAAAGTGTGCCATTATTATGAGATTCATCATATGATGAACCAATAGGAAAATTCCTCACTACATGGCCCATTATATGATGGACCAACGAGAGTGTACACTTGTTACGGACCTGTCATATGACATACCAACGAGAATCTGCCCTCGCTATGGTACCCATCATACGACAGACCAATGAACGCATACTTTCACTATGAGCCCCATCATATGACAGACCAACTAGAGTGTGTCCTCATTATGAGGCCTGTCATTTGATGGAACAAAGAAAGAGTGCCTTCTCTACCAGACATGTCGTATGATGATCCACTACGAACGTGCCCTCACTGTGAAACCCATCAGTGACGGACCAGTGGATTACACCATCATTATGAGGTCCATCATATAATGGACCAACAAGATACTGATCTCGCTAAGTAGTCCATAATGTGATGGAGCAATGAGAGTGTACAGTCACTACATGATGGAGTTATGGAACAGTACCTTCACTTTGAGACCAATCATATGACAGACCAACAAGAAAGGGCCTGTGTTATGAGATCCAGCATATGATCGACCAATGAGACTACCTTCAGTACAAGACTCAGCACATGAAGGATCAACAAGAGAGTGTCTTCGCCCTGCGACCCTCTTGCGAGTGACTAACAAAAGAATGCTCTCACATGAGACTGCTCGTGTAACAGACCAATGACAGCACGGCCTCACTGCGAGATCTGTCACATGACGAATTAATAAAGAATGCATGCAGTGTGCCATCACTACAAAGCCGGTCATATGAAAGACCAACAAAACTGTGCCTTCACTACAGGATCTGACATATGATGAACCAATGAGAGTGCTCTCACTAAGAACCCATCACATGACAGACCAGTGTCAGTATCCACTCACTATAAGAACCATCACATGATGTACTGAAGAGAGTGCGCTTTCACTTTGAGACCAATCATATGACAGACCGTCGAGAGAGTGCCTGTGCTATGAGACCCATGATATTATTGACCAATGGTATCGTGCCCTCAATGTAAAACCCATCATATGAAGGATCAACGAGAAAGTATCTTTACCACGAGACCTGACACATGATGGACCAATAAAAGAATGCCTCACTGTGAGATCTCTCGTATGACAGACCAGTGAGAGCATGACCTCTCTGCGAGACTCATCACGTGACAAACCAATTACGGAATGCGTGGAATGTCTCGTCGATAGGGAGTTCCTCATATGAAAGACCAATAAAAGTGTGCCCTCACTACAAGATCTATCATATGACGCACCAACAACAGTACACTCTCCCTGTGAGGCCCATCACATGACAGACCAACGAAAGTGTACCATCCCTACTAGAAAATGACAGTTTTAAGCTATTCAGTATAAAATGTAACCCCGGCAATCAAAGTTTCAGGTCCATCCTTTAATATAAAAACACAAGTTCACTGAAACTGTCTATTCAGGGTTATGTTTAAGTTATTTTTTCTTCTGTTTATAGACTGTCGATTGTTAATGAAAACAAATTATTAAATTATAGCTACAAGAAATGGTGCAATAACGTAACGTCATATGTATAAGAAACACTGAATAAAATTCATAACGCAGAAATTATATTGACTCAGTCACCCATCACATAATGCGGAAAATCATTTTTTATTATTGGGCAAAGCTGAAAGTTCCTTTTGAGAAGGAGTTCTAATAACATGTACTCGTGCTTATATGTAAAATTAAGTAATAATAAGGAATAATTGAGAAGTTAAAGCATAACCCACAACAGAAATACGATACGTACTTTTAACGTAGCCGGTGCTGGTGCAAATCCCGGATCCGAAAAAAGGATGCTACACTTACTTTACTTCAGCGCGTCTAGTCTCGTGCCGCGCTTCCGTTTGTTGATTTCCACACACGCCGGGACCAGCGAGCGCTGACCGTTTCTTACAATCTGAGGCCACGCCGTGTGGCTATCGGCGGCTTCAGTGCCACTCTGCATTCCTCCGTTTCACAATGGTCACAGGAGGTTAAAAAATGGTTCAAATGGCTCTGAGCACTATGGGACTTAACTTCTGAGGTCATCAGTCCCGCCGGCTGTGGTGGACGAGCGGTTCTAGGCGCTTCAGTCCGGAACCGCGCGACCGCTTCAGTCGCAGGTTCGAATCCTGCCTCGGGCATGGATGTGTGTGATGTCCTTAGGTTAGTTAGGTTTAAGTAGTTCTAAGTTCTAGGGGACTGATGACCTCAGATGTTAAGTCCCATAGTGCTCAGAGCCATTTTTTTCATCAGTCCCCTAGAACTTAGAACTACTTAAACCTAACTAACCTAAGGACAGCACACACAACCGTGCCCGAGGCAGGATTCGAACCTGCGACCGTAGCGGTCGCGCGGTTCCAGACTGTAGCGTCTAGAACCGCTCGGCCACTTCGGCCGGCTCACAGGAGGTTAGACAAGCCGTTATCCTGGATGGAGAGCCGTCTCCAGTGATTGCAGTGGTATCTGCTGTGTATCAGGCAGGGACATTCTAACACCAGATACAATGTTTACCAACACCTAAGATTATATAGATGCGTCGATAATATCGGAACAAAAGTGACAGTATCACAAGGTATTGCGTGCTTATGTATGTTTAAGCTTTCCTTGTACACAAAAGGACTTATTTAGATGTTGTTGTTATTGTTATTGTTGTTGTTGTTGTCTTTAGTCCGAAGACTGGTTTGATCCACCTCGCCACACTGGTCTATCCTGTGCAAGTCTCTTCTGCTCTACATAATGAACGCAACACAGCTGCATGTCCTCGTGAAGTACAACGCCTGTGGTTTCCCCTTGCTTTCAGCCGTTCGCAGTATCAACATAGGAAGGCTTTATTGGCTAATGTTACAAGGACAGTAAAGCATCCAGACTATAGGCCCTGCAGCTACTGAAAGGAATGCTGTCCCTCTCAATGAACCACAGATTAGATTACACATGTTTTTCATCTCATAACCTCACAGTAATGATCCTTAATGATGCATAATATGGCACGAAACAAAAATACGTCATTCATATTTATGAAAAAATAAATATTCTAGTGTCCGTTCAACAGGCCCCAAGAGAAGTGGTTCAAAATGGTTCAAATGGCTCTGAGCACTATGGGACTCAACTTCTGAGGTCATTAGTCCCCTAGAACTTAGAACTAGTTAAACCTAACTAACCTAAGGACATCACAAACATCCATGCCCGAGGCAGGATTCGAACCTGCGACCGTAGCGGTCTTGCGGTTCCAGACTGCAGCGCCTTTAACCGCACGGCCACTTCGGCCGGCAAGAGAAGTGGTCCTCATATAAATTGAAGAGGAAGGGGAAAATATAAAAAAATAAATAAAAGGTGAATTATATTTTCGTTTAAGGGGTGGTAACAAGCTGGTCACGAAACATGTAAATACACAATGTATTGAGCAACTTGTGACAATTCTTTGGCTGTTGCAGGCACGTGTCATCAAACAGAGAATGAATTGGCATCTTATTTACATTTATCACATTACAGCACTGAAGATACGCAGAAGTCAGATTTAATGCAACACTGACGTAATTTGACATTATTAATAATATATGACATTATTAATACGAGGAGCGATCAAAAAGTTTCCGTTCGAAGGCCGTAAACTCCAGAATCGCTAAGCCAATCAAGCAAAATCGCCCGTTACCCGTTTGGTAAAAGACTGTGTCGTGCTGTGTGAGGAAGTCCGTGACTGTCTGCTGCTGCACCTCCTGGTCCCACAGGAATCCTCGGCTGTTCAAGGCCATTCTTAGGGGACTGAAGACGTCATAATCGTATGCTTAGAGACCAAGACTGTAGGGCGATGCTCTTTAAGGCTCCCCCTTCTACTGTCCTGCCAGATCGACACGCGTCTTGTGTCGAGCCGTGAGCACCATAGGACTTGGGGCAGCGTTACACGGTAGTGGCTTTCGACAGACGTGTTGCCCCATACACATTCTTCATTCTCCGATGGATGTCTATCGGCAACAAATTGTAAATAGCCTTTCGCTCCCTGTATTTTACTCCTGCCACCTTCTGAATTTGAAAGAGAATATTCCAGTCAACATTGTCAAAAGCTTTCTTTAAGTCTACAAATGCTAGAAACATCAGACGTTTCAACATTTCTACGGAATCCAAAATGATCTTCCCCGAGGTCGGCTTCTACCAGTTTTTCCATTCGTCTGTAAAGAATTCGTGTTAGTATTTTGCAGCCGTGGCTTATTAAACTGATGGTTCAGTAATTTTCACATCTGTCAACACCTGCTTTCTTTGGGATTGGAATTATTTATTCTTCTTGAAGTCTGAGGGTATTTCGCCTGTCTCATACATCTTGCTCACCAGATGGTAGAGTTTTGTTAGGTTTGGCTCTCCCAAGGCTGTCAGTAGTTCTAAAGGAATGTTGGCTACTCCCGGGGCCTTGATTCGACTTAGGCCTTTCAATGCTCTGTCAAACTCTTCACGTAGTATCATATCTCCTATTTTATCTTCATCTACATTCTCTTCCATTTCCATAATATAGTCCTCAAGAACATCGCCCTTGTATAGACCCTCTATATACTCCTTCCACCTTTCTGCTTTCTTTTCTTTGCTTAGAACTGGGTTTCCATCTGAGCTCTTGATATTCATACAAGTGGTTCTCTTTTCTCCAAAGGTGTCTTTAATTTTCCTGTAGGCAGTATCTATCTTACCCCTAGTGAGATAAGCCTCTACATCCTTACATTTGTCCTCTAGGCATCCCTACTAAGCCATTTTGCACTTCCTGTCGATCTCATTTTTGAAACGTTTGTATTCCTTTTTACCTGCTTCATTTACTGCATTTTTGTATTTTCTCCTTTCATCAATTAAATTCAATATCTCTTCTGTTACCCAAGGATTTCTATTAGCCCCCATCTTTTTAGCTACGTGATCCTCTGCTGCCTTCACTATTTCATCTATCAATGCTACCCATTCTTCTTCTACTGTATTTCTTTCCCCCATTCTTGTCAATCGTTCCCTAATGCTCTCCCTGAAACTCTCTACAACCTCTGGTTCTTTTAGTTTATCCAGGTCCCATCTCCTCAAATTTCCACCTTTTTGTAGTTTTTTCAGTTTTAATATACTGAAAGAAATTATTAAGAATTAAAAACTTAACAACAATTCATTCATAGTATAAAAGAAAAATAGAAAGTAGCTGGTCTGCTGCCTGTGTATACATAATATGCCTTCATCTGCTTGTTGCCCTAGAAAATGGACAAATTAACACGAAAAACAGAGATATTCAACCTCAGATTTCATACTTTAGCGCTGACTATTCGTAATGCCCAAATAGTGGTATGATCTCCGATTACAACATGATTTTTGAGCAGAATTTCAAAAAGAATACTGGTGACTTTTTTGTAGTTTTCAACCATTTATCACTTTTCGAGAAAAGCAACGAACGGTGGACGGAGTAGGTTCTTATATTTGCCTGTACCTGAAAAATGAATCCATTTTTTTTTCAATTTTTTTCGGTTTCTACGTTTTAATGGAAATGACAGGAATAAATCATCGAAAAGCAATTATTCCATAAGATAGTTATTTTCAGTGGTTTTAATAGTCTGATTAAACTAGCGTGAAAAAATATGATGTAACCGAAAACCTGCTGTTTCAGCGATAACCGCCATTTCCATTTCGCACGGGACCATGTAGCGGCCGCAATACGTAACCCAAGGATTTCTGACGTGTTCAGTTTGGCATTTGTGAGCGCCCTGGAAACTACAATGCCGGAATTTTGCATCATCTACATTGACGACATAGTTGTCACATCAATGACATTTCCAGAACACATGTGCCACATGAGACAGCAGCACGTGGCACTTCGGAGGTACAACGTGACACTCAGACCCGACAAAGCGAACTTCGTGCAAAGAATGTGACCTATCTCGGGTTTGAGATCTCGCCAGAAGTTATCCGTCCACAAAAGGGCAAAGTAACGGAAATTACCAAAATGAAATCCCGCATGCGAGAATCGAGACGGTTCTTGGGCCTCATTTCATTTTATAGGGAGTACGCAGTCAACTTCTACACAGATGTTGAGTCCTCTATTTGCGCTGCTGAAGAAGGGCAAGAAGTGGTGTTGGGGAAATGAGTATGTAAACGCTTTCGAGAAAATAAAGTATGCGTTCCAGGACAGCATCTATCTGCCGCATCGTGACTTCTAGGCATTTTTTCCAAACTTAGGGACTGGTGACCTTAGAAGTTAAGTCCCACTAGATTTCTCACTTTTTTTTCGGCAAACATGGGAGAATCCGCGTTGCAGCCATATGCAAATGCTAGACACAGAGGCACGGTACTTCACTACCGAACTGGAAATGCTTGACATTGGCAATATAACAAAAGAGTTTAGGAGTCACCTGTTCTGCCAAAACAACTTGTTTGTGCACTGACCTCCACACTGTTACATTCCTAAGAACCGTCAGACGTGCTAGTAGCAGTGTAACACGGTGGACCCAGCGATACAGGAATACAATATCAACATTGTGTATTGGTGGGGTGAGGTAACAAATTTGCCGACTGCTTGAGCTGAAATCTTTCGTGGAAAGATGGTGATGAACACGTCGATCCTGAAAATAATGAGGTAATAATGGCGGTGTTACAACACCACAACCACGCGTGCGTCTAAAAATACAGGAAGGAGTTGACTGTCGGTCAAGACCTAAAACCAAATATCCAGCGAGTCAATGATTTTTTGCAATATGGCATGGGTGAAGAGGACACACGAAGGAGAAATACAGCCTTACAGCGCACGGTCAAGCGGAGGATTTGTTTTCAGTGGCATGTTAAAGAGTTAAAGGCGGAAAATTTAGCTTCCTGACGTACTTTTAATGGATTTGATCGATTGCTGCCACCAGCACCTTGGCCGCTGCTAAGTGACGAATTTGTGTGTGGCAGTCGCCAAAAAGTGGAAAGACACTGCTCATACTGAGGTTTGCGAAGACGGTTAGGTAATGTGATATGTATCAGCATGTGAAACACTGAACATGATTGTTCAAGGTGAAATGCACGCCGTCACAATGGAAGCGCCGAACGACCTGGTGTGCCTGGATCTCTAAAGTCCACTTCCGTAGGGGTAGTTCGGGCGACAATTTATCTCCGTTGTTGTGGACGCCTTCACGAAATATTTAAGGCTTTACACCACAAACCCTAACATGAGGGAAGGCTGCGTTGAAATATTGATGGATGATTATGTCCTCCCATGTGGTAGGCTCAAGAGTATCCTCTTAGACCATGTGGCGACGCTTTAATGTCCCAAGATGGTAGGTAGGATTGCAGAAGGCGGGAATCAAAGTGATCTCCTCCTCAATCAGAAACCCTCAGTCAAACCCTTTAGACCAATGCAGCTGGGAGTGCGCTTTCGCAGGCACAATGCCTCGGTCCAATGCTTACCGGAGATACAGAGGTACTTAAATGATGCTTCGGATTGTATTGCGGGTACAGTTTCAGAAACCAGGGAAGTCCATGGCAGAAAAAGTTTTAAAAGCTCTTGACGGTAAGAGAAGCAGAGACACATCAGCTATACGTGAGCTGGGCCTGAGAGTTCATAATAGAAAAGGCAGCAAAAGGGATTGAAAAAAGGAAATAAAAAGGGTAAAGGCTTATGACATCAGGGGCAGAGTCATCATAAGGACGCACAGACGACGGACACCGAAAAGGAAAGGATTATGGAGCTCTTCCACCTGTACTAGAAGTCATAAGTGGCACAACAGGCAGTGGCACCGAATGCCTATGCTATCCATGGCGATGAGGGCGAATTTGGGGTATTTAACACCTCCAGCCTGCACTTACATTTCCCATCGTAATCAGAACACGTAACCCAAGCTGTAGCTATTGTTATTAATGAGTAATCAGCATCTTTTGTTTATGTCGCAAATTCGGTTGCATTTAGTGTATTTGTGTACTCATTTTTCTGCCTGACGTTTTGTAGCAATAATACCAGTGGTTACTTGACTTGAATGAGTATAGAAGAGTGATGTGCACATGTGTGTACATATCCATATGCTTGCACGCAAGCCAACCCACGCAAGTCACATTTGCAACACTGCCCACACTTTCATGTATCTAAGTCTGCTTTGCGCTGAGGCTGTGCTCATACAGTATTTCGTATTTTAATCATGGCAATGTACTGCTTCTTTGTCGATATTAATTTATTAATGTATGTTTGTCTATGTACGTATGGGTGATAAGTGCCACTCACTTGTAACAAACATGTACAGTAATCTTGTTGCAGCCTGCAGAAATGCTTGAACTAATCGTACAAGTAAGAATGCAAAGAACGAAACGGTAGGTGATATTGCATTACGTTATTTAGTAAGGTTATGCTATAGGTATGTAAGCTAGTACATGAAACTTAATGTAAGACGTTTAAGTTATAACATTAACTAGTACGCTAGGAGTAAAGTTTAAAATACGATACCGGTACCTTCACTAGTTCCCACGCAAGCTCTGCTCATTACACAAGTGAACAACGGTGGACACACAAGTGAAATGTTCTCCTTATAGCAGATGAAGCTCTCAGCAAGTTTAAACAATACGTGAAGATTTGTGAGCCAGATGGTCAAAAGCTGGCAGTTATAGGAGGCAGCATATTCAAGTGCGCACACCCCATCCATAGCGATCGCGAATAGCGCAGTGGAATAAAATACTCTTTTGTTTTGATTTGTTCTTGTTTTTCTGTCTTTTGGAGCCTATCAAGAAAGACGTACATAATATATTCTTTCCTCCATGGTCATTCCTAAAGCAGAAACAAGCCACATCCGTTCCGGAAACTGATCACAATGCGTTAAAACCACGTGGTGTCACATATTTTACTTTTTTATTATTACTCGTTTACTTTTTGTACACACTGCTTGACAAAAAAAAAAAAAAACAACAGTGAAGCATCCAGAAGGTGACAGCGAAACGAAATGAAACTTCGTGGCTGAAGGGAACGTGATCTTATTTCAGTGATTACAAAATCGAGTCAGATTTCTAAGAACTTAGCAGTATGAGCCCACTTATCAGTAAGATGTCGAACCTCCTCTCTTTTGGATACATACACCGATTTGGTTGGGAAGGGTGTTATAAAGCCGTTGTAACCTCTCCTGAGGCAGCCTGGCCTCCAACTGATGCAACTTGTCATTGATATCCTACATACTGGCCCTGGAACGGACTTGAGGTATGTGCTGGTCCCACACACTTTCGATCAGGGACAGATCTGGGGATCTTGCTGGGCACAGGAATACCTCAGCATCACGCACACACTTCATAGAGACATGTGTCGTGTATGGACAAGCATTCTCAGTAGTAAGGTATTGAAGTTTCCAGCACAAGCTGCGCAGTTGCCAGATTTCCGACCTCATCACTGGTGATGTCAGATTATAACATCACGCAATGTTCTCAAATTTCCCCCCTGATTCTCCTACCATTCCTCTAACGTCACAGTCCAAGATAATGGACCGACTTGTCCATGATGGGTAATCCATGATGCTCACTTGTGCTAAGTGCAGAAACCACGAAAGTGGACCCGAGTTCAGTCTGCATAGTTGCCAGGCCACTTGTGCTAAGTTTTGAATCGTATCCTTAGTTTATAACGATGGGAAATGTAAAGCAGCCGTCAGCCCTAGATGTACACAACTGGCCATTAAAATTGCTACACCAAGAACAAATGCAGATGATCAATGGGTATTCATTGGACAAATATATTATACTAGAACTGACATGTGATTACATTTTCACGCAATTTCGGTGCATAGATCCTGAGAAATCAGTACCCAGAACCACCACCTCTGGCCGTAATAACAGTCTTCATACGCCTGGGCATTGAGCCAAACAGAGCTTGGATGGCATGTACAGGTACAGCTGCCCATGCAGCTTCAACACCATACCACAGCTCATCAAGAGAAGTGACTGACGTATTGTGATGAGCCAGTTGGTCGGCCACCATTGACCAGACGTTTTCAATTGGTGAGAGACCTGGAGAATGTGCTGGCCAGGGCAGCAGTCGAACATTTTCTGTATCCAGAAAGGCCCGTACAGGACCTGCAACATGCGGTCGTGCATTATCCTGCTGAAATGTAGGGTTTCGCTGGGATCGAATGAAGGGTAGAGCCACAGGTCGTAACACATCTGAAATGTAACGTCCACTGTTCAAAGTGCCGTCAAAGCGAACAAGAGGTGACCGAGATGTGTAACCAATGGCACCCCATATCATCACGCCGGGTGATACGCCAGAATGGCGATGACGAATACACGCTTCCAATGTGCGTTCACTGCGATGTCGTCAAACACGGATGCGACCATCATGATGCTGTAAACAGAACCTGGATTCATCCGAAAAAATGACATTTTGCCATTCGTGCACCCAGGTTCGTCACTGAGTACACCATTGCAGGCGCTCCATCTGTGATGCAGCGTCAAGAGTAACCGCAGGCATGGTCTCCGAGCTGATAGTCCATGCTGCTGCAAACGTCGTCGAACTGTTTGTGCAGATGGTTGTTGCATGCCTCATATTTCTGTTGACCCAGGGATCGAGATGTGGCTACACGATCCGTTACAGCCACGCGGATAAGATGCCTGTCATCTTGAATGCTAGCAATACGAGGCCGTTGGGATTCAGCACGGCATTCTGTATTACCCTCCTGAGCCCACCGATACCATATTCTGCTAACAGTAATTGGATCTCGACCAATGCAAGCAGCAATGTCGCGATACGATAAACTGCAATTGCGATAGGCTACAATCCGACCTTTATCAAAGTCGGAAACGTGATGGTATGCATTTCTCCTCCTTACACGAGGCATCACAACAACGTTTCACCAGACAACGCCGGTCATCTGCTGTTTGTGTAAGAGAAATCGGTTGGAAACTTTCCTCATGTCAGCACGTTGTAGGTTTCGCCACTGGCGCCAACCTTGTGTGAATGCTCTGAAAAGCTAATCATCTGCATATCACAGCATATTCTTCCTGTCGGTTAAATTTGGCTTCTGTAGCACGTAATCTTCGTGGTGTAGCAATTTTAATTACCAGTAGTGTAGTAAGTTTAAGATGATGGGAAATCTCACATTGAAGTGGTGTCACAACATGCATTTGCACTGTATGTTGTAAGATAGGATACAAACAATTGTGTTAGTGTTTTATTTATTCAAACAAATACATTTGTCACAAAATGTTAGAGTCCATCCTGTAAAGTGTAGTATTTGCCAATAAGAGCTGTACTTTGCAATCCAAAAGTCCAGTTCCTTGGCACTTACAACAAGCACTTTGTGATGTACCTTTAAAGTCGCTGAAAGCCTCACAAATAGTGCAGTCATCTGAGGTTGACTTCATGAGGATCTGTGAGGCATGAAGATCAGTGTCACCATAAAGAGGATGAACATATATGGTTTACGGAAAGAGGTGGAGAGAGTAGAGCTGTGGAAACAGTATGGATAGAACAGTGAAAGCTTTGAGATTAAGGTGTTCAGTTTGTGACTTCAGTTACTCAATTGTAAACAAAGGCTTTCCAGCGGTATGGATCCAACGTAAAGCAACTGCTGAATCAGTCCACTCAGTCACTTTCCTTAGGTCACAGTCAGTGGCTTGGCAGAAGTAGCATGAAAGTCTTGTACCTAAAAGTTCTCCAAACAGGTCTAGACGTGACAGAGTAGCCCTTTTGAATGACAGAAGTCCTGCCTTACTGCATACTAGATGAATGACAAGTGCTGCAGATTTGCAATCGAAGATAATTGATGTTACCATGTGACCATTCACAATTACTACTGAAGATGTGCAGGAAGTGCTGGGACAGTCTGTTTGGCCTTCACCTTCACAGGCAAGTGTGTGTGTCTCCATTCCATGCTCTGTTGCTTCAATTCGGGCATGATATGTGAAACCCATTTTTCGTCTCCAGTTGCTATCTGACTCAAGAAGCCACCTTCTTAGTGATAACGGGTCAATAACTTCATCACATACTCAAATCTTTGGTTTCTGTGGTCCTCTGTTATCAGTTTCAGGACCCAATGGGAGCACAGTTTCCTAAACTTTAGGTGTTCAGAAACAATGTTGTAAAGCACTGATCTCGACACGCCAGGAAATTCGTTTGAGAGACCTGTTATTGTGAAGCACCTGTTCTCTCAAATCCTCGCTTCAACTGAAGCCACCAAATCGTCTGTAATCAAAGAAGGGCAACTGGAGCAGTCCTCATCATTGATGTTGTCACAGCCACCTTTGAATTCTCGTACCCACTTACACACTTTATTTGCCAGAAGTAGATATCAGATATATCCACAGGATTCCTAAAGCATTTCTGACGAACGGCCACGTGTTTTCTTCAACAAGGTTACTACCAATTTATACCACATTCATTGTGAGCCAGCATTTTCTCTTTTGAACTCAATGTACACAGTATGTTAGCCTCCAATCAACCATCCTATAAACAGAAAACGATCTAGTGTTTGGGCTAATACTGCATTTTTAAATGATTTTTTTCAAGTGATTTCTCCCATAAATTGTAATGAACGATTCAGCTTCTATCCAAACTGCTTGCAAGTACTGTATGCCGGAAGCAACAGAGAAATCGTGTAGTTCATATTAGCCCTTCACTTCATCATTTGCCAGACTCTGAAGTGATATAAGGGATAAGATTCTAAAGCTTATAGGGGCCGGTATATGTTACAGGAAAAAGTGGAGTTGTCCTCTTCTTGCGCCGAGGTCATTGCCATATCATGATTTGATAACCTCTCTGTGCTGAATTATTGATTGCAAAAACTTGGACTTCTTCTCTGAATGACTGCAGGCTCTGGTGGTACAATATGTAAAAATGGACATTGTAAATTAGTAATGAAATCACACCAATGGTGGATCGGTGCCACATTGAAATGTTGCGTCTTTCCTGTGAGAAAAGCTGAGAAACAGAACTCTTAATACAATAAATAACGAGATAAACATGTGATCTAGCACACTAGTAAAAAAAAACAACACTTTAGTAACTCAAAATTAGTTCATGTATTATGAATCACTTACAACTACAGCCCATGATGCTTACATTACGGTGGCTGAAAGCAGAAATACCAAATGCTAACAGTTTTCTCCTAGCTGCCCTCTGAAAAATTTGAAATCTGTGCCTTCCCTTATTACAGATGTGATGCAAATATAAACAGTAACTCTTTGTTGACAAATCGTCACACAAAATTTTACACAAAAAATTATTTTTTAGAAAATGATATTACAATGCCCCCTTGAATGACTATGGTACAATTTGATGCTTCATTGGGAGTAGTCATTCAGCCTTTTTATACTGGGATAGAAAAGTTAATGTGTATGCATTTCTTTTACTTGTCTCATAAAAACTATTGCAATTAGTGTACTATTCGTCCATGGTGAAATATTTCATGCAGACTTGTGTTGTTGCACATACCAGCATAGTATATGAGCAACACAATGATCTGAAGGTGACTGTTGATTCCAGACACTTGTCGGTTTGTGTAAGTGACACAATGCAGGCTGCAAGTCTATTGGAAGACGGACATCAGATGCACATTGTGATGTCAGATGCACATTGTGGTGTCACACGTGGGTTATGTGACGTCACCCATGTGGTGTCAGGCTGGCTGGTTTGATATCTTTGGAAAGCCCATGGTCCACGCACACAGTGCTGTCTTGTTGGTTCTCATCCCAGCATCTGCTCGCATATGTGCACCAGTGGCGGGGGGTCTATAACTCATGAAACATTTTTACTGTCACAGCAGTCTTCTTTTGGAAGGATGCACTTATATGGTGCATACATGGTTAAAATGCACAGATTCACTTCTTTACAACAGATCATAACATAGGGCCAAAATGTAAAATTACTTATTTTTTCATAGAATTTTTTCATCTGGTAAGACTTGGACATTGATCTTTGTATAAGAATAATGTAATCTCAGACAAAACTAAAAGTTCATTCCCTATTTAGATGATACGAGGTGTGTTTTTATAGTAAGGTCTGTTTTATTGTAGACACTAGTAGTTCGCTCACATACCGCAACAAGCGCATGCGTCATGTACCGGTATGCCTCAGGAACAACTGTGCTCAGTTTCAGCTCTGTAGCTAGCCTGTACGGTTCTGTTCTGTGCTTTCAAAATGTTTAAGATTATCAACTCGTCCACCGCGTGTGAGGTTCACTCAGTGATATGGCTTTTGTCACCAAGGAACCTGTCTGCTGCAGAAATTCATCAACAGATTTGCGAAGTGTACGGTGATACTGTTATGAGTGAAAGCAAAGTGTGTAAGTGGGTACGAGAATTCAAAGCTGGCTGTGACAACATCCATGATGAGGACTGTTCCAGTTGCCCTTCTTTGATTACAGACGATTTGGTGGCTTCAGTTGAAGCGAGGATTTGTGAGAACAGGTGCTTCACAATAACAGGTCTCTCAAACGAATTTCCTGGCGTGTCGAGATCAGTGCTTTACAACATTGTTTCTGAACACCTAAAGTTTAGGAAACTGTGCTCCCATTTGGTCCTGAAACTGATAACAGAGGACCAAAGAAACCAAAGATTTGAGTATGTGATGAAGTTATTGACCCGTTATCACTAAGAAGGTGGCTTCTTGAGTCAGATAGCAACTGGAGACGAAAAATGGGTTTCACATATCATGCCCGAATTGAAGCAACAGAGCATGGAATGGAGACACACACACTAGCCTGTGAAGGTGAAGGCCAAACAGACTGTCCCAGCACAAAATCATGGCATTGGTGTTTTGGGATAGGCATGGTGTTTTGTTGGTCGACTTCATGCAACGAGGAACCACTATCCAAGCAGAAGCACACTGCCAAACCCTGTGGAAGTTACGCAGAGCAATTCAAAAGAAAAGATGCAGCATGATGACAAAGCGAATTGTTCTTCACCGTGACAATGCAAGAGCTCACACTGCAGGTCAGGCCTGCGATTTATTGTAGAGTTTCGCTGGGAAGTTTTAGACCACCTACCCTACAGTCCTGATCTTGTGCCAAACGATTGCCATCTGTTCCTCCAACTCAAACAACACCGCAGTGGCAATCGTTACAATGACGACGACGATGTGAAAATGGCAGAGAACTCTTGGTTATTGGAGCAGGATTAGGATTGGATTGTTTGGGTGAAGAGACCAAACAGCGAGGCCATCGGTCTCATTGGATTAGGGAAGGAAGTTAGCCGTGCCCTTTCAAAGGAACCATCCCGGCATTTGCCTGGAGCGATTTAGGGAAATCACGGAAAACCTAAATCAGGATGGCCGGACGCGGGATTGAACCATCATCCTCTTGAATGTGAGTCCAGTGTGCTAACCACTGCACCACCTTGCTCAGTCATATTGGAGCAGGCGGCAAGTTTTTATGAAGAGGGTATTTTAAAATTGGTTGAGAGGTATGATATGTTTGAACAAACTTGGCAACTATATCGAAAAATAGAGTGAATTATGTAGTTTCTGAAAATAAATTTACTTTTTTGAAATAACCTTTTGTTGTGTACTTATGTTCAAATGGACCTTACTTAAAAAACATTCCTCATGCATTGCTTTTTTATGAAGGTCAAAGACTGTTAAATTCACACAAGTAATAATGTGTCCACAACACTACTTATTTATGTAGGTATTATTATGTACATTTAAAGGTTCAGTAAGGTGCACCACACAAATGCCCGGTGACAATCACATTTTACGCTGGCGTGCTCATGGTCTAGTTCAGACATGATCATTGGATGCAGCACACCATGTTTGTGTGATACTGAGTTTTCTCAGTGATGGTTGGTGTTGTAGATAAGTTCCTGTGTAGTGGAATCCACTGACATTCCTTCAGTAGCACACCCTCTTGGAGCAAGCACCTTTGGTTTTTCACAGCGTAAGTGTACACCTTTGAATCCAGCAGAAATGCTCTTTATATGTTCTAACGTTTGTTTAGCACCACACCAGGGATTGAGATTACACACAATGCACTAATTCTCTACCTCAATACACAATGGTCACTGTTAATCACGTGCACACCACTAGTTTGTATTCCACTATAGCAGAAATCTATGTACTTCTGTATGTGGTTTCTTATTAACTATGAACATTTGTATTTACAGATGTTCTGACCAAGTCAAGTATTCTTCCATTGCTAGTCATGTTTTTACAAATTTGACCTAACTTGTAGTACATGAGTGCAAAAATGCTCATCAAAAGGAGCAGAGGATAGACAACTCAAGTTACAAGTTTGGTGCCAGCAGAACACAACCATTCATTTTGCTTTATAGTATTTTTTATGAGTGTACTCCTGATGTTTTCCTTGTGAACAACCAAGTACATTATGTACACGCATGTCGTCATGTTGTGTTTCGTTTGTGCATGGCACACAGTGCAGTGTATCTGCATAAATGTTTTCATTTATTGACAGGGCATCATTCTCGGGCATTTTATTATTTTCTCAATTTTATCAGTTCATGACCGTCTTTTACTTTCTCTGCAAAATAAATTTCATAGTATTAGAATGCACTCAGCATAGAAGATATTCAACAATGTGTAGGTCTGAGGTGCAACATTGCAGTCAGTGAAGGCATCATGAATTGCTCTCTTGACAGCCAAATGTATTTCATTCAGTGTCTCTCTATCTATAGCCCCACACTTTGTTTTACACCTACTATGCAATAATCTCTGTTTCTTTAAAAGTTTCTTTACAGTGACTGTATACCATGGAGGTTTCCTCCCGTTATGAACTGTTCTGCTAGGTATATATCTATACAGTGCATGGTCAACTATTCTTTTAGACTTGAGCCAGAGCCCCTTTACATGCTCCTTATCTGTGCTGAAAGTTCCAAGTTTCTCATTGAAATATGACACTATGACTTTTTATCTAGTTTACTGAATATGCAATGTCTGTCTAAAACTTATCTGACCTTTGATTTTCCTGCGCAAAATAGAGACGATTGTACGGCACCACTGTACATAGTAAAGGAAGAGACCTTTATGCGCATGCGTGAATTTTGCCCCGCCTTCTAGCGCATCAGTCACTACCTGTCAGTCACTGAGTGAGGTGCTACTCAACGTGTTCGTCAGATTATTGATTCTCTATGTTGAGCAAAGATACTGAATAAATTTTGTCAAAAGCTTGGTGAAACTAATCGTAAAATTCTGCAGGTGTTTGGAGAAGATGTGATGGGTGTAACAGAAATTAAGGAGTGGTTCAACTGATTCAAAAATGGCCGTACATCACCGGAGAGTGACCAGCATTCTGGCAGGCCCCAAATTGCTTGGAGTGCAGCTGTTGTTGAGAGGGTGCAAAATTTGGTGATGGCAGATCATCGTTTGACCGTGTGGGGGATTGCCCAAGAGGTTGGCGTGAGTAGGGTAAAAATTCTGCACATGCAATTTTGCGTGATAATTTGAACATGCACCGAATGGCTGTGAAATTCGTGCCCAAATTGTTGTCGCCAGAACAAAAATACCTGTGTTTTGACGTTGCACAGGACGTTCTGGACACCACCAACACTAATCCTGGATTTCTAAACACCATGATAACTGGAGATGAGTAATGGGTGTATGGGTACAACCCAGAAACCAAAAGACAGTCACTGAAATGGAAGCATCCCAAGTCTCCGAGGCCGAAGAAAGTGCTGCAGGTGCGAAGCAAAATCGAGGTCATGCTGACTGTCTTCTTTGATGTCTGTGGAATTGTACATCACGAATACCCACCGGAAGGACAAACAGTGACAAAGGAGTACTATCAACATGTTCTCCTGTGACATCGTGATGCAGTTCAACGCAAAAGAACAGGCATGTGAATGGCGAAAAACTGGCAACTGCATCACGACAATGTTCCCGCACATTCATGCCACTTGTTCCGAAATTTCTTGGCCAAATATGGAATTACAGCCGTGCGCCAGCTCCCTACTCTCCAGACATGGCTTCTTGCGACTTCTGGTTGTTTCCAAAATTGGACGCCACTGAAAGGATCCCGTTTTGAGAGTAGAGAAGAGATAATGCTGAACACGATGACAGAGCTGAACACCATTCCAAAAGAAGACTTCCAGAGGTATTTCCGGCAGTGGAAGGATCGGTGGGCTAAGTGCGTGCAAGCACAAGGGGCCTACTTTGAAGGGGATTAGGGTCCCAACTCTGTCAGGTATTCGAAATATTTTTTATGGCCAAAGGTCGGATGCTTTTTAGACAGGCCTCGTATATATCTTTCTTCTTGTTTTAGTTGTCCTCTGTACTTCAGTAATCATTGATGCTGCAACTGCACCATGGTCACTGATACCAGTTTCAATGAGGACTTCCTCACAGACATCAGGTCTACTTGTTGTCATTAGATCCAATATATTTCCATCATGAGGGAGGTTCCTATCTGTTCTAGGTAGTTTTCAGAGAAGACATTTAGTAAAGTTTCACAGGATGTCTTATCACGCCCACCACTAACACATCTGTAATTTTCCCAGTTAATTGTTAGACAGTTAAAGTCTCCACCGATGATAAAAGTATGATGGAGGAATTTACGTACAAGTGAACTGAGGTTTTCTCTAAAGTTTTCGGTTACATCAGGAGACGAGTCTGGTGGGCAATAGATGGATCCAATTATCAATTTATGCCCACTCCTCATACTGAGTCTTGCCAAAACAATCTCCCATTCAGCTTCAATTGCTGTCTCAATGGATCTGAGCTGCTTGTCTACTGTGACAGGTACACCACCTCCATTTGACCTATCCTTTCAATTTACACTTAAACTGTCCCCAAAAATCTCACTGCTATCACTTTCAGTTTTCAACCAGCTTTCTGTACCTAGTATTAGGTGAGATTCACCGCTTTTCATGAGCGATTCAAACTCTTTCACTTTGTTGTGAATGCTTCAGTAGTTAACCATTATGATTTTAACACTCTAACCTGTGGGAGGCATTTCTTTCTCTCTTATACTGATACTTCTGGGTTTCCTACAGGTATCATTATCTGGATTAGATGCAGTGTCGCCTAATCTAAAAAACCCTTGTGCGCACCCCACACACAGTCGGCTACCTAAGTAGCAGTCTCTGACGTGTAGTACACACACTTGAGCCATTTAGGGGGACCCTACAGTTCTCAACTCCAAGGTGCACATCCAGTAAGTCGCAGCCTAGCTTGTCACAGAACCTTCGAAGTCTCTGATTCAGTCCTTCCACTCAACTATGAACCAAAGGGTCAAGGTCACTTCTGGGGACAATGCTGCAAATTGTGAGCTTTGTCAAAACTCCATGCCCAAGAATGGTCTTCTCAATCTGTTCTGCCCTTCACTGGAATGACCCAAGGGTGACCTCTGAGCCCAGATGACAGGCTTCATTTGTTTCAACTGCAGGTGGTTGCACCCTGTTTGCTCAATCACTGCCAGAATGACTTCTTCAACATACACACTGAGTGCACCTGGTGTCCTTTCCTGTCCCGCACAGCAGTTTCCCTAAGGGGTCCCATCATTTCCCGTACATTTGAACTGTCAACGAGTAATACATCCCTACCCTTTTGCATTTGCTTCCTCCTGACACTGGACAAAACAGGTTTCCCCAAACCAAGTGAAGTGAGTCTCACTGGTTCAGGTTCAGTTTCAGTTTCAGTGAAAGACAGCATCTTAAACTTGTTGGTTAGGGGGATTGATAGAACACCCTGAGTCCTCCCTGGCCCCTGTCCACCCTGTACAGGACACCTAGATCTACCATTGGCACACCACTCACAGTCAAGTGGGTGGGTAATGACAAATTCTGTACTTTCTGCAGAAGAGACAGGATCCACAGGAGAGGATACAACTTGAGGTACCTCTCGTACAGGTGTCACAGGTACATGACTCTCAGGAGCTCTTCCAATGTACCGATTTGCAGCTGCTGGCAATCGTTTAACAGTAGTCAGGGTGATTGAAAGCCGTTTATGAATGTCAACCAACTAACCCGTGGTTGACAAAAGCATTCACAGTGGCACTCCATTTTGGCTGGTGCTACGTATTACAAGGCAGTGAACAAAAAACTTTAAATTAAACTTGCTGATCATCTTTTAATCTGTTGTGCTAAAAAGTTGCTAATTCACTATAAGAATTCAGGCAGATACACAAAACGAGATTTCTATCAAGACAACACAAAAACATATTGTAAAAATTTGCTAGTTTTGATGTTAATTAGTGTTGTGTCTTATATGTCCGTCACTGTTGGAACCAGGTAACCCATACAAATATCTTGGTGTAAAACTTTGTAGGGATATGAAATGGAATGATCACATACATTCAGTTGTGAGAAAAGCTGGTGGTAGACTTCTATTTATTGGTAGAATACTGGGGAAGTGCAATCAGTCTACAAAACAGATTGCTTCCAAAGCACTCGGGCGAATGGCTCAGGTGCGTTGGACCCGTACCATACAGGAATAACAGGAGACATTGAAAGTATACAGAGAAGACAGTACAAATGGTCACAGGTTTGTTTAATCTGTGGGAGAGCGTCACGGATATACTGAAGGAGCTGCACTGGCAGACTCTTGAAGACTAACAAAGTCTATTAGCAAAGTTTCAATAACTAGCTTTAAATGATTACTCCAGATATATACTAAAATTCCCTACATATCACTCATGTAGTGATCATGAGGATGAGATCAGAATAATTAGGGCACGCACAGAGGCATACAATCATTCTTCCCAAGCTCCATATGATAATCGAACAGGAAGAAACCGTAACTAGTACAATGGGACGTACACTCTGCCACGCACCTCATGGGGATTTGCAGAGTGTAGATGTAGATGCAGTAGTAGGTCAGAAATGTCACGCAGAACCCTGGGTCAGGGGAGACTTACTGGAGGGGATGCTGCTACTTGGTGAATAGATTTTTTATCCATCCAATTACATTATTGTCAAAAAATGATTATTTTTGTTGTTATATTCATATTTCATCTGACAGATTTCTTGGTAAAAAGGTGTACATTTGTTTCCAAGAACAAAATGGACAATTCAAACCAAGGTTGAGACAGCTAATAAAATGGTAAACTACTCTTAACATAGTAGTTTATGCAAGCAGCTTTGGCAAACTTACACGAAATCATGTATTAGTCAAAAAAGTCTTCATTCCAGTTTTTAAAGACAACACTTAACTGTTGTTTGACTCTTGAACTGGGCAAATCAAAGGAGCTATCTTTCACGAACCTGAAAAATCAGAAATTTTTAAATGGAAAATATATTCACACAGAAATAACCCCAACAAACCACTACATACTTCCAGCCATTACATGCCTATTTTTTCAGGCAACATAAACTTGCTGTTCACAGGTTTGAAACTGCATTAGAAATAAATTTATTTTAGTGACATTGCAAGATACATTACATGATCAGGTATTAATAATCAAGCTTCATTCAGTTGTTCATCACCATATGTCTTCACCAGTTTTCAAGGACATGATCGTTTGTGCCTGGCAGACCAGAGGATAGTGACAGAGAAAAATGTAATGAATTTCATCAGCGTACTAGAGCCAATGTTACAAATAGGAAATGGTGACTGTGTTATCAAACACTGAAAAATGTACTGTTCTCAAAGGTTCTGCACAGAGCATTTTGTAATAAGACATTATCATCACATATGAGCACTACCGTATGATGCAGCAAAATATACCAGTACAGAGATGCCTGTTTTCCAGTAGACAAGAACAAGTTTGTATTTGTAGAAACAATGTATTTCATACTGATTGAGATGAATATAACCTTCGTACGTATAATTATGCATGTATTTGTAAACATATTTATGTATTTGTACATGTCAAAGAGTAAAAATAACTGTGTGTAAGTCTTTCCCATTACATACAGTTTTTGTTATGGAATAACACTACTGTCTGCCTACAAAACGGACGTATGACTCATAAATACATGCCCTTATAGTTCAAAAACAGGCATTTCCTTAACAGGGTATCATCATGACTGCATTCATCAAGCTGAAATGAGCCCAATGTGAGTTTCAACCAAATACGACTGGTGCAGTTGAAACACCTACCTTGTCAGCACCACACAGGACTGGAGCAACTGAATCACATTCTCCGTCTGGGTTTTGACTCTCTCTCTCTCTCGCTCTTTGTGCCCTGAAGTGATAAATGTATTCTCCACAATGGTATTTTAAAACCCACCCAACCAACAAAATGTCCCTGTCCATCCCCATTCCACCCCTTCTCCCAACCCTATGGCTCATATTCCTGTTATAGTCTGTTCAAAATTACTTTGGGACTGGCAGTTTGGCAGGAGCACGTGGAGGTGCGGAGCAGAGTTGCCATGTACCACATGAAGCACATGTAATCTTGCATTTCATTTGCTTACAAACTATTCACTTACAAATATGGAACTGGGATTACCAAGATCTGGAATAGCTACACTATGTGATAATTTTATGTTTCTTTGTGGTACCGAATTACTTAGATGGTAAATGGGCAGTTTATGAAAATGCATTTTCTGGCAAAATTACCGAATTTACAATCTGCAGTCAACTTTTTTATTATTGATGTTAAGTGAACGCACTAAGGAAGGAAATAAAATCTTCAGAAACATCAAATTTTCATCTACTCCAAACCAGAACTTTGTCGGAGTTTCCTAATACAAAATGATGTCAGTTAAATACAGTCTGCTCATGCAGGAAGTACTAAGTGGTCACCCATATGGTTTTATTGCAAGAAATGGATCATTTGGACTATAATTAATCTATTATTAAGTTTTCTCATCCACCTACTTATTTGTAACAACAGAATATAAGATTTGTGTGTGTTTACTTCTATGAGAGAACACAGCTTAAATAGTCCAGCCAGTATTGGGAGAAAGAAAAAAAATCGATACAAAAACATTACTTCAGTACTGCAAATAGTGTAGTAATATTTATTTTGTCTGCTATAGATTGAATTCCTCATATAAACTTCGTTTGGAGTTAGTTGCTGATAAAACATGTAACTGCGTCCTCCTATACTTCATTTCTGAGTTGATAACACAAAAACGCCACCGACATCATCACTCTCATAGTAATGATAGATGCTTCTGCTATCACTGTTGTTACTTAACAAAATGAAAAAACTGTTTGTGAATAACTTGAAAAAGACACAATTCCTTAATGGTGACCAATAACAAATAGAGTGTCAGATTTTCCATTTTGCGATAATAAATATGACGTTGGATTGCATCCACATGAAATTGACCTATATCGGTAATCTACTTATCCCTACAATGTTTTTCCCCTAAGAGTTTCAAGCTGTGATGTTATTCCAGCTTCATTTCCTTGTCAATCTTCACAATTTTGTTTTTGTTTACATTGAGAGCTGCAGCAGTTCTATTGGTTACATTTTTAATGGACAGCAGCAAGCCGCCATTGAAATTCCCAGTTTCGAAGCAGGAACGTACAACACAAACAATTTATCTCAACTGTTGTCATTTGGCAATCACCTGGCCAAGAGACCAACATAAAACTTTTTCTTTCATAACTTTCGACAAACTACATTGAGGTGACAAAAGTCATGGGATATCCTCTAATATCATATTGGACCTCCTTTTGCCCAGCTCAGTGCAGCAACTTGAGGTGGCATGGACTCAACAAGTCGTTGGAAGTCCCCTGCAGAAATACTGAGCCATGCTGCCTCTAAATCCATCTGTAATTATGAAAGTGTTGCTGGTGTAGGACGTTGTGTGTGCACTGACCTCTCAAATTATGCCCCATAATTGTTTGATGGGATTCATGTCGGGTCATGTGGATGGCCAAATCATTCACTCAAATTGTACAGAATGTTGTTCAAACCAATTGCAAATAACTTTTGCATGGTGACATGACATCGTTGTTTGGCAACATGAAGTCAACAAGTTGTTGCAAATGGTCTCCAAGTAGCCAAACAGAACCATTTCCAGTCAATGATTGGTTCAGTTGGACCAGAGGACTCAATCCATTACATGTAACTAAAGCCCTCATCATTATGGAGCCATCACCACATTGCACATAATGACATAGTTTTCCCATTGTCTAGGGTCCAACATGTGGTCACGAGCCCAGAAGAGGCACCGCAGACGATGTCATGCTCTAAGCAAAGGCACTCGCGACTGATGTCTGCTGCCGTAGCCCATTAATGCCGAATGTCATGGCATTGTCCCAAAGTATACGTTCCTCGCACAACCCACTTCGATTTCTGTGGTTAGTTCATGCAGCGTTGCTTGTTTTTTACGAATGACAACACTATGAAAATGGCACTGCTCTCCATCATTACGTGAAGGCCATCTGCCACTGCACTGCTGATGAAGAGATGTAATGCCTGAAATTTGTTATTCCCAGCACACCCTTGACACTGTGGACCTCAGAATACTGAATTCCCTAAAAATTTCCAAAACTGAATGTTCCATGCATCCAGCTCCTACAACCATTGTGTGTTCAAAGTCTGTTAACTCCCATCGTGTGGCTATAATCATGTCGGAAGCTTTTTCATTTGGTCCTCCTGAGTACAAATGACAGTTTTGCCAATCCACTGCCCTTTCGTACCTTTTGTATGCGATACTACACATCTGTATATGTGCCTATCACAATCCCATGACTTTTGTCAATTCAGTGTACTTCAGACATTGTCCAATATAATGTAACAACAAATACAATAACTCCTGCACCAGTAAAAAGACAAATTAAACCAAAGGGTGCAACTATCACACATGACAAGGAGTCCATAACTCACGCACAGGACACTTCATCCTGAGTAGCCAACAGCTGATTCACCTGTCACAGTAAGGGCTATGTCCCTGACCTTTACAGTGGGCATTGCCACTAGCAAATTGTCTGACAAACTCAATGGCCGCCACCAAACTTCTCAAACTGGAACATCCAATTGCTGAGCATAGATTTCAATGACTGCTTTCGCATTCTTCCCATCAATACCAGTGTTTCTAAACTGAGCAGGTGGGCACCCCCCTCCTTATAAAATATCCTGCAGTCCATTCCCCCCCCCCCCCTCCCAAACCTTCACTAGTTCTGTATCCACCTGCCTCTATCTCCTTCCCTGGTACAACACCAGCCTCACTCACACACACACACACACACACACACACACACACACACACACACACACACACACACACACACACACACCTGCTCTTCCCCCAGTGCACCTGCATAGTCCTTTTCCCTTCTCTGCTTCCCTTTCCTCCTGTACAGCCTCCCAATGCTGCACCTAACAGCCCACCATCCTGTTCTTGCCACATTCCTGAACACTTCAACATGCAGCTATAGAGCATTTTTCTTACCCCGCCTCTCATCTGGTATCCCTCCTCCTCCCTGCCTCATTCTTCTGCTGTACCCCACCACCCATTCACACCAGCCTAAATCACTATTCACCACAGTGAGGCCTTACCACTAGGTATGAGGGTGGCCATTGGCTGTGTGTGACTTGTGCACTTATGAGTGTGTGTGTGTGTGTGTTTTTGACACTAAAAATAAACATGTACAATTGCTTTGTGATCAAAAATGTATTTATTAAGACATTTTATCATTACATACAAACTGCTTAAAATCGTAACAGGTAGGATTCAGATATGTCAATGACTACATCAATTTTTTTTTGTTCTTGATACGCATATCAGATTACAAACTTTCAGAAGTCTATCAATGTGAGAAATGAGATTAATTGCTTTGAGTTACAGTATGCACTGCTAAGCACTTTTAATGGATGATAATTTTTTTTGATAAAAGGTCCACTCACTGCAACAAATGATGCAGTCAAATTAGGTTGCTACTTTAGATTTACATATAAGCCTCCAAATATTCAACTTTTTCCCTGCAACTGAATTTTTGGAGATTCATACACCAATGAAAGTATCATGTCATCACATTAAATTACCTGAAAAATTCCAAGACAATAATACACATTCACTAGACATTCAACCATTCGTTTTGCAAAGAAAAGGTTTCAGTCGAAGTTTGTTATAAAATTTTCAAACAGCTTCTTCTGCAAATACATATAATTACCCACAGAACTGTCCTTGCTTTGTTGCGATTAACAGCCAAGAAAAATACATGACAGCGTCAACAGGACAGATCTATACAGCATCAGTCATTTTGCGATACAGTGAAGCATGAAACGAAACAGACTACTTGGTTTCTTAGCACTTACAGTTCACCTTCTCTCTCATTTTCAGCTAAAGCAAGAGGAAGGCATATATTATGAAAAAATAGTACACACTAGACAAAGAAATTATTAGTCAGTCAGTTCTGCATGTCTACTTACTGTTTTATTTATACGATACATTGTGATCTGTTTGGACAGTTACTTAGACAATGCTTACAAAATGTAAATACTTAACAAGGAATGTATACCTTCTAGTAAATAAATCACAAATATGTACATGTATGTCATAACAGCTACAGCTGTGTTAATACTGGAACAATAATTAAGCGTGAAGATCAAGTGTCCTATGGTGATGGGATTATATGAAAGCTGTGGCATATGGTAACGATTTTGTACAATATAATCAAGATACATAAAAATATGCCACTAGATTCACATTTTATGACATTCACCAGAAATTGAATTCCCATTAGCCTTTGCAAGTTATGTCCATTTGAAAGGAACATCTAAGGACTCAGGATGAGAAGCCGACATATTACTGACGATTAAAGAGATAAAATTCCAGCCTTTGACAGAACTTTGTGGACAGAATTTGGTCCATTCCACTGCACACACATGCAGATTTTGCACCTAAATACAGTAGAATGCTCATCTATTACTTCTCCGTGATGTTCTCAGTTGTTTCTCCAACTCAAATTGCCTAACATCAGTCCTCTGCAGGAAATCCAGTTTGTCAAGGTACCTGGAAACGTAACATTTTAATTGTCAATCACAAATCAATATACTGAATGTGAAAATAAATATAATTCCTGTAACTTTCATCACTGTGCAATGATGTACCCATATAAGTTCAAACCTTTGACATGATACAGAAACCATCAGAAGTCAACAATGTAATGCAGAACAAAGCCAAGCAAAACAGAAAATGCATTAATATGTTAAGTGTTGAAGCCTCTGGGACTGTGTGCAAGTCAATATAGAAAGGTTGATCAGTGAAGTGGCAGTGAATAGCTTCCTGTTATGTTTTGAAACAGAGTCCATGTTAGTACACTTTAAAATCAGTTGATGACAATCAGGACTACAAGATTTCTAAATAAAGTGAAACACTGAAGCTGTGAACTTTATTAGCCTGCATATGTATTCAAATTCCTACATCGTACCATCATGAAGAACACCGATTACCATAGGAAAGTCAACCAGAGTTTTTTTATCCTTTTCAATCAAATGCTGAACTTCAGACTGAACCACACAATTACATTTTAATGGGGATTTTTGTCTTACAATTGTTGCTTTCTACATCACTAAAGACTAAGATAATGAAATACTAAACTAAAAACTGAAATCTTATAAATAATAGAAGTCAATGCAAATCAAATTAGAATTTGTTAGTTAGGTCTTAGCCTATGTTGTACTCACCCATCACGACCACGATTGTGCGTTTGAAGTTCTTCTTCAATACCTTCAGCTTTCTTAAAACGATCCCAATCAAGCTTGGACTTCTCAAGAGTTCCCAATTTCTGTTTCTTATTACCTATCATGCCTAGCACAGAGGACAATCCACCTCTTGCCTTTCCTTGGCCTCTTCCAGCTGCAGGTGCTGGAGAGAGAGATGCTGAATGAGGCTTTGTAGCTGCTGTTTTTGCTTCAAAAGAATCAGCTGGAACCTCCTTTGTAACCCTGCAAACAGTTTTTCGGGGCAATAAATTGCCAGTTCCAACAAGTCAACTTCAACAGACAACATAACAGCACCAATTATCATATATTAAGAGTATAATTTATCATTTTATGCAAATATTGTAAAATCTTCAGTTCTCTTATGGAATTTTCGAAAAACCCAATAACTTCCAAAACGGGAAAAGAAGTGAAGTGTTGACCATTGCAAGAACAGTGAACCATGAACTGATGAAGTATTTCGAAACAAGTCACAAAATAAAATACCACTAGGAGTAATCAGAACAAATAATTTTGTATAACTATAAAATACATATTTAAGTTTTGAAGCTAACAACATGTAGCATCTTTTTCTGTTTTAATTTTATTATTGATCACATTACACGCCCCCTCCTCACCCCTTCTATCCATGTCACATAATCCTACATTGTCACTCGGTAATTATGAGACGAGATAAACGCAAACAGTATCTTTTGACAGCTCAGATGCTTGGGGGGACGGCCATTAGTCATGCTTGGACAGCTCAGTCGGCAAAGCACTTGCTTGTGAAAGGCAAAGATCTGATGTCTGAGTTCCAGTCCAACACACAGGTTTAATCTGCCACAAAGTTTCACATTGAACTATATTTAAAAGGCAATACATAGCATCACTTTACTTTATCCACTGTGTGTTTTTTCCCCTCCAAGCATCAAATAATGTCAAAAATAATTGTACTTTTTCTCCTTAGAGTTTACTTTTTCACCATTAGAGGTTTTTTTAAGGAAAATGGTTTCCATCTATTTGTCTTCTTGTTTGTATGTTGGCTATGTTTTTTCTTTATCTGGCATCGTAAAACCGAAATAATTTTCAGTTTTCAGATATTTGGCGTCTTTGGTGTAAGAACACTTGTGCAGTGTGTGATGAAAATAGAGCAAAAAGTAACATTATAAGTTGTAGCATAAATATCATAACATTTTATTTTTAAAATCTGAAATCTGCTTACTTTAACTTACTTTACTTCTTCTCCAGCAAACTCGTACACTTTTGTTATGGTCACTTTATTCTCTCTCTCTTTATTTTCCTCTTGCTTCATAATAGTTGCTTCTCTATCAGACTTGCCATTTGGAAGAGAAGCATCACTCTTGTTTTTGGAAACTGACCCTGTATCTTTAAGGAAATCTGTAAAGGAAAAACAAGAACTTAACACTTACTTGTTTATAATATCAAACACAATGTAAATCTGCATGTTCTTATTTTGAAAAATAATGTATATACCAGGAGCTCCTGGTCACAAATTACAACTTAACATTATTAAATGCAAATCATAATAAATGTGATGCAAATATAAATGAATGACCTGTGCCACTTGGAAGAAACTTTGAGTACTTAAAAATATGAAGCATACAATTTTTGAGTTTTATATAATTGTAAAACATTAAGTTTGCAGCACCCAAAAATAACAGTAATAAAATATGTTTTTACTGATAGGAATGTAAGCTTCATTTTATTTCCAATACCAAACAAGAATTTTTGTACTGAGGAAATCAGCAATGGTTGAAACTCAACATGTAGCAGCACTGACTGGACGAGGATTTCAATTTGTTTCTGGGGCGTATACTAGTCGCAGGCATGGCAGTTATCACAGAGACAACCAGTTTTCAGTTACACTGTTATATATTTTCCACACCACCTTAACCCGATTGTTAAAACCACTCAAAATAACCAGTTTCTGAAATAACCGATATTCATTCTTTTATTCCTATTATTGCCTGTAATAAATGTAGAAATCCAACAAAGATTGAAAAATTAGACACACAGAGTCAAAATATTAAATAGACAAATAAAAGCAAACTGAGTCCATCCACATTCACTGCTTTTCTCAAAAAGTGAAAAATGGCTGACTACTACAAAAAAACTCACCAGTATTCTGCTACTCATTCTAATTTTTTGAAACTCTACTCAAAAATCATGTTGTAGTCAGGTATCATAGCACTATTTTGGCATTACAAATAGTCAGTGCTAGAGGGTGAAAACAGACTGAAGAACTATTTTTTGTGTTAATTTGTCTGTTTCCAAGGTCTACAAGCAGATAAAGCCATATAATGTAGACGCAGGCAGCAGATCAGCTACTTTCTATTTTTAATGTATACTATGAATGAATTATCGTTAAGTTCTTAATTTATTTGGGTTATCATAATTTCCTTCCTTTTTATTATTTCACAGAAATGGCAGATAAATCCTTGATATTTTCAAGCAAACCAAGCACTGTACTTCACTGTTGTTTCACTCTGAAAAAATATTTCCCAGAGTAGGGTTGGTACCATTCTGCAGTACAAAGGATGTATGGTGATGACAGCAAGAAAATTCCGCACAGACTAGTTGGGGTAAATCTCACACACAACACATACGTGTGTACCTTAAGCCATGACACATGGCCACAGGGACATTACTGTCTCATCAACACTGTACCAGTTTTTATGCCATGTGTTTGTTGCTCATTTCTGTCAGCACTTTTATTAAAATAGTACTGATTGCTATCCCCATTTTCTACAATAATGCAACTTTTCAAACCAAAGCAAATTTTGTGAATAAAAATTACTCCTTTTTAAAAGGTTTATCCAAAAAACAAAAAAATTAGGACTGCTGGGGCCAATTGATGTTTCAGTTTTTCTTATTCGGTTATTAATACAAATAAAAAGACACCTGTTCTAACTGAGACAAAACAAATACTAAAAAATATTGGCTATTCAGAACTCAAATACTGGCATTGGTTTTAACCTATTGGTTTTTCCCATCCATAACTGATAAGCAGAATGAAATCCACAGCCAACTGCTAGTAATCTGTTGCTGTGTCATGGAAACTGGTTTATGTGTAGTAGCGTACTGAGGAAGTAAGAATGAGGGGTAAATAGTAGGTGAGAGGGTTAAGGTGGGGCGGCTCTAAATACAGCACTTGTTCGACATATCATTCTCAGCAAGCCCACACATCTCCCTATTTCTGTTCACACAACACAAATAGTGTCTGCCACATTGGAAGCACCCCCCCCCCCCCCTACACACACACACACACACACACACACACACACACACACACACACACACACAGTCATAGTCAACAAACCTTCCCAAAGGACAACATTCTCTAATAACCAACTTCCTTCCTCACTTGCTTACAGTTGCTTTCATACTTCGCTTGTTTCAGTAGATACCCCACTAAATAACTAGGCCTGAAAAATCTCAAATTCTGCATCATCAGAAATGACAACAAGTAACGTTCAAATCTAGTGCCTCTCAATGTGAGTTCACTTTTGGAAACATTGTACTTGATTGTTTCACGAATTAATTGGCCACTCAGTTGGAAAACTGATTAACCGATACGACATAATACCTACTATTGGGTTATTCCATGTCAAATCAACACATGGTCACACATGGTCTAAGCCTCACCATCTCAGGTTTTCTTGAAATTTGTCACATGTGTACTGTTGGCATAGACTTAGAAACATGTCAACTCTTTTCTGAGTTAAGAGAGCTGAAAAGTTCTCATAAATGGGCCCAAAAAACAGGGAACAGCAGTTTTTAGAATTGCTGTAGAAATTTTCCTAATTAAGCTACGTCCTGGGATGATTACCACAGTACAGCATTTCTCATGCTCTTTTCTATGGAATATAACAATATATAGGTTAACATAAAATTATTTTCAAAACAAAATTTAAATTTTTTCTTCTTCAAAAAGCATGTTTTAAAATTTCCAAATTTACTCTACATCCACATCTACATCCATACTCCGGAAGCTACCTGACGGTGTGTGACGCAGAGTACCCTGAGTACCTCTATCAGTTCTCCCTTCTATTCCAGTCTCATATTGTTCGTGGAAAGAAGGATTGTCGGTATGCTTCTGTGTGGGCTCTAATCTCTCTGATTTTATCCTCATGGTCTCTTCGCGAGATATACGTAGGAGGGAGCAATATACTGCTTGACTCTTCGGTGAAGGTACGTTCTCGAAACTTTAACAAAAGCCCGCACCGAGCTACTGAACGTCTCTCCTGCAGAGTCTTCCACTGGAGTTTATCTATCATCTCCATAACGCTTTCGCGATTACTAAATGATACTGTAACGAAGCGCGCTGCTCTCCGTTGGATCTTCTCTATCTCTTCTATCAACCCTATCTGGTACGGATCCCACACTGCTGAGCAGTATTCAAGCAGTGGGCGAACAAGCGTACTGTAACCTACTTCCTTTGTTTTCGGATTGCATTTCCTTAGGATTCTTCCAATGAATCTTAGTTTGGCATCTGCTTTACCGACGATCAACTTTATATGATCATTCCATTTTAAATCACTCCTAATGCGTACTCCCAGATAATTTATGGAATTAACTGCTTCCAGTTGCTGACCTGCTATTTTGTAGCTAAATGATAAGAGATCTATCTATCTATCTATGTATTCGCAGCACATTACACTTGTCTACAATGAGATTCAATTGCCATTCCCTGCACCATGCGTCAATTCGCTGCAGATCCTCCTGCATTTCAGTACAATTTTCCATTGTCACAACCTCTCGATACACCACAGCATCATCTGCAAAACGCCTCAGCAAACTTCCGATGTCATCCACAAGGTCATTTATGTATATTGTGAATAGCAACGGTCCTGTGACACTCCCCTGCGGCACACCTGAAATCACTCTTACTTCCGAAGACTTCTCTCCATTGAGAACGACATGCTACATTCTGTTATCTAGGAACTCTTCAATCCAATCACACAATTGGTCTGATAGTCCATATGCCCTTACTTTGTTCATTAAACGACTGTGGTGAACTGTATCGAGCGCCTTGCGGAAGTCAAGAAACATGGCATCTACCTGTGAACCTGTGTCTATGGCCCTCCGAGTCTCGTGGGCGAATAGCGCGAGCTGGGTTTCACACGATAGTCTTTTTCAAAACCCATGCTGATTCCTAGAGTAGATTTCTAGTCTCCAGAAAAGTCATTATACTCTAACATAATACGTGTTCCAGAATTCTACAACTGATCGACGTTAGAGATATAGGTCTATAGTTCTGCACATCTGTGTGACATCCCTTCTTGAAAACAGGGATGACCTGTGCCCTTTTCCAATCCTTGGAACGCTACGCTCTTCTAGAGACCTACGGTACACCGCTGCAAGAAGGGGGGGGGGGGCAAGTTCCTTCGCGTACTCTGTGTAAAATCGAACTGGTATCCCATCAGGTCCAGCGGCCTTTCCTCTTTTGAGCGATTTTAATTGTTTCTCTATCCCTCTGTCGTCTATTTCAATATCTACCATTTTGTCATCTGTGCAACAATCTAGAGAAGGAACTACAGTGCAGTCTTCCTCTGTGAAACAGCTTTGGAAAAAGACATTTAGTATTTCGGCCTTTAGTCTGCCATCCTCTGTTTCAGTACCATTATGGTCACAGTGTGTCTGGACATTTTGTTTTGATCCACCTACCACTCTGACATAAGACCAAAATTTCTTAGGATTTTCTGCCAAGTCAGTACATAGAACTTTACTTTCGAATTCATTGAACGCCTCTCGCATAGCCCTCCTCACACAACATTTCGCATCGCATAATTTTTGTTTGTCTGCAAGGCTTTGGCTATGTTTATGTTTGCTGTGAAGTTCCCTTTACTTCCACAGCAGTTTTCTAACTCTGTTGTTGTACCAAGGTGGCTCTTTTCCATCTCTTATGATCATGCTTGGCACATACTCATGTAACGCATATTGTACGATGGTTTTGAACTTTGTCCACTGATCCTCAACACTATCTGTACTTGAGACAAAACTTTTGTGTTGAGCCTTCAGGTACTCTGTAATCTGCTTTTTGTCACTTTTGCTAAACAGAAAAATCTTCCTACCTTTTTTAATATTTCTATTTACGGCTGAAATCATCGATGCAGTAACCGCTTTATGATTGCTGCTTCCCTGTTCTGCGTTAACTGTTTCAAATAGTTCGGATCTGTTTGTCACCAGAAGGTCTAATAAGTTATCGCCACGAGTCGGTTCTCTGTGTAACAGCTCAAGGTAGTTTTCAGATAAAGCACTTAAAAAAATTTCACTGAATTCTTTGTCCCTGCCACCCGTTATGAACGTTTGAGTCTCCCAGTCTATATCCGGCAAATTAAAATCTCCACCCAGAACTATAACATGGTGGGGAAATCTACTCGAAATATTTTCCAAATTATCCTTCAGGTGCTCAGCCACAACAGCTGCTGAGCCAGGGGGCCTATAGAGACATCCAATTACCATGTCTGAGCCTGCTTTAACCGTGACCTTCACCCAAATCATTTCACATTTCGGATCTCCGACAATTTCCTTCGATGCTATTGCACTTCTTATCGCTATAAACATGCCTCCCCCTTCACTGTCCAGCCTGTCTCCACGGTATACATTCCAATCTGAGTTTAGGATTTCATTACTGTTTACGTCTGGTTTCAGCCAACTTTCTGTCCCTAGTACTATATGGGCGTCGTGACTGTTTATTAATGAGAGCAGTTCTGGGAACTTTCTATAGACGCTCCTGCAGTTTACTATTAGCACATTAATATTGTTATTCCCTGTTGCATTTTGCCTACTCCTACCTTGCTGCGTCTCAGGAGGCGTCTTGTCGGGCCTAGGGAGGGAATTCTCCAACCTAAAAAACCCCCATGTGCACTCCACACGTACTCCGCTACCCTTGTAGCTGCTTCCGGCGTGTAGTGCACTCCTAGTAGTGTACTTCTAGTATTGTTGTAAATTACAGGCCAAATTGTAAATTTGGGATGATGATTTCTTCATTAGTAATATAATCCGACTGTGTACTCAATTGTCGCAACAATATTTACTGTCAGAGTGAGGACAGCCCTTCCTGAGTGTATGTATTCCGAGTTGATTGTGTGTAATAATTACTTACTTGAGAACTGATATTAAAGAGTACTTATTGTTTAGGCCAAATATTTAACACTTCAGTAAAACACTATGTTATTGGAAGCTAGAAAGTAATTTACAATGAGTCATGAAAATGTAAAAATTACTGGCTAGTTTTTAACATATGATCTTCTATTTCAACATTAAGTGTGTGTGGGTGTTTTTCCACCCTCAAGATGGAAACTGACACATTGGGAATACAGTGTTGCAATCTGTTACAGAAAACAAATCACTTTGTTAGAGACAGCAGAAAGCTCAGAAATGTCACATCATGGATGCCTGAATTGCACCCACAAATAGTCAGTGGTCCAAAAATTTTTGATATATGTAAGAAGGAAATTACTATGTTGAATATGCACAGTTTATAAATGACAAAAATGCTGAACCTGAACATTCTCACTCCCAAGCATAATCACACAGTGACACAGAATTTATGGCTCCTTCAGAGGTTGTTCAGTCACTTAATATATCTCTTGAACGGTTGGGTGAATTTCCCATTGTTAACAGAAAAATGGAATACAAAAAGTATTGCACATCGAAAGTAAGAAAAATTTCCAAAACTATGAAATGTAATTTTTTTCTGGTTCTGCTGAAAATTTGTCACCAGAAAGCGACAGTGATGATGATAAATGTGAAGCTGTAAAAAATCTGAAAAGTAAGTTTTCGAATTGTATGAATAGAACAAAAAGGCTAATGCTTCTAACATATTTAGCAGATAATTGGAGCATTTGAAAGGTTACACGTGAATTAAATGTACCAAACTACATTGCAAGGCAGTCGAACAGAATTCTTAAAGAAAAATGCTCTTCCGAAGGTCCAAATTGTATGTTCTTTTTATGAAGATGATGTAGTTAATAGGGCAATGCCAGGTATTAAATCTACTGAATCAGATGGAAGTACAAAGATTTCAAAGAGACTCTATTGTGTAAGCTTAAAGAAGCGTACAAAAATTCTAAAGAAAAGTTTTCCAGCTTAAAAATAGGTTTCTCTAAATTTGCTGAATTGAGACCTAAAAATTGTATGTTAGCTGCTCCAATTGGCACACACACTGTTAGTGCGTGCACAAGTCATCAAAATGGTGAATCATGATCATTAGTATCAATAGGAAACTGTGACTGCTGTGCATGGATGCAAGCCAAGTTGGCGACACTTCGCTCTCCACTCCAGGCTGTGATGGCTTCAGTTACACAGATTGAAGCTGCAGGTGATGGGCATCACTACTGCGAGGATCTAAGAGACGTCCAGCATGTCCATGTCTGCTGAGCGGTCCACAGCCCAATTACTGCTCACACTGAGGTTGACTCCTCACCTGTGGCTGAGTGGGAGGTCACCTCAGGGCATGGCAGGTAGAGAAAGACTTCTCAGGTGCCTGCATGTAAGGCCTCCCCTATAAGTCTGCTAATCAGGTTCCAGTTTCTAGCTGTGGGTGCCACAGCCACATGCAGTTGCTTGTCCTGTTCCAGAGAGAACCTCTCAGCCTGCAAGACCCGGGCAATCACAGAAGGTGGGATTATTGGTAGTTGGGAGCTCCAATGTTATGCATGTTATGGGGGCCCTTAGGGACAGGGCTGCCAAGGAGGGGAAGAAAGCCAATATGCAATTCCATGTACATACTGGGAGGAGTCATTCCAGATGTGGAACGGGTTCTTCCAGATGCCACGAGGAGCATAAGGTGCAGCCAACTGCAAGTGGTGGTTCACTGTCGGGACCAGTGATGACGATGACGTTTGGTTTGTGGGGCGCTCAACTGCGCGGTCATCAGTGCCTGTACAAAGTCTGAATTTTTCCACAGTCCAATATAGCCACTGTCACAGATTATGATGATGAAATGATGAGGACAATGCAAACACCAAGTTCCCGGGCAGAGAAAATCCCCAACCCAGTCAGGAATCAAACATGGGACCCTGGGATCCAGAGATAGGAACATTAGTCACTATACCACGAGCTGCGGACTCAGTACCAGTGATGTTTGTTGCTTTGTATTGGATGAGATTCTCCATGGTTTCAAACAGCTAACAGAAGTGGTAAAGATTGCCAGTCTTTTTTGAAAGATGAAAGCAGAGCTCACCATTTGCAGCATAGTTGAGAGGACTGATTGTGGACATCTGATACAGAGCTGAGTGCAGGGTCTGAATCTGAGGCTCTAACGGTTCTGCGACTGTGTAGGCTGCAGATAGCTTGACTTGCACCATTGGGTCATTGGGTTTCAGGTTCCACTGAATAGGTCAGGAGACCACTACACACAGGAGGTGGCTACACAAGTAGCAGGGATTGAGTGGTGCGCACTGGGTGTCTTTTTTAGGTTAGAGGGTCTCTGAGACTTGCTCTCTTTGAGCCTGAGACACAAAAAGGACTTCAGTCTCAAAGAGTGTAGGTTGAACACAGGAAGAACATAGGTACGGGAACCACTGGTGAAACAGTTGTAAATTGTCATAGCTGCATTGGGAAACTACCAGAGCGCCAAGCACTAACGGAAAGCACTGATGCTCAAATCGTTACAGGCACTGAAAGCTGACTAAAGGCGGAGATAAGTTCAGCCGAAATTTTCACAAAGAACCTAATGGTGTTCCGAAAGGATAGGCTAAACACAGTTGGTGGTTTTGTGTTTATTGCTGTTACAAGTAGTTTATCTCGTACTGAAACTGAAGTACATAGTTCCTGTGAGTTAGTATTGGCAGAGGTCATTATGGCAACTGAAACAGAATAATAATTGGATCCTTTTACAGAGCTCCCATCTAAAATCATACATTTGCGGAAAGGTTCAAAGTAAACCTGAGTTTAATTTCAAACGCGTACCGGAGTCATACAAATAAAGTTGGTGGTCACTACTTTACCCTGAATACATTGGCAAAAATACATGTTCAAATCTGAAGGTACATATAAAACATCATTCAAAATCATGCTAAATGCATTCTCTGAAAATCATTTTGAGCACTTAGTTCATGAGCCCATGGTAATAGTAAACAGTTAAGACAACACACTTGATCTCTTAGCAACAAACAATTCTGAGCTAATAACGAGCATCAAAATGGATACAGGGATTAGTAAACACAGGGCTGTCTTAGTGAGACTGGATATTTTAACCCCAAATCCTCCAAAAATAAACAAAAAATATACCTATTCAAAAAAGCAGATAAAAATTCACTTTACACCTTCCTGAGAGAAAATCTCCACTTCTTCCATATTAACAATGTAAGGGAAGACCAGATGTGGCTTGAATTCAGAGAAATAGTATCGATAGCAACAGAGCTATATACCAATTAAATTAACAAATGATGGGGCTGACCTCCATGGTACACAGAACAGGTCACAACACTGTTGCACAAAGAATGAAAAAAGCATGCCGTATTCAAAGAAACGCAAAATCCCCAAGATTGGTGATCTTTTACAGAAGCCCGAAATGTAGCACAGACTTCAATGCGAGATGCTTATAACAGTTTCCATAAAAAAACATTATCTCGAAACCTGGCAGAAAATCCAAATTGATTCTGATCGTATGTAAAGTACGCTAGCGGAAAGACAATAAATGCCTTCTCCGCATGACAGTAGTGGAAATACTATCAACGACAGTGCTGCCAAAGCAGAATTACTGAACACGGTTTTCTGAAATTCCTTCACCGCAGAAGACTAAGCAAATATTCCAGAATTCAAATCAAGAACAGCTGGCAACATGGATAACTTAGAAGTAGTGAAGTAACTTAAATCACTTGATAAAAGCAAGTCTTCCAATCCAGACTGTACACCGACTAGGTTCCTTTCAGAGTATGCTGATACAATAGCTCCATACTTAACAGTCCTATATAACTGCTCGCTCGATGAAAGATCCGTACCCAAAAACTGGGAAGTTGCACGAATCAAACCAATATTCAATAAAAGTAGTAGGAGTAATCTACTAAATTACAGGTCCTTATCATTAACATCGATATGCAGCAGGATTCTGGAGCACATTTTGTGTTCAACCATTATGAATTACCAAGACAAAAACAGTCTATTGACACACAGTCACATGGATTTAGAAAACGTTGTTCTTATGAAACAACTAGCTCTTTACATACACACGAAGTGTTGGATGCTACTGACAAGGGATTTCAAACTGATTCTGTATTTTTAGATTTCCAGAAGGCTTTTGACAGTGTACCATTCAAGCAGGTTGTAGTGAAATTGCATGCTTATTCCAACTGTCTCCGTTATGTGACTGGATTCATGATTTCCTGTTAGAGAGGTCACAGTTCATAGTCACTGAGTAAAACAGAAATTATTTCTGGCATTCCACAAGGAAGCGTTATAGGCCCCCTGCTGTTTCTTAAAAGTAAAGTCATCACAAGATCAAAACAAATTGCAGAATGATTTAGAAAAGATATCTGTATGTGTCCTCTGAGTCTTTTGCAGCGGCATGACTGGATAAAATCATATTGGTTTGAAAGCCACGTCAATTCCAATGAAATTCTCGAGCTTTCGATAGCTAGCTCCATTATTGTCGTGCCGGGACTGGCACTAACCAAAGAGGGCTGTAACAACGCGTGCGCAGAAGGCGAGTTGAGCAGCTCCAGCCTGCTGCAGGACCGAGTGATGTCAGGTGGCCCAAGGTGCCAGCACCATGTCTGAAACTGCTGATTACACCTCCCTACAAGTGTTAAGTGTCTGCCATTGCTTCCTTGACATCCAAAGCCCCCCCCCCCCCACTCCCTACTTGGTGTGTAGCCCTGGTCTCTGTTGAAATTGTTGCGGTTCGTTCTAATCTCAGCCACCTCTTTTATAACCGAGTCCCAGTATGTTGGCGCATAAGCCACGACTCTTGTGTTCTCAAACCGTATTTTGTGTCCGTTTTCGAGACAATGCTCAGCTATGGCTGAATTGTTGAGCTCCCTTTGCTTAATGTGCTTCTTGTGTTTGGTACAATGCTCCGCAACTGTGCAAACTGTCTGGCCTATATAGATGCTGCTGCACTTGCAAGAGGCGCCATACACACCAGGCGAACAAAGAGCTATGTTGTCTTTAACAAGGCGCAATATTCTCATGTTTTGGGATCTTGGGGGCTGGCCAGAACACTGGTCTCAATACATGTGTCTGCATTAGATGTCCTTAACTTGCTGTTCGTTGCCCCACAGTATGGCACGAAGCTGCTGGCTTGGTATCATCTGCCGATTCACAAGGTGTCCTTCCTCGGTGACACCTGAAAGCATCTGCTATTTCTCTTTTGCTGTAGACTTTCTCACTGAACATGTGCCTCAAGCGCAGCAATACAACCAGTAGGTGGTCATCGTCTGAAATAACTTCGGCCCTGCATACTAATGTGTTCAGGATTGCTTTCTTTTGTACAGGGTGGTGAAAACTACCTGCATTCAAATACCGATCAGTGTGCCTTGGTTTCCTGTACACTGAATGACCAAGCTGGCCTCCTGCCCACTCAACTAAAACGTCTAAGAACAGTAGCTTGCCTTCCTTCTTCATCTCAATGGTAAATTTAAGGTTGGGATGTACACCATTCATGTGAGCCACCTGTGTATTTTCGCCATAAGGCCATATCAGGAAGGTGTCGTCGACGTACCTACAGAAGAAAGACAGATGCAACACCGCCGAGTTCAGATACTAATCCTCAAAGTGCTCCATGAAGAATTTTGTGACTGCGGGAGACACTGGCGAGCCCACTGCTGTGCCATCCACTATTTCGTAACATTCATTGCAGTACAAGAAGTATGTTGTATTTAGAACTTCACGGAACAACTTGACTATTCCAGATGGAAACTGTTAGGCCAAAAAATTCAGCATGTCTTGTAGTACTGGCACTCTCGTAAAAAGTGACACCATGTCCAGACAAACCATTACATCATTTCGACCATTTTCATTTTCTTGAGTGTTTCAACAAAGGTTTGAGAGTTTACGACATGGTGTTCACAATGACCCAGTTTTGGCACTAATAATACTGCAAGATGTTTTGCCACTCTTTAGATGGGCGAGCTGATTGCAGTAACAATTGGCTTAAGAACACCATGTTCCTTATGCATCTTTGGCAATCCATAACACCTGGGAGGTCTGGCAGTGCGAGGCATTAATTTCTTCACCACTTCATTTGTAAACCAGATACCTATTATAACATCCCTGTCCTCTTGACTATGGTCTTTGTTGGATCACAACTAAGCTTCTGGCATGCATCATCACATATAAATTTAGCACCTTCATATGGTAGTCTTCAGTGTTCAGAAACCATGGTGGCATTTCCTTTGTCAGCTGGCAAGACAACCAAGTCCTCTTTGTCACGTAACAAGTGCTAGTCACATCGTTCCTCCTGGCTAATATTTGATTTTGGTGGCTTAGCTGGAGGGCTGGCAGTTTAGTCTGACATCCTCAGATGTGTCATGCAATGGTTGCTGAATGCACTGCTTTACGCCACTAATAATCTCCAAAACTGGCAAACGTCACAGGACTGGTGAAAAAATTAAGGCCTTTACTCAGCATTGCCACAGAGCCGTTGTCCAATTCTTTGGAGAGATTAACAGCTGTTCTGTAGGCCTTATAATTCTCCACTTCAGTTCTTCCACGAGTTAAGTGGTCAAACTTGTTACACTGCTTATACATTGTCTTGCACAAACTAGCACACTGTTGTGCTGCTGTGGCTATGTCTGCCCACTCTCAATCGAATGGCGACAAAGTTGATGACAATAAAACAAGTTTCTGGCATTAAGATCCAGCTCATATCTCTTCTGCCATATCCGCTGTCTCTCTATGGCATGACTTTTCCTCTTCAACATTGTGTCCACTGCAGCAGTTCGGATGTTGTGCTTCACCACAGCAAATCAAGGAATTACCTCCTTGTTCCAGCAGCATTGCAAAAATGCTAAAGAACTCAGCAGATGTGATTTCTTTTTGCACAGTTTTCCAGCAGTTTCACACTGCACATTATGTCCTTATCATAGAGGAAAGTTATTTCCTCTGGATCTTTCACAGCGGCGTGACAGAATAAAATCTTCTCGGTTTTCAAGCCGCATCAATTCCAATAAAATTCCCGAATAGTTTTACTCCTGATGAAGATGGCAGAGCTAGCCATCGAAGGCTCGAGAATTGTATTGGAGAACTTCTATCGTTTTTGATGACTAAGAGTGTGTGAAGAGAGTGAGAGAGAGTGAGTGAGTGAGTGAGTGAGTGAGTGAGTGAGTGTGTGTGTGTGTGTGTGTGTGTAAACTTCCCACTTCTCTTATACGAGTCGACTTGCTTGGCGTATACAGCCAATCTTCTTCTCTGGATAGCTGGCTTCTGGAATCTCTACAAACTACTTCTTTGAAGAATGATGCTAGTTACAGGAACCTTAAAGACTCTCACCACTTGTGAAATAATTCAGTACTCAAAGAATACTTTTCAATAACTATTGGTATATTTGAGCTTAATAAGAACAAAATTCACGCTTCACACATAAACATTTAACTTCTCGTAATTAACTCTTATCGTCTCACATTAGAAACAGATTTAAGTCCATTTAGAAAAGAGTTGGCTTAACAATCATGTCTCTACCGCAAACATATCATAAAATATGTCTTGCCTCCAGCAATTCCAAGATAAGAGTTTTTTCACAATTCAGAATCTCAATTGTTCTTTTGTCACTAACAATAGTCACAATTACAAAAAGCACAGAATAATCCAGAAGTTCCTTGGTTCTTCCGTGTGCTTTCACTATGACTTCCATGGATTGCCCAACAGCACTTGTCAGTGCCGTTCAACTGCCATGTCGACCTTTTGCTTGTGACTGGTTTCACATCTGCACACACAGAAGGTGACGCGTAGTAGATAGGGTTCCTTTCTCCCACTCACATCTAAAATATTGTGTGTTCGAGACGGTGGAAGGCCGAGTGGTCCTAGAATTTACACATAAATTCTTGAAACACTACAAATTTTATTGGAATTGAAGTGGCTTGAAAACCGAGAAGATTTTATCCATATCTGTATGGTGCGAAAACTGGCAGTTTACCCTAAATAATGAAAAGTGTGAGGTCATTCACATGAGTGTTAAAAGCAATCTGTTAAACAGTCAAACCTAGAGTCCGTAAATTCAACAAAATACCTAGAAATTATAATCACAAACAACTTAAATTGGAAAGAAAACACAGAAAATTTAGTGGGGAAGGCAAACCAAAGTCTATGTTTAATTGCCAGAATACTTTGCAAATGTAACAGGTCTACTACAGAGACTGCCTACACTACGCTTGTCCATTCTCTTTTGGAGTACTGCTGTGAGGTTTGGGATCCTTACCAGATAGGATTAACAGAGTACACCAGGAAAGTTCAGAGATGAGCAGCACATTTTGTATTATTGCGAAATAGGGAAGAGAGTGTCACTGACATGATACAGGATTTGCTGTGGACACAATTAAAACAAAGGCATTTTCTGTTGTGGCGGAGTCTTCTCACAAAATTTCAATCACCAACTTTCTCCTCTGAATACTTTAATATTTTGTTGTTGCTGACCTACATAGCGAGAAATGATCAACATAATAAAATAAGGGAAATCAGAGATCGCACGGAAAGATATAGGCATTTGTTTTTTCTGCATGCTGTTCAAGATTGGAATAATAGAGAGTTATTGTGAAGGTGGTTCAATGAACACACTGCCAGGCACTGAAGTGTGATTTGCAGAGTGTCGATGTAGATGCAGAACTGAAACTAATGACAGAAAATACTAAACTGAAACTATTACAAAAGATAAAATTCAAAATTACAAGTAATGCCCCACAAAAGTGTTTTGTAACCCATCGTCTATTGATTGCAACATGTGGAAATGTGCTTACTGTCCTGGTGAAACTGAGATACATAAAATTTTGGTCAAAATTCAACTGAAAAGTAAAATTTCATCAGTGGGTTTCAGTTGACTGTTGTAATCTAAGAGACTTTGGAGAAAGATTCAGAAGAGTTTATTGGTTTATTCTGCAGAAAGTTGCCTCTTTGGTTCAGCATGGCTTCATTGCCAAGCAGCAGGGATATTTTCTTAACTGCGCAAAAGACATTCTGAAGGAGTTGGAATTTGTCATGTATGATTTTTCTGAAAAATTACAGCATAGTTCTACAAGATGAAGCTCAGAGTTATCACTGGACAAACCAACTCTTTGTTATATCTTTCAAAGAAGAAGACACAGTTGAACATCTTAGTTATGTAATCGTTTCTGATTCACCATACCATAACAGAGTTGCTGTAGACACTTTTTAAAAAAACTAACTTTTCTGATGGGCCTGCTGCCCAATACAAAATAATAATAATAAAAAAAAATCTTAACCCTTTGTTTCCATGAGGAAGATTTTGAAGTGAAACCAGAGTGGCACTTTTTTTGCCACAGCACATGCCAAAGGGGCTCATGAAGGGTTGGAGGATCTGTAAAGAGATTGGCAGCTCGCGTCAGTTTGCAAAGACCCTATGGAAACCAAATACAAACCCCACTGCAACTTTTCAAATGGGCTGTAGAAAACATTATCAATGTAGACTTTGCATATTCAGCTTAAGAAGACTATGTTGACTCAGAATGTTTTTTCGAAAATCACTTTGAACAAGCACTGACTACCAAAGGAACACATTCATTCCAAGAACTAGAACAATAATATTGGTGAAAAGCTTTGCTTTCAGTTCAGAAGTCTGCAAAAAAGAATGAGTGAAAATCTCTTGATACACTAAAATTAGCAGATTTGTCAGGCGACACCACTGTTGTCTATCAACCGAACTGGTGGCTCAGGTGTGCCTTAACAGCGAAATGAAGAACTTGGTGAAGCAAAAATAACTTTTCTTTAACAGCTGGGCCACCTACATCATTCTCATATCCATGTCATGCCAATATTCTGTGAGTCTCAGTAATGGAAGTTCCTTCTGGAAGAACTTATACTTGAAAGTGATGTGTACTAAACAAATGAAACCTTTTCAAACTTAAAATGATAAATAGACCCTGTTACTTAATAGTTAGTTTTATTCTGGAGTACCTACTTGAATCTTTATCACAACAGTGTTCATGTTTATTTTTATGAAAATGTCAATATTAGTAATGTTGTACTAATTAACACGAGCACACAAGTTGAATTATTGGAAATAGAGCTTCAGTCTTCATTTTATTTACTAATGAAGAAATTATCATCCATCCAAAATTTGTATTTTGCCCTGTGATTTCCAACAATACTAGCTACTCAGGAATAAATTTGGAAATTTTAAATTACGTACTTTTGGGGGAAAAAATAAATTTAACTCTTGTTTTGAAAAAAATTTGCTAAACTAATTTACATATTTTTGTATACCATAGGAAAGGGCATGAAAAATGCTGTAGCTCAATTAGAAAAGCTTCTACAGCAATTCTGAAAACTGTCATTCCCTGTTTTTGGGTCCTTTTAGGATAACTTGACAGCTATGTACTTGATAAACGAGGTGACATACTCAGTAAAATTTCCTATTTTTCTAATTCTACACCAACAGTACACCTGTGCCAACTTTCAATAAAATCCAAGATAGTGAGGTAGAAAATGGTCTTTTCTGTGTTGATTCGACATGGAATGACCCTATTGTGAGACTAAACTAACTACATATTTCAGCCAGGCTCTCGTATCTTAGTATTACAAAAGGGGAAAAGAAAAGAGGAAACTTATCTACAACCTTGTCAGCTATAGTCTGAAATTGTGGAATGCAGTCTCCTCTTCCGTCAATTTCAGTTTTCTATGCGATACAACAAGTGACCTTGTTTTATTTTTGTTGTAAATGAATCATCATATTTTCACTTCATGAATGAAATCAGAAAAGTTGACATAAGTGCCTCTACAAGTACTACTGCTGAACCCAATAACACTTCTGCAACAGTGATACATCACCAGCAGACATTCTGGAAGACTGAACCCTACAAAGTGACTAGTCTGGTAAACACACTTTCCTCTCATTGCAAGCTCTATTTATTTGGTCCATATAGTAGGAGACTTTGCATTATATACAACATCTTCTCCCTATGGCGTCCACACATTTTGAACAGGAAGTTAAGAATGTGATTAACAAAAACAATTCAGTTTAAAAATTATGGATGTTAACTGCATGCAATATGAAATACACTAATCGTAAGTGGTGAAACACTTTTGTACTGAGTGTGCCTCTCAAGGAAACTGTTTAAATACATTATTAACTTCACGCAAATAATTTCTGAGATTAAAGTAACTTACCGGACCACAAGGAGTCTGCCTTTTTCTTTTCTTCTTCTTCAGTCAACACATTTCGTTCTTCCAGTGTTTCTTTGACTTCTTCTTTCTCATCATTTTCAGGAGCCAATTTCTTTCTCCTATAAATGAAGATAATGTAAACTGAGGTAAATGGCAGCCAAATATAAATGAAACTAATTAACATATTGAGAAAATTATAGTTGTACAATAAAAGTGATCTGAAGAGAGAATAGAGTAGCACACTGAAGTAAATCTTTTAAGCATCCTTTCTAATCCTGCACTATATTGTGGCAATCAAGTTCTGTCTTAAGGGGAAAGAAGTTTTAAATATCACACCGAAAAAAGAAAATAAATAAAATAAAGTTATGTAATTATTACTATTATTATTATTTTGCAGGTACATATCTGCAGTCCCAATACACTTTGAACTACTCAGGCCACATATTGTATCATACGACACCCCACCTAATGTGCTGCCCCAGATCACGTAAGAAACAGATTGCCCGATCGCTTGGTCTAGCAGGCAACCATTGTCAGGGAATGGCCGCCAGGCGGCAACCGCGTCACACCCTTACTTGTGGAATCAACCACTAGATGGCACTCCGTTCTGTGAAATATGTGGCAACATCGGCCGAACGCGTGCAGCTTCCCACTATTTGGCGTCTGTGAAGTAGAGCTGTTTATGACATACCGGTGGTAGTGGATCCAGTCATCATGTCGAGGGCCTGCGAGTTTATCAACTGTGGAAGGAGTAGACGAACAAATCCTGAATTAAAAATGTCCAGATTTCCCATCAAAGATAAAGAAAGGTTATGTGAGTGGATTTTAAATTCAGGTAAATCAATAAATTAGTTGGGAGTAAGAATTATTAAAGAGCCCTAAGCATTTGGTCCTATCTAAATTTTGTACATCTTATATTCTGATATAACGTGGCAACCCTTCCTGTACAGAATCATATCATATAATTTTTAAATGAAATCTTTGCTGCGATTTGGACTTTTTAAAACTGTTTATTCACTTCACTATCGTAATTTTGGCCGTAGAGGCATTTTGTGTGCAATGTGAATACTGAAACCAATATAAGATATGGATAACAAAAAGCAAAGCATAGTGTGGTAACATTTGGTAAACAATTTAAGAAGCGATTCTTGAGTTTCTCCCGGCGTATTTGATAGTCAAAATATCCACGGGTGTACTGCCGGTCTACAGTGTCCAACGGGCACAATATTTCGGCGATCATACATGTCGCCATCATCAGGTGAACTGACGGACTGAGCTCCTGTGAACGTGCCAGCTTAAGAAGCATTACCTTACAAGACCTTTCCCTTGGTACTTGAAAATGGCTCTAGAGCTGAAATCATAACAGTGAAATAAATGAATAATAGCCGTCGTCTAACTGCTAGGTCATCGGTCCCTCTAAATCCTGGTATATACTAGAGCGAACTAAGTGAATGAGTGTAAAACCTCGTTTACACTGCTGCAAATGAGTATTCATAGATAATTCGCCAATGTTCACTGACATTCGTTTATATGTGTGAACAAGCGTTTATAGAGGAATGAAGGGAGGAGAATAGAAGAGAACGAGCATTGCATGCAAACTATAGACGCTGCCTATTTTAATTTTTTTTATCTGTGCGCTAATAATCCTCACACAGCTTTCACTCGAAAACAACACTACTTTTAGTTACAGGTCTGCACGAGTGCGGATATCCCCAGTAATAACTGTGTTGCAGATAAAAGCGTACGTCTGTTGCGAATATTTGCGGGTTATCTCTAAACTGTACAAAGTAAATTTTTAACATAATTATGGTTTGCCGTCTGTGGCTCTTCAAAGTTGACACCGCCAAAATATGCTCGAAAAACACGCTTTCACTTGTATATTACCGCATTTGCAGCCACCTTTCAACAACAATCCAAACTTCATCGTTTTGTGCCACTCTTATATCATTTACGATAAGTTACATGCAAAGTAAAAGAATTTAAATTTGAAATGACTGTCACTGTAATATGTCAAGCCTTAATTCACATCATAACCGAGTGCAAACATCAGCAGACAAAAATTCAGGCCAGGCATAAGTCTCTTTTCAGAGCAGTGGTGGGTTAAACTGATTTACAAAACGTTAATATCACAGAATGTGGATAAGCAACTTGGCAGATGTGGATAATGATCTTGTGGATGGATGCAGTGCACATACGGACGGCGGCATTTTTCCTGTCCGCGCAGACGTCCAGTTAGAGCTACGATTTAAATCTTTGGTATTGAGATAAGATTATTTTGCCCAATGGTTTTGACAAAGCAAACAAAGTGGTGTAGGAAAATAAATATGTTGGAGGCTTAATTTGTTACGTAGATGTGAAACGCTTGGAAGTAGTGCCAGTGCACTTATCACTGAATTGCAGCTCCAGCCTTCCTTAAATTTATTCCAGAATTTTGCATATATGATGGTCGACGCCTTTCACTGGCTCCTCATTACACCCGACGAGAAAATTTACCAGCAGCAACATAAAGCAGTTCGCAAGAAGACGAGTACTCTCCGTGCTGGTAACACCAAAGGGGAGACGAGGCAAACTTCTTTTGATACTTTGCTCAAAAACCGACGGCCAGCTGTACACTAACGAACACTACCGAATGCGTACTGAAAAAGACAGAATGTTACTGTCTCGCAGTGGTGAATGGAATTGAACACTACAGACTCAGCATTTCATCATGCAAACACTTGCAAACATTGATGTTATGCTTTCGCTACTTAATTGTTTCTCACTGTGAAAAGTTAAGCACTAAAGGGGGAACAACATTATAGGCAATGTTTGTTTTAATTATGAAGCAAGTAATGTCACACAGAAGAGATTAGAAATCACATGTTTCTTAACTTTTGCAGGAACTTCAGAGGCACTGTGGACACCGAGTAAAGTTTACGAACCAAACAAGACTAAATGTCGTTTGCTCAAATTCGTCTACACATATGAGAATGCAGTTTTTCCTGTTTTCGTTCGCTCATTGTTGACCAGGCTTAAAACGCCATAGAACCACATACCCAGATTTAATCATAATATTTAAAGTTCAAAAAAGGTTGCACACAAAGAACTCTCTTGTTGTTGTTGTGGTCTTCAGTCCTGAGACTGGTTTGATGCAGCTCTCCATGCTACTCTATCCTGTGCAAGCTTCTTCATCTCCCAGTACCTACTGCAACCTACATCCTTCTGAATCTGCTTAGTGTATTCATCTCTTGGTCTCCCGCTACGATTTTTACCCTCCACGCTGCCCTCCAATGCCAAATTTGTGATCCCTTGATGCCTCAAAACATGTCCTACCAACCGATCCCTTCTTCTAGTCAAGTTGTGCCACAAACTTCTCTTCTCCCCAATCCTATTCAATACCTCCTCATTAGTTACGTGATCTACCCACCTTATCTTCAGCATTCTTCTGTAGCACCACATTTCGAAAGCTTCTATTCTCTTCTTGTCCAAACTGGTTATCGTCCATGTTTCACTTCCATACATGGCTACACTCCATACAAATACTTTCAGAAACGACTTCCTGACACTTAAATCTATACTCGATGTTAACAAATTTCTCTTCTTCAGAAACGATTTCCTCGCCATTGCCAGTCTACATTTTATATCCTCTCTACTTCGACCATCATCAGTTAATTTACTCCCTAAATAACAAAACTCCTTTACTACCTTAAGTGTCTCATTTCCTAATCTAATCCCCTCAGCATCACCCGATTTAATTTGACTACATTCCATTATCCTAGTTTTGCTTTTGTTGATGTTCATCTTATATCCTCCTTTCAAGACACTGTCCATTCCGTCCAACTGCTCTTCCAAGTCCTTTGCTGTCTCTGACAGAATTACAATGTCATCGGCGAACCTCAAAGTTTTTACTTCTTCTCCATGAATTTTAATACCTACTCCGAATTTTTCTTTTGTTTCCTTTACTGCTTGCTCAATATACAGATTGAATAACATCGGGGAGAGGCTACAACCCTGTCTCACTCCTTTCCCAACCACTGCTTCCCTTTCATGCCCCTCGACTCTTATAACTGTCATCTGGTTTCTGTACAAATTGTAAATAGCCTTTCGCTCCCTGTATTTTACCCCTGCCACCTTCAGAATTTGAAAGAGAGTATTCCAGTTAACGTTGTCAAAAGCTTTCTCTAAGTCTACAAATGCTAGAAACGTAGGTTTGCCTTTTCTTAATCTTAGCAAATACTTAATGAAAGATTCCTTTCTATCATGCTAATGTAGACTGAGCTACTAAATGTGTTAATGGTAGATACATATATCGTATTTTTCTGATAGATAGTTATTGTTACAGGCAATGTCAAACATGGAGTCGCCAATCAATGTCAAACTGCTGGATATGGACCCCGAAAAACTGCACAATAGACTGCTGTGTGATGTCCATTTTGATGAAAAGTCATTCATGAACAGTACGAAACAACGGCTTATACACACAGCAGTTCCTGTAAAATTTACATCTGACACTGGTTCTTCAGCAGTATATGAGGGAACTAGTGATAAGAATAGTTTGTCATCACCTGAACTGAAAGTGAACATTCCAAGGAGAACATACAGTGCAGCTAGTCACCTTCTGGTAGAAACAAATGCAACACCACAAAAATGTGAACCATTTCCAGTCCTGAAAGAAATCATAGAAATGCCTGCGAGACAAGTTAAAAGAAAACTCTGTATGCTACATCATAATGATGAGGATACTCCTAGAAAGCAAAAACTGAAACAGAAAATACATAATATGAACAGATCACTGAAAAATGAAACTTCCTACTTGTCAAAAGTTGAGTAGATTATTGCATTGTAGGAGCTCAAATAATATTGCCCATGTGTTAAAGCAGTTTCTGCTTCCCATCTGATTTTCCAGGGCACAGGCTGCAATGCAGTGCAAGAGCAAAAAACATCCGTGGTCTTCTATCAAGAAAAATTTCTCTCTGGTGTTGTTTTACAAATCTCCTGCAGCATATAAATTTTTGCGAAAATTGGGTATCGTATTACCTGGACTGTCCACAATTAGACGATGGATTGGTGTCACAAAATTTCTACCAGGGTTTAACAAAAACCTTTTTAGTCAACTTAGCAAGAAATTTGAGACACAAACTTATTTAGAAAAGGCATGTGTAGTATCTTTTGATGAGATGTTGATAATGCGTCATCTGGAATATGCAAAAGATCTAGATTTAGTAGAAGGTCTAGAAGATTTGGGTGATAGGGGAAGGAAACCACTTCCTGCAAATTATGCACTTGTTTTTATGATTAGAGGCATCTACAGTAACTGGAAATTGCCTGTTTCATATTTTTTGTCTCATTCAGGAGTAAAACATGCGGATTTATTGGGACTCTTACAGGAACTAATTATTTTATTGCAAAATGCAAACCTAGAGCCAAAATTAGTCATTTGTGATCAGGGAGCTAGTAATCGAAGTGTCGTGAAGAATTTACACCTGAAAAACTTTATTTTATTGTAAATGGACAGAAATTGTTTTATATTTATGATGTCCCACATTTATTCAAAAGCATACGAAACAATCTGCTTAGTGGTGACTTCATTTTCAACAACGCTGTGGTTTCATTCGAAGATGTCAGAAAAACATATGACATTGATAAAAAAAAAAAAAGCGGAATGTTGGTAAAACTCACTGACAGTCATTTGCAACCTGATTCATTCCAGAAAATGAATGTAAAAATGGCAGTCCAGGTCCTCTGCCACTCCGTTGCTGCAGCTATCAGAACTTGTGTAGCGACTAAAGAACTGCAGAGTGATACAGCAGAGAGCACAGCTACTTTTATAGAATGTATGAACAATTTGTTTGACGTTCTGAACAGCAGGACAGCATTTTCCTTTAATCCATATACAAGTGCATTATCGGAACACTGCCCAGTAGTAATGGAAACGCTACAGAATGCAAAGAATGTCTTAAGTACCATGAATAAAATTGAAAAAAAAAGACAGGTAAAATAACGACACCACCATGCATTACGGGTTTAATCCAGACTGTGAATGCTATTGCTCAGTTTTTTCTTGAGGAACAAACTGTTGGCATTAAATTTTTACTGACCAGCAGATTGAATCAAGATGCTCTTGAGAATTTATTTTCTGTGTACCGTCAGAAAGGAGGCTACAACTGTAATCCAACAGTTAGAACACTAAGGTGCTTGTTCCGAACAAGCACTATTAAATGAATCTCAGCTGTTGGAGAGCTCTGGAAACGTCGGAATTCCGAACACCCCTGGTTCCTCTACAGATGAAGTAGGGAGTACCATCTAGGCCGACGAGTATTTGTCTTCCTCACAGCCAGACCTTTCCTCTGAACAGTGTTCAGTAGCATATTTTGCTGGCTACTTAGCACACATATGCATCGAAAGGTATGGTTGTTTGAGATGTAAGGAGACACATGTAGCAGTGAGTTTCAAGAGAAGAGGGAATTATTTATTCTCCATAAAAAATACGCAACTGGGAATTTGTGTCATTCTTCAGTGGGACTCAGCACTCCAACTGTTGAGTTTAGCAATGTTATTGAAATGTGTTTACAGGCATATGAGTCCTGTTTTTTACAGTTTATTTATAAGAGAAACAAAGTTTAGGATTGTTAATTACATCAAATTAAAACTTGAAAACTTTCACTGGTTGGACGATGAGGAATGTGGAGAACACAGACTTTTCATTTTGAATCATCTTGTGTAATGCAAATTTTATTACAGTTACAGAACAATGTTCAAAGACGAGTGTAGTAGAACTGTCTCAAAACTGAAAATTATAAAAAATATGTAGTTTATTCATATTGTATTTAAGTACCAGATAAATATTCTCCGTTAGGCTGCACAAATAAGTTTCATTGCCTTTCCTTGATCACTGTACCACATTTAACTAGAAAGAAGTAATGTGTTAAATCTGAGCAAAACAGTACTGCTTGTGACAATAGTAGATGTGCTGACCGCAAAGTTAAGATGTTTACCATTACAGAACTTTTTTGTTTACTTACGATATTTAAAGTTTCACAATATTAATTTTTTTCAAAGATATCGTTGTTAAGTGCGTACATGAAATTACATTTGTTTACAACTAACAGTAATCAAATGCAAAATGTGGTTATACTTAAGAACACTTACAGAAATACTTAGAAAGGAAGCAAAATCTGTTTCTTAAACTTATTTACAGTCTCAATGTGAAAAATATATTGCCGTTATAACTCACGTAATCCGTATACATACTCTATGCAAAATAAATAATTATGTCGGTAATGTCAGGACGCGAAACCCACTGCTCAGTGCAAAATGTGTCAGTAAATTAACGGATTATATTTCAAAGACGTTGAGAAGATTTTGAAAACTTTCTAGTGTTAACCTGCATGTGGAGATCTTTTTTACCACCATAATCCGTATCAGAAGAGCTGTATAACAAAGAGGAAATAGACGGCATGGAAGGCGAGTGTAAAACCTATGCGACTGCAATACAGTCTGCCTTTAAACAGTAACTCACGAGAAATATTTGTGTGTTGCTTTTCATTTCGCATATGATTGTGAGAAGTATCCCTACAGTAGAAATAAACTTGGTTTGTAGAATTACAGGAGCTAATCTACATTCTCCGATTGAAAACTCGGGAAAAACCATAGCCGATCATGGTCTACAGTCAGCTGTATGACGAATGCATTTCGCACGCACCGCTCTAGCTGAACACAAATCAGCGTCATTCACGTCACCGAAGATACGTGTTGACAATTCTGCGATACGGACAGATCAGTTAGCATTGTAGCGTCACCTGCGACATCTGTTGACCGACGGGAAAACTATTTTTACGGTTGCCTATTCTGCCGTAAGGACAGTCAATCTGTTTCTTACGTGATCTGGGGTGCCGCTCATTTTGTTTTGGCTCCTCTAGCAGCATGCTATGATATTGTGGTACAGGAATTTAAACGTGTACTAAGACTGCAGACAGGCACCTAAAGAAAAAATGAATTAATTTAATTAACTTTAATTTTTTGAGGTGATTTATACCTTAGTACTACCTCTTGTAGTTGCATATTCGTTACCACATCACTTGATCAAAGTATCAAAAGAGATAAAAGCCACAACTGAATAAGTACTTGTGTTAAAAATGTTATTGCAGCGTAACTGCCATTAAAGTTTACTTTTAATGTGGAATAAGTGTGTACGAGTAACATACCATGAGGGCAATCACACATTAAAATTATTCATAAAAATCTTAAAATAAGAGACTGAAATCTGTGACATATTACTACACTTTGAAACAAACAATAATGCAGCTTACTTCAATCTTTTAGCAGTTTTGGTTTTCAACTTTTTGGAATTTCTCTTTCGTTTTCCCTTCTCTTCTGGTTCCTCTTCACTTGCGGCCTCATTGGCTTCTTCATTTTCATCCGATTCTTCTTCTGAAGGTGGGTTGCTTTCAGCTCCTACAAATGAAAATGATTTTCGTGCAACTTGTATTCTTCTTTGGTCAAGAACTTACATTACTGACTTAAAGTCAAAATGAAAAATGATACAAGGAACGGACAGTTCTAATTACATCAACCACAAGAAGAATTCAGTTTAAATAACACAAACTCACAATACTTCATTGCATAACAAATCTGAGCTGGCAAAGTACTGAACATTCTTCCTGTAATTGTATATTGTTTTTAATATTCCACTTAAATAAAAGACAGACAAAATAAACAGCTCTTCAACACTTATTTTAATTTTCTCCAGTTCTCATAAGGGAAACTACCTCATTTTCTTCAAAACAATTAATTTAAAATTACAACTTTACATACTTAATCTATGACTGATAAAAGTTACACACATTTCAGTAGCTGTCCAAAACAAAAAATGAAATATAATAAGGTCTACTGTGTGTATCACCATGTAACAAGGTGAACATTACAATGTCCATATAGCAACTCAGAAGATCAGTGTAGGAACCCTTATTTTCACTGCACCGGGTAGGCAAAATCAAGTGAAATCTAATAAGAAGTGAAGTTTTATATGGTGTTTATAAATTTTCATTAAAGGCAATCATTAATGGCTGCAACATAACAAAGAGACACAGTTGGGACATTGCATGACAAGTGGTCTAGACATTCCAACATGATGAGCATGTATTTTGATGAAGCTTCGTGCGAACATTCGCACATCTTCCCAATGAACATTCATAAAGTTTTATGATCACTAATTCAATACTTAGATAGGGATAGTCATTTGTTTGACCTCATGACGCTGCTTTCAACAGTGTATCCCTAAGTTTTTGGAACCTTTGAGATATACAACTTTTTGCATCCTCCTAAGTGAAGTAATAAAAATATTTAATGAACATTTTTCACATGGATAATTTGAGGCACAGTCAGAAAAGCCACTTAAAAAAAAGTGAAGTTTAGATTTTTATACCTTCGGAAATGAGTGTGTGCTAAACCTGAAAATTTGCATGTGATAAATTACCAACACAGTGTCTTCAAACATAACATTTTATTCTCTTACTGCTTTCCCACAGTTTATAAATTGAGGACAAACTTTATGTTTGCTTTATAAGACAGCCCAAAATAGTAGTCTTTAGTACACATTTACAAAAAACTATTGTTTGCAAACTTTTTAAAATAATTTTCATTAAAAAGGCCATGTTCTAAACCACTTCCAAAACTAAATTCGGTTCTGCAATGCGAACATGTAAGAATAAAAACTAGGGGCAAACTGAAAGTGCAGTGAAAATACAGTCATATTCTGCTGTAACTCAAATCTGACATTTTTAATTATATTTTACAGTTGTTTCTGGGGAAAGTAACATCAAAAATCCTGATGAATAGGGAGTGAGCTTGAGTCAGAACAACTCGAAAAAAAAAATACAAAAAACAAGTGTCTTGTCGTGACTGATCATGACATATTTCAGTAAGTTTTCTGCTGTTGACTTGTCAACCCCCAACACAAAAGGCACCCCCAAATACTGTAGGAACCTCATTGGATAATGGAAGCTTCATCACGATGATGCCATAAGTTGCTAATGCTGTTATGAGTTCCTGGTACAAAAACACATCTCTACAGTACCCGAACAACCTTATAGTCTCAACCTGGCTCTGTGAGACTTTTTTTTCCCTTAAACTGATAGCTAAAAAGGAACTTCAGAGATGTCACTTCAACAATGAGGCCAAAGCAGCGAAAACTTTACCGGTGACCCTGAAGAGTATGTCAATGAATGACTTCCTGCACATTTTCCAAGAATGGCAAAGGAGGGAGGACTAGTGGATTGCAATTTGGGGGGGGGGGGGGGGGGATGACACAGACAAAGGTATGCACGAATGATTTTTTATAATAAAATGACATCTGGGCATTGGTGCCAGTCTTTATTAAACATCCCCCATGCAAAATTAATGCTGTAGGTCAGTACAGTTTTGACAGTTTATTTAGATACTTTGACACGTATAAACAACAAGTAAGTACTGCATATTTTAACACAAAATTGTCTCCCATCCAACACAGTTTCACCTAACACCACTTTATGTAAAAATGACAAGGCATTTTTAGGCTACATCTTCACATGACAAAATAATTCTTTGTAAGGTGCTTACGCCACAGGTGGCACCATCGAATAATTTCCATGTCAAGACAGCCCATACAGGTATGAAGTGCCCATTATTCAGAAAACGCACAACAAAGTTTTACTTGTGGAAAAAAAATGGAAATTAAACACACAGTTTGATGACCCCAGAGCTATTGCCCTGTTTTCACTATGCCAGTTGAAACTAAATTTTTGCCACAGACCAGATATTACACACATCTTTAATGCACATATGTATGGTAACTTTGAACCTCTGAATCTCAGCAAGGGATAATATCAAAAAAAGGCTCGAGAGGTCATCATCTTAACAACTTATAGTAAAATTTTCAGTGTTGTGCCATGTATAGAAATTACAGAATTGGCCACCCCACAATCTGTACTTTTGGTACTCAAAAATCATGGATCTTGATAACGGATTAAGATTTTTAACAGTGATAAAAAGGTGATTCTAGATAAATGGCTAAAAATAATGTATAGCAAAAATTTGAGCCATAAAGCTATGGCTAGTCATTTAGATATTTGCGACCCATGGCAAAAAAGGCTAAAAACCAATTTTTGCACTTATTTTGCATAAAGTACAGTATCTCTGAACTATTGGATTTTAGTAAAAGATAATGATATTGAGAAAAGTTTCAAATTTTGCCAAGATCATCATCTTAAGAAAGTGTGGTAAACATGTCAACAATATGCCATGAGTAAGAATTACAAAAGTGGCTATTCCCACAACTGGTACTTGTGGATCCCAAAAATTATGGTTCTTCATGGTTTTCTCAGCAACTGTCCTTGAACAAACGGTACTTTTATATGCCACCTAAGACCAACCCTAGGCCGCACCTAATGCAAAAGAACAAACATATTTGCTCAATTTGCCTGCTCTATGGGAAAAAGCGTAATGTTTAAATTTTGATCCCATCTAGGACGGCTACAGTATACCCTTTCTTCAGATAGTTATACAGATGTTCGTTAGGCCAAGAACTATCCAAAACACTTGATCCCTGATCTCCATGATCAAAAGAACCCAAAAAATGCCCCCCCCCCCCCCCACCACAGAAAAATTGCATTTTTGTGTGCTCCATTTTGGAGCACACTGATACACGACAACTGTCGTGTATGGACTGATTTTTTGCACTTTTACAAAAATTATCAACTTTGCCCTCAATCTGCAAACTATTGGAAAGTAGGAGGAGGATAAAATTTTATTTTCGAAGACTGAGTTAGAAACTCATCACATGCAAAGTTTCAGGTTTATTATGCACTTACTTCCAGAGATTCAAAAAAGCTAAACTGTACAGTTTTATTTCAAGCCCAGGGTAAGACAGCAGAGAAAGTTGTACAAGTTGGCCTAGTTTTGTTTCTTTCAAAAAAATATTGTCAAAGATATTAGTTCTCAAAGTTGCTGAAAACTGAGGGCTACACTGTTGAAAGCTATGCTATGGAGTCAAACAAATGACTACATATCTTCAAGTATTGAACTGTTGAAACAATTTACCACTTGGCACAAAAGAGCGGAGTGACATTTCACACAATATTTATTCAAGAAGTTTCCATAGCACATTATTGAGTTATTCATTAACCTGAGAATCTCTGACAAGTTTTGCGATATCAAATTGGATTCAACCAATGTGATGGAGGCTACAGCTTCCTAAATTCTACAATGTCAAAATGAAAATTTCTTGGCACGACAATAAACCTCTGCTGTCTGCATCAAAATTAAACTGATATTTAGATGTAGACTCCTATGTTAATGTATTTTGTCAAATATTTTTCAGTGAATAGATATCATTCCCGAAGTCTTACTACAGAAGATTTGCAAACTAGCCATGCGTGGCAATAACTATATTACCACAATGCTTTACAGTTACATATTTCTTTTGACATGCAGTTCCAATTATGGTGAAAGGGCGGTGGTCTAACAACTTGGACTTTACACCCCCTCAGTATCCACACTGCCCAAACAATGTTTTTGTCAGAAGAAAGATGATTTCTTTTTCCTATCCATGATCTTTTCAGCATATGGAACTGACTGTTTTATTCAGTGCAGGGCCACCGGCTTCCAATCACTGCTGTTTCATTTCTGGTGCTGAATCTTGGCTCAGTATCTCATCCAATGTAACAGATTGGAATGCACCGTCAGTAATCTGAACAGGAAGCAGGACAGTGAACAATGGATTACAGGTAAATATTTCCTGTATTGCTTCCACTGCTGCTGATGAGGACATGGATCGCCTATCTGCTTTTTTATGTAACACATCAAGTTTAACACTGTTTCAGCCAACACCTGAGCACCCATTTTGTATGCACATCTGGTACAAATACTGAACCACAACATGTCTTATTTACCACAAACAGGGTAATAACTTTGCCTTCTTTTGCACAATTGCCACTTCTGCCTTTTCGGAGTACAGGAAAATACTCAACGGCGCCAACTGCAGACAAAAGAAAACTATTTTCATTTGCGAGTTTCCTTCCAGTAAAATTACATCTAATCTTATTAATTATTTTTAGGCACCCTGAATTTTTATTGTTGCTTCAATGGTTATCAAGTTGCAAAGACAGAGCGCAAGTGCGCACACACAGAAAATTACAACATAAAATATCAGTTTCTGAAGATCTCTAATTAATGTCCATCAATGGTTTCTTTTGTTTTTGGGAGGAGAACGAAACCACATGTAATAAAATATGACAATGCAGGTGTGTGACTGCTCAAGAACAGCATCAGTCTGGATTGCCCTGTGACAGACCACATTGTGCAGATGAAATAAGATACCTCGAGATCTCACATAAAATCATCTTTGAGCACTTTTCTGGGATTATTTTTGACTGTTTAGTAAGTCACACACTTGTCAGACGTTTATCATCTGGCACCCAAATGCTGTCTTCGTTCTCGGGTTATACGCTGTTTCCCGAAACAGTAAATGTAAGACCTTAGAGATGGCAGCTAGTATAATCTCAACAACATAAGAGTTGGGTGAAATGTTGATAGCCTATCACAAGGATGGTTTTACTATAAATGAAAATTTGTTTTTATTGTGTAGGTACCTGTTGCATAATTACTTCAGTTGTGTGTCAACTTGGAGTGCAGAATAATTTATTCAGAAGAAGAAAGAATGCATGTGGATTCTCGTGTCTACACACTGCCTCACTGTACAAGCAGTCTACTATGCAGCCATTGCTTGGGAGATTGTGCTGGTTTTATTGTGATGAAACGGTGACAGAAAAATAAAATACAAAGGTGACTACAGGTGTAAATTATCTAAACAACAGAGGTGGCAACAATGATTTATTTGCAAATTTCAGAAGATCACAGCACAATTTTAGATTTTCTGCTTGGGAAACTGCTGCGGTACAATTTCATTAACTAGTAACTGCTTTGAACTATTTCATATGCATTTCAAAACAATGCATTTCAGTACTTATTATTCCTGAAACTGAGAAATCCTTACGGGACATTCCTAGTTTTTGTGTTAAATTTAATTAACTTTCAATACACTACTGATATTTTATTTTATAAATTTGTTAACCACAAAAGATTTTATATACATTCACACCCTTGGACTCTACAAATTCAGGACTGTTACAGCCCCTAAGATCCACTAGAATGGAAAAGCATTTTCCAATTTTGTATTTTTTGCCTCATCAATGTCCATCATTTCAATTTTTAGTGGTTTGTTGTGGAACTGCTCATACTCCATCTTTTCTTTTCTAAGACATTGGGGACCTCAATTATTGTGCTACTACTTGCTGTAGCATGATTGTTTTTCCACAGTTTTCACACACACTTTTCATGAATCTGTAGACTTGTTGTTCTCCATGTTCCTACTTTGAGATTTATCTTATTATTTACAATAATATGATCACAGACTTTTTATGTAATACTTGACACTCATGGCATCACAACTCACATTTTTGTTCACGCAATCTTCGTAAATTGCGCTCCTTATGACACCTCTGTCTGTTGTCTATAAATTTCAGTGTGCTTTCTCTGGAGTCAACAGACATTATTGCACATCAATTGACTCAAAGCATAACCTGAACACACTACATAACAAAACACGCATAGGCCCCCACTTGCCTATAGTGTGCTAAACAGTGCAGCATATTCACACCTAATCCAGGAAGTAATGCGCAACTATGCATGACCTCCAATTTGAAGAAATTATGCATATGTGCTTGCACTATTGGAAACTAAGTGCTTGTGCAGAGCTGAACAATAAAAAGACATCAAGTGGACCCACCATTAGATCAACTAATTTATCCACAAATGATTCTCTCTCCATATTTTTCTTCTGGTACTGGATGGCACATGTTCTGTCTGAAGGGGTGAGTAGGACACAGCTGTACCGACTCTCTTCTCTTATTAATGAAAAGTTGTCTTAATGGTATTATGTCTCCAGTGGTGTAAAAATTTTGGTACACTATATTTTGACAATTGTGGAATTCTAATATTGAGTATTCTGTTTCACCAGTGCAATAATTTTTCCGCAAGTGTCACATCAGAGCAGATTCTACAAATTTTCTGGGTTATTTGTTGGAAACACTGAAATTCTCAATGGAGATAATAAGATTATGCTGCTTATCGTTGGAAAGCATTTCAAGCTACAGCTGTGTTATAAGGGTGCTAACATTGTTGGCTAACCACATTATGGTGCTAAATGTGCTTCTAATGTAGACTGTGCATATGGTGCCAACATGTGACACGCACACTACCAGAAACCAATAAGGCCAAATTTTTTGTTTGATAGCTGTTGGCAATGCAAGCATCAAATCTATGAAAAACACTGCATAAACTTGAAAATCGGACTTTTTGAAATTGATAACACATTTTCGCTGAAACATTTGTGTACAACTTCAACAGAAAGAATATGCAATTTACACTCAAAATTTTTAACTCATTTACAGCCATTACTCTTAATGAATTTCATCTCAAAAAACAAAATAAACATTGAAAATTTATAGCTTAATTTACTGAGATATCCACATGCGATGAGATGATGTCAATGCTAAACCTTTGCTGAAAGGACAGACTGAACAGTTATCAGTAGCCAGTTACACCAGATTCTTCACATATTTTTTAGTTTTGTGCTCTTTTCACAGTGGCTGAGCTGGCAGTGTTATGAAATACCATATGTGGATTAAGCAAAGAGAGAGAATATATCCTTGGCCCCAAAACTGATGTCATAATTGATTTAGCTAACTATTGTATTCATAAGAAGAGGAAATGCTAATTTATTTCTGGTGAAGGGGAAATTAGAATCTTGATAATATTAAGATTCTAGATGAATACACGTGGTCTCGACTCCCCTACATTAATAGTTACTACTTCTTCCTTTCAAGATAATGCCAATCTAACTGTTCTGGCATTAGGTTCATCTTTTCACTGGTCGTCCTACATTCCTCTTTCCTTCCCATTTGTACTGTAAGGCCGCCTTTGGAATCCTTGTTTATTCCATTCATTCCAGATGTTCCTTCTAACGGTTACTGCGCATATAATTATATAATGAAAACTAAATTTGAGCACTGCAAAGTTTTCTTGATCACAGAAACTAATTTGACAGAGAGAAATAATCTTATATATCTGACAGAGGTGGTCTCCACCTATCGATTTTAGATGTGTAGCTCATAGTTATGTTGTCCAATGAAATATCTGTACAAAAATGAACTTTATTTCTGCAACAAAATAACCACAGAAATATCTTGCTACAGAGACTATAGAGCACGCCAAGGTCATCACTGTGCAAATGATCATGGTGTTCATCCACTAAAACAGAGGGCAACTCCCCCACCTATATTTGGTGTATACTGCTCTGTCAACATATTACTGAACAATTGTACTAATAAAGTGTATGATGTTTTAATAGTATTTCCAGCAGTTCTCAAAAAAATTCCCCTGGGTTTTCCAGGGTCACACTGTGCTTAGATACAAACAAATTTTGATCGATTTTATGACAATATCTACAAATTTTGTCAATATATAGGAACATAAGGGGCCTATGTTCAGAGTTAAAAGAAAGAACACTTGAAATGAATGCGGTCTATTTTAACCATAAAATAAACATATCTGGATCTGACAATACAATTAAGAGCAAAATGTAATTTTAACACAGAAATTACAGGAAAATTAAATAATCCAGTCACATTAATGTGACCATCACCTATGTTCAATGTCAATGTGAAATAACCACACACAGGCAGCAGGTAGTATCATCAGCAGTACAGGAAGCATGCTGGGGGAGACTGAAAACAGTGGAGTCGTCGTCATAATGCGGAAACGGAGTAATTTAAACGGAGGAATTTATCTGATGTCCAGAAGGGCATGATCATTGGCTTTCAGGCCAAGGCTTGAAGCATTTATGATATGGCTAAGTTTGTACACTGTTCACGTGCCGCCGTGGTTAAAGTATACCATGCATAGCAAACTGGCTTTATCCAAAATTGACATTGAGGCAACATTGTTGCACCAGTGGCCACAGAGATGTGCAACTGCTAAGTAACTGACTACCCAGATGAACCAATGGGCTACCAACAGTGTCTCCTCAATGACTGTTCATCAGCTAATATTGCTGCATATGGGCCTCTGCAGGTGGCTACTGGTGCATCTACTTATGCTGACTGCTGTTCATTGGCAACTAATGCTGGCATTTTGCATTTTAATAGAGCAACTGGACATTCTCTGAAAGGGGACAGGTGGCCTTTAAAGATTAATCTAGTTATATGCTCGATCGAATAGATGGCTGTTGGCATGTACGGTGTGAAACATCTGAAAGCAAGCACCCTGCAACAATCGTCGGAGGAGTCCAGGCTTGGGGAGTGAGTGTTACAATCTGGCAATGTTTTCATGGCATTTCCTGGGTGACCTCGTCACTCTGGAAGGCACAATGGATCAACACAAGTATGCATCTATTCTTGGGGACCATAACCAGGCTTTTGACAGGTGGTCACATTAATGTGACTGGGCAGTGTAGAATGAGGCTAGGTTGCAAAGGAAGTAAAAGATTAATAAACATTTACATTAGGAACAATCAGCTGTTGGGAGAAAACAGAAGAGCATTATCCATTTCAGTAAAAAGTTTCACAAAGAGCTCTAAGAATAAAAGCCAAATACAATTTAAACAAAATGATTATGGAAGACACAATAATGGACTAACATGATAAGGACACATATGTGGACATTAAGTAAAGTGACAAGCAGGTAGTCTTTAGTGATAGAACTATTACTACAATCTCAGACACCTCATTCTGAGCACTTTCCATGAATTTTGTTTTCATAGTCTGTAGCACTCTTCTTTTTCTCATGTGCATTTGAGGACTTCTTAACTGTCCTTTTCTCTGCTACTGTTTCACTGTACCTACCAAGTGCATTTCAGAAGCTGTGCACCAATGCTATGCCTAACTCCTCTTCTCATGGTCAGTATTAATTGTCACTACTAGGACTAAAGGTGGACTGCTCTTTAGGAAAAAAGAAGCCAGGGGCGATTTATCCAGAATTTTGGATACCATACTCTTCATAAACATAAGCACTCATCATTTCATGCCAAGATATCTTTCTCCGATATGTCACATTGACTCAGAGCTTATCTGTTCTTACCTGATGTCTGTTTTTTGAGGTGGCAACTGATTTACGTTGTCACTTAGATCTGTTTTGAAACTGGTCCATTTCTACACACTTTTGGTTTGACAAATTTTCTCACTAATTCTCTGGGATGAACTGGAGGAAAGTACACAGGAGAGGAGTTTTAAGAGAACATCCAACTGAAATTTAGACAGAAACAATTTTTAAACAGCCATTAATATTTGCTGAGCCTGGACTGACACCATTTTATTTTCCACCCACAAACAGCACAAAACTTCTGTGAGAAAACGGACGTGCTTGTAATATTTTTCAATTCAATAAACTTTACCAACAGCTGTACACTTTAAGATATTGTATTTTATTTTTAAAACAACCAGTTTCGGCAGTTTTGCCATCTTTAGGCCCCTGCATAATAAGAGTATACATGAAGTAATATAAGGGTGTACAAATCAAGTTAACAAGAAGTGACAGGCAATCATAATACCGCTTAAGCTTAAAAATGATTAAAGTATTTGCATTAAATTAAATGTATATGTACATCCAGCACAATAGAATAAAACATGTTTATGTATTTGTTAGTAGCATTAAACCAAACCTCTGTGTATATTCAGCACAGTAGACTAAAATATGTGTGCATATTTGTTAGTCATAAAACTATTTAACATGACAGATTTACTAGGGAACACGTAAATTCAGTAAAAAGATCAGCACTCCGTATAAACAAAGTCCTTTTTTTTTCAATTTATTTTTATTATGTTTTATTTACTTATTTATTTTTTATAATAATAAAACCCTATAAAATTCTTTTAGGTGGAGAACCGCATAGTATATATGAGTACCAATCTTCATTTAAAGTAAAATGTCACACAGTAATCTATGAAATACAATAATATGCATATTTACAGCCCAGGCAATATCATGGATGGTAAGAAAATAGTACTCACAGCATCAAAAATAACTTGACACAAAACCCACTGGCATTCGAAATATTAAGAGAAAATAGCATGCATAGCGAACACTAAGAATATTAACAATTATCTTGTGGCCTAGGTTGCACAGTAAATCAGAATAAAAGATACGATTGGTTTCCTTTATATCACTTAACAGGTCGGCATTACCACAGTGAAACAAATCAACAAGAAAGTCAAATCTTACTTAAAGCAAGGCGAGTCGTCTAAGTTCACATCCGACAGCTTCATACAGTTTCACTGGGAGTATAAGGCATTACCTAACATGACCTATCTATAGATGCCAAACCATCTATATGTCTTACCATCTGTGATATTATCTAAGCTGTAAAATGCATACTTTTGTATTTCATAGCTTACTGTGTGACACTTTACTTTAAATGAAGATTGGTATACTTACATACTATGCAGTTCCCCATCTAAAATAATTCTGTAGGATTTTATTATTATAAAAAGTAAATAAAAAAATAAAACATAGTAAAAAAAGACAAGCTTTGTTTATACGGAGCTTCTGGTTGTACACTGTCTAGTCTTGATCTTTTTACTGAATTTACATGCCCCCTAGCAAATCTGTGATGTTAAATAGTTTTATGACTAACAAATATGTACACATATTTTAGTCTACTGTGCTGAATATACAAAGAGGTTTGGCTTGATGCTACTAACAAATACATAAACATGTTTTAGTCTATTGTGCTGGATGTACATATACATTTGATTTAATGCCAATACTTTCATCATTTTTAAGCTTAAGCGGTATTATGATTACCTGTCACTTCTTGTAAACTTTATTTGTACACCTTTATATTACTTCATGTATACTCTTATTATGCAGGGGCCTGAAGATGGCAAAATTGGCGAAACTAATTGTTTTAAAAATAAACCATGAACCTTGCTGTTGGTGGGGAGGCTTGCATGCCTCAGCGATACAGATAGCCGTACCGTAGGTGCAACCACAACGGAGGGGTATCTGTTGAGAAGCCAGACAAATGTGTGGTTCCTGAAGAGGGGCAGCAGCCTTTTTAGAAGTTGCAAGGGCAACGGTCTGGATCATTGACTGGTCTGGTCTTTTAACACTAACCGAAATGGCCTTGTTGTGCTGGTACTGCGAACGGCTGAAAGCAAGGGGAAACTACGGCCGTAATTTTTCCCGAGGGCATGCAGCTTTACTGTATGGTTAAATGATGATAGCGTCCTCTTGGGTGAAATATTCCGGTGGTGAAATAGTCCCCCATTCGGATCTCTGGGCGGGGATTACTCAGGAGGACGCCGTCATCAGGAGAAAGAAAACTGGCGTTCTACTGATCGGAGCGTGGAATGTCAGATCCCTTAATCGGGCAGGTAGGTTAGAAAATTTAAAAAGGGAAATGGATAGGTTAAAGTTAGATATAGTGGGAATTAGTGAAGTTCGGTGGCAGGGCGAACAAGACTTCTGGTCAGGTGAATACAGGGCTATAAATACAAAATAAAATAGGGGTAATGCCAGAGTAGGTTTAATAATGAATAAAGAAATAGTAGCGCAGGTCAGCTACTACAAACAGCATAGTGAATCCATTATTGTAGCCAAGATAGAGACGAAGCTCACACCTACCACAGTAGTACAAGTTTATATGCCAACTAGCTCCGCAGATGGCGAAGAAATTGAAGAAATGTATGATGGGATAAAAGAAATTATTCAGACAGTGAAGGGAGATGAATATTTAATAGTCATGGGGGACTGGAATTCAATAGCAGGAAAAGGGAGAGAAGGAAACATAGTAGGTGAATACGGATTGGGGGGAAGAAATGAAAGAGGAAGCTGCCTGGTAGAATTTTGCACAGAGCACAACTTAATCATAGCTAACACTTGGTTTAAGAATCATAAAAGAAGGTTGTATACATGGAAGAACCCTGGAGATACTAGAAGATATCAGATAGATTATATAATGGTAAGACAGAGACTTAGGAACCAGGTTTTAAATTGTAAGACATTTCCAGGGGCAGATGTGGACTCTGACCACAATCTATTGGTTATGAACTGTAGAGTAAAACTGAAGAAACTGCAAAAAGGTGGGAATTTAAGGAGATGGGACCTGGATAAACTGACTAAACCAGAGGTTGTACAGAGTATCAGGGAGAGCATAAGGGAACAATTAACAGGAATGGGGGAAAGAAATACAGTAGAAGAAGAATGGGTAGCTTTGAGAGATGAAGTAGTGAAAGCAGCAGAGGATGAAGTAGGTAAAAAGACGAGGGCTGCTAGAAATCCTTGGGTAACAGAAGAAATATTGAAGTTAATTGATGAAAGGAGAAAATATAAAAATGCATTAAATGAAGCAGGCAAAAAGGAATACAAACGTCTCAAAAATGTGATCGACAGGATGTGCAAAATGGCTAAGCGGGGATGGCTAGAGGAGAAATGTAAGGATGTAGAGGCTTGTCTCACCAGGGGTAAGATAGATACTGCCTATAGGAAAATTAAAGAGACCTTTGGAGAAAAGAGAACCACTTGTATGAATATCAAGAGCTCAGATGGAAACCCAGTTCTAAGCAAAGAAGGGAAAGCAGAAAGGTGGAAGGAGTATATAGAGGGTCTATACAAGGGCGATGTACTTGAGGACAATATTATGGAAATGGAAGAGGATGTAGATGAAGATGAAATGGGAGATACGATACTGCGTGAAGAGTTTGACAGAGCACTGAAAGACCTGAGTCGAAACAAGGCCCCGGGAGTAGACAACATTCCATTAGAACTACTGACGGCCTTGGGAGAGCCAGTCCTGACAAAACTCTACCATCTGGTGAGCAAGATATATGAGACAGGCGAAATACCCTCAGACTTCAAGAAGAATATAATAATTCCAATCCCAAAGAGAGCAGGTGTTGACAGATGTGAAAATTACCAAACTATCAGTTTAATAAGTCACAGCTGCAAAATACTAACACAAATTCTTTACAGACGAATGGAAAAACTAGTAGAAGCCAACCTCGGGGAAGATCAGTTTGGATTCCGTAGAAACACTGGAACACGTGAGGCAATACTGACCTTACGACTTATCTTAGAAGAAAGATTAAGAAAAGGCAAACCTACGTTTTAGCATTTGTGGACTTAGAGAAAGCTTTTGACAACGTTAACTGGAATACTCTCTTTCAAATTCTGAAGGTGGCAGGGGTAAAATACAGGGAGCGAAAGGCTATTTACAATTTGTACAGAAACCAGATGGCAGTTATAAGAGTCGAGGGACACGAACGGGAAGCAGTGGTTGGGAAGGGAGTGAGACAAGGATGTAGTCTCTCCCCGATGTTATTCAATCTGTATAGTGAGCAAGCAGTGAAGGAAACAAAAGAAAAATTCGGAGCAGGTATTAAAATCCATGGAGAAGAAATAAAAACTTTGAGGTTCGCCGATGACATTGTAATTCTGTCAGAGACAGCAAAGGACTTGGAAGAGCAGTTGGACGGAATGGACAGTGTCTTGAAAGGAGGGTATAAGATGAACATCAACAAAAGCAAAACGAGGATATTGGAATGTAGTCGAATTAAGTCGGGTGATGCTGAGGGAATTAGATTAGGAAATGAGGCACTTAAAGTAGTAAATGAGTTTTGCTATTTGGGGAGAAAATAACTGATGATGGTTGAAGTAGAGAGGATATAAAATGTAGACTGGCAATGGCAAGGAAAGTGTTTCTGAAGAAGAGAAATTTGTTAACATCGAGTATAGATTTAAGTGTCAGGAAGTCGTTCCTAAAAGTATTTGTATGGAGTGTAGCCATGTATGGAAGTGAAACATGGACGGTAAATAGTTTGGACAAGAAGAGAATAGAAGCTTTTGAAATGTGCTGCTACAGAAGAATGTTGAAGATTAGATGGGTAGATCACATAACTAATGAGGAGGTATTGAATAGGATTGGGGAGAAGAGAAGTTTGTGGCACAACTTGACTAGAAGAAGGGATCGGTTGGTAGGACATGTTCTGAGGCATCAAGGAATCACCAATTTCCTATTGGAGGGCAGCGTGGAGGGTAAAAATCGTAGAGGGAGACAGAGATGAATACACTAAGCAGATTCAGAAGGATGTAGGTTGCAGTAGTTACTGGAAGATGATGAAGCTTGCACAGGATAGAGTAGCATGGAGAGCTGCATCAAACCAGTCTCAGGACTGAAGACCACAATAACAACAACAACAACAACAACAACAACAACTTAAAGTATACAGCTGTTGGTAAAGTTTACTGAATTGAAAAGTACACACCAGCCGATGTCCCCTGGCCATAATGGACCAACAGAGATTGCTTGTAATATTGTTGAAATCAGCTTGATGGGAAGGAACATATTTAAACAAATTACATAAAGCTCTCAGAAACTGAACAAGATTCTAATCAACACAAATACAATCTGTTTTATTCCAAACGCAAGGGGCCATCTGGATTACCCTCGACTTTGAGCTTGCTATTCAGCTTTCTTAGGAATGCCTTATTAACATTAGGGTCATCCACGGCCATCTGAACCACTTGCCTTTTCAGATCTATCTCAGATTGGGATTCACTTGCCTCAAATCCTTCACCTAAATCTTTAGCAGCACCTTTTGTCAAAAACACTGAGGTAGGGTACGTGCTTGAAACCTGGCCCAATGCTCTATTCCAAAAATGGACAAACATATCCAACTCATCATTAACACGTCACAGGCAGCAACAATCTCTTGCTGTTTGGTTAAAAAGGCTCCAGTCCAAAAACAATACTACAATTACTTTTGAAGCTGCATTTTGGAGGCAATATTACTGTCTGGGAGCACATCTGGAAAGATATTAACAGGCTACCAATGTCCCAATAAGACTGCTGTCTCACAGCAGGCAACAGATGCAAATGGATCTCTGCCTTCATCACGGCATCTCTCTGCACGTAACCATTGGCCATTGTTCAGAAGTTCCTGCAATATAAGTCTGATGCGATTCACTGGGAATAATGCGTGGTTGATGTAACATACCACAACTGCATGATGCACTCCCTGCCTGCACTGCAGCAGGCTAAAAAATGGAGACAATTAGAAATAATACCTTTCTTAACTGAAACTGGTAATTATATTTTGCAGTGCACCTGCCAAATCGAGGACACCATCAGGACAGTCGTTTCCATTTTTTGAGTTGACTATCAGCTGAGTGGGTCCAGAGGTGGCTACACCTGATGCCGTAGAATTGGAGCCATGACAATTTGTGGAGACACCATAACCTTCCTAGCATTCTCAAGCCCAGCTTGCTTCTTTCCCTTGTATGATTGGACAAGGCCTGCTTGCCTATATTGCTGAACAAGAAGTTGGTTTTGCAGAGTATGAACCAGACACAATTTTTCAGACTTGTTCTCTGCAATCCACCAAAATTCTGGAACCTCAGTCCAGGGAGGGATGAACACACACTTCCAGTTCATCAAGTACATCCTGAGGTAACATATGCAGAAGATAGGATTGCATCTAAACAATGAGATGTAGCCAATAATTCACAAAGAAGGAAAGCCACTAAAAAATTTTGCAACCTGTGTTTTTTCTTTCTTATGAGCAACTTCCACCCCACTTCCTCACCTCTCTCTCTCTCTCCCTGGTAAAAGTAAGGCAATAAAATCTTCTTTGGACCTGTGTAATGAAAAATTATGTATGTTGACTATTACCCACTGCAGCATCAGAAATGTTAGACAGTGAGGATGCAAATGATGGGAAGAGTAGCCTCGCTCCTCATGCACCAGGCACCTACTCCCACAGTGCCCACTTAGCCTACAGCCTCCCGTAGGTTTTAGCACAATGTTAACTAAACGAACTGCACACCGAAGTCCAATGACTGCTTGTTGGTGTTCTAATTACAGTAGAGCGTCGATTATCCGAAGTAATTGGGGGACATGGGTGTTCGGAAAACTGGTTTGTTCGGATAATCTAACTTTACATATTTATTTGCCAAAAAGAAGTACTGTACAGTAAATTTATTCATAAAAACAGGCATCTCTTTTAGTATTACAAAGTAACATACAAAGGCAACCTCAGTAGGAATATATAGTATGTGGCTCAGTTTATTTAATATATATATATATATATATATATATATATATATATATATATATATAATAGAGGGAAACATTCCACGTAGGAAAAATATATCTAAAAACAAAGATGATGTGACTTACCAAATGAAAGTGCTGGCAGGTCGACAGACACACACAAACATACACACAAAGAGGGAAACATTCCACGTAGGGAATATGTCTGCTTGTGTCTGTATATGTGTGGATGGATATGTGTGTGTGTGCGAGCGTATACCTGTCCTTTTTTCGCCCTAAGGTAAGTCTTTCCGCTCCCGGGATTGGAATGACTCCTTACCCTCTCCCTTAAAACCCACATCCTTTCGTCTTTCCCTCTCCTTCCCTCTTTCCTGATGAGGCAACAGTTTGTTGCGAAAGCTGAATTTTGTGTGTATGTTTGTGTTCGTTTGTGTGTCTGTCGACCTGCCAGCACTTTCATTTGGTAAGTCACATCATCTTTGTATATATATATATATATATATATATATATATATATATAAAAATTTGTATGTTACTTTGTAATACTAAAAGACTTACCTTATATATATATATATATATATATATATATATATATATATATATATAAATTATTATTGGTGTTTTGCCCTTAAAGAGCGCATTTGGACTAAACTACATGGCCAGTTCCTTTTGCTGCCTTCCTTGCTGCTCAAACTTCCCTCATTCGCTCGCTGTGTTTCTGTTTCCGATCCTCTGTCCATGCTTTTTGTCGGCTTTGTGTCTTCGGCTTCATCTTGATTGCCTTTTTGGTTGCCCATATTTCTTTCATCTTCTGGCTATGATCTTGCTTGCGTTCTTCGGTCCATTTTATGCCTGTTCGTTTGTCACATTGTATCTCATGTAGTTTACTTTTCTTAATGATGTTTCTGAATTTTATTCTGTCGTTTATTGTGTCTGCTGTTATGTTGAGTTGGTTCAGGTCGTTTTCTACCTCTGCCACCCATTTGTTGTTTCTAGTGGTTACCCAGTTAAAGATCTGTTTGGTCAGCCTGTGTGATGGCATTCTGTATAGGTGTCCATAGAATTGTAGTCTGCGTTTTCTAATCTTTTCTGTGATTGTCTCCGTATGTTTGTACAGTTCCTCTGTAGGTTTCTTGATCCATATTCCATTGTTGTTAGTTGCGCCAAATATTTTCCTAAGTATTTTCTGTTCTACTTTTTCTAACTGTCTGATACGTGTATGCCCTAGGATTAGTGTGGTCTCTGCTGCATATAGTGCCTCGGGGAGCACCACTGTGTCGTAATGGCGTAATTTGGCTTTTTGTGAGATAGACTTCTTGTTGTAATGATTCCACACTACTTTGTATGGCTTGTCCAGTTTAGTCTTTCTTTCTTCGTTTGAGTCTCTGTTATGTCCACTCATTTGTAGTGTTTCACCGAGGTATTTGAAGTTTGCCGTTTTGTAAATCGTGCCATATTTTGTGTTCAGAGATGAGAGTTTCTTTGTGCTCATAAACTGTGTCTTTTCGTAAGAGATCTGTAGTCCAGTTTTGGAAGCGATTTCGTGCAGTTTTTCAATAGCGTCTTTTGTTTCCTTTATACCTTTCGTGACAATCGCCAAATCGTCTGCAAAAGCCAGGCATTTAATCTGTGGGTTTCCTAAGGTTATCCCCTGTTGTGATGTTTCCCATTCTTTTATGACCTTATCTAACACCAGATTGAAAAGGAGAGGTGAGAGGCCATCGCCTTGTCGGACACCTGTGCGAATTTCAAAGGGTTCTGATAGTTCCCCACAGAACTTTACTTTGGAGGTAGTGTTGGTTAAAGTTTGCTCTATGATAGCCCGTGTTCTGTTGTCTACTTTGTATTCTGCTAGAATTTTGAAGAGAGTTTTCCGGTCGATAGAGTTGTACGCCTTTTTGAAGTCAACAAAGGTAATGATCAGGTTCTGTTTGAGTTGTAAAATCATTTTCAGGTTCCAAATTTGTTCCGCACAAGACCGCCCTTTACGGAAGCCTGCTTGGTATTCCCCAATCAAGTGGTCGGTCTGGCATTCTAGTCTGTTCAGTAAAGCTTTAGAGAGGATCTTGTATGTGACCGGTAGTAGGGATATTCCTCTGTAGTTGTTCGGGTCAGTCTTGTCACCTTTTTTGTGTAGTGGGTGTATCAGGGCAGTTTTCCAGTCGTCAGGAATTTTCATGGTCTTCCAGATGTCTTCCAAGATCCTGTGGATGTCTTTGGTGAGTTCTGGGTCTTGTAACTTCCAGATTTCCGCGATGATGCCATCTTCTCCTGGTGCTCTACGATTCTTGAGTGACTTAATTATTTCTTTAACTTCTTCTAGAGTTGGAGGTTCACTATCTGGATTGTATGTGCTCGTTTCTGTCATTATTTCTTCCATATGGGGGTCCGTGTTGAGCAGTTTTTCAAAGCACTTTGCCAGAATGTCACAATTGTTTTTGGTATTGGTTTCTAGGGTTGCATCCGGCCTTCTGAAGCACAAGTTGGGTGGTTGATATCCAGTCATATTTTCTCTGAACGTTCTGTAGAAGTTTCTTGTATTGTTCTTCATGAAGTCCGATTCGATCTCTGTCAGTCGCCGTTTGTCATACTGTCATTTTTCACTGCGAATGATTTTGCTTGATTGCTTCTGTGTTTTCAAGAAGTTCATCCAATTCTCTTGGGATTTATGGCGACTAAATTTTTTCCATGCACTGATTCGTTGGTCAATAGCTTGGTCATATGTGTGGTTCCACCAACGGTGTTTCCGTGTGCGTGGTGCTTTTGCTAGTTTCATGGCCTCTCGGATTCTTCGTGAAAGTTGTGTCCAGTTTGTCGTTTTCTCCATTTTAATTTTGTGTAATATTTGTGTCTGGTTTAAAGTAACGTATTCTGGATCTGGTCTAACAATTTTATTCTTCTGGAGCTTTTTCTTGGGCAAAAGGCGAATCCTGATCTGTAGTAGGTGGTGGTCTGAGTCAAAGTAGCCTTTACGGGTGTCTATGTTCAAAATTTCTTTTTGTGAGTCTTTCTGGACTATTACGTGGCCGATTTGTAGTTCTTGCTTTCCGCTGGGGAATTTCCATGTGGTAAGTTTTCATGTTGGTTTCTTGAATTTTGTTGACATAATGGTGAGGTCGTGGCTTTTGCAAAAGTCTATCAGATGTTTTCCGTTTTTGTTGGTGTCCTTGTGTGGAGTATGTTTTCCTGTGATATGTCTGTATATCTTTTCTTTTCCGAGTTTAGCGTTGAAGTCTCCCAGTATTATTTTGACTCTATGTGCAGGAATTTTTCTGATAGTTTCTTCCATTGTCGTCCAGAAGTCATCAATTTCGTCCGGGTTTTCCCTGTTGTAGTCATTAGTCGGTGCATGTGCGTTGATTATTGTGTAGGATTTATTGGTTGATTTCACTGTGATTGTGCTGATTCTTTCGTTTGGTGACGAAAAGTCGATTATGCTGTCCGTGATCGACCTGTGTACTGCAAATCCTGTGCCAAAAAGCCTTAGGTTTCTCAGTTGTCTCGATGGTTTTCCTTTGTATATTCTGAAATTCTCCGTGTTGAAATGGTCTTCGTCTGTGAATCGTGTTTCTTGCAGTGCACATACTTTGATTTGAAATTTTTCGAGAATGTCTGTCAGTTGTTTCATCTTTCCTGTCTTCATCAGTGTGTTCACGTTGAGTGTGCCAATGTAGTGTTTGCGTTTGGTCTTGAAGGAGTTTGAGAAGCTCCGATTCTTCTCATGATGTCCGTTGAGCCCCCGGAATCCGATGCTCACGACGATCCCAGTCTATTGACTGGGGCCCGGGGTAATGAGATTTTTCTCGTTGTACCATCATGATGTTTAGTAGTTGGATGTATGGCATGCTGCCGACTACAACCTGACTTTCCAGATCAGGAGGTTGGTTGAGGCCGGCACTGACATGTGGAGCAGACGCCTTTTGTAGCCGCCCACTGTGGGAAGAGACGCTACTAGTAGTTTTGGTCCGCCCCGAGTATTTCATTTCCTCGCAGGTCGACAGACACACAAACAAACACAAACATACACACAAAATTCAAGCTTTCGCAACAAACTGTTGCCTCATCAGGAAAGAGGGAAGGAGAGGGAAAGACGAAAGGATGTGGGTTTTAAGGGAGATGGTAAGGAGTCATTCCAATCCCGGGAGCGGAAAGACTTACCTTAGGGGGAAAAAAGGACGGGTATACACTCGTGCACACACACACACACACACACACACACACACACACACACACACACATATCCATCCACACATATACAGACACAAGCAGACATATTTAAAGACAAAGAGTTGTCTGCTTGTGTCTGTATATGTGTGGATGGATATGTGTGTGTGTGCGAGTGTATACCCGTCCTTTTTTCCCCCTAAGGTAAGTCTTTCTGCTCCCGGGATTGGAATGACTCCTTACCCTCTCCCTTAAAACCCACATCCTTTCGTCTTTCCCTCTCCTTCCCTCTTTCCTGATGAGGCAACAGTTTGTTGCGAAAGCTTGAATTTTGTGTGTATGTTTGTGTGTCTGTCGACCTGCCAGCACTTTCATTTGGTAAGTCACATCATCTTTGTTTTTAGATATATTTTTCCTACGTGGAATGTTTCCCTCTATTATAACCATATATATATATACGCATTTTGCATGAACAATACACACAGTATACAAAATTAACGTTTAAAAAAATCCTTTATTTTGGTCTGTCTAAGCAAGCCTACACGCTTACGAGCAGCTAAGTCACGTACTTTTTTCATTACAGATATCCAAAACTGGTCACTTTCATCTTGGGCTTCAAACCATCGCAAGGCAGTATCTAAACAAGTGAACGCACTTTCATCTTCACTTTCTGGAGCAGTGACTGATGAGATGCTGGCGGCGCCATCTTTATCAGTGACGACATTTACAATCTTGCTGTCCTGCATGATTTGGTGTCCTGGATCTGCATCATCGATATTCATCCATTCATGAACGTCTTCTTCATCACATCCGTGGCAATCTACTTCTTTTAGCATACCGAGAATGTCAGACATATCATTCTGTTCATCATTTTCAATCATACCTTGTCAATTTTCTTCTGTGTCCAAAATTTTATTCCAGGCTTTCTTCAAATTCTCTTCCTTTACACTATTCAATGCTGCGCTGATCATGTAGGACGCTTCTTCCAAGTCAATATTCTTATGATTTCTTAAGAGCCTTTCTTCTCCATCGTCTTCTCTTTCTAACAATAACTTACGCAACAATTTTTTCCTGTAATATCGTTCGAAAGCCTCAATAACGCCTTGATCCATGGGCTGTAATAAGGAGGTTACGTTAGGTGGAAGAAATATTACCTTTATGAACTCGTCTTTTTCGTTTAAAATATCACATGACGGATGAGTTGGTGCATTGTCAAGGAGAAGTAGTGTTTTCTCCCTCTTCCCATTCTTTAACTGATGAGCTTTTACAGAGGGTATGAAAACGTCCAGAAACCACCTTGCGAAGGCCCCATTAGAAGCAATGTTCCGCCAGAGGTGGCCCAGTGCGGCGACTACTGTGGGAAACTTTGTTTGGGAGTGAAGGGGATGATGGACGGTAGGGTGGGAGAGTAACAGGTGCGAGCGAGTACACAGTTCGGTTAAGCGGTCGTTAGGTTGACCGACGTTCGGATAATCGACGCTCTACTGTACTCTACCACTAAAGATCTATAATCAATTTTATTCATACACATCACAATGAGATTAATAGCTGTTGGCATTTACAACAGTAATTTTTAGATATATATCCAAAGACTGTATTGCATGCAGACCTATCACGTCCTTGTATCCCTAGTTCAAAATAAATGGATTCAAATAGGCCACAAACTCCCCTAAAAGCACATGTCTTTGGGATAACACCACGTTAACAAATAAGTAACTATTCCCAGTATTTGCGAGAACCACACCCCTCCAAATGCGGAGCCATGGTGCTACCTTGGCTGAAACTGAAAGGGCAGTGGAGGGTGGGGAGAAAGACATTACCAAAGATTTAAACCTATATGATACCTGAATTTTTAAGTGTTTCAATTGCATTAATCTTCACATAATCTAGCATGGCATTAATACAAGCCCTGTTAAATATTCTTGTTGCACAATAACTGCCATCTTTGCACAGGATGATCAAATATTTGTTTACTTGAAGTTAGTATTCATATTAAATTTAATTACAGTTTTAATTCTTTTCTTTCATTAACGGCAGCAAAGACTGTCAGTAAGATCAACCAGAGCTGTCAAGCAATGGTCATGTGAGCTTCATTAGGGCTATTTGTACATACAGGCAGACATATCTTCAGAGGCAACGAGTTTTCATTGTGTAGCAATAATCCTTAGTCTCACACATGCACAAACTGTACATCAGTTTTATCACAAATATTCTGATGTAGGAAAATCTATTAAATCAAGATTAACCACCCAATGTTTTCAGGAAGAATGCAGTTCAGTCTCAAACAGGATAAGACAACACACTGAGCACTTCTGGTTAGCTCACAGAAAATTTGGAATATACTGCAGAAGTCATCTTCACTAAAAAAAATTCTTTGGAAAGTGATAAAGGCAATTAAAGGTTTCATACACAATGCAAATAATGTATGCCAAAGTTAACAACAATACACGAATGACACACACCACACACACAAACTGAAGACACTATAGACAGGAAAATGCTTATGTGTAGCAAGTGGCACCAATGCATGTGCCGACATCATGGAACAGCTGAACATAGATGTCTGGCGAGTGACAATTTTCCTACAGCCAACATCCTATTCATATAGCAAAAAGAGTTTTAAAATGTGTATTTTCTCTGCACAGTGCAATACTGCCAATTATTTAATAGAAAATGTAATCATAATCTGTAGTTCCTCTACAAGAACTATGCAAATGGCTGTGTATGTTGTTAACAACATATTTTGGTCACCTTGGTATCTGAGGAAGAAGGTCATAAAATACTTTAAGTTTTTGCAGGAATGTGCCAAGCACTAAAAACACATTTAAACACAGATTGAAAGACTTTTTGATAGGCAACTCCTACTCTTATAGACGAATATCTTAACAGAGACTGTTACACCAACTTAAGTAAAAATGTCCAAGATTTCAGTTTTGACAGTACTTAGTCACAACAGTGAAGATTACACATTTTGTTTATGGTAAATTTATTAATATTATGAGAAGGAAAGTTGCTACTCACCATATAGCGGTAATGCTGAGTTGCAGATAGGCACAAAGAAAGACTCTCTCAATTAAAGATTTCGGCCATTGGCCTTCGTCAACAATAGACACACATAAGCGCCCCCCCCCACACACACAAAAGCGACTCACAAAAGCGACTGCAGTCTCAGGCAACTGAAACCACACTGCGAGCAGCAGCACCGGTGCTTGATGGGAGTGGCGACTGAGTGGGGTTAAGGAGGAGACTGGGGTGGGGAGGGGGTGGTATATTATGGCTGGCGGTGGTGGACAGTGAAATGCTGCAGTTTAGACAGAGGACAAGGGAGAGTTGGGGAGGGGGAGGGGGAAGTAGTGGAAAAGGAGAGAATATTGTACATTCCATCCTGGATTTTCCATTGTCTGATAAATTTATCAATAGTGCATAAAGTTTCATTCTGACAGCGTGTTAATTCTGTAAATATTAGCTGTTCCAGTTTACCGCATTGTATTCACCTATTTAGACAATCTCCTGACAAATGATCAGGGTAGTAAACACTGTATTAAAATGTTTTATGTTTTTAAGTTATACTTTCTGGCATGTTCCATACCCAAGAGAATCATCTCACTTTTTGGGTCTATGGAACGAAAACTGACTAATCTAATCTATTCTACTTTTCAGCATCAATGACCCACTTTTAACATTAAAATTTCAATTACGAAAAACTATAAACACATAAGGCACAAAAAGTATGCAGGTCATTCCAAAAGGAAAGAACAACTCCCCCCTCCAAAAAAATCCAATTTCTGTTCAACATATTTGCTATTCACAGAGGTCATAAATTTTTTTTTTCCAATTGTATTCAAATTTAATTGAACCTGTTACTCCAAGTCGCACTGTCACAGCACTCCATCATTTGATGTTCATTTGAAGCAAAGTTCTGCTGTAGAGTTCCTGTTTCGTGAGAACGAGACAGTGACAAACATTCAAATGAGACTGAAGAAGGTGTATGGGGCTGACAGTATTGATTGATACAGTTAGTCATTGGGCAAGCAGATTATCTGGTGAAACAGGCATGCCAATATGCACGAACTTCCACGGTGTGACAGGTCTACATTTGCAGCTACATGCACAGTACAAAAGTCACCGTAAAGTGCTTGGTGATTGACACCTTGTACCATTAGTAGCCAATCCCTTTCCCGCCCCTCTCACAAATGGTGTGAGGGGGGAAAAAAACAACTGCCTATGTGCCTTTTTAAAAGCCCTAATTTCTCTTATCTTTGTGGTCCTTCTGTAAAATATACACTGGCAGCAGCAGAATCTATCTGCGGTCAACCACAAGTTCCAGTTCTCTAAATTCTCTCTCAACAGTGCATCATGAAAAGTTGTCTTCCCAGAAGGAATTCCCATTTGAGTTAATGAAGCATTCTGTAATATTTGCATTCGGATCGAACCTACTAGTAACAAATCCAGCATTGCACCTTTGAACTGCTTCACTGTCTTCCTTCAATCCAATATGGTGGACATCTCTCACACACTCTACCAGTACTCAAGAATGGGTCACACGAGTGTTCTGTGCGCCGCCTCCTTTGTAGATGACCTATAAAGTTCTCCCAATATACATAAGTTGACAATTCGCCTTCCCTACTATAATCATTACTGCACAGCACAATGTGCAAATATTCACAGTCTGATGTTGGCTGACAAACACATAACAATGAACAAACTTACAGTCTCTGTGGGAGTAAGAGAAGAGATTGTATGCAGAATATTGAGAGAGTTGAAGCTGTAAAAGGGTTGTGCCAGGAAGAATTCTAGAATGTCCACTAAGCAACACAAAAGTCAGTGTGCAACAAACTTTTGGAACATTACAACAATTCTCTTCCTTGCAAAAATGAAAACTGTTTGGATAACTTTGAACCACAGACTAAAGGTTAATTGATCGAATGGTCTCATGAAATTTGTCATATATGAAGAAATTCAAAACTGTGCCTCCAGCAGGAAAAATGATAGCTACCATATTTCCTCGATCAGAAAGACTGTTGCTTCTGGACATCATGCCATACGAATCACTATCAGTTCTGAAGTGTATGTGGCAACCCATACAGAACTTCACGCTTGAATAAAACATGTTTAATAACAATGGCAAAAACATTAATTTTTACGGTAGCATCATAATGCACATTCACATACATGTAAGAAAACCTCACTGAAATTTCATAGCACCATTCATTAGACAACACTGAAGCCCCCCCCCCCCCCCTCCTCCCCCAGCTTTGATCTGCCTATGTGATTACCACTTCCTTGGTAAACTGAAGTAATCCCTTTGTGGTACAACATTTGAAGACAATGACCTACTTGTGAAGACTGTGGCTCAAACATGCTACTCCCGACTTTTACCATTCAGACATTCAGGCCTTAGTTCCATGGTGACATAAGGCAGTTGAAAGGAACAGAGAGTAGGTGCAAAATTACACTTTTTTGGCACATTACTTTTGTATTGAGCATCCTGCATCTACTGTTATGATGAATGTTATTTAGCACACACTATAATGTTATTCATGTATCTAAAACTGCATGTTAATTAGGACATGATTAATAAAATGCAGGTGGTGGGGAGGAAAGATAGTCATAATACCGCATTCAGCCATGAGAAGCGGGCTACTAACCAAAACGAAAATAGCGACAAATCAGATACTGTGCGTCAGCTCAGACAGTCTGTGAAATCAAAATGGCAGATGTGGAGTTCTCCAAGGCTCAATCTTAGGTCCACCATTGTTCCTTGTGTTTCTGTCAAATATACAAGAAGCAGCATTAGTTATTTTTGTGGATGACCACAGTTTTGTAATCAATCCAAGCATGCATAAAGCAAGAGAAGAAATGGTAAACAACATTCTTAAGAGTGTCATTAACAGGTTTTCTGTGAAAAGTCTCACTCTCTATTGGGAAAAAGCACACCATATTCATACTCACTTCTGAACATCAGGGAGGGGTACTAAACCAATGATAAAGGTAACACATGATGAGGAAATAATAAATACATTGGAAATTTCAAAACTTTTACATGTATGGCGAGATAAAGAAATCATCCAGATAGTGAAGGGAGACGAAAATTTAATAGTCATGGGCAGGTGGAATTAGATAGTAGGAAAAGGAACAGAAGGGAAAAGTAGTAGGTGAATATGGAATGAGAGTAAGGAATGAAAGAGGAAGCCAGCTGATAGAATTTTGCACAGACCATAATTTAATCACAGCTAACACTTGGTTTAAGAATCATGAAAAAAGGCTGTATACATGGAAAAGGCCTGGAGACACTGGAAGTTTTCAGATACATTATATAATGGTGAGACAGAGATTTAGGAACCAGGTTTTAAATTGTAAGACAATTCCAGGGGCAGATATGGACTATGACCACAATCAATTTGTTATGAACTGTAGATTAAAACTGAAGAAACTGCAAAAAGGTGGGAATTTAAGACGACAGGACCTGGATAAACTGAAAGAATCACAGGTTGTAGAGAGTTTCAGAGAAAGCATTAGGGAATGATTGACAAGAACGAGGGAAAGAAATACAGTAGAAGAAGAATGGGTAACTTTGAGAGATCAAGTAGTGAAGGCAGCAGAGGATGAAGTAGGTAAGAAGACGAGGGCTGCTAGAAATCCTTGGGTAACAGAAGAAATATTGAAGTTAATTGATGAAAGGAGAAAATATAAAAATGCAGTAAATGAAGCAGGCAAAAAGGAATACAAACGTCTCAAAAATGTGATCGACAGGAAGTGCAAAATGGCTAAGCAGGGATGGCTAGAGGACAAATGTAAGGATGTAGAGGCTTGTCTCACCAGGGGTAAGATAGATACTGCCTATAGGAAAATTAAAGGGACCTTTGGAGAAAAGAGAACCACTTGTATGAATATCAAGAGCTCAGATGGAAACCCAGTTCCAAGCAAAGAAGGGAAAGCAGAAAGGTGGAAGTAGTATATAGAGGGTCTATACAAGGGCGATGTACTTGAGGACAATATTATGGAAATGGAAGAGGATGTAGATGAAAATGAATTGGGAGATACGATACTGTGTGAAGAATCTGGCAGAGCACTGAAAGACCTAAGTCAAAACAAGGCCCCGGAAGTAGACAACATTCCATTAGAACACTGATAGCCTTGGGAGAACCAACGCTGACTAAACTCTACCATCTGGTGAGCAAGATGTATGAGACAGTCAAAATACCCTCACATTACAAGAAGAATATAATAATTCCAATCCCAAAGAGAGCAGGTGTTGACAGATGTGAAAATTACCAAACTATCAGTTTAATAAGTCACGGCTCCAAAATACTAACATGAATTCTCTACAGACAAATGGAAGAACTAGTAGAAGCCGACGTCGGGATAGATGAGTTATGAGTCCGTAGAAATGTTGGAACATGTGAGGCAATACTGATCCTACAATTTATCTTAGAAAATAAATTATAAATTACGGAAAGGCAAACCTATGTTCCTGGCATTTGTCGACTCGGAGAAAGCTTTTGACAATGTTGACTGGAATCTCCTCTTTCAATTGCTGAAGGTGGTAGGGGTCAAATACAGGGAGAAAAAAGCTATTTGCAATTTGTACAGAAACCAGATGGCAGTTATAAGAGTCGAGGAGCATGAAAGGGAAGCAGCGATTGGGAAGGGAGTGAGACAGGGTTGTAGCCTAATCCCAATGTTATTCAATCTATATACTGAGCAAGCAGTAAAGGAAACAAAAGAAAAATTTGGACTAGGAATTAAAATCCATGGAGAAGAAATAAAAACTTGAGGTTTGCCAATGACATTGTAATTTTGTCAGAGGCAGCAAAGGACCTGGAAGAGCAGTTGGACGGAATTGACAGTGTCTTGAAAGGAGGATATAAGATGAACATCAACAAAAGCAAAACAATGATAATGGAATGTATCCGAATTAAATCAGGTGATGCTGAGGGAATTAGGTTAGGAAATGAGGCACTTAAAGTAGTAAATGAGTTTTGCCATTAGGGGAGAAAAATAACTGATGATGGTTGAAGTAGAGAGGATATAAAATGTAGACTGGCAATGGCAAGGAAAGTGTTTCTGAAGAAGAAAAATTTGTCAACATCACGTATAGATATAAGTGTCAGGAAATCTTTTCTGAAAGTATTTGTATGGAGTGTAGCCATGTATGGAAGTAAAACATGGATGATAAATAGTTTAGATGAGAAGAGAATACAAGCTTTCGAAATGTGGTGCTACAGAAGAACACTGAAGATTAGATGAGTAGATCACGTAATCAATGTGGAGGTACTGAACAGAATAGAGAAGAGGAATTTGTGGCACAACTGGACTAGAAGAAGGATCGCTTGGTAGGACATGTTCTGAGAGATCAAGGGATCACCAATTTAGTATTGGAGGGCAGTGTAGAGGGTAAAAATCACAGGAGGAGACCAAGAGATGAATACACTAAGCAGATTCAGAAGGATGTTGGTTGCAGTAAGTACTTGGAGATGATGAAGCTTGCACAGGATAGAGTAGCATGGAGAGCTGCATCAAACCAGTCTCTGGACTGAAGACCACAAGAACAACAACAACATGTCCATATTGATGAGAATTTAAACTGGAAAAAGTATGTTTTTTTTAAGACAGACCGAGTTGCAAAATTTGAAAATAAACTGAAAACGTTTCTGACTGACAACTCTTTGTAAACAATAGAGTAATTTCTATTTCTCTAATATGTACAAGGAGGTGGGTAGGAATTACTAACTCACATCTGTACTACGGAAATATGGAAGGGTCCGATTCCACCCGTCTGCTTTGACCCATGACATCACAAATATGGCAGAAACGACCATAAACTACGACTTCAATATGGCACCTGTTGTTGTTGTTGTGGTCTTCAGTCCTGAGACTGGTTTGATGCAGCTCTCCATGCTACTCTATCCTGTGCAAGGTTTTTCATCTCCCAGTACCTACTGCAACCTACATCCTTCTGAACCTGCTTAGTGCATTCATCTCTTGGTCTCCCGCTACGATTTTTATCCTCCACGCTGCCCTCCAATACTAAATTGGTGATCCCTTGATGCCTCAGAACATGTCCTACCAACCGATCCCTTCTTCTGGTCAAGTTGTGCCACAAACTTCTCTTCTCCCCAATCCTATTCAATACTTCCTCATTAGTTATGTGATCTACCCATCTAATCTTCAGCATTCTTCTGTAGCACCACATTTCGAAAGCTTCTATTCTCTTCTTGTCCAAACTATTTACCGTCCATGTTTCACATCCATACATGGCTACACTCCATACAAATACCTTCAGAAACGACTTCCTGACACTTAAATCTATACTCGATGTTAACAAATTTCTCTTCTTCAGAAATGATTTCCTTGCCATTGCCGGTCTACATTTTATATCCTCTCTACTTCGACCATCATCAGTTATTTTGCTCCCCAAATAGCAAAACTCCTTTACTACTTTAAGTGTCTCATTTCCTAATCTAATTCCCTCAGCATCACCCGACTTAATTCGACTACATTCCATTATCATTGTTTTGCTTTTGTTGATGTTCATCTTATATCCTCCTTTCAAGACACTGTCCATTCCATTCAACTGCTCTTCCAAGTCCTTTGCTGTCTCTGACAGAATTACAATGTCATCGGCGAACCTCAAAGTTTTTATTTCTTCTCCATGAATTTTAATACCTACTCCGAATTTTTCTTTTGTTTCCTTTACTGCTTGCTCAATATACAGATTGAATAACATCGGAGAGAGGCTACAACCCTGTCTTACTCCCTTCCCAACCACTGCTTCCCTTTCATGTCCCTCGACTCTTATAACTGCCATCTGGTTTCTGTACAAATTGTAAATAGCCTTTCGCTCCCTTTATTTTACCCCTGCCACCTTTAGAATTTGAAAGAGAGTATTCCAGTCAACATTTTCAAAAGCTTTCTCTAAGTCTACAAATGCTAGAAACGTAGGTTTGCCTTTCCTTAATCATTCTTCTAAGATAAGTCGTAAGGTCAGTATTGCCTCACGTGTTCAAGTGTTTCTACGGAATCCAAACTGATCTTCCCCGAGGTTGGCTTCTACTAGTTTTTCCATTCGTCTCTAAAGAATTCGTGATAGTATTTTGCAGCTGTGACTTATTAAACTGATAGTTTGGTAATTTTCACATCTGTCAACACCCGCTCTCTTTGGGATTGGAATTATTATATTCTTCTTGAAGTCTGAGGGTGTTTCGCCTGTCTCATATATCTTGCTCACCAGATGGTAGAGTTTTGTCAGGACTGGCTCTCCCAAGGCCGTCAGTAGTTCTAATGGAATGTTGTCTACTCCCGGGGCCTTGTTTCGACTCAGGTCTTTCAGTGCTCTGTCAAACTCTTCACGCAGTATCATATTTCCCATTTCATCTTCATCTACATCCTCTTCCGTTTCGATAATATTGTCCTCAAGTACATCGCCCTTGTATAGACCCTCTATATACTCCTTCCACCTTTCTGCTTTCCCTTCTTTGCTTAGAACTGGGTTTCCATCTGAGCTCTTGATATTCATACAAGTGGCCCTCTTTTCTCCAAAGGTCTCTTTAATTTTCCTGTAGGCAGTATCTATCTTACCCCTAGTGAGATAGGCCTCTACATCCTGGCACCTATGACGTCATTATGTAAACATGACAACAAACACGAAAATACATTGAAAAACCAACACACATGTTCCACAAAAATCCTAATGAAACTAACAGAACAAGCGTGGGAAATTGGGGGTTTTTGGGTGGGGACAAAGTAAATATAAACAAAAAAACACACAAACACACACACGAATTTCAAGCTTTCGCAACCCACAGTTGCTTCATCAGGAAGGAGGGAAGGAGAGGGAAAGACGAAAGCAGACATATTTAAAGACAAAGAGTTGTCTGCTTGTGTCTGTATATGTGTGGATGGATATGTGTGTGTGTGCGAGTGTATACCCGTCCTTTTTTCCCCCTAAGGTAAGTCTTTCCGCTCCCGGGATTGGAATGACTCCTTACCCTCTCCCTTAAAACCCACAGCCTTTCGTCTTTCCCTCTCCTTCCCTCTTTCCTGATGAAGCAACCGTGGGTTGCGAAAGCTTGAAATTTGTGTTTGTGTGTTTTTTGTCTCTATCAACGTACCAACACTTTCATTTGGGAAGTTACAGAATTTTTGTTTTTAGATATATTTTTCCCCACATGGAATGTTCCCCTCTATTATATAAATATAAACATACACAGACACACACCACCATACCAAACCTCACAAAACGACGAAAAAAAAACCGACAACACAAAACTCCCAAATTCCACTAAACACAATATCCTCTGGAATCGGACACTTTCCTTGACCTATATAGCTCAACAGCAACTCCCGATACCGAAACACCCACAGCCACAACCACCCATTGGAATCAAACAGTTTCCTTCACCCACATAGGTCAACAGTGACTCCCAATAAAAAAAAAAAAACCACAGATACGACCACAAATTAGTATTTAAAACTTCCTTTCAACTACATACCTACGAACCAGCACACAATACCAAATCACCAATACAACAAACCACACAACTCAGAACCACCCCACCACACAACAAATACACTAAAAACAAGAAGAATAAAAACTTACAACAAAATTTCAGTGCCATAACCTAGGTCAGCCACCACAATCTCACACAGGCACACACCCAGACCCCCCCCCCCCCCACACACACACAAACGAAAAAATACACAACCAAAAGAAAGACCCAACCCACCCACACCCCACCCCTACCTCCCCCCAAAATAAACAAAAAACACAAAATAAACAAATCTCAATCACACACTACAACTGAACAAAATAGATCCTCCACAAGTAAATCACAAACACCCCCCCCCCCCCTCACAAACACTAACAACAACTAAACGCCACCCCTCCCCCAAGCCACAGCCACCCACCCACACAAAGCACCCTAACTAACCACCTTCGGCCTGTACATGTTACTAATAGCCCTTTAAAAAAAAAAAAAAAAAAAAAAAAAAAATTGAGACTGAAGGTTAGAAGAGCGCCTCTTCCCCCTCCCAAGAACTGACTTAACGGCCCCCCACTTCACCTCTATGGTATTCGTACAAGCCCCTGTCTCATAATTTTTGAACTTCGAAGTATGGTTCACTACCAAATGACTGTACCCCCTCTCACCCAACCCCCTATAAGAAGAAAAAGCATCAGAAACTGCAGTAGAACCCTGTTCTATAAACTCCTCAATTGACCCCACCAATTCCCTCGTAGACAACCCCTCAACAACCCTAAAGACACATTCCGAACACCCACCTCCCGGTACAACGCCCCCCACACCCAGAGACCAACCACAGACTTACCCCTCCCATACTTACTTTTACCAAACTGTGACTCGACCACCTCCACCACAACCCCAGGCCCACCCATCATAAACTCAGAACATACTTCACAACAAAACGAAAACCAGTCAAGCACATTCCTCTCACTCACACCAGTCTCGTGCGCGCAAAAACTGTGAGAGGATTTATAACAAAAGTAGTACGTCAACAACACAATCTCGCGCATTACCAACTTTGACTTCTTGAACCAGAAACCACGTCGTATGGAGCGCCATTTGGTTATCCTTATGGCACCTTACAGTCCCTGGTCCGAGACGCCAGAACTTTTGTAAATGTCATGTTATGCCCACAAACAGCGCACTTCACCGCCTCCGCCAACAACCCAAACAGCTGCAGAAATTTTATCAACCCCAGCGGACTCACCCCCATCATAGTATGCAAGCACACACTATTAATTTAATCTGCCATATCCATACCTAACAAGAGCAGCAACAAATTAATTTACTCAAATTAACACATGACCTACAGCGAACAGCACTACAATAGCTTTCACACACAAACACTAAATCATTAACTCACTGAAAACAATTCCTCTCCACACACAGCCAAAACGAGAACCAGCCAGAACAAGTAGTAACACCAAACTGAACCCAATACACCACACAACACGAAACCCCTAAACACACCACCAGAGGCCACCACCAACAGCAACACGACACCTACAAACAAGACACACTCACAAACCAAACTCTGTGCTGTCAAGACGTCACACACCACAACAGCCTTATGTCACGGGTCAAAGCCGACTGGTGGGATCTGACGCTTCGGTTGACCCCTGTACTAGCCTACTTACAATATAAAAAAATAAAGATTTATAATGTTCAGCATTTAGCCATATATACAAATTAATATGCAATGTGAATGTGAAACGACTCATTCCACATAATTTCGATTTATCATGCAAATGGTCCACAGAACATTAAACTAACCAACTCAACAACCCACCTAAACCTAAAATCCAGTGATGTGATTCGTGCAAGCGTATTGCAAAAGTATCTGTACTTTTGCCATAAAAATATACTTGTGAAAAAAAAGGAGAGAGAACAAGGGAAAATCCATGGGCATAGACAATCTCCCCCCCCCCCAAAGTACAACAAAAATGCAAAAAATTCATCAATTTCACACTAAAAAAATTCAAAAAATAAAAAAACAACCTAACATATCAGTAGCTCCAATTAGCCACTACCACTAAACTGATACCAGTTAACCACGAAACAGTGATATCCACAGGAAGTGCAGAACACAAATGCTGGTACTGATAAACTTGCTTAACCTATACTGCTAAAAGTAAACCCAACAATACCCACCAACCACAAAAGTATCCAACTTAACAAGCCATTTACAATGTATGACTGATATCATCATTTGCACTAAATCTATACAGGTAAAATGAACAACCCCTGCTCCCCCCCCCCCCAAAAAAAAAAAAAAACACAAGATGCACACACTTTTCTTCACCACAACAAACGTGTTAGGACACAGAGCAGAACTCTAATCACCTGTCCTATTCTTGTAAAAGCTAACTTCAATACGTTCAACGTGTATGTATATTCTGAGCTATTTATTTTCACTGCATTATGATCACAAATCCTGTATCATTGTGAGATGATCACTGGATGAATAAATAAAATGCTTAGATCATGCTCTTTCTTTAATGGCTACAAAGTACAAATGTAAATGTTATATATATAAATGGGCAGGATACATTAAAGTGACGATAAGGCTGAAGAGACTCCATGCAAGTTCGCTCGTCTCAAAAAGACGGAACTATTATAAATTTCTTCTTCAGAGGAAAATGAAGTTTCACAAATGGTATTAAATCATATTTAAACCACTTTGTAGAAGTGGGAGATTTTGTAGAAGTTATTCTGTACAGATAGACTATTATTATGCAGGATTTTGGAACAGGTAGAAATATTATTACCTAAGTATGCAAAGCGCACCAAGGGGATGCAGTAAGAGTGACTTGGTGGTCCCTCTTATGCTGTTTGTAGTTCATGTGCACTATATATAAGGCTAAATAGAATGAGACAAAGTATTCAATGGAGGTTCATACATCATCTAATACACACACCTTTACTGAATTTGCCCCAGCAGACTTTTTTGTATGGTGAGTGTGCTAGTTGTTGTGCGAAAGTAAAAATCAGGATATCCTGCAGATGAATCCATCACCACAACCTTTATTTCACATTCACATCTCTTGGCTGTGCACACACACACACACACACACACACACACACACACACACTTGGCAACCAGTCTTGCGTACAATTGAAAATTTCAACAATGCAACTACTTGAGCAGTTAAAGAGCTTCAGATGTTACAAGCTCCATACAGAATTCACCCACTATTGCTCACATACCTAAACAGTCTAATCATACCCAGACAAGAGATTATCCCATCCTTTTCTTTCTTTCTTTTACTTCTGGGATGTTTAAGCTCTTGACTTATGAGGGTTTAATAGTTGCTGCTGCTACATATTCTCACAAAAATTCTTTAAGATGAGAAACATTGTAGCTATATTCCGATAATGATTGAAACTAACCTGGCAAGTAATTAGCGAAACAGATAGAAACCATCCTTTCAGAGCATATTTATCCTATCCTTGTAGAGCATATTGAAGTATTGCCTATTCTATGTATGTATTTTGTGCTAATTATTGTATTGCCGTGACAACTCCCTACATGATTTTGAGATCATCCTTGGATTGAATAAGTAAGTAAATCAAATTGCGTACTCTGATCACAAAATATCGGTTACGTGTGAGAACACTGGAGAAAGCCTTTTGGATAGATAACTAAATCCACAGACTGTGACACAACATTATGCTCCGGATTCGTCTTATATCACACGTACAAACAATGCTTTTAATGCAATTTACAGGCCTATAAAATAAATTGTATGGCAATTCACTGTATTATCACGCACGTGGCCCGAAATGACAGCAGCATTTCGTTGCGATCTGATTAACGATTTTTCTTTCAAACGCTTCATTAAATACCTACAATTTTTTAGGTTGATCGTCATACAAGTTACTCTAAGAATAAGCGACACACGCTCTCTCTCTTTATTCGTACAGTCTCGTAGCGACAAAAATTTTCTTACATGAAATGCACCACTTTCACCTCTTCATTACTGAATGCGCATATGTTCACATACCGATACAAGAAGACATACAGCCCCGTCTACAGGTACATGTTTTATTTCGATTGCGACGGGAGGAAAAACGATATAAATACATATAGATAAAAATTGAAAACAAATTCCTACCTGAAGGCACATAATCTTCATCACTCTCGTCACTGTCCGACGGCAGTTCCCTTTGATCCATACCGCCTAAATACAGAAAGTGTTCTCAGTCAAACAGAAATTTCAGTTGATTAGGTATACATCTAATTATTAAACACCAACATAACAAAGCAACACCCACAAATGTAACAATTTTCCTACACCAAACTGCAAACTCTTGTGATACAAACCCTTAGGACTACAAGCAAATTTACCTTGCACTAGGTAGGGACCGGTACAATACAGATTATTAGATGATGAAATAGCTCGATTTGACGATAGATTTTTACGATTCCAGTTAACCTTTAACGAATACCGTAGTGTCCTAATACAATATATACTAGGTAGTCTATAATACTTTTTAGGAACTTTTATGTATATTATCCGGCAAACTCACTCTTTCTCTCCACTCAATATGAAAATAATGCATCTTTGAACTCAGAAGTTTCGCATACATCCTGAGTGATTCGGTTATGCGTCTTTGGTGTCGGGCCAGAGAGTTCAAACACGTTATGGTGGCGAGGAGTAAGGTATGTGAGTGACATGAAATTGTGTTCGGTAGTGTTTTCTCCGTATGTAAATAGGGGACAAGAGTCATCATGATCTCCCGTTTCAAAAGGTACTGGCATTATCATTTACCGAGGGTTCTACCGCAGAGACCCGATGTCATGTTTTCCTTTGATAGTTAAACTTGCCGGACTTTTAACAACAAAACAATTTGAATAGCAGAAAGTAAATAATTCTGGAAGAATACTGTGCTCATTTTCATGCGCTGGTAGCGAGGGGGCGAGGTGGTCAAGGTCGAAAATTAATGTTCAGGAGCAACAGATTTCAGGCTTTTCCAAACGCTATTCGACCTTTATTATAATGGAACAACTAGAAATAACTTTATACGACACTTGAAGTTTAAGAGAGAGAGAATTGTTTGGATAAGCAATTCATCACTTCATAATGTCAACGGAGTCACAAATTCCAGAGGTTGATAGTGGTGCTACTATAAGTCTCGCCCAAAATGATCCACTGAACACTTTTGCTGGTAAGAGCCAAATATATATCTACTCATTTGCTAAAGCCACTGGTAAGAAGACATAGGTAATCGTTATGCTTGTTTCCAGAAATGTGGTACCATGTGTTCCTCTGGGCACTTCTCTCTTCAGTCTTCGTCCATGCAGTTGCTGCAGCTATAGCATTTGCAACACTCAGGAAACACATTTATGGCAAGTAAGTTTGCTATCGTTTTACAAAACCCTAGAAGTCTATGCTGTTGTGTTGATGACATATATAACTGTTGTGTATTGTTACTTGTAGAATACATGCCGTAATGTATTTTATTCACATACCCTCACAAAATAACATAACACTATGATGAAATAATGTCATTCCCTGGAAGTGGAACATTTTTAAGTAATTAGCGGGAACTAATGACGAATGTATTTTTATTTGGAGGAATAATGTTGGGCGAAGTGATGTGAATATAAGAGATACAAGGAAGATATTAACGGAGGAGGCAGGAGATTCAATTTTGCAATAAGAAATTGTCGAAGTATTCAGCCACTTTTAATGTAAAGCAAAGAAATCATTGGCCATGTGTTAGGTTTGGAAGTGTGTTACTTAATGTATTGATGAACTTATCCTGTGTTCTAGACTCCCTGATTCTTATTTGATAAAACTTGTTGGTAGTTGGCAAGGGCCAATATTACACCGCTGCGGTACTATATAGTTCCATTACAACTAGTAGTGAATATTTTCATGTATTGTTGGACCTTTTCTTTCAATATGTTTGAAGGAATTCTGCACTCTTCGCATGAGTTTTTACCAACTCTTCAGAGAAAGTTTGTTATTATGTGAAACAATGAAAATAATTAATATCTTCAAATGCTACTTTTGAGAATTGGACATATTTTGTAAGTCACTTTACTGAAGTTGAGCATGATGGTAAGGCTCTTAGATGAAACTTGTAAAGATCATTTACTTCGTAGTGTTTTCTATGCTTTTGTTCTGATGCTTGGTCCGAAACAAAACATAATTACTACTGTTCATGCAAACTAAGTTGCACTTGGTACAGTGACTGACAGGAGTGACAGTAAATGAGAAATGCATTTACCATTGTTCCCATTATCCACTGTGCAGTGTGTCAACTTAGTTTGTGTGAACAGTACTAACACTGCAAGAGGTAGCTAGGGCTCATTCTGCCCCCCCCCCCTCCTCCATTTTTTTTTTTTTTTTAATCACTACTGTCCTTTCACTGTCCCTGCGTCAAGCATGCTTCTTCCACTCGCCTGTCCCTACACGGATAGTATTTTCAGAATACAGGAGCATTTTATAAGAATTATATATCATTTTAATTCAAGAGCATCCTGCAGAGACCTCTTCAAAAAACTGCGTATTTTTACTAATACTTCAGGATACATGCATTCATTAGTGTCCTTTGTCATTTTATTTCTGTTTTCACTAAAAAAGTGAAAAAACATTAATATAACACTAGGACCATAACCGCTACAAAGACCACAAGGGGGTTGGAATTGGTACAGAAAAGGGGTTAACGGAAACGTCCAATTCCACCCGTCTGCTTTGACCAAGGATGTTACCAATGTGGTGGGAACGATCATTCATAACTACTCCCATATCACGACTATGACATCATTACGTAAACATGACAACAAACACAAAAATAGATCGAAAAACCATCACACACACATTTCTCCAAAAATATGAGGGCGAGTCAAACGAAAACCTTAAATATTTTTTAAAATATTATTCATTGTGCAGAAGTGGTACAAAGCTGTATTACTTTTCAACATAATCTCCCCCACACTCAATGCAAATCCTCCAGCGCTTACAAAGTGCATAAATTCCTTTAGAAAAAAATTCTTTTGGTAGTCTGCGCAAGCATTCATGCACCGTGTGGCGTACCTCTTCATCAGAACTGAACTTATTTCCTCCCATTGCTGTTTTGAGTGGTCCAAACATGTGGAAATCACTTGGGGCAAGGTCTGGTGTGTATGGTGGATGAGGAAGACACCCAAAATGCAGGTCTGTGATTGTTGCAACTGTTGTACGGGCAGTGTGGGGCCTTGCATTGTCATGTTGCAAAAGACACCTGCTGACAGCAATCCATGTCGCTTTGATTTGATTGCAGGCCGCAGATGATTTATTTAGGAGATCATTGTATGATGCACTGGTGACAGAGGTCCCTTTAGCCATGTAATGTTCCAAAATGACGCCTTTTTCGTTCCAAAAGTGTGTCAGCATAGCCTACTCTGCCGATGGTTCTGTTCGAAACTTCTTTGGCTTTGCTGATGAGGAATGATGCCATTCATTGCTCGCTCTCTTCATTTCCGGTTGGTGGAAGTGAACCCAGGTTTCATCCCCAGTAACAATTCTTGCAAGGAACCCATCACCTTCCCATTCAAAGTGCCGAAGTAGTTCTTCACAAGCATCAACACGTCGTTCTCTCGTTTCAGGACTCAGCTGCCATGGCACCCATCTTGCAGACACATTGTGAAACTGGAGCACATCATGCACGATGTGGTGTGCTGACCCATGCTGTAATGTCATTCAGTGTCACTTGGCAGTTTTCGTTCACTATGGTTTCAACTGCTGCAATGTTCTGTGGAGTCACAACTTGTTGTGCCTGACCTGAACGAGGAACATCTTCCACTGAAGTCACACCATTTGCGAACTTCCTGCTCCATTCGTAGACTTGCTGCTGTGACAAACATGCATCACCGTACTGAACCTTCATTCGTCGATGAATTTCAGTAGGTTTCACACCTTCACTATGCAAAAACCGAATGACAGAACGCTATGTGACGGTTTGTGTACATCTGCACTATGCTGCCACCCACAGGCCATTCTGCACTCTGTTTGTAGCACACTTACCGACTTATAGGATAACGGCGCGAAATTTCAATTTGTTATTACAAATTTAAGATATTCATTTGACCCACCCTCATATAATGAAACTAACGGGACAAGCGAGGGAAATTTGCGGTTTTTGGGTGGGGACAAACTAAAAATTAACACATGCCACTAAACCAACAAAAAAATAAAACGATCACTACCTTCCCAAAATTAACCAAAAATATCATCCTCTGGAATCGAACACTTCCCTTGACTTACATGTCACCGCATTCGGGAGGACGACGGTTCAATCCCGCGTCCGGCCATCCTGATTTAGGTTTTCCGTGATTTCCCTAAATCACTCCAGGCAAATGCCGGGATGGTTCCTCTGAAAGGGCACGGCCGACTTCCTTCCCATTCCTTCCCTAATCTGATGAGACTGATGACCACGCTGTCTGGTCTCCTTCCCCAAAACCAACCAACCAACCAACTTACATGTCAACAGAAACTACCGATACCAAATCATGAAACACAAAACTACAACCACGTCCACAATCATCACTACCTCAAAAAACACAAACCAACAAAATTGGAATCGAACACTTCCCTTGACCTATGTAGGTCAACAGCAACTACCGATACCACACTATAAATCTCAAAACTTTCACCACCACCACAGTTAATAGTACCATAAAAAAAGCCCTAGAAAATCAAAATTGGAATTGAACACTTCCATTGACCTGTTATTCTTACGTCTCCACATATAGCTGTCTCTGGTCCGAGACACCGGAACTTTAGTAAGCCTCATTTCTTCACGACACACTGAACACTTCACGACTTCACCCAAAAATTCGAATAGTTGAAGAAATTTTATTAGAGACAATGCACTGTCCCCCATCATCGCCGACAACTGAAAACTGTTGACCTTGTCAGTCATATCCATACCTACCAAAGACATAAACAAAGCAATTTACCAAAATTCACACATGACAAAACAGAAAAAAACTACAATAACGTCGACATAACAAAACCAAAATTGTTAACTCACTGAAAAATATTCCGCTGAAAGCACAGTCACTATTGATACCACACACGTGTAATACTACCACGCAAATGAACCCCATATTCCACATAACACGCTACCCATAAACACACCACCAGAGAGAACCACTGACCTCAACAATACGCCACCTATAAACACGCCACACAAGCAAAATAAACCAAAAACATCACCTAACACACAACACATAAACACACCACCAGAGAGCACCACCGATCACATCAAAACGACACCTACAAACACGCCACTCTCACAAACTAAATTCCATGCCGTCATGACATCACATACAACAACAGCCTTACGTCACGGGTCAAAGCAGATGGGTGGAATCAGATGCTTCCGTTGACCCCAGAAAATAGTCAAATATATAGGTACACGTTTTCAACAACTTATCAGAACACACTTTCTTGTGGATAATGTAGTGGAGCTTAAGACTGAATTAAAGAACTTTCAACTTGGAAACTCCTTTCTCGTAGAAGTCTCTTTCAGAACTCTTTAAATTTACTTTTGTAAGTTAATGTGTAATTAAAATTGGCACTGTAATACAGCAATGTCATTTCATAGTATTGCACTTAAATTAAATGTACATCTTTGACTCTTTTCCTCATCGCAGACGTGTCTCCTTGTAGCCTGTGTGACAGGTGTAATGTATAAATATACTATAAAGTACTGGCAGAATGTAAATAATTTAGAAATAAAGGAGACCATACAGTAGATATCAGAAGCATAGAGCCACTGTGACACACACACGCACACGAATTTTCAATTGTGTGCCTGTTCATGACTCAACACTTCTGCAGTTTAGTGAGTGGTCTCCTCTACTCTTAAATTATTTCTGTAGTGTAATGTGTGTTTGACACATAGCTACTCTTGGTTGTATTGGGGGTGGTATGGCCTTGCTTTATTCTGACCTGAAAACTAATATACCCAACCAGTTATAAGGGGATCCACAGTTAGCTGTATAATCAGAATCAAGGCGTAACTTCTCATGTTTCATATAGACATAGCATTGGTAGAGATGAACACTAAAATGTTAAGAAAAAACTCTTGGACCTGTCTGAAGTCAAGTACCAACTATTTTTGTTTGCATCTGAGTACATCAATCATATTCCATGAATCCCATGTAGGACAGTTCCTACAGTAGCACCCAGCAATAGTCAACAGGTGCAAATAGCAGTCCCATAACATTTCATCAGGTCTGTGAGATGACAAAGTCAGGGAACTGTTTCTTCACAGTACGTGGTATTGCAGGAGATTCAGAAGTGATGCTTTTAATATCAACATAGAATGTGCTACAACATCGAAAGTAACTGGTGTTGAGTGTGCACACTGACCCACATTTACTGTATTCTTGTTGAAGTGACTCTCCAGTAACCCAATAAACCTTGGTTCAGCATGTGCGAAGAGAGGTATGATGGCAGAGCAAATAGAAATCACAGTTGTCCAGGCTCATTTGTCCATACAGTATGCTGGTGAATTTCTGTTTTCAGTGTTTGAGACAATAGTGTTCCTTGTTTTTGATTTTCATGGGCCGTGTGTTCGCTTGAGCTATTGCCAGTGGAGGTGATGATCCATATTACAGTGGCAAAGAGTACTCTTTGCTTCCTTGTATGTCTCAATTTTCTGTGAGTAGATATCTGCAGGTAGCAGTAGCTGTTGTCTTTGTTTATTACTTTGGCAACTGTATTTACCATAAAAAGAATTTATTGTCATGAATTCTACCACAGATAAATGTTTGATGCTCTATGTCCACATGTACAGGGCTATTACAAATGATTGAAGCGATTTCATAAATTCACTGTAGCTCCATTCATTGACATATGGTCACGACACACTACAGATACGTAGAAAAACTCATAAAGTTTTGTTCGGCTGAAGCCACACTTCAGGTTTCTGCCGCCAGAGCGCTCGAGAGCGCAGTGAGACAAAATGGCGACAGGAGCCGAGAAAGCATATGTCGTGCTTGAAATGTACTCACATCAGTCAGTCATAACAGTGCAACGACACTTCAGGACGAAGTTCAACAAAGATCCAACAACTGCTAACTCCATTCGGCAATGGTATGCGCAGTTTAAAGCTTCTGGATGCCTCTGTAAGGGGAAATCAATGGGTCGGCCTGCAGTGAGCGAAGAAACGGTTGAACGCGTGTGGGCAAGTTTCACGCGTAGCCCGCGGAAGTCGACGAATAAAGCAAGCAGGGAGCTAAACGTACCACAGCCGACGGTTTGGAAAATCTTACGGAAAAGGCTAAAGCAGAAGCCTTACCGTTTACAATTGCTACAAGCCCTGACACCCGATGACAAAGTCAAACGCTTTGAATTTTTGGCGCGGTTGCAACAGCTCATGGAAGAGGATGCGTTCAGAGCGAAACTTGTCTTCAGTGATGAAGCAACATTTTTTCTTAATGGTGAAGTGACCAGACACAATGTGCGAATCTGGGCGGTAGAGAATCCTCACGCATTCGTGCAGCAAATTCGCAATTCACCAAAAGTTAATGTGTTTTGTGCAATCTCAGGGTTTAAAGTTTACGGCCCCTTTTTATTATGCAAAAAAAAAAACGTTACAGGACACGTGTATCTGGACATGCTGGAAAATTGGCTCATGCCACAACTGGAGACCGACAGCGCTGACTTCATCTTTCAACAAGTGCTCCACCACACTTCCATCATGATGTTCGGCATTTCTTAAACAGGTGATTGGAAAACCGATGGATCGGTCGTGGTGGAGATCATGGTCAGCAATTCCTCTTATGGCCTCCACGCTCTCCCGACTTAACCCCATGCGATTTCTTTCTGTGGGGTTATGTGAAAGATTCAGTGTTTAAACCTCCTCTAGCAAGAAACGTGCCAGAACTGCGAGCTCGCATCAACAATGCTTTCGAACTCATTGATGGGGACATGCTGCGCCAAGTGTGGGAGGAACTTGATTATCGGCTTGATGTCTGCCGAATCACTAAAGGGGCACATATCGAACATTTGTGAATGCCTAAAAAAACTTTTTGAGTTTTTGTATGTGTGTGCAAAGCATTGTGAAAATATCTCAAATAATAAAGTTATTGTAGAGCTGTGAAATCGCTTCAATCATTTGTAATAACCCTGTATACTCTGAAAGCCCCTGTACAATGTGTGGTGGAGGGTTCATTCTTCAGCTGAGGATGGATTGGTCAATGCCATTGATGTTTTTGTATTTATGTAACATTCTTGGAATCCTTGGGAAACAAATTGGAAGGTGGGTGAGAGGTGGTCAATAGAAGTTTGCGATACCTCCTGTCTGCTTTGCACAGTAATGCAACTGTATTGTTTTGTGTGACATCATGAAGGCGAGTTGTGTTTAAAATGGATTGTGTGTGCAGAGAGCAGGTTTGAATATGCTGTGGTACTATGTAGCGTGGGATGGTTACATTTCTAAAGTGTTTGTGACTGATGTTAGTGATTCCTTGGACTCCTTGAGTGTTGCTTGTGGGAATAATATTGGGAGAATTTCTGGTGGTTTGTTTGTGAGTTATTTTGATGGGTAATAGATTCATTTTCCGGCTTGGAATTATTAGTGCACAATATTGTTTATGGTTGGAGATTTCATTTTATGTGCTATTTTTTGTTAGTTATGGATATAGCTGCTGGTAAACCTTTCAGGATGTGAGGTCATGGTCCAAGAAACTCTTCCGTTCCTGATGTTTCGTCCAGGACTGTGCTTAACATCTTCAGAGATGTTCCTCCACTGAGTGTTGCCGACTGACTGGTTGGACATCCGAGAGCGACATATATACTTTAGGAAAGGGGGCATGGTCGAAGTAACATGTAATAAGCAGAGATAATCCTTGTCAAAGATAAAACTTAACTATCAACTGTCGTCTTGTCAAAGATAAAATTGTCTGGAGATTCTGCGGAGCTACTGTCCATATGTCGCTAAGTTTCATTGCCTCCTCTTTTCTGTTAAAATTATCCTGATGCTTATAAAAGTCAATGGCTTTTCTGCATAGTCATGGATAACAATTTGACTTTTTAAGATAAAATTTCTGTTTCAGAAAACTTCACTTTGTGGTTTCATGACTGAAGAACATGCCCTGCTACAGCTGATCTCTCTATTTTTCCTAGTTGGCAAAGACTTTTGTGCTCTTTTAGCTGTGTATTTATGCTCCTCTTGGTAGTTCCAAAATAAACTTTACCACACGTACACGGAATTTTGTATACACCACATGTCGACAGAGGAGGGCATTTATCTTACACAGATCAAACTACTTGACTTATTTTCTTTGTTGGTCTAAAGACCGGTCTGATGTCATGTTTCTCTCAAAATCTTACCGATCTGACCCATTACTTTATTAATAAAAGGGAGAGTAACTGTATTTTTCCATCGTCGTGGTTCATCCTTGTTTTCAGTCTTCTGTTCCTTTGTCATAAAATACTCTTTACCTCTTTCCCTGAGTAGCCATTTTTTTTCAAAGGCTTGCTTCAAATGTTTTATTTCAGCATCCAGGTGTTATGATGTGCATATCCATTCAGCTCTATTGACAAGACTTTTAATGACACCTCTCTTTTGTTGTGGTTGGTGATTGGAGTTTTTATGCAAATATCTGTCGGTATGTGTTACTTTCCAAAGTTATGAGACGATCCAAAGTTTTGAACATAAATTTTTTCAGAAAGTGACACGTACTGACAGATGTTTGCATAAGAACTCTAATCACCATCCACAACAAAATAGAGGTGTCATTAAAAGTCTTGTCAATAGAGCTGAACAGATATGCACATCAAAACACCTGGATGCTGAAACAAAACATTTGAAGGAAGCCTTTGAGAATAATGGCTACTCAGGGAAAGAGGTAAAGAGAATTTTACGGCCAAGGAACAGAAGACCGAAGGACAAGGATGAACTACGACAACGGAAAAATACAGTTTCTCTCCCTTTTATTAAAAAAGTAATGGATCAGATCGGTAAGATTTTACAGAAACTTGACATCAGACTGGTCTTTAGACCAACAAAGAAAATAAGTCAAGTACTCTGATCTGTGAAAGATAAACACCCTCCTCTGTCGACATGTGGTGTATACAAAATTCCATGTACGTGTGGTAAAGTTTATATGGAACTACCAAGAGGAGCGTGAATACACAGCTAAAAGAGTACAAAAGTCTTTGCCGACTAGGAAAAATAGAGAGATTTGCTGTAGCAGAGCATGCTCTTCAGTCAGGAAACCACAAAGTGAAGTTTTCTGAAACAGAAATTTTATCTACAAAGTCAAATTGTTATCCATGATTATGCAGAGAAGCCATTGACTTTTATAAGCATCAGGATAATTTTAACAGAAAAGATGAGGCAATGAAACTTAGCAATATATGGACAGTAACTCTGCAGAATTGCTAGACAATTTTATCTTTGACAAGACGACAGTTGATAGTTGAGTTTTATCTTTGACAAGGATTATCTCTGCTTATCATGTGTTACTTCGACCATGCCCCCTTTCCTACAGTATATATGTCGCTCTCAGATGTCTGACCAATCAGTCGGCAAGACTCAGTGGAGGAGTGCCTCTGAAGATGTCCAGTGCAATCCTGGATGAAACGTCAGAAACGGAAAGTTTCTTGGACCACGACCTCACATCCCGGTAGGATTACCAGCAGCTATGTCATTCGGTCATGAATGCCTTCATTCTGTGATCAGTTATGGATATGACAGTGATGTTCTCAAGTAGGTTCCTGCAAGCTGCAATGAGGGGATGTGTTGACCATGATTAAATTCCTACGGTTACTTGGTTTAATTGCCAATTACATGTAGTATCACATTTTAGGAGAAGGTAGGAGATTGCTGCATCTTAGGCCAGCATAAGTGGTGTTGCCTGCAGAACAGTGTATGGCTTTCAATCCACAGGAACTCCTGGTTTGAGAATTCTGGGCTGTCCATTCGGGAGATTCTGTTGATGACACGTTATTTCCGTTATTGCTAGATAGACGAATTTGCATGCTGGCTTACTTTGGTTGGTAAGTATGTATGTTTATATGTTCAATCAGGTGTTTCTTGTATATCAAAAAGGTGTTAATGCAATTTTTTATGTATTTTTGTGTTGTGTCCATAGTAGTTGGTAATTATATTGGATAGAGATTCATAGGTATCGTGGAGTTTATTTTACCTACATTGGTGCAGCTAGTTTTTCCATATTAGTTAGGTGTGTGGGTTTTGGTTTTGTGATACAATGGACTTCAGTTCAGTTACGTAGGTCAAGTTATGTGTTTGGTACTGTTTCGTTTTGAGGTATTGTTGGTTTTGATTGAGCTATAGAGATAAAGTGAAATTCTTGGTACCGGTTTCGGAGCTACAGTATGTGCACGTTTTGTGTGTTACGTACAACTTTGGACTCAACGGCAATGAGAAGTGGGCTACAGAGTGGCGCACCAACTGTTGTTGTAGGAAGGCTGGGCAAAGCAGAAATGGCTAGCGAACAAAATAACACAACCAACAGGTGATTTATTTAATAACTTGTATTTCTCCAAGCTTATGAAGACTCATTAAAAATATGGCAGCAGTAAAGACAGTTCAGCTATCACAGTGTTATCTAGGATAAGGCTCGCTGTAGTAAAGCATGAACGATTATGAGTCTTGAGATGCATTTAGGCAGTGTTTGCATAGCGAAGTGGCTCCTAGCACGAGTGGGCTGAGGAGCTGCCGCTGGTCGTCCTATATTGTGGCAGCAGAGGGCGCTCGAAGTACAGAGCTCTGAGGTGTGGCTCAGCAGACATGCACCATTGGGTCCACCAGATCCTCTGTGACTGCTATCGGTGTCAGACGGAAACTTGCCATTCCATTACCAACTGTAGAATACCAGAGGGATGGTGTCTATGTGTGATCCCACATTGTGAAATTGTGGTCTTTATTTTAGCTGTGTAGATCACATGAAATTTCCAGTATTTCTTCCTATTCTCTCCCCCCCTCCCCCCCCCTCCTCCTCCTCCTCCTGATACTAGTTTTCTTAAATATCACTTTGTTTAAGCTTTTTTGCTTAATTTTTGCATTAATATTTGTTTTTGTATGTCTTCATTATTAGGATTGTCATATTTAGTTTTTCCCCGTCCAAAACTCCCATCCCCATGGTTGCCCCATTAGTTTCATGTTAGTTCTGCAGTTAAATGTTGTTCATATTATTTGTCTCTTTTCATGTATGAATGAATGATGTCATGGCTGCCATATTGTAGAAGCTTGAAATAGGGATGTCTGCCATTTTGATGACGTCACGGGTCCAGACCAAGACCTGGTACCATGAACTTCGGTTATACCAAAGAAAGGTGCTGCCTGATGTGAAGCTGTGAGGAGAGGTTGAGAGTTGCACCTGGATAACTGAACCATTGTGAACATTGCCTACGAAAGGCGAGGTTCCGTGTTAATGTCCTAGCACAGCGCGCAGTTTCAATCTGCCCGTAAGTTTCGACATAATGTTGTTGCTCATTCCCTTCCTTCAGTGTTACGTTGACTATGACACTAGAGTTGTATCTGTGTTCCGCATTCTCAGGCACATCTTGGACTGTTTTGTAGTCTATTTCTCTTGCAGGGATTACTGATTGTGACAGTTTTTCTGGTTACCCACTTTGAAGTGTAAGCCAACAGAATAGAGGAAAGGTCTTTACAAAAGGTGAACATATTTTGTGCAGTTTTGTAGTCTACAGGGATCAGTTTGAGCCTTTGATACTACCTGTCGGCTTTTGAGCCTTGACATAAGTTTGTGGATTGTTGGTTTGGTTTGTTGGAGGTTGCTAATCACATTAGTTTATGCTGTGTTTGTAGTCTGTATAGGGTTTGTGGAGAATGGTGTGATTTGTGCTGGTGAAGGCATGTGAGGTAAGTACATGTTACCTCTAGTTTGTGCTCTAGCCTGGTTTGCTTTGTCTGTGTTTGTGTGTTGCGTAGTTTGAAATAGCTGTCAGTTAAGTTCAGTAGCTGTATGTTGTGACACGAAATGGAAGATTTGCAGTCCATAGTTACTTTTCTCCAGAAGTTAAATGTGATCAGTGATTACTGCAAATGTCATATGTGTTCAGAACAAGAGGCTGACTAAATTATCTGCCAGTCGTTCTTCTGACTGATATACACTCCTGGAAATGGAAAAAAGAACACATTGACACTGGTGTGTCAGACCCACCATACTTGCTCCGGACACTGCGAGAGGGCTGTACAAGCAATGATCACACGCACGGCACAGCGGACACACCAGGAACCGCGGTGTTGGCCGTCGAATGGCGCTAGCTGCGCAGCATTTGTGCACCGCCGCCGTCAGTGTCAGCCAGTTTGCCGTGGCATACGGAGCTCCATCGCAGTCTTTAACACTGGTAGCATGCCGCGACAGCGTGGACATGAACCGTATGTGCAGTTGACGAACTTTGAGCGAGGGCGTATAGTGGGCATGCGGGAGGCCGGGTGGACGTACCGCCGAATTGCTCAACACGTGGGGCGTGAGGTCTCCACAGTACATCGATGTTGTTGCCAGTGGTCGGCGGAAGGTGCACGTGCCCGTCGACCTGGGACCAGACCGCAGCGACGCACGGATGCACGCCAAGACCGTAGGATCCTACGCAGTGCCGTAGGGGACCGCACCGCCACTTCCCAGCAAATTAGGGACACTGTTGCTCCTGGGGTATCGGCGAGGACCATTCGCAACCGTCTCCATGAAGCTGGGCTACGGTCCCGCACACCGTTAGGCCATCTTCCGCTCACGCCCCAACATCGTGCAGCCCGCCTCCACTGGTGTCGCGACAGGCGTGAATGGAGGGACGAATGGAGACGTGTCGTCTTCAGCGATGAGTCGCTTCTGCCTTGGTGCCAATGATGGTCGTATGCGTGTTTGGCGCCGTGCAGGTGAGCGCCACAATCAGGACTGCATACGACCGAGGCACACAGGGCCAACACCCGGCATCATGGTGTGGGGAGCGATCTCCTACACTGGCCGTACACCACTGGTGATCGTCGAGGGGACACTGAATAGTGCACGGTACATCCAAACCGTCATCGAACCCATCGTTCTACCATTCCTAGACCGGCAAGGGAACTTGCTGTTCCAACAGGACAATGCACGTCCGCATGTATCCCGTGCCACCCAACGTGCTCTAGAAGGTGTAAGTCAACTACCCTGGCCAGCAAGATCTCCGGATCTGTCCCCCATTGAGCATGTTTGGGACTGGATGAAGCGTCGTCTCACGCGGTCTGCACGTCCAGCACGAACGCTGGTCCAACTGAGGTGCCAGGTGGAAATGGCATGGCAAGCCGTTCCACAGGACTACATCCAGCATCTCTACGATCGTCTCCATGGGAGAATAGCAGCCTGCATTGCTGCGAAAGGTGGATATACACTGTACTAGTGCCGACATTGTGCATGCTCTGTTGCCTGTGTGTATGTGCCTGTGGTTCTGTCAGTGTGATCATGTGATGTATCTGACCCCAGGAATGTGTCAATAAAGTTCCCCCTTCCTGGGACAATGAATTCACGGTGTTCTTATTTCAATTTCCAGGAGTGTATGTGGAGATGTCGACGTGGTTATTTGTGGTAGTCAGTCAGTGAAGTGGTTTCGTTTGAATGATTCGGCTTTAGTTTGTTAGTTGCATTTATATTAACATATTATTTTTTTATGTATGTTCTGTCAGATATGCTGTGCATGAAACAGATGTCAGTGAACATACCATGATTGATTGGTTTTCATTTTGTCATGTAGTCTGTGGGGAAGGGAAGGTTTACACTGGGTTTGTTTTGTGCATGACATTGGTTTTTGCTTCTCTTTTGTGATTCTACAAGGTTTTTGTTGTTTTAAATTGATTTTGAAGAGGGATGGCTTTTTTAATCTCACCTAATAAGTTGACTTTTCATTTTTGTTTAATTGCTATGATAGTTTACTATCTGTATTGATATCTGTTTTTGGGCTTTCCTGTCGAGCTATATAGGTGAAGTAATGTTTTCGGTACTGCATTTTGTTAATTGCTATGTCTTTTTGCTGTTTATGTGTGTATTGGTTTTCTTTATTTTTATCAGTCTTTTGGGTTGAGCTGTACAGATCAGGTGATGTTTTCGATACCAATTGCAGTTAGTTAGCAGTTTTTATTGTCTGATACCAATTGTTGTATCATGTTTTTTTTGTTGCTTTTGTGTTAAGATTTTCATTTATTGTGGTTCTAATTTTAGATTTTATTTTGTACCTACCCAAAACCTCCAATTTTCCACTGTTGCTCTGTTAGGTCCAACATTTATTGCATGACTCCATAATTGATGATTTTTTGTTTTATTGACGGCTTCAGTTTATCTGATACTTCGTACAAGATAGCTGCTCACTACCATATCCTCCATCACTGACCAGAGCTCTCACTTGTGAAGATATGGGAATGTCAGCGAGATTCTCCCTTGGGACAGGAGGGTCGAGGACCTGTCAATAAAAGTAGCTTTCTAAGTGGCTCCTGCACTTTGCCATAGAATGACAATTAGGATACTCGTTGAATTTCTGCAGCAAGACGAAACCGTTACTTGGATAAGTAGCCAGAAATAACTGTCAGTGAAATTTGCGTAGAAAGCCAACATTCTTTTATTGTATTCCAAATTACATTTTTATGCCAATCTGTTGTTCTGAATTTTGTTTTTGTAATTTTAAATATTGATGTCCCAATTTTACAACTCACAAGGTGAATCCAGTGAAAATCTTAGTAAGAATTATTTGTTGTGTGTACATCACAAAACTACCATCACTTTTATACATACCCTACAAAGTTTTTGAATTCCCTTGGAGTAGAATTCATTTAGGAGACAGTGCAACTATTTGTGCACTGTATGGTGCACAACTACATTGAACAGAACTACTGATAGCCCAATGTTTCTTTTAGTTGTGGAAACATATGTAAATAATTCTCGTAAAGATCTAGTGCATATAACAAATGGGAAAGACAAACTTAAGATATCATCAGGTAGACTGTGAAATTGGAGAACTTTCTGGATAATGTGGTGTGCTCATCCATGACTTACGTTTACAGTTCATTCAGTGTCATTACTTGCATCTACATATATGCTCTGCAAACCAATATGAGATGCCTGGTAGAGGGTACATCCAGTGGCAATAGGCAGTTTTTCCACTGTGATGTCGTCAACAGCTGTGGTGTTTCCTGGAGTTACGATGTGATGCCTGATCCAGGTGAGGACCGTCAGCCATGGATATTTTAGTGTTTCAGACTTGTGACTTTATTCATAGCATTGCTGAATCAAACATGCATCACCATACTGGAATAACATTCTACATTGAATTTCAATAGATTTTATGTCTTCACAATGCAGGAACTAGATAACAAAACATTGTTCATCGCCGGTGCAAGTGTCTAGTTGGGGGCAGCAGCTTGTACAATGTTCTTGTTTGGTGTTCAAGCACCTGCACGATTCTGCCACCTAGTGAACAAGTGACAGACTGATAGGAATTTGCTTACCAAGTGGCAGACTACTGGTGCCGTTTTGTTTAATAAATTCCACAATAGCTGTCTTGTCCTAATTTTTGTAGTGTGAGAAATTGTACAGAGTGGAAAATTGACAAATGGAGTATCAAATTGATGGGTGTGAGGTCTAGTTTTGGAGTGGAGAGGGTGGCGAGGAGGGGGGTGGGTGGATTAATAGCTTGAAAAAATCAGGGTAATTAAGAAAAACTTAATTAGTGATTTGAGGGGAAAATTGAAATATTTCATGAAACAGCTGAAATGATGTATCAAAGTTAATCTCTTAAAGGCCTAGCTAATTCGCACATAAAAAGTTATATTGGTGTGATATTTAATTGTGGAGTACTATGTCCAGCACATTTTGAAGACAGAAGACACTAGGAAAACAAATGAAATTTCAATAAGAACAATCTTTTTGAACAAAACTTGAAAATAAAAAAGTTGGTCATAGGTTGTGTGAAAAGATTTGTCTAAAAAGAAATAAAATAGATTAGGGAAGCATGTCAGATGCTTTTGAATGATGCCCAAAATCATGTACAGCAAATGAGGTGCATCAAATGTTTCTTTAATCTATTTTATTTCTTACTTTTAGACAAATCATTTCACAAAACATTTGACCATTTTTATCCTCTTTTTCTTTCACACACACATTTGTGGTTTTCATTTGGATCAATCATATATTTACACTGACAATGAGATGTCCCCAGCAGTAGACAATAGGATTGATAGTTTGAAAATGTCCATACAGTGACGTTAATGCTCCTGGTATCACACCCTGCAGCCATTCAGCCTGGTGGGCCGTCATTTGCAAATAGCCATTGGAGAAAAAAAATTGGAGTTTTGTATGATGCTCCAGAGCTTAAAAAAAATACAGGTTGCAGTTGCAGTTAAGTCTCCGAAGGAAGCACTCGAGAATCCACAACATCCAGAAGCAGATGCACCCAGTATGAAAATATCAGTAATTTTTGAGAGGTGCATATGGGGCATGAAGATGGCATATTGAGTTGTTGAAAATGGTAACGAAAACAAAATAAATTAACTTCTCAATTTGCATGGCTGTTTAGTGAATTTGTGTGTTAAAGAAAAATATGGATTGGTTGCGTAGTGTAATGGTCACAGCAAGGGCCTCCTAATCAGGAGGTTAAGGGTTTGAATCTCATCAGAGGCTTTGAATTTTTTTGTAATATTTATGAAAATGACTTAAACCTTTATTTTTATTCAGTTAATTGGAATTTCAGAAGGGTGTGTGTAGTAACTCTGCTTAAGCTGCACTGTTATTTAGAGTATTTCCATTGCTATCCTGCAGAGAAGGCATTGATTGTGTGTTGTAACTACCATACTTTATTTACAAACCAATTTCTACCAAGTTTTGAGACAGAGTTTTGTTATGGAAATTATTATAAGCACTTCACATTGGAGACCGCACAAAATTTTGACCTTCTGTAAAAATCTACCAATCTTTGGGGATTTTTGCGATCGTTTAAATTTGGCATGCTTTTTTTTTTTTTTCATTTCTGTAAGTGTTCAGACGTGTTGTGTATCGTGGAGGATCAGCTCCATCGTTTGTTAATTTATTTGACATAAATTTCTCAAGTGCTGTCAATAGTATTTCTTTGAATTCAAACCACATGTATTCTACACTTACATTGTAATGTGGGAGGAGTGGAAATTGTGTATAAGGAAGGCACCAAGCAGAATTATTATCTGCTTTTTGGAATAAATATATTTTTCGTTTATTTTTTTGTGGGATTTGGGAGTTACAGTATTTCAGTCTTGCTATTACAACCGTGTGTTCACTAATCCCTGTATCCATTTTTATGCTCGTTATTTCCTCAGGATTATTTGTTGCTAAGAGGTTTGGTGTGTTTTCAAAACCATTTACTATTCGAATTGGCTCATGAACTAATTGTTCAAAATAATTTTCAGAGAATGTGTTTAGCACAATTTCGGATGACATTTTATGCATACCTCCAGATTTAAACATGGTTTTTTGCCAACATATCAAGGGTAAATTGAAGTCGCCACCAATTATATGAATTGGGTACATGTTTGAAATTAGACTCAAGTTTTCTTTGAATCGTACAGCAGTCATATTATCTGAGTTTGGAGTTCAGTAAAACAATCAAGTTATTACTTTATTCCAACTGTCAAGAATGAACTCTACCTATACTAACCCACAGGTACAAAATAAACCACTCACTGTTTTAATGTTTCCTTTGTGGACAGTGAGAGATCATTCTAATATACAACACATATTTTAAATCGCATTGTATTGTAAGATTTCCAGATAACAACAGTTATAATAATTGTGTTATTGGTACGCCTATTACCTAATTACTTCCTGGCCATGCGCATCATTGCCTTCCCATAAAGATTACCAACTTCACACAAGCCTTGCTGGTGTTGCAGTCACAAATCTGAAGACTGGTTTGGTTCAGCTTTCCACATTACCATATCCTGTGTAAGCTGTTTCATTTCTTTATATTTCAGCTTACATTCATTTCAGCTTGCTAACTGTATTCAAGGCTTGTTCTCCCTTTACAGTTTTTAACCCCCCCCCCCCCCCCCCCCCGCCACACACACACACACACACACACACAAAACTTCCATCTGTTATAAAAATAACTTTTCCTTGGTGTCTCAGAATGTGTCCTATCAACCAATCCCTTCATTTAACCAATTTGTGCCTTGAGGCTCTTCTCTCTCTGATTTGATTCAATATCACATCATTAGTTACTCAACTGACCCATCTAATCTTCTGCATTCTTCTGTTGCAGCACTTCTGAAAAGTTCTTTTGTTCTCATCTACTGTTCACCCTCCACATTTCTCTGTCACATAATGCCACAGTCTTTACAGACTTTCTCATTGGCTTCCATTACTGCTTATTTATTGTACAGATTGAATAACGTGGGAAATAGATTACCGTACAACCCTGTTTTCCTCCCTTCTCAGTTACTGCTTACCTTTCATGCTTTCATGTTTGACATCTGTAACTACAGGCTGTTTTTTTACAAGTTTTTGATAACTTTTGCCATCCAATAGCTTCAGAATTTTAAGAGTTTACTCCAATCAGTATTGCTGGTTCGGAACCTATAAAAACTGTAAGTGTACATTTGCCTTTCTTCAGTCTGTCTTCTAAGATAAGTTTGTTACTGTAGGGAACTGTAGGTTATTCCTAGATTACGTGTCTCATATGTCCTGCCGACCAGATGGAACAATTTGGTCATGGTTAGTTTACCAACGATCTTTAATAATTCTGAGGGAATGTTACCAATTCCTGATGCTTTGTTTCCGCTTATGTCATTCAGTGCTCTGTCACGTTTCTTGTGCACCGTTTTAACCTCTACCTCATTTTTATTCATTTCCTCTTCACTTTTTATACACACATCAAAATGAGTTTTGCATCACCTCAGTTCCCAGAACTCCAGAAGATAGATGTTGACTGTGGATATTGTATCACAGACACAGTCCCTTTGACAGTTCAGAGATGTCACTAAACTCGCCCATAGATGTAAACAACCATGCATGAGCAGTGCCTATTAGATGGAGGGGGTCCGACAGCCGATCAGTTCCAATCGTTCCACCAGGAAGGAGGTGCATGGCTCATGTTGTCTGTAGTTCAACGATGCCTAGACAGTCAATACCGCAGTTCGATCACGTCCGCATTATTACTTTGTGCCAGGAAGGGTGCTCAACAAGGGAAGTGTCCAGGCGACTTGAAGTGAACCAAAGCGATGCTATTTGGACATGGAGGAGATAGAGAGACAGGAGCTGTCAATGACACACATCGCTCAGGACGCCCAAGGGCTACTACTGCAGTGGATGACCTCTGCCTATGGACTATGGCTTGGAGGAACCCTGACAGCAGTGCCACCATGTTGAATAATGCTTTTTGTGCAGCCACAGAACATCGTGTTATGACTCAAACTGTGCGCAATAGGTTGCATGATGCGCAGCTTCACTCCCGACGTCCATGGTGAGGTCCATCTTTGCAACCACGACATCATGCAGCACGGTACAGATGAGCCCAACAACATGCCGAATGGACCACTCAGGTTTGGCATCACATTCTCTTCACTGATGAGTGTCGCATATGCCTTCAACCAGACAGTCGTCGGAGACGTGTTTGGAGGCAACACGGTCAGGCTGAATGCCTTAGACACACTGTCCAGCAAGTGCAGGAAGGTAGAGGTTCCCTGCTGTTTTCGGGTGGCATTATGTGGGGCCGACGTCATGGAAGGTGCCGTAACGGCTGTACGATACGTGAATGCCATCCTCCAACCGACAGTGTAACCATATTGGCAGCATATTTGCGAGGCATTCGTCTTCATGGATGACAGTTCGCACCCTAATAGTGCACGTCTTGTGAATGACTTCCTTCAGACTAGAGTGGCCAGCATGTTCTCCAGATATGAACCCTATCGAACATGTCTGGGATAGATTGAAAAGGGGTGTTTATGGATGACGCGGTCTACCAACCACTCTGAGGGATCTACACCGAATCACTGTTGAGGAGTGGGATAATCTGGTCCAACTGTGCCTTGATGAACTTGTGGATAGTATGCCACAACGAATACAGGCATGCATCAATGCAAAAGGACATGCTACTGGGTATTAGAGGTACTGGTGTATACAGCAATCTGGACCACCACCTCTGAAGGTCTCACTGTATGTTAATACAACATGCAATGTGTGGTTTTCATGAGCAATAAAAAGGGTAGAGATGATGCTTACGTTGATCTCTCTCCCAATTTTCTGTACAGGTTCTGTAACTCTCGGAAACCGAGGCAACGTAAAACTTTTTTTTATGTGTGTATAATCTTAAAGTTTCTTTGCTTAATATAGCCTCTCTATATATTCCTTCCACTTTTCATTCCTCTTAACTTTGCTTCATACATGCATGCCATCTGAGCTTTTGATGTTATAGAGATTCTTTTCTTTTCTGTGAAAGTCTGTGTAACTTCCCTGTAAGTGACATACACCTTGCCTCTAGTCCTGATGCTGTCTCTTCTAGCTGTGCCTGTCTCTTCTAGCTTTTCTTACTTTGCAGTTCCTGTCAATCTCAGTTTTTAATGCATCTATAATGCAGTTTTTCTGTTTCATTTGCTGTGTTATTATGTTATTTTCCTTTTTTAGTCAATTTGAATGTATCTTGGGCCATCAAAGTACAGGTTGCATCAAAAAAATGTACACACTTTGAAGCGTCATAGAAAATTTATTTCCCATTCTACAATGTTAAATTTCAGGAAATGGAAAGCTTAAAGTCCAATTGGAAAAATAAATGTACTTTGCAAATGTGATTAATTTTCAAACTGGTGGCCTTCAGCATCAATACATTTCTGAGTACGAGTCACCACTGATTCTGTACATCGTATCAAAGTGTCCAATGAGATTTCTGGGCACACTGCCTGAATCTCATTCCAAAGTGTGCCCTCATACATCCCTATGATAGTGTGGTGGGGCGCCATCTTGTTGGAAATAAAACTCATCATTACCGCATAATTCACGAATGGCAGGGAATATGGGGTCAGCGAGCATTGTTAGGTACGTTTCTCCAGTAACAGTACCTTCAAAGCGGAAAGGCCCAATGAGCCCCTTGCAGACAAACCACACCACACATTTACAGCAGGCAAATTCACAGCCTTTTCAACTGTAATGTGAGGATTATCTTCAGCCCAGTACCCACAATTGTGCGTATTGACAGTTCCATTGAGTTTGAATTGGGCTTCATCTGACCAAATTATGCTACCCATAAATCCCAGTTCATGTCTCACCATCTCCTGAACCCATTCACAAAATTCTAACCTTCGATCTGGATCGTCATCACTTAGCTGTTGCACCAGCCTTGGAATGTACACACGAAACATAACATTACTTTCTCACAGATATTTAACCTTGTAGAACTGGAAATAAATTGTCTATGACAGTTCAAAGTGTGTATACATTTTTTTGGTGCACCCTGTATTTGAAGTTGGCTTTATCTTTTTGCGTAACTTTTATATCCACATCCACTTCCATACTCTGCCAACCACTGTAAAGTGCATGTTAGAGGCTACTTCCTATTGTACCACATATAATGGTTTCTTCCCATTCCATGTCCGAAGTGTACTTATGGGAGCAACATGTAGAGGATTGTAATACATTCTTTGTTCTCTCTTAATACTGGAACTTGAAAATATGTAAGTAGACTATTACGGGATAATTGACATTTATCTCCCAGCATCTGATAATTCAGGCATGTCAGCTTTTTCATAATACTCTCTCATGATTCAAAAAAATATCTTACATCCAAGCTGTCCTCCTTTGTATATATTCATCATCTTGTCATCTCTGTTTGTTAAGGGTCCCCCTACACTTGAGCAATATTGTAGAAGCAGTCTCCTTTGCAGGTTTATTCTAAGTGCAATCCCCTTTCTAAATTGATTCCATGAACCAATATCTGCCAGATACCTTACGCACAGTTGAGTCTATGTGATCATTCCGGTCTATACCCCCACAGATTATTACACCTAGGTGTTTTTATAAGTTGGATTTATTCAGTTGGTGTCTCTTTGATGGTGTGGTCAAAGAATATTACTTTCTGCATTTTGTAAAGAACACATTTTACATTTCTGGGCATTTAAAGATAACTGTCAGTCTTCACACCACTTTGATTGAATCTTATCAACATCTGAATGGATATTAGTGCAGACTCTTCAATTAATATATCATTGTAATTACTGCATCACCTGCAAAAAGTCTGACATACTGTTAATGTTGTCTTCCTCTCACTAAAATGTAACATTAACAGCTGATGTCCCAACACATTTCCATGGACCACACATGAAGTTACTTTTACGTCTGTAAATTATTCACTATACAACATAAAATGTTATCTCCTTACTTCCAAGAAATCTGTAGTGTAGTCACAAATTTTGGCCACTGCCATGTACGGTCATATTGTATTTTTGTTAGTAAAGGTTGGTATAGTAAGGATTCTGATGTTTTTTCGGATTCAAGAAACACTGCGTCCACGTTACTGCCTTGACCCATAGCTTTCAGGATGTCATGTGAGGAGAACAAGAATAAGGTTCTGCATGACAGTTGCCTTCAGAATCTGTGCTGGTTGGCATGGAGGCAATCATCTGTTTAAGATATCTCATTGCGTTTGAGTTGACAACTTGTTCTTAGATTCTACAACAGCTGGATCACTTCTACTGCTCTGGTAGATGGGTTTGACCATGTTTTTGGGTTTGAGTGATTTATGTTACCTAATGGTTAAGAGTGGGGAAAACTCAGTTGCAAATTTTGTATAGAATTTGATAGGGGGTTCCACTGGGCACTTTGACCTTGTTCAATTTTAGTTATTCCAGATTTATTCAATGCCATTGACACTAGTACCCATATCACCCATTTTGTCAAGATACAAGAATCAAACTTCGGCAGTACTTCTGGGTCCTTCTTTCCAAAGAAAACTTTGAAAATGCTTTTGCATAGTGATCCTTAGTTTTAGTTTGTGTGTCATCCATGAGGATCTAGACACTAACTTTGGTGTCACTGATAGCCCTTTTGTATGACAGGAATTGAGACAGGTCTTTAATAATATTCTGCTATGGTATTTATTCAGTGGTTCATGCATTCCATATTTGACAACCAAACATACATCATTCTCTCTCTCTCCTCTCTCTCTCTCTCCTCTCTCTCTCTCTCTCTCTCTCTCTCTCTCTCTCTCTCTCTCTCCTGTTTGTTTCACAACTATTGTGCTCCTGAATTCTTGTGTTTTGTTTTACACCTATTGTACAGCAGTCACTGTTTCTTTACAAGTTTTGTTACCTAGACTGTATACCACAGAGGTTCCCCCCTGCAGAGTTTAGTGCTTTGACTTCCTTGTTGAGATAACACTTCTGACTCTTTATTTAGTTTACATAATATGTTAGCCTTTGTACTTCTTTTAGTTCATCCTCTGTTGCTTTCCGTACTTCCTTCAAAGCTTCCCATTGTAATTCATCCCCTTTTTCAGTCAGTTGTTGCGTCATGCTGTCTTTGAAACTCTGTGATCTACATTTTTTGTAGTACAATTTTGCTTTAGTTGAATTCCATTATTTATTTGACTTAAGATGGGGTAAAAATACTGTGTTTGAAATTATATGTCCGTAGTGCTATCCAGTAGTTCCATTCCTGCCTTGTAATTGTAACTGCCTCTTCAATTTGAGTTATCTTCATTTTTAAAGTGTAGTCTAGTTTCTACTAACATTTATCCAATATGACTAGGAAAAACTTCCAGCAGTATGACTAGGAAAAGGTTACATAAATTCAGCCTATTTTTAGAAGTATAGTGTTATAAACTTACTTAATGGGGTACTCGGTTATTGATTCAGTACTGATCTCTCTCCATAATGGGAAGCCTTGAGCTTGCTTTGATTTTGTTTTTTATAAGTTTTATGTTGATTGTAATTCAACATATGACTCCTAACTGTAATTGTGAAATTTAATTTATTGCATTGTGTGCAGCATACTAATAAACAGTATTTTTCAGGTTTTTCCCAGTCTTCATCCTAATCATGGGTGTCTTAGCACCTTTGGCTTCAGGTGTGGTAAGTAGTGCTGCTGTGGCATTTGTGTACGACTCCTCTAATATGCCAATGCGGGCATTATATGCATTGTTCTGGGGAGTTGGACAAACTGTTGTGGCAGCCTGCATTGGTCTCACTCGGATACTTGCAACATTATAACAGCCAACCATTAATCTCTATGTTCTTAAGCATGAAAAGCGAGCCATCTTCAACTGAAATATCAAAGCTTTAAGCTGCAACAGAGATTTATACTCCGTGTCCTTAAAATATGGTTAATTCAGAAGTTTCTGTCTCTCAGACTCTTGCTGCACTAGTAATCGGTGACAGTAGACAATGACGAAATTGCTGTTTTTATTCAATAGTTAATGTTATGTTTCTAAAATTAATTCTGTGTTGTAATCATTTGTGTGCTTGATGATTGCTCTAGTGATTATTCTCGGTAAAAGTGAGTGGTTCTCCAATGTTAAGTAAATTAATTCTAAGAATTCTTCATAGTTACACAATTTTAGTTCTCTTTGTGCTTTTTGATAATTCAGCCCAGTGAAATTTGACACTTCAGAGAAATACTGTATTCCTCCTCCTACTTCAAAAGTTGCTACCACAATATTTGCCTACCATTATAAGCTTTTAATCCACGTGTTTGAAGACCTAACATCATTATTGTGACATACTGTTCTACACCCATACCATTTGGCATTGATTATTGTGCTGGTTGTGTAGCATTAATAATTTATCTACGTCTTACAGATGCTGTGTCTGTGATATGTGTGAAAAATTTTCTTTACTACTGTTTTCTGGCAGGAGGTTTGAATAACAGAGATTGTACTTATTTTTCTGTTGTTGCCCCAGTAATGCCCATATTATTGCAATCTGGCCAGCATAGACATTAATCTTATTTTATATGAAAAAAGCATTTGTATAAATTTTATTGTACATATAGCGTATTTTGATTTAATTAGTACAAAAGCAACATCATTCCTACGTTAAAAAAAAAAAAAGGTTTTGCTATGCTGACAGTTCTGTTGTTGGTGGGAACCAAATGGTAAGCTGTAGGCTCATTGTGAGTGGTTGCCATTATAGTTGATCCCGCCATTGCAGCAACCATATTTCAAAAGTTCCTCAGGAACTAGTTCATTGAATTTGAGATTATCTTCTCATCCCTAATAGTCCTATTACTTAATTACCTAATGGATATTAAAGCACAAAACATATTCAACTTCCTGTAATTTAATAAAATTTTCTGGAAATGCAAATGAGTCATGTACTTACTGCAGCATTCGTAATGGTTGCACAGAATTTCTTGTATATAATAATGAAAATAATGTAAATATATATTGTAAGCTGTACAGATACATATTGTACAATATATTTTTATGACTAAGAATAGTGGATCATATAAATGGATCACATTATCATGAATTTTTTACTTTGCAGTCAATGAGAATATGTAAATACATTTGTGTATATATTGCAGATTATGTAAGCACATCATTGCGAGATAAAGTTGTTTAATTTTATATATGGATCAGATGAAACATTTGTTGTGTTTGTCATATATTAGGTTAAGTTTTTACCTTTTTTCAGAGACTGCATTTTAGTCTGTACGTGATAGGCAGTAAATTTTCTGTATATAAAGCTATTCTTTTTAAACCCATTTTTATGGCTGATTCATTATAAGAATTCAGTTGTGTATATACATTATCTCACTCAAAAATGTTTGTAATATTGTTGTGTGTTTAATAAGTCAAAATGTGGTGATGAAGGATTGATCTCAGTTTTAAAGACTCATGTTGTTCACATGGTTTTCAAAGTATTTTAATTTTTTGAAGAAGTGTGTGTGTGTGTGTGTGTGTGTGTGTGTGAGAGAGAGAGAGAGAGAGAGAGAGAGAGAGAGAGAGAGAGAGAGAGGATTTACTGCAGGCTTCACTTTGTGCAGACTGAATAATGTATTGCTGTTTGTAAATTTTATAATAGATCCAGTATTATTAATAGCTTCCTGCTGTACAAGTCCTAAATGTTAAGCATAATTTTTGAATGGCATCCTTTGGTACCATATTAAAAAAAAGTAAAAAAGTAAAAATTGTTTACCAATTTTTATAACTAAGAATGAGTCCAGCAGTTTAATATGTAGAAAATTGTTTGCACACTAGTTTTCAATATGATAAATATTGAGAATAAAATTTTGTTACAAGAATTTATAAAAATATTTTTTGGAGCATAATTTTATTTCTGATTTCCTTTTCCCTTCTGATTCACAGGGTATGATGAAATGGTTTTAATTGCAAATGATTCTGAATGTGCTTGTTGCTATTCAATACCCATTACATGTTCTACTTTTTGAGGTGTGTCAATGTGGCAGGTCAGGACTTTATTTCAGTTTGGAAAAAAACTTTTTGGAAGGTAAGAGGGGAGGTGGGGGACGGGGGGAGAGCACCTGCTGGGTGCACCCTTATTCACAGGGTGTGTGTTTATGAACGTCATAATATTTTTCACTCACACTGCTCAGTGCAGGGCTCCCTTCAGGCATGTAACCTGTTGTATTGTACTATTATCTAAATCTATGCTCTGCAAACCACCATGAGGTACATAGCAGAGGGTACGCCCCATTGTACCATTTATTAGAGTTTCTTCCTGTTCTGTTCATATAGGGAACAGGGAAAGAATGTTTGAATGCCTCTGTGCGTGCAGTAATTATTCGAATCTTATCCTCATGATACCTATGTGAGCGATACGCGGGGGCTGATAGTATATTCCAAGAGTAATCGTTTAAAGCTGATTCTTACAACTTTGTTAGCGGACTGTCTCAGGATAATTTATATCCATCTTCAAGAGTATTCCAGTTCAGATCCTTCGGTATCTCTGACACACTCTCCCATGTATTAAGCAAACCTGTTACCATTCGTGCAGTGCTCTGTATACGTTCAAAATCCCCTCTTAGTCCTTTCTGGTACGGGTCCCACTCACTTAAGTAATATTCTAGATCTGGTTGCATGAGTGATTTGTAAGCTATCTCAATTGTAGATTGATTGCACTTCCCCAGTATTGTCCCAATAAACTGAGTCTACCATCTGCTTTATTCATGACTGAACCTATGTGATCATTCCATTTCATATCCCTACAAAGTGTTACCTCAGTATTTGACTAGTTGGCCAATTCCAACAGTGACTCATTGACATTAAGTTGTAGGATACTACATTTTTTCATTTTGTGAAATGCAAAATTGTACATTTCTGAACATTTAAAGCAAGTTGTCAATTTCTGGACCACTTTGAAATCTTATAAAGATCTGACTGAATGTTTATGCAGCTTCTTTCAGGTAGTACTTCCTGATTTTACTATTAATATTGTCTGCAAGGTAATTAATATACAACATGAACAACAGGGTCCCAACACACTTCCCTGGGGCACACCCAAAATTACTTCTACATCTGACGATGACTGTCCAAGATAACATGCTGCATCCTCCCCACCACAAAGTTCTCAATCCAGGCACAAGTTTCATTTGATACACCATATGATCGAACATTTGACAATAAGCTTACATGTGCTACTGAGTCAAATGTTTTTCAGAAATCAAGAAATACAGCATCTGACTGACTGCCTTGATCCAAAGCTTTCAGTATGTCGTGAGAAAAGTGCAAGTTGTGTTTCACGTCATCGATGTTTTTGAAATCCATGCTGATTGGCATAGAGGAGATATTTCTGTTCAAGATACTTCATAATGTTTGAACTCGGAATATGTTCTAAGATTCTGCAACAAATCGATGTCAAGGATATTTGTTGGTAGTTTTGTGGATCACTTCTACCTCCACCATTCTTGCTGACGGGTGTGACCTATGCCTTTTTCCAAGAACTGGGCACGGTTTTTGTTGGAGGGATCTATAATAGATTATAGTTAGAAGAGGGGATGGCTCAGCTGCAAATTCAGTATAGAATCTAACAGGGATTCCATTGAGACCTGGAGCTTTGTACAATTTTAACAATTTCAGCTGTTTCTCAACAGTGCTGACAACAATACTTATTTCATTCATATTTTCTATGGTAGAAGAATTAAACTGGGGCAATTCACCTGGTTTTCCTTTGTAAAGGAACATTTGAAAATGGAGTTAAGCATTTCAGATTTTTCAGTTCCTGTCTCATTTGCTAGGGCCTGGACGTTAATTTTGGTGCCACTAACAGCCTTTACATTTGACCAGAATTGCTATGGTAGTCATTGAAGGCGTGACACATTGCTCTCTTGACAGCCAAATGTGTTTCATTCAGCATCCCTGTCTATAGCACTATGCTTCATTTTACACCTATTATGCAGTAATCTCTGTTTCTTTAGAAGTTTCTCTACGGTGGGTGTATACCATGAAGATTCCCTCCCATTATGAACTGTTCTGCTGGGTACATATCTATTCATATTCAGTGCATGGTCAATTATTCTTTTAAACTTGAGCCAAAGTTCCTCTACATGATCCTACCCCCCCCCCCCCCCGCCCCCCGGCTTACAGTTCTTTTGTGAGTTCGTGCACGTGCACGGCACATACATGGCCCCGAGCTATTGCAGCTAATTCTTCCTTCCGTGGCTGCATTTCCTTCACTCTGCCCTCCCTCCCTATCCTCACTCCTTCCCCATTGCCCCTCCTTCCCCTCTCTTGGTGTTCTGGTTTATATCCACCTAGTTTCCTGTGTAGCTTGCAATTTTTTCCTTCTGCCTTTTCTTTCATCCTTTTCAGTATTTAGGTCCCTGCTTGAGGTTTGACCTCCACTTCAAAATTACCTGTCTTTAGTGTGAGCCACTTGAGGAAGAACTCCCCCCCTAGCATCTACAGTGTGGATTCCTCTCCCCCCCCCCCTCCCTTCGCCGCTGTAACTCCTGCCACCCTGCTAGGTCACCAGCACGTGTAGCCAGTCCGTGAATGGGTCAATTATGTACCCCTATGGCTGAGCCCCCTGACAGCACAGGGATCACACTACTGATACCAGTTCCCTCCCCATGTAGCCAAGGACTGGTTGCTTGTCTTGGAGCATTGGAAATCTTGGCAGTGGCTGGCATGCCAGACAGCCCTTGCTGTGTGGCTGGGTGGCACCCATGGGGAGAGTGGATGGTATGCTTGGTGCATGAAGCGTATCAAGCTGCAAAAATCTGACCGTTCTCTAATGGCTGTCTTTTTGAATGGTGGAGGATCATTGAATGCTGCAACTTTCTGTTTGCTGGCTACACCATGGGAGGAGGGCCAGGCTTGGGATGAAACTATTTCCCTGCTACCACGTCTGTACTAGGACGGATGGGGATAGATTCATCGTCACAAAGCCCTTTTTTTTAAATATCAAGGAGTAGTCTGGTGAAGTGGAGTCTCTTACTAAGATGCAGTCGGGCTCCCTGTTGATCAAAGCTGCTTCTGCAACCCAATCCACAGCTCTTTGCGCCTGTGAACATCTTGGCAACGTTGCAGTGTCTACTACTCATCACCAGTCTCTGAATATGGCCCAAGGAGTGATTTTTCATAGGGACCTCATCCTGCAAACTGATGAGGAACTCCAGGCTAATCTGGAACAGCGTGGCGTTCATTTTGTTTGACGTGTGCAGGAGGTTTCAGAAAGACAACTACACTGATACTGGTGCCTTCATTCTGGCCTTTGTGGGGGGGGGGGGGATACCATCCCAGAGAATGTCAAGGTTATGTGCTACAGATGTGACATGAAGCCTTACGTCGCTCCCCCTACGCGGTGCTTGCAATACGGGCTTATGTCTTCCCACTATATGGCGGACACTGTGTGGTGACTGTGGACACCCACTCCATGAGGGAAGCCCCTGTGTTCTACCACCTGTGTGTGTCAATTTTGCTGGCCGCCACTTCCCTTGCTCGCCGGATTGCCCAGCTTCCGAGAGAGAAAAGAAAATCCAAGAATACAATTCCCTGGATTACCTGTCTTATGCTGAGGCTTGCCAAAGTATGAGGGACTCCATCCAGTGCCACTGTCTTCAACTTATGCCTCTGTTACTTCATTTCCTCTTCCTACCTCTTCCTTACCCCAGCCCCATCCCCCTCCCCTTCCCCTGCAGTTTCCACAAGCTCCCATCCAGGAGCCGCTCCCCCTTCCTGGCTGAAGAAGTGCCCCCCCCCCCCCCCCTCTTCAGCACCTGCTGGTGATCGAGGTCCCTCCCAGGACCCCTCTCCCCAGCGTCTCTTGGGCCGAAAGACTTCTACCACCACTCGCCAACGAGACACACCATTTGTGCACCCGTAGGTTGCCCACACTCTTTCAGTTCCAGATCTTGCAGATGTGTGTGCTCCCCCTGTGCCCTGCCCTTCTCCACCTCTGAAAGAGAAGAAGAAGAAGTTCTAAGACAAGCGCTCCCCCGCCAATACTCCCGGAGCTGCCATCTTGCCTCTTGCAACCTGAGTCTGACGTTTTATTTAAGGATGTCACCCCATCTTTGTCGGTGAGGACTGCTGACCGAGTGACATGACCTCCTCTTGGTTTCTTTACATTTAACCTGGACTCTCGCCACATGCTCGTCCAGCGGAATTGCAATGGATACTATCATCACCCACCACAAATACAACACCTTGTCTTCTCCTATTCTCCCCTTGTTCTTCAAGGAAGACATTTCTGTAACACATTTCGTGGTTATTGGGCATTCTGTCGGAACAGTGTCGGCTCTGGGGTAGCATCTGGTAGGGTCTGCAGTTTGGTTCACTCTGATGTCATTAGTGACTGGATCCCCTACGTACCAATGTGGAAGCAATAGTGGTTTGAATGCAAACAACTCCAGCAATCACTGTTTGCAATGTCTACCCCCCTCCAGGTAGGCCACTTCCTTATATTGAACTGTCTACCTTAATCCAGCAACTCCCACCCTGTTTTACCTCCTTGGGGACTTCAATGTCCACAAGCCACTGTGGGGAAGTGCCACTTCAATGGGTCTCCTAATTGATCAACTTATTTACGGACCTCGATTTGTGTCTCCTCAATGATGGTTTCTCTACTCACTTCAGTGCTTGTCATGGTACCTTTACTGCTATCAATCTCACGATCTCCTCCCATGCCCTTGTGACTTCCCTACATTGGTCATCCCATGATGACTTCTGTGACAGCGACCACTTTCCAGTGATTCTATCTTTCTCCTGCTGCCGCCAGGCAGACAGGCCCCCACATTGGGCATTCTGCAGTGCCAATTGGCCTTTCTATATGTCTGCTGTGCGATTTGACACCTCCCTCTCAAATTCCGTTGATGGTGTCATGCAAGGCATCTCTGCCAGTATTCTTCATGCAGCTGGCACTGCTGTCCCCCATATCCACAGGTCCCCTTCATTGTCGACCGTTACTGTGGTGGACCAAGGTTGTTGCAGTCGCTGCCCAGGACTGCCGACAGGCATTGCAGTGGTTTAAGGAACACTCTTCACAGACCAACCTCCTCACTTGTAAGCGTCTCCATGCCAAGGATCATTACCTTATTAATCAGTGTAAAAAGAAATGCTAGGAGTGCTATGTTTCCTGCCTGGGAATGTATACCTCTTCATCGCAGGTTTGGTCCAAGCTCCATAGCCTTCTGGGCCACCGATGACAGTCGGCTGTCAAGGGTGTTAACCTCCAAGCTGATCTGTGTACTAATCCATTGGTCCTCTCAGAACACATTGTGACACACTTTGTGACGCCACTGGCATCCTCTCCCTATCCTGGTACCATTCTCCAACAGAATGCAGAGTTGAACAGACCCCCGTCTATTTCGTCTCACACCCTTCACTGAATAGGAATTCTTGCAGGCTCTTATCTCTTCATGAGACGTGGCCCCAGACCCAGATTCCATCCACAGCCAGATCATCCAACACTTGGATGTACCCCAGAGGCATCATCTCTTCAGGGTCTTCAACCGCATTTGCCTCATGGGTGCTTTTCCATCACAACGGCGAGACAGTATAGTTATTCCCGTCCTTAAGCCTGGGAAGAAACCATCATCTCTCGGCAGCTACTGTCCAATTAGCCTGGCGGATGTACTTTGAAAACTGTTCGAGAGTATGGTTAGCTTCAGATTATGTTGGGTACTCGAATCTTGGGGCCTTTTGTTCCCCTATCAGTGTGGCTTCTGGACAGGATGATCTCCAACTGACTATTTACTCAGATTGGAAACAGCCATTCAAAAGACTTTGACTCATTGCTGGCACCTTGTCGTGGTCTTCTTTGACCTACATAAGGCATAAGACATGGCTTGCCACCATCACATATTAGTTACCCTCCATGACTGGAGCTTCCGTGGTCCCTTTCAGATTTTTATCCAAGAGTTTTTTCCTCGCCAGCTCTTCTGGGTTCAAGTTGGCACTTCAAACTCAGCGCCCCTTGGATTCAGGAGAATGATATCCCACAGGGTTCTGTGTGAAGTGTCACACACTTCCTCATTGCTATCAATGGGCTTGTGACTTCTGTTTGGCCTCTGGTTACCCCGGCATTATACATCGACGATTTTGCATCTGGTGCAGCTCCCACTCAGTAGCATCTGCTGAGTACTGACTCGAAGGTGCCATCCCACAGGCCTCTGTGTGGGCCACCTTCCCATGGCTTCCAGTTTTCTCTCTCCAAAATGCGGGTTATGCATTTTTGTCATTGACCCACAACTCCTCGATGCTGTAGTACAGCCCCATTTCTTGAGTCTATTTTGATAAAAAAGCCGACATAGCTGCCCCATACTCGCCACCTAAAGACTACATGCATGCGGAAGATTAATGCTCTCTGCCTCCCGGCCCACACATCTTGGGGTGCAGACCGCACAACACTTCTCCATTTTTACCATGCTCTGGTCTTGTCCAGACTAGATTGTGGTAGTGAGGTTTATGGTTCAGCAGCTGATATCACTTTGAAACTGTTTGATCCTGTTCGCCATTGTGGGGTGCATCTGGCTATTGGTACTTTTCACACTAGTCCCATGGTAGTCTCCTCACAGAAGCAGGGATTCTCCCTCTACAAATACGACAGAGCCAGCTCCTGGTTTCTTACAGAATTGCCATTCGCCAGTTCTCTGACCATTCTGTGTACCCTGTGCTCATTGCCAACGAGGGATGTTTCCCTCCTGATACCTGCCCATGGATGGGATTGCCAGTTGACATGCATCTCACTTCCCTCTGTTGGGATCTCCATCTCCATTCACTGGAATGCACCCTGTGACTTTCCTCCTATCCACCCCCCCACCCCGGACGGATGGTGCGTGGACCACAGATTAGGACCGATCTATTCAGGGTCCTAAGATCTGTCACCCCTATGATTTTCTGGTGTCTTGCATGTACCATCCTTGCGGAGTTCAAGGGTGCTGCCATCTTTTACAGTGGTTGTTCTAAGACAATTGATAAGGTGGGATACGCTTTCACATCTCCTACTGGCTTAGAACACCATTTATTGCCGGGATCATGTAGTGTGCTCACAGCAGAGCTTCTAGCCATTCACAGAGCCCTTATTTCTCAGGCCTCCCTCCACAGTGTTATAATTTGTTCCGACTCAATGAGCAGCCTGCAGGCAATCGACCAATGCTGCTCTTGTCATCCTCTGGAGTCTGCTATCGATGACCTTCTCTCTGCCATTGGCCATGCCATTTTCTCGGTTGTCTTTCTCTGGGTCCCAGGTCATATGGGCATCCCAGGGAATGAACTGGCTGACCGTTTGGCTTGAGAAGCAGATACTTACCCGCCACTTCCTTTCATGACTACAGATGCGGATCTACATCAAATCTCTCTTTGTTCTATACTGGAATGACATCTAGTGAGTCACTGCTTACAGTAATAAATTTCACACACGGAAGGAGTCTACTGCAGCTTGGGAATCTTCCTTCTGCTCCTCTCAGAAGGAGTCCACTGTTTTATGCCATGTACACATTCGTCATACCAGGCTCACCCATTGTTTCCTTCCACAAAATGACCCACTCCCACAATGTGGTTGTGGAGCCAGACTGACGGTATCCCACATATTGGTGGAATGTCCCCTTCTTTCAGTGCTTTGTGCTAAGTATAGTCTTCTTGATTCCTTAAATTTAATACTAGCAGCCTCGCCCCATGAACCATAGACATTGCCGTTGGTGGGGAGGCTTGCATGCCTCAGCAATACAGATAGACGTACCATAGGTACAACGAGAACGGAGGGGTATCTGTTGAGAGACCAGACAAACGTATGGTTCCTGAAGAGGGGCAGCAGCCTTTTCAGTAGTTGCAGGGGCAACAGTCTGGATGATTGACTGATCTGGCCTTGTAACAAAACCGAAACGGCCTTGCTGTGCTGGTACTGCGAACGGCTGAAAGCAAGGGGAAACTACGGCCGTAATTTTTCCTGAGGGCATGCAGCTTTACTGTATGGTTAAATGATGATGGCGTCCTCTTGGGTAAAACATTCCGGAGGTAAAATAGTCCACCATTCGGATCTCCGGGCGGGGACTACTCAGGAGGACGTCGTTATCAGGAGAAAGAAAACGCGTTCTACGGATCGGAGTGTGGAATGTCAGATCCCTTAATAGGACAGGTAGGTTAGAAAATTTAAAAAGGAAAAGGCGTAGGTTAAAGTTAGATATAGTGGGAATTAGTGAAGTTCGGTGGCAGGAGGAACAAGACTTTTGGTCAGGCGAATACAGGGTTATAAATACAAAATCAAATAGGGGTAATGCAGGAGTAGGTTTAATAATGAATAAAAAAAATAGGAGTGCGGGTAAGCTACTACAAATTGCTTAGTGAACGCATTATTGTGGCCAAGATAGATATTGAAGCCCACACCTACCACAATAGTACAAGTTTATATTCCAACTAGCTCTGCAGATGACAAAGAAATTGAAGAAATGTATGATGAAATAAAAGAAAATATTCAGATAGTGAAGGGAGACGAAAATTTAATAGTCATGGGTGACTGGAATTCGGTAGTAGGAAAAGGGAGAGAAGGAAACGTAGTAGGTGAATATGGATTGGGGGGAAGAAATGAAAGAGGAAGCCGCCTGGCAGAATTTTGCACAGAGCACAACTTAATCATACACTTGGTTCAAGAATCATAAAAGAAGATTGTATACATGGAAGAAGCCTGGAGATACTGACAGGTTTCAGATAGACTATATAATGGTAAGACAGAGATTTAGAAACCAGGTTTTAAATTGTAAGACATTTCCAGGGGCAGATGTGGACTCTGGCCACAATCTATTGGTTATGAACTGTAGATTAAAACTGAAGAAACTGCAAAAAGGTGGGAATTTAAGGAGATGGGACCTGGATAAACTGAAAGAACCAGAGGTTGTACAGAGTTTCAAGTAGAGCATAAGGGAACAGTTGACAGGAATGGGGGAAAGAAATACAGTAGAAGAAGAATGGGTAGCTTTGAGAGATGAAGTAGTGAAGGCAGCAGAGGATAAAGTAGGTAAAAAGACGAGGGCTGCTAGAAATCCTTGGGTAACAGAAGAAATATTGAAGTTAATTGATGAAAGGAGAAAATATAAAAATGCATTAAATGAAGCAGTCAAAAAGGAATACAAACGTCTCAAAAATGTGATCGACAGGATGTGCAAAATGGCTAAGCGGGGATGGCTAGAGGACAAATGTAAGGACGTAAAGGCTTATCTCACTAGGGGTAAGATAGATACTGCCTACAGGAAAATTAAAGAGACCTTTGGAGAAACGAGAACCACTTGCATGAATATCAAGAGCTCAGATGGAAACCCAGTTCTAAGCACAGAAGGGAAAGCAGAAAGGTGGAAGGAGTGTATAGAGGGTCTATACAAGGGCGATGTACTTGAGGGCAATGTTATGGAAATGGAAGAGGATGTAGATGAAGATGAAATGGGAGATATACTGCGTGAAGAGTTTGATAGAGCACTGAAAGACCTAAGTCGAAACAAGGACCCGGGAGTAGACAACATTCCATTAGAACTACTGACAGCCTTAGGAGAGCCAGTCCTGACAAAACTCTACCATCTGGTGAGCAAGATGTATGAGACAGGCGAAATACCCTCAGACTTCAAAAAGAATATAATAATTCCAATCCCAAAGAAAGCAGGCGTTGACAGATGTGAAAATTACCGAACTATCAGTTTAATAAGTCACGGCTGCAAAATACTAACGCGAATTCTTTACAGACGAATGGAAAAACTAGTAGAAGCCGACCTCGGGGAAGATCAGTTTGGATTCCGTAGAAATACTGGAACACGTGAGGCAATACTGACCTTACGACTTATCTTAGAAGAAAGATTAAGGAAAGGCAAACCTACGTTTCTAGCATTTGTAGACTTAGAGAAAGCTTTTGACAATGTTGACTGGAATACTCTCTTTCAAATTCTGAAGGTGACAGGGGTAAAATACAGGGAACAAAAGGCTATTTACAATTTGTACAGAAACCAGATGGCAGTTGTAACAGTCGAGGGACATGAAAGGGAAGCAGTGGTTGGGAAGGGAGTGAGACAGTGCTGTATATTGAGTAAGCAGTAAAAGAAACAAAAGAAAATTTCGGAGTAGGTATTAAAATCCATGGAGAAGAAATAAAAACTTTGAGGTATGCCGATGACATTGTAATTCTGTCAGAGACAGCAAAGGACTTGGAAGAGCAGTTGAACGGAATGGACAGTGTCTTGAAAGGACGGAAGTGAAAGATGGACGATAAATAGTTTGGACAAGAAGAGAATAGAAGCTTTCGAAATGTGGTGCTACAGAAGAATGCTGAAGATATGATGGATAGATCACATAACTAATGAGGAGGTACAGAATAGAATTGGGGAGAAGAGGAGTTTGTGGCACAACTTGACTAGAAGAAGGGATCGGTTGGTAGGACATGTTCTGAGGCATCAAGGGATCACCAATTTAGTATTGGAGGGCAGAGTGGAGGGTAAAAATTGTAGAGGGAGACCAAGAGATGAATACACTAAGCAGATTCAGAAGGATGTAGGCTGCAGTACGTACTGGGAGATAAAGAAGCTTGCACAGGATAGAGTAACATGGAGATCTGCATCAAACCAGTCTCAGGACTGAAGACCACAACAACAACAATATTAGCAGATAATTCATGGATGGTTGGCCTGGTCCTCAGTTTCCTCTGTGAAAGAGGTTTTTATTTCCAGATGTAAGGTTTTACTTTATTCTTGGAGCAGGGTCAGGGTGGTTGTGGTTGGGACCTCTTTTCCAGTCTTCTTGGTCTGGGACCTCCATGACCATTCCCCCTTGGAAAGACCACCCCATTTTTCCAGTTTTTAGATTTGGTCTCATCTTTTATGGTTTTTACTGTGTGTGTTCCAATCTTCATTATTTTATAATTTGACTCCCCTGACGATCCATCCACTTTTGGTGGTCCCTCTTTCTTCTGTGGCTAACTTTGTAATCATGGAACTGATGACCTCACCATTTGGTCCCTCCCGTAACCCCTCCCAATTCATTAATTAATCAATCAACATGCTCCTGCCCTGTGCTGAAAGTTTCAAGTTCGTCATCAAGGTATGGCACTACTGATTTTTTATCTAGTTTGCATATATTAGTTTTGATGTGGATATCCTCAAAGAGGTCAGGTCTATTTGTTGCCATTAAAGCCAACATATTTCCATCATGAGTGGGGTTCTTGGCTATCTGCTCTAGGTAGTTTTCAGAGAAGGCATTTAGTAAAGTTTCACAGGATGTTTTATCATGCCCACCATCAACAAAACTGTAATTTTCCCAGTTGATTGTTTTATAATTAAGGTCCCCACCAATCATTGGCAACATATGTACAAGTAAACAGAGGTTCTCTCTAAAGTTTTTGGTTACATCAGGAGATGAGTCTGGTAGGTCATACAAGGATCCAATTACCATTTTATGCCCACCCCTGAAGCTGACTCTTACCCAAATAATCACACATGTACATTCAATGCCGGCCATAGTGGCCGAGCGGTTGTAGGTGCTTCAGTCTGGAACCGCGCGACCGCTACAGTCGCAGGTTCGAATCCTGCCTTGGGCATGGCTGTGTGTGATGTCCTTAGGTCAGTTAGGTTTAAGTAGTTCTAAGTTCTAGGGGACTGATGACCTCAGATGTTATGTCCCATAGTGCTCAGAGCCATTTGAACCTTTTTTTTTTTTTTTTTTGTACCTTCAATTTCTCCTCGGTGGATTTGAGTTTCTTGTCTACTTTGACAAATACAACACCTTGATATCACATTTGCCTTATCATTTTGATATACACTTAAATTTTCCCCAAAAATCTCACTGCTATCAATTTCAGATTTCAACCAGCTGCACCTAGTATTATGTGTGCTTCACTGCTTATCATGAGGGCTTCAAAGTCTGGCACTTTCTTGTGAATGCTTTGGCAGATGGCCATTAGGATTTTAATACTCTCACCTGTGGGAGAGATTTCTTTCGATCTTACACAGATACTTCTGGATTTCCTGCAGCTATCGTTATCCGGAATGCATGGAGAGTCACCTAATCTAAAAAACTCTTCTGTGCGCCCCATACAGTCAGCTACCTGAGTAACAGCCTCTGATGTGTAGTGCACACATACACTCCTGGAAATTGAAATAAGAACACCGTGAATTCATTGTCCCAGGAAGGGGAAACTTTATTCACACATTCCTGGGGTCAGATACATCACATGATCACACTGACAGAACCACAGGCACATACACACAGGCAACAGAGCATGCACAATGTCGGCACTAGTACAGTGTATATCCACCTTTCACAGCAATGCAGGCTGCTATTCTCCCACGGAGACGATCATAGAGATGCTGGATGTAGTCCTGTGGAACAGCTTGCCATGCCATTTCCACTTGGCGCCTCAGTTGGACCAGCGTTCGTGCTGGACGTGCAGACCGCGTGAGACGATGCTTCATCCAGTCCCAAACATGCTCAATGGGGGACAGATCCGGAGATCTTGCTGGCCAGGGTAGTTGACTTACACCTTCTAGAGCACGTTGGGTGGCACGGGATACATGCGGACGTGCATTGTCCTGTTGGAACAGCAAGTTCCTTTGCCGGTCTAGGAATGGTAGAACGATGGGTTCGATGACGGTTTGGATGTACCGTGCACTATTCAGTGTCCCCTCGACGATCACCAGTGGTGTACGGCCAGTGTAGGAGATCGCTCCCCACACCATGATGCCAGGCGTTGGCCCTGTGTGCCTCGGTCGTATGCAGTCCTGATTGTGGCGCTCACCTGCACGGCGCCAAACACGCATACGACCATCATTGGCACCAAGGCAGAAGCGACTCTCATCGCTGAAGACGACACGTCTCCGTTCGTCCCTCCATTCACGCCTGTCGCGACACCACTGGAGGCGGGCTGCACGATGTTGGGGCGTGAGCGGAAGACGGCCTAATGGTGTGCGGGACCGTAGCCCAGCTTCATGGAGACGGTTGTGAATGGTCCTCTCCGATACCCCAGGAGCAACAGTGTCCCTAATTTGCTGGGAAGTGGCGGTGCGGTCCCCTACGGCACTGCGTAGGACCCTACGGTCTTGGCGTGCATCCGTGTGTCGCTGCGGTCCGGTCCCAGGTCGACGGGCACGTGCACCTTCCGCCGACCACTGGCGACAACATCGATGTACTGTGGAGACCTCACGCCCCACGTGTTGAGCAATTCGGCGGTACGTCCACCCGGCCTCCCGCATGCCCACTATACGCCCTCGCTCAAAGTCCGTCAACTGCACATACGGTTCACGTCCACGCTGTCGCGGCATGCTACCAGTGTTAAAGACTGCGATGGAGCTCCGTATGCCACGGCAAACTGGCTGACACTGACGGCGGCGGTGCACAAATGCTGCGCAGCTAGCGCCATTCGACGGCCAACACCGCGGTTCCTGGTGTGTCCGCTGTGCCGTGCGTGTGATCATTGCTTGTACAGCCCTCTCGCAGTGTCCGGAGCAAGTATGGTGGGTCTGACACACCGGTGTCAATGTGTTCTTTTTTCCATTTCCAGGAGTGTATGACCGCAAGTCTGGGAAGTTGCAGCTTAGCTTATCACAGAAACTTCGAAGTCTCTGGTTCAGTCCTTCAGCTTGACTCAGAACCTAAGGGCCACAGTTCTGTGGACAGTGCTGCAAATTTTGAGCTTCGTTGAAAATCCATGCGTATCACTGGTTTTCTCAACCTTCTCTGCCAGTCACTGAATGACCGAAGAATGATCTCAGAGCCCATGGCAGGATCATTTGTTCCAATGTGTGCCACAATGTGCAGTTGGTTGCATCCTGTTCCCCCAATGGCTGCTGGAATGACCTCTTCAACATGTACAATTTGACCCCAGGCATACACCCTGAAAGCTCCTGGTGTACTTTCCTGTCCCTTGTTGCCATTTCCCTAATGGATATAATCATTCGCTGTATGTTTGAACTGCCAACGGTTAATTGACGCCCTACCCTTTTGCGTTTGCCTCCTCTTGACACCTGACGAAACAGGTTTCCCCAAAACAGGTGAAGCGAGTCCCATTGGCTCAGTTTCAGTGAAAGACCACCACAAACTTGTTGGGTAGGGGGAGCAGTACAACAAACTGAGTCCTCCCTGGTCCCCATCTACCCTGTGCAGGACGACTAGATCTACCATTGACACGCCACTCACAGTCAAGTTGGTAAGTAATTACAGATTCTGTACATTCTGCAGAGGAGACAGGACCCATAGGAGAGAATAGTACTTGAGGTCCATTTAATACAGGTATCACAGGTACACGAATCTTGAGAGCTTTTCAAATAAATCGATTCATAGCACCTGCCAATCATTTGACAGTAGTCAGGGAGATTTCCAGCTGCTTATGAACATCAACAAACTCATAGCATTCACATTGGGATTGCAGTTCAGCTCGTGCAATGTATTACATTGCAGAGAAGAAATAACTTTAATTTAAGACCGCTGATGAACTTTTAATGTCTTGAGCCAAAAAGTTGCTGCTTCCCTATAGGAACCGAAGCAAATCCACAACACGAGATTTCTATTAAAGCAACACTAAATCCTGTGGTAACTATTACTAGATTCGTAAAACATTTTGATGTTAATCATTGTTGTTAACAAACTCGAAAACATAGTTAATTTACGATAAATGCAGAGAATATATAGGGCTACACCTCTTATGGGAAAATTACATGTAACACAATACGATAGTAAGAAAATCTGCTACAGTAACTAAATCACAAACGGCTGTTTGTAGATCCTCCAAAAGACAATGCTAGCTTCCGAAAATTCTCAAAAACGCACGTTTATTTGTGTTGATCTCGAATGAAGTTCAGGGGTGATGTGTTCTTTGGCAAAACTGTGAACCACAAACACTGATTAGCTAGGAAATAAATTACACTTCCAGAACACTCGTACCGGTAACTTACGGAAATAGTTTTTTTAAGCGGCCGAAAATTCTCAAAATAATCTACTCTCAAGTAATTGTACAATGAAATTGGAGAATGACTGTTTTGAACTACGATAGGCCTACCGTTCTCAAAGATTTGAAGAGTGTAATTAAGTTTAAGCCTACAATTGACAATAATGGTAGGAGTTTATCACGGCACTCGCGAATGTTCAAAATTTCACTTTATATCAAAATACAAATGGGTATCGATACAATCAATGAAAGATTACACAGCAACGACACAAATAGTAAAATATGCAAATCTAAAAGTTTAAATTTTCACACGAACTGGTACAAGTGGTCTCACACAAAGGAAAATTCGTAAGTCGGCTTTTATATATATAAATAAACTTGAGTACTGCATAGATTTTTCAAAACTGCTAAAATATGCAGCACCAACAACGTCTGTCTTCTGCCTGTTGCAGCTAACAATGAACTATGCACGTGGTGATGTATTTGCAAAGTGGTCACTTAAAAGGAGAAGCCGACGGTAAAAAATCAACTAAGCCACTAATCTGTATATGATTCAATAAACATATTATTGTAATAAGCATCCTGTGAAGCAATATGACGAAACAGTTACTTTATCTCATGCAGCTATGTCTTCAGTAAAATATGAATGATGCCCCCAACCAGTACTCATCCGTTATACATCCTAATATTTGATGCTAGTTCAAGGCACAAAATCAGATTCACTACTTCTTCTTTCTGAAACATTTCTGCTTATGTAGGTCATTCACAAAGCCTCTGCCACCCTTCTCTATTATCCCATCAATTAATTGTGGTTCTATCAAATGGTTCAAATGGCTCTGAGCACTATGGGACTCAACATCTTAGGTCATAAGTCCCCTAGAACTTAGAACTACTTAAACCTACCTAACCTAAGGACATCACACACACCCATGCCCGAGGCAGGATTCGAACCTGCGACCGTAGCAGTCCCGCGGTTCCGGACTGCAGCGCCAGAACCGCTAGACCACCGCGGCCGGCTGTGGTTCTATCTTGTTTATGATTTTCTGTAAATTATCTTTTCATAATCTTCATGCGAAACTACAGTAATACTATTTCTCTGTAGTTTTGATGGAGCACCTTGTTACCCCTCTTAAAAATAGTGTAATAACTGCATTTGTCCTATCTCCAGAGGCCTACACTATCTTCATTATTCTATTCAGCCAATGGATTCCAGTAGGTCCTGCAGGCTTGGCCGTTTCCACTGTGATGCTATCTTCTTTAGGCGATTTGTCATTTATAATACAGCTTTCTCTACCACCAACCTCTGCAGAGGTTCTCTTTCTATTTTTCATGGCTGTTTATACATTTTTTCTACGTACATCAACGGTCCATACTGAATTAAGGAGGGGGGGGGGGCAGGATGGGCAACATTTCATCCATTTCCGTGGGAGCACGGCCTTTGTAGTAAAATCACGTAGGCTACAATCCGATCACCTGACTATCTACACATTAGCCATTTGTCAGTGGGTGCACAAGCTGGAACAGCCCAGTTTAGAACTTCTTATATATTATCACTATCTAAATTCTATATCAAACTCCAGCTGTCTAATAGAGTCAGTCAAAGATCTTCATTCTTAATATCTTGCCCAACTGCAAAATGGCACCAATGAAAAGTCTCCAGAATGCAAAAGAAAATAATTTCCAATACAGCAGGCATATGAGCCTATTAACGCGATCTAGATTACTGGAGAAGAACAAGATCAAGTGTTTCAAGGCTAGTGCAAAAAAAGAGAATTCTGTTGTAGCGTTTCCAAAATATTGCTCGATCTGAATATTTACAGGCCAATCAGAAAACTGGTATTGCATTATTTCACTTAGGCAGTTGACACCTGACAGAATGCAGTATCAAAAGACTCTATAATACATTTACAATAGCAGCATCAATGCAGACTGTTCATGGCACAGTGTGTCAAAGTCAAGGTTTCTTCCTGGGAAAATACTGATGCTGACACTGGTGGGGCAGAACTGTTGTCATCTGTCAACTTAAAAAATTAACTTATTTTCACTGCACATACAGATGTTATAGTAATGCATTTCATTCTTTTGAATCTTATTAGTCATTATTTACTTTGGTGTTTGGACATTGCAGATGTTCCATGACAACTTTGATATTTTTTTACATTGCCTGTTCTTCCACTAGATGTCAGACATTTGAAAGTGAAACATTATTTAGATTTTACCATTACTGAGCAGGACTGACACCTACACTTTGTGTAAATAAGAAGAAATAGATGTAATTTTCATTGAACAATCTTTTCGTAAGTGAAATAGTCAGCTGTACTGGAGGAGAAAAGTATAATTTTTTCTGACATTATTTGCTATGCTGGAGGGCAATCATACCTGATAAGGTTAACAGGCTATGTAGTCCCTTATAAATAATTTTATGTATATTTTTCTGCTAGCAAATAAATGTCGATGTTTGGAAATGTAGTTACACTTTTCTGTTGTTTACCTTGCAGAATTGAACAAAAACATTCCGTATGAATTTTGGTTTCGCTATTAACAAACTTTATCACCTTTAGTTCCTTAATTCTGATACTACATTCTGGCTTTTTGCACCATGGACAGTATGTCATAACCTCACTTTCACCATTTGTCACTAGGTTAAGTAAACTGATATGTTGATGTTCCAACTAGTGTGAAAACTCCCTTTGACAGTGATGTCACCTGACATTGTTCCATTGATATCTGTACTCATACATTCCGTTGTCATGCAAAAGAATAACTTGAGTTGCAACAGGAATGAATAAAGAAGGTACTGTATAAGCCTAACCTTTAAATATGTGCAGTTTATGAAATCATTATTTGTAGATAATGCAGATGCTTCTTGAATAAAGATGACATCTTTTGCTCAGATATACTACTACTGATAAATATTACATAAGAACAAAACAAGTGCTTCTTACTTGTAAACTGGTATTAAAATGTGCAAAAACACCTGTATCTCAATATAAAACGTAATATATTTTTAAATACTTCTTATGCTTACTAAGATTTGTGTTCTCCCTTACTGTCATAGAAGCACATACTGAAAATATGACAGTATATTATTTTCAACAGGTTATTAAATATTGTATTTTCGGCAAATACAGTAATGTACAACATGCACAAAATCTTTCTATGAGGTTTTAACTTCTGATATCATTTGCAAGAACAAAATAGTGAGACACTGTATAAAACTCGGTTATCTGATGGAAATGATTATTCTGGTCATGTAAGCATCTTCCAATGAAGTATTTTGGTCTCATGCTGATCTGACAATTCTTTGCTTCAGCCATAATTCATAACAGGTTTGTAATCTCAGTAGGGTAAATAATGCTTGGCAGCAGTTAGTTTGGTGCCTTACGACTTTGACCTATTTATGGTTTTATCTGGGCCACCAATTCCAAAAATGCTTTCAGTTTTGCCTCATCAGCTCTAGTTTTTTTTAGATATAACTTATTCATATTGTACACCAGTCTAACCATACTGGTCTGCATCTCTCACATAACATTAAATACAGATAGCATTTGGATCATTCAAAGAACTTCCTTTTTGCTAAGAAATCGTATCAGTATAACCATCATTATTTATTTATACGTAAGCTGCATTTGGTTCATTGGTTTTCTTACACTAGGTCACTGAATCCTCATTTCAGTTTTCTCCTCTGATGCACTGACATTGGGCATTCACACTGGATGCTCCAACAAAAGTCCACCATCATATGTACGTCCCATCGTTGGAGGCAAGATTTCTTTGCATTACTTTCTGTACGATCCTGTGAGAAGGATACTAATTTTCGCATGATTTCACAATGCAGATGTTTCCATATTGCTTTAATTTCACATTAATTAAATTCTAAAATTAATAATTAGATGTCCAATTATTGTGGTTCTGAATTATTTAAATGAATGATAGATGTACACATTACATTCAGTATTATTTTATTATAGTCCTGATTATGTTTACACAACACTTACATTACATTATCATTGGGCCATCCTACGTAATCTTATCTTCTGCACATGCTACAAGGGAGCTCCTTTTCATTAGTCATTTTTGGCCACTGAAATGAATTATACTTTTAAAAAATTCTGTGTCAGTGGATGAACAGGGAACCCAAACAGACATTAAGAGAGCATTTGTAAAGTACAGGTGCATTAATTTCAGAGCTTGCAGTGACTGAATCACAACTTTTTTCAGTTTGATTTAGCAGAGTGTCTTTAAAAGCAAAATACCCAGAAATAATACCAGACTATTTTAACTCTTTAAAGATAGGTAATTTTTGTCGTTTTTCTTTTACTGACGAAATGGTGGTATAGCCTGGCTAAATTACATTAGGTGGACGAAATAAATCATTCAAAAGTCTAAATAACATGCTAGCATCACTTTGGGACATGTGCTTTTCAATTTTGTTAACAACTAAAATACAAACATTTAGCAAGAGGAGAGCCACTTCACCTTTTGATGAACCTCTAAATCTCTCAATAATCGTACCAACTAGTTTAGCAACATGGCCAGAAGCTATTACAATCATCCTCTCCTTCAGTTCTATTATTTTTGAAACCAGCAGATGGGAATAAAGAAGACTCTTCTAATTCCAAACAACGTGTGCAATAATCCTACACCTTTCAAAATCAAATTTTGATTGGAATTTGCCACATGGCAAAATTGGGCAACCATTTCACCATGGGAACAGATTTTAGTGTCAATTGTTTGAAAAACGAGTGGAGGATAGAGAATTTGTATGCATGTAACAGGTGGCTTTAAACCAACTTCCCCATTTACTCTAGACAGTCTCGAGATACTATGAAATTGAAATATCTGGGAAGTTTTCCATAGGTATGAATGGAACAAGTGTTTGATTTTGTCTGACATACAAAAACAATACTTTGTTTTTAACACAATGGCATTAAGCTCTTTGGTGCTTTCAAATTCTTTCGCAAGATATCATCAAATAAGGTGAATTTATTATCCCTGAAAATGATGTGAATTAAATGTTCTCCCATAATTCCCTCTCGTAGTTCACAACATTTTAACACATACAGGACAGAATCAAGTTATTACGTACTTTACATTATAATGGTTAACTTCAAAAGCCTGCAAAACATGCAAGATCGCTTGAGAACAGACATTCTAACAAAAGCATTTCCTGTTAAGCGCTGGATCTTGAGTTCTGATGAAGACTATGAACACACAGCAGCCTGTAGAGTTCTTAGTTTAGTGACAAATTAGAGCCAAGGGTGATTTCCCTTCTAAAGAATGTGTTACACTTGTTAGTACACTTAGGTGACAAAAGTCATGGGACACCTCTAAACATAATGTTGGACCTCTTTTTGCCCGGTGTAGTGCAGAAACTCAACATGGCATGGACTCAACAAGTCGTTGGTAGCCCCTTGCAGAAATATTGAACCATGCTGCCTCTGTAGCCATCCGTAATTGCAAATGTGTTGCCAGTGCAGGATTTTGTGCCTGAACTGACCTCTCCATTATGTCCCATGTATGTTTGGTGGGATTTATGTCAACCTATCTGGCTGGCCAGGCAACGGCCTTGCCACAGTGGATACACTGGTTCCCGTCAGATCACCGAAGTTAAGCACTGTCGGGCGTGGCCGGCACTTGGATGGGTCACCATCTGGGCCGCCATGTGCTGTTGCCATTTTCCGTGGTGCACTCAGCCTCATGGTACCAATTGAGGAGCTACTCGATCGAATAGTAGCGGCTCTGGTCAGAGAAAATCATCATAACGACCGGGAGAGCAGTGTGCTGACCACACGCCCCTCCTATCTGCATCCTCAGCCGAGGGTGACACGGCGGTCGGATGGTCCCGATGGGCCACTTGTGTCCTGACGACGGAGCGCATCTTCTGGCTGGCAAAGTCATTAGCTCGAATTGTCCTTAAAATGCTATTACTGCTTGGGAACATGAAGTCTATGAATTGATGCAAATGGTCTCCAAATAGCCAAACATAACAATTTCCAGTCAACAATCGGTCTATTTGGACCGAAGGATCCAGCCTATTCCATATAAACACAGCCCACACCATTATCGAGCCACCAACGGCTTCCATAGTGCCTTGTTTACAGCTTGTGTCCATGGCATTGTGGGATCTGCATCACACCCAAACCCTACCATCAGCTCTTACCAACTGAAATTGGTCTCACTTGACCTGGATACAGTTTTCCAGTCATCTAGGTTCCAACTGATATGGTCACCAGGCACTGCAAGCGATGTTATGCTGTTAGCTAAGGCACTCGCGTCGGTCGTCTCCTGCCATAGCCCTTTAACGCCAGTTATTTCAAGCAGTATTGCTTGTCTGTTACCACTGACAACTCTGCGAAAATGCTGATGCTCTAGGTCTTTAAGTGAAGACTGTTGGCCACTGCATTGTATGTGGTGAGAAATAATGCCTGAAATTTGACCTTCTCAGCACATTATTGACACAGTGGATTTCAGAACATTAAATTCCTTAACGCTTTCCGAAATGGAATGCTCCAATTACCAAGTCTGTTAAATCCTGTCATGGAGTCATAATCACGTTGGAAACCCTTTCACATGAATCAAATACTTCCGCCATCTGCATATGTGTGTATCACTATCCTGTAACTTTCGTCACTTCAGTGTATTTCATTTGCACAGTGTGGGGTGTATTGTTTCCTTGGTCGGTTGGCTGAGGGAAAGTCTGTAGATCCTAACCAACAGAACAAAGGAAAATCGTTATCAGAAGTTGTAGAAATCTTAGTTTACTATCAGTGAGGTTTTATTGATAGTACATACCTGGTACATACCTTTGAAGCCATTTCTGGACTGCAGGGTTCTCTACCTTCTCCAACAAGATGTTTGCTTTGAGCAGCATCATAGTTGTTTCTCACATTAAGCTTTCTTTACTTATCTAACGAGGGTTCTGTTGTTGCCTATTGTTTTACTGTTGAAGTGCTTAATTTACATTCTAAATGTTCTGTATTTTTAAAAACAATGTTTCGATTTAGTATATTTCTCTTCCATTCGATACAAACATTACAAAATTTATGCGTCAAAATATTACTGTCCAAAACGTGTAAACTTTCACTCGAAAACTGTTTATCCCTGCTGTGCATCATAAGAATTTTCGGACGACCCACCTTCGCTCCTACCGCACAAACTATAACTGCGTATTTGGCGAGCAGCTGTTGCAGCGAGTGAGGAGAGTAGAGACTATGCTGCAGGGGAAGTGGGATGTGGAGGGAAACAAACTCCGCCTCCATGTACCGTAAGAATCAGTGCAGGCAACAGAAATTTATGTTTGAACTTCCAGCAGCTCCTGACAGTCGGATTCATTTTCTCAAATGTAGTAGAAGGCAACTGTGCTATGCGCCTGCGACCGCAAATCACAATGAAAATAGCGCAAAAAACCACAAATAGTGACATTACAGCTGCAGTACGCTGCCCAGTTGGCACAGAATATCTATAAATCACTATGGCACGATGTTTCCCGACTGTTGCCGACTGCTACCGATTAGAACAATGGAGTCCACATGCCTAGTTGTAGATCCAACATAGTAGTGACTATGGTCACTTTACTTATTTTACCTGAACCACAACGCCGAAAGACATCAGTCCTTTGTTTAGTTAGTCATGCAGCCAGTAGACGTCATTAGCGATTTCCAAAAAAAATTAGCACTATAGCTTCAGGAGACAAGCTGAGGTGGGATTCCCAGCCACCCTGAAAACAACATTCCAGACATTTCGTTTCGCAAGAACCCTGGTGTCAATGTCTGCAATATTTGTGTCGAATCATTAGAAAATGCTTGGCCATCCGTGAACACTTTAATTCATTGGCGCTGTGCCATGAAGAGATTTCACAGAATATTAGAGGTAACAGGTATTTCTGTTTGGTTGAGGAATATTTGTTCTGTCTCTCCTTTCCCTTCATGCATATCTTGGAACAAAATTACAAGCTCGTTATTCTCTGCAAATTTCGCTGTAATATCGCGTTTATCACGAAATAAGTAAATTTCGCTTTAAAATAACCTTAACACTTTAATTCGTGGAAATAATATCATAATTTTCATATTCGTAAAGACATTGCAAAATATCTTCTGTCACGTTTATCTTTAATGCGAAAAAATCATGCCTCTAGCCATCATCCATGATATCGTTCTGTCACTGAACTTATTTTCCGATGAAAATTCTCACGCTTTTCCTCCTTCATATCACCAAGACAACCTGGACTCTGTCCAGATGACTGTGCACATTGTATAATTTTATGCTCATGCTAAAACCAAGTGAATAAAAAGTAGAGAGCATAATCTCCAATAGTTCTTCTAGTTATTCATAGTTATACTTTCCAAGGAAATTCTGCCATGTAGAATGACGATCACATGGCGATCTCAGTGTCTTTCATTGAGTCCTGGAAATTTCTGGTCGTTTATGAGCTGGCAGATTTGTGAGCCATCAAATATACCTGCTTTTATTTTCTTCATACTGGAGTATATAGCCAGAACATATTTCATTTCTGTTCAAAGCCTTGATTAACTGCTTCATTAATCAAAATCTTATATAGAATGGTTGCAATACAATCTTGTTGCTGTCAACCAAACATTCCGTGATGATCTGTGTTTTCTCCAAGAATCACACTTCCTCTAAGAGGACACTATCCTCTCACTCAATGTTGGTCTTTAGCTCTAGAGCCCCATAGACATATAAAAGAATGAGGATTTGGTGTAGCCCCCCCCCCTTGTCCTAGAAGAAAAATTCATCATCTTCAGATCAACACAGGTAAACTATTGTTGATTGTGGTATAAGATCTTCTCCAGGACTGTGGCTGCTATAACTTGATTTTCAAGCATAGTAGCTGTTTGATTGACTGGGAGTGACATATATTTATTCCCATAACGCAAAAGAACACATCTTAGGTCATGTTCGGAGCTATCTACAGATAATAACCACCATTCACTTGGTGTGTATCTTCTTATGCACAGTTTCATTCCTTAGTCTTTCCCCATTGGTGCAAAAATCAAATTCGTTATCTGTTGTGAAGAATAGCTGGACGTTTGTTTCTCTTTTGTGACAAAATGTGACTTTTGATATTAGTAACAGACCGTGTTTCTCCGCCAGACTGGAAACTAACAATTCTGATTACTTTTTTGTAAAGCTTGGATTTCTAATGAGGTCATTCAGTTCCACTCAGCTGAAGTCAGTTACAGCTATGAAGAACCTGCAAAGTCACTATTATTTTGCTCAGCATAGTTTTCAAGTATTTGTCTTCCCCTGATGACCAGATATCTCCTCTGAGTCTGAAACCTTTTTCCAGTTATTGAAATTGATACCATTTAAATTCATTGAACAAAAGTAGCAGTCGGTTTATTTCTTCTCGCCATATCATTGGTGCCCCAAATTTCAAGCACTTCCTTTTCCTATTTTTCCACTGTCACATGCGCTCTGTGTATGTTTTACATACATTGTGAGGTGCCCAGGTCTTATATTGGTCTCCCAGTTTTACTCTGAAATAGGCCAAATAAGCTCTTTTTTATAATGTAAAGTACGGCATTTTGTTGCTAACTGAATGATAGTTCCCACAGATGAAAAAAAACACATCTGTATTATTCATAGATTTTCTTCATGATGATACCATGTCAATGCCTATAAAAACAGAAATAAATCTCAGAATAGGTAAAGTATGTATGCAACAATAATGTGATCAGAGCTATTATGTATATAATCAGTACTATACAAACAATCAATTTACAAATTGTGGAGTAAAACCAAAGTAGTTATAAGAGCAACATAAAATGATACCATAAATATCTCATAAACAGGAGGTGCTATAACAACATGGATGGCATTTTTGGAGTCAGCAGAACTAAAATACTCAGAACCAGTTCAAAAATTTCGAGCACTATGAAAAAAATTTGGTCCCTTGTATAATGTGTCAACAGATCTAAAAACATTAATGCCAGAAATCTTAAGGAATATCCAGGCAGTTCTATCTCATAAATCTAATTCATGTACTAAATTTGAAGGATGAGGTTGAGCAGTTATATTTGATGATCTTTAGAGGAATCATCATAGTGCAATACCTGATATAAGATTAATTACACTGCTGCCAATTAATCATATTTTAAACCTAAACACTCATAATATTTGAGAAACAATATAAATGAAAATAATATAAATCATGACCATTTATTACAGAAAGTAAACCTATACAATCCCAAAAAATCACAGTTATTACATCGGCAATAAGTATTCTTAGATGGGCAACAGACAAATAGGCAGTTAAAGAGTTTAAATGAACTTGATCACAACAAATAAATTTAGCACTATAAAAAACTGGTAAATCTAAAGAGAATCAGAAATAAATAAGCTTCAAACCCAAACAATAAATAACCTTAATTACACAAAAACCGTCATGTCCATTTGGCTTCAATAAATTATTCTACCAGAAACTGGCGCCTCTACATGATCCCTAGCAAACTAGATATGGAAAAAAAATTGGGAATATTAACTTAAATTGCTAAAATATAAAATAAGAACTAATGTAAAATAATAAATAAAACACAGTTTAATAGCAAAATTGTAAACCTTGAATAAAAATATTAATGAAGGCAAAGTAGTGATCAAAGAACTAAATATTAAATCAGCAGCAGCTTACAACCATTCAGTTGGTATTCTCAACCTAAAATTAAATTTAAAGTAGAAACTAACTCTTCTCAAAAAACCAGAAACACACCAAATTTAAACTAAGAAATGAACAATACAATATAATCATGAAAATTAAAACCAGAAAAATAAAAAAACGGACTGCTAAAATGATTTATAAAGCGACCTCTATCAGTAATAGTTAAAGAAAAAAACTAAAGAAAATTAGACTAAAGGAAAAATAATAAGTACTAAAATAATATATAACTATATTCAGATCAACATAAGATAAACATGAATTGTAGAAACATGAAAGAGTGAATCATGAATCAGTCATAAAAATGATTCAATAAAAAAACAGAGATCAAGAAAATCGTTACAAATAAATAATTTAAAAAACAAGACAATCCAAAAAATTAATGAAATCATTAAAATAAGAATGAAATTGAGAAACAAAAATAAAAAGACATCAAGAACCTACACAAAAAGACGAAATGTCATGTGGCTAGGACCTCCTGATTTAATGAAATCATTAAAATAAGAATGAAATTTAGAAACAAAAATAAAAAGACATAAAGCACCTACACAAAAAGACGAAATGTCATGTGGCTAGGGCCTCCTGTCAGGTAGACCAGACGCCTGGTGCAAGTCTTTTGAGTGTACGGAACTTCGGCGCCTTGCCTGTCGATGGGGCTGATATGATAAAGCACCCATCCAAGCAATAAGAGGTAACTGAATAACAGGCAAAAATAGTCATACCGAAACAATATGAAAAACAATAATTAATACAAACAAAGAGAGAACAACACATTCTTATCTTAAAAGAACGTTCAATAAACCTTTATGTTTTAAAGAAAAAACGTAAACATCAGCAAAATAAAGCAATCAAAATTTAAAACAGTTAAAAAAATTTAAAAATTGTTACAAAAGCATCAATCTTGTAACATAGAAATAAGGGTAGTCCCCACTTTTAAAATGTTTGGCGTAAATAAAGTTCCTTCCCTTAGACACCAAAACCACAGTTGTAGTAAACTAACACCACATTCATTAAATTAAGCTGACCTATATCGATATTACATTTTAGTTTTTTTACATACCTTCCTCATTGATTTAAGATTCTGATTATCATATATTCTATTTTTAAAATTTCTTAGTGGCATATTACTTTTTTTATATTACCTAAATTGAATCAAATGAAATAATGCAACTTACTTTTATTACTACAATTTTTAATTTAACAATATCAGTTATTATTATATTGACATTAAGGGTATAAATAAAACAACACAATTATAGAATTTTTAAAAATATGGAAACTATAAATAATAACAATACAATTAATTATGATAATGATAATAGTATTAATGATAATAATTATTATTATTATAATTATTACTATTTATGTGTTTTCTAACACTATTAGCAGTAGTTAATATTACTGATATTAATGAAGGACCTATCTGTAATGTAAGATAATCTACATCTACATCTACATGGATACTCTGCAAATCACATTTAATAATTGCCTGGCAGATGGGTCATCGAACTACCTTCAGAATTCTCTATTATTCCATCTTGGATAGCGTGCGGAAAGAATGAACACCTATATCTTTCCATACGAGCTCTGATTTCCTTTATTTTATCGTGGTGATCGTTCCTCCCTATATAGGTGGGTGTCAACAAAATATTTTCGCATTCGGAGGAGAAAGTTGGTGTTTGGAATTTCGTGAGAAGATTTCATTGCAACGAAAAACGCCTTTTTGTTAACGATTTCCAGCCCAAATCCTGTATCATTTCTGTGACAATCTCTCCCATATTTCGCGATAATACAAAATGTGCTGCCTTTCTCTCAACTTTTCCGATGTACTCTGTCAGTCGTATCTGGCAAGGATCCCACACCGTACAGCAGTATTCTATAAGAGGATGGACAAGCTAGTGTCAGCAGTCTCCTTAGTAGGTCTGTTACATTTTCTAAGTGTCCTGAAAATAAAATGCGGTCTCTGGTTAGCCTTCCCCACAACGTTTTCTATGTGTTCCTTCCAATTTAAGTTGTTCGTAATTGTAATACCTAGGTATTTAATTGAATTTACGGCATTTAGATTAGACTGATTTATCGTGTAACCAAAGTTTAACGAGTTCCTCATGTGGATGACCTCACACTTTTCGTTATTCAGGGTCAACTGCCACTTTTCGCACCATTCTGATATTTTTTCGAAATCGTTTTGCAGTTTGTTTTGATCTTCTGACGAATTTACTAGTCGGAAAGCGTCGTCTGCGAACAACCGAAGACAGCTGCTCAGATTGTCTTCCAAATCATTTACATAGATAATGAACAGGAAAGGGCCTATAACACTACTTTGGGGAACCACACAAAACACTTCTGTTTTAGTCAATGACTTTCCATCAGTTACTACGAACTGTGGCCTCCCTGACAGGAAATCACAAATCCAGTCACATAACTGAGATGATATTCCATAAGCACGCAATTTCAATACGAGTCGCTTGTGTGGTACATTGTCAAAAGCCAGAAATCCAGAAATATGGAATCGATCTGAAATCCCTTGTCAATAGCACTCAACACTTCATGTGAATAAAGAGCTAGTTATGTTTCACAGGAATGATGTTTCCTAAATCCATGTTGACTGTGTGTCAATAGACAGTTTTCTTCGAGGCAATTCATAATGTTTGAACACAATATATGTATGTTCTAAACCCCTGCTACATATCGACGTTAACGATATTGACCTGTAATTTAGTGGATTACTCATAGTAGCTTTCTTGAATATTGGTGTGGCCTGTGCAACTTTCCAGTCTCTGGGTACGGATCTTTCGTCGAGCGAATGGTAGTATATGATTGTTAAGTTTGGCGCTAATGCATAAGCATACTCTGAAAGGAACCTAATTGGTATACAGTATGGACCAGAAGACTTACCGTCACTAAGTGATTTAAGTTGCTTCACTACTCCGAGGATATTTACTTCTACGTTACTCATGTTGGCAGCTGATCTTGATTCGAATTATGAAATATTTACTTCGTCTTCTTTTGTGAAGGCGTTTCGGAAGACTGTGTTTAGTAACTCTGCTTTGGCAGCACTGTCTTCGATAGTATCTCTGTTTCTATCGCGCAGAGAAGACATTGATTGTTTCTTGGCGCTAACATACTTCATATTCGACCAGAATCTCTTTGAATTTTCTGCCAGGTTTTGAGACAATGTTTCGTTGTGGAAACTGTTATAGGCATCTCGCATTGAAGTCCATGATAAATTTCGAGCTACTGTAAAATACAGCCAATGTTGGGGATTTAGCGTCTGTTTAAATTTGGCATGTTTGTTTCGTTGTTTCTGCAACAGTGTTCTAACCTGTTTTGTGTACCAAGGAGAATCAGTTCCGTCGTTTGTTACTTTATTTGGTATAAATCTCTCAATTGCTGCTGATACTACTTCTTTGAATTGCAGCCGCATCTAGTGTACACTTATTTTAGTAATTTGGAACAATTGGAGGTTGTCTCTCAGGACAGCATCAAGTGAATTTTTATCTGCTTTTTTGAAAAGGTGTATTTTTCACTTATTTTTCGGGGATTTGGGGATTACAATATTCAGTCTGGCTAAATCGGTTTTGATGCTCGTTATTAACTCAGGATTATTTGTTGCTAAGAGGTCAAGCGTGTTTTCACAACCGTTTACTATTCACATGGGCTCATGAACTAACTGCTCGAAATAATTTTCAGAGAATGCGTTTAGCCCAATTTTGGGATGATATTTTATCCGTACCTCTGGAATTAAACATTTATTTCGGCAACATATCGAGGGTAAATTAAAGTCACCACCAACTATTATCGTATGAGTCGGGTACGTGTTTGAAATCAAATTCAAGTTTTCTTTGAACCTTTCAACAAATGTATCATATGAATTGCCGAAACTCAAGAAACTAAACTATTAAAGCACACAGATATATATATATATATATATATATATATATATATATATATATCTCTAATTTGCTCCTGGTTAGGAACTCGTAAATGTCTCAAAAGCGGTTTACTTATCTGTTGCTGCGTCTGTCGCGGTCAGCTACTGCTGTCTGACTGGATTATGCTAATGATTAAACCCTTACAATTAAGACACCCTTTATCTAAAAATGTTAATATATCACTAGTTGTTTTACCAGTACCAATTAACAATTCATTCTTATCAAATTTTAGATTGTAAGTAGCATTAACTTTAGTAATTCAAATTAAAACTTCGTTCTTTTTCCCTATACATACCAACTAAAATATTGAAAGAGCAGTTGGTAGTTTGGTTCACATGGTTTGAGATGTAAACAATAGTTTAATTGTCTGAACATTATTTGCATAGGGAGCTTCTATACTTTTTATCTGTATTTGTTTACAAGCAGGATGAAGAATTATTTATAAATGAATAAATGGAACAGTACTCTGTCCTATATTATAGCAACTACACTTATAGGATATGTTTTACCTTGACATCTAATATTGTTAGAGTGGCAACAGTAATAACAAATCTGTTATCAGCAGTCACATATTTAGGAACAGATTTCGTTCAGTGCGACTGGGAAAGATTTTTTTGTAGAGAATCTGACATGAAATCAATTTCTTACACTCCATTTTATATTATCATTTATCACTGCAGCTATAAGTGATGTTCATTTATTCTTTTTGCAACCAGTATAATCAAATAAACCCTTAGCACTAAGTGGAGATACGGAGAAAATCATTCCACCTTCACCTCCCATTTAGAAAGTTAATTAAATAATCATGTGTTTGTAACATTATTATTAATTATATAAAATGATTAATTACTACTTACCTTCTAGGAGATCCAGAGAATAATGTAGCAGCAAATAATTTTGATACACCACTTTTATTTAGCGAGAATGGTACAGGTCCAAATAGGTTAGGAGTTGTTATCGATTTATTTCTGTCAATTAGAATTCTAATACTTTTACCACATTGTAATAAATACCAAATGAAATATTCAGTTTTAATCAAAACATATTATGAATCATTGTAGCTGTTGTATATTTCTTAACAAGGAAAACAACTGGTTGAAGAGCCTTATATTAATACAGAGAAAATTCTAAGAATCATTTATCTAAGCTATTTTCTAACTAGTATTCATGTAACAAATACGCATTTAACTTTTCTGTTAACTTTTAAATTCTGAAAAAGTTACAGTGAATTAATGTAAGCAATAGAACTTTTAAACCCATAAAGGAAAAAAATTAAAGACAAAGGTGACAACTTCTTGAAACTAAATACATTAAGCTTTTATAACTGACTCAAGACAAAGTGCCTTGAAATCCAGTAAAACCATGAGACATACAGAAGCAACAAGGGATAAAAAATATAAAAGATCTAAAACCACCTACTAAAAAATCGAAGCCAAGACTATACTTAATAAAACAATTTAAGTATATTCTGACAAAAAACATGTGCACCATATCACACATTAAGCCATGAAACCAATCTATTTCACCCTCACAAAATCAAGAGTAGTATGATTAGTTTCAGTGTACCAGCAAGCACAGCAACCTACAGACAAAGGAAAGTAATCACAATAAATCACAATTAACTTTGAAATTCATTAAATAATATGGGTGTTGGAACTATCAATTCAAATACTTGAAGACAATAAAATCAAATCTAATGTAACATCAAATGAAATAGTTTCAATAACAACCTAATGAAGAATAATTCGAATTTAATGTCCTAACATAAATTATAGCAGTGGAAATACCTAATGTAGGACAACATAAAACAATAAAGAACTGTGGGATAAACGTGTGTAAGTTAATTAGTGAAACTTTCCCAACTAGCTAAATAAATTATCAAATTAAACACAGATGCTTAATGACGTAAATAATGTGATGTCATATTTAATCACTAGAAGTTTGTGGAATGCTTACAAACCCTACTTTATTAAGTCCCATTTCAATATTAATATAAAATAAAATATTTCATTCGAACAAAGTTAAAAAAAGTTTCACCATTTAAAAGACAAACAACTAAAAGATGAAAATTTGAATACAACATAGGTAAAGCAGACATGTAAAACTTAGGAAAGGAATCGATTTGGTTCATGTCTGCTTGAACTCTGATCATATAAAAATTTAAAGACCAAACAGACCTAATTATTGGGCTAAATCTGCTTTGTCTATATGAGCTCTAAATATTATTTCATTTTTATGTCTAAGGTAAGTGTACCTTATGATCATAATTTGTGGATAATGATTAATATAAATTAATGTTTTAATAATGAGCAATTTTGTTTTTATTTCTCACACTAACAAAACCTTCATATTAAATATAAAACGACTATAAAAAACTACATAAAAACAAAATTTATAGGTACAGACTATCTTCTCATTCTATAGGAATATGTAAGAGCTTTGAATCAAAAGATTGGTCTTAATATTCATCAAGAGATGATTGATTTCTGGAGTTATTATTAAGAAACTATTGAAGATCTAACCTTTGTACAGACAAAATACTGCAGCTCCTAAAAACTTGGTCAGTGAGCAGCCCAGACTTCAAAATATTACCAAGAACACATGCTTTTGATAAACAGGCAGAAATCAATTTTGCTTTGTTCATCATCATGAGTCAAGTATAGCAGCAACTATAAAACTTATAAACATACTAATTTTACCATTATTACCAAAATTAGTTTTAACGTCTTAAGAGAAAACCTAAAATTATTTTAAATTCAAATTTAGAAATAATGAACTAAAATAATGATCAAGACTCCTGTTGTACCTTTTAAGATGAGAACAGACTGGTTGAGGGTTTTTCCAAGTGAGTTAGGATAAGAAATTGGTTGAATTTTGTCCTTGTGATCTCTTAGTAAATAACAGTGAATTTATGAATAGTTTCATTTTTTTCGAGTGCTGTTAGGTGATATCTCGTGTGATGGTTTTCATACATTATTTGTTTAGGAATTAATACAATGTGAATATACTTCAAGTTTGTCACTGCACTATTTTGAACTGTACTGTGTGCACTTGATGATTACATTTTTTTGCAGCATGATCTGTTAAAGTGAAGAGATCCTACCACATATTTTCCTGTGTTTATGAGGTACCATAACCTTGCAGTACTACATCACTGGTGCATCAGAGTGTGCGAGCTGCTGACTCATGGGAAGCAACCAATGTCATAACATGTGACATCCACCAGTTTACGAATTCTCCGCCTAACGATGCAAAGTGACATCCAGCCATGCTACATCACCTCCACCACTGTACCATGGCAAGCGGCGCAATCATCATAAACCCCCTTTCCCCATTCCACCAGAGCATCTCAGTGTGCAGTCGCCCTACCCGGCAGGCAATGGACGACTGCGTGTTTATCAACAAACCTATGTCATGTGGAGTGGCGATGCTGTTCTGAATCCCTTGTGACTTTTTTTGTGTTGTTTAGGTATTTATCTAAAAAGCCGAGTACCAATGAGTGTGGTGATTAAATGTGATACAAACGTCTAACGAAAATATAATTTTGGATATTGCAAACGTGTAAGGTACTTACGTATTCGTGTATTTGTTTCATGTACTGCATGGCACTGAAATAACATTTGCCCGTCTTCCTTTTTTCTTTTTGAATCTGCTAATTACTAATGATAGTGGCTGTCAGTTTGATTACTTATTTATCTGTGTGTGGCTTTGTACATCTTGTGATTGCTTCTCTTTTTGCTGTGTTATGACAATATTTCACCTTTTGTTATGATGATAGCAAGTTCATTAGGTTTTATTAATGATTGTTACTGTCCAGTTTATCAGTGGTTTATTGATTGATTTCATGAAATTTATTACTTCATTGACTAACTGAAAAGTTGATTATTTCATTAGCTACTGCAATGGCGTACTTTAAAGGTGATGAATTCAGTTAGAAATAAACGACAGAAGAACGTTAATTTGCACAAATGTGGAAGTTAAATTAATGTATGTTGGGCTTTACAGAGAGATTATGACTTAGTGTTTTAAATTTTTATATCGATCTTTCGTGGATACAAATTGGACTGTTTTGATGATGTAAAAAATAATTTCTCTTGGTAATGTTGTGGTGTAGTGACACTCTTTGAATGTCAATAATTTCAATATTTTTTCATTAAAGTTTTCTGCTCTTTCTTATTTACTGGGTACTTTCTTACATAATCAATTTCATACTGAAACTTAATGCCACCATAAATTTCCAGGGGAAATTAACTTTGAGATCGAGGTATATGTGAGGGCACATTAAGTGTTATCTTAACATCACACAGTACATGATGGATACAAAAACCCTTCAGTACCTATTTCAAACATTATTTCCGGTCAGATTAGAGCTTTATACAAGAAAAATGACACACTAAATGAAGAGGCCCATATTATGTATCTTGAACGCACTAAAATTTTTCACTTACATTTTAATTTTCAAATTGATGTATTTTGAGATTTTATTAATGACAGCATGGATAACTAAAAGAACTGTACTGCATAAAGTCATGAGAAGGGACTGGCTAATCTTAAGAGCATTCTGCCTGTAAAAAGGGTGTTGTTAGTAGTTTTCAAAGGCCTGAACATAAATTTTTCAACAGAATTCTGAAGAAGACCGAAATAGAAGAAACTGTCTTGTTGGAGAGAGGGCTTAAATACAGTGTAATACCTAACACATCAAACGAAAATGTTGTAGAAAGTACGATTGTACATCTTAAAATTTGCCATGATAGCATCAAAATGGTCGCTCTTGGCATACGAGGGCAGCTCATGATGTATGTAACTTTTGTGAGAAACAAGCAGTTGAAAACTCTATCAATACGCTTTTGATAAAGAATTGATTAAAAATATTGATGTCAAGCTAAACGGAAACAATGGCCTTATAACAAAGTCTGACAAAAGGAATGCTGTGATCATTGCTACTCAGAAGGAATATGTATCTAAAACATTACAATTTTTGGAAGAGAATAATGTTTAAGATGTAAATGAGGATGCAACCCCCATGATACACAAAGAAATTAGGGTTGCCATTAACAGCACTACACATTTGCTTAAACCATTTCATAAAAAGCGGCTTATTAATACAAATCCACAGGCCCCAAAATTGTGTTCCCAGTTTAAAATACGTAAAAGTCACCATCCAATATGTCTGATTGTGAACAGTATGAACAGTGCATACCATGAGTTAGCAAGGTTTCTTCACAATAAAATAAAAAAGTTATTTATTTTGCGAAATAATTAATCTGTCGTCAGCAGTCAAAATCTAGTCAGTAAAACCAAAGATCTGCAGTGTGATCAAGATACTAAATTGTTGCCATTAGATGTTATGAATCTTTATACTAACGTACCTGTTCAAACAACCATCGACATAGTGATTAAAATTCTTCTTGGTATTATACCGTGTCATTGCTAAAAACTAACAACAATAATGAACTAAAACCGACGTTTCGGCCTAATTGCAACGGCCTTCCTCAGGGCACGACTGTTTTTGCGTGGGGATAGGAGGAAAACTTGCCAACCAGAAGCAGAACGCTGATTGGCGGATAGCTACCAATTGTTGACGACATGGATATCCACGAATAGCCTCTTTCCTTCCATCTTCCCTTACGTCATGACTAGTCAATCATATTAGTGGGCCAATTAAAAGTTTTACAAAAGTGACATCAGACATCGATAGTCTGTAATAAATAGAAGCACCTATCCCCATGCAAAACCAGACGTGCCCTGAGGAAGGCCGTTACAATTCGACTGAAACGTCGGTTTTAGTTTACTATTGTTGTTAGTTTTTAGCAATGACGTGGCATAATACCCAGAAGAATTTTAATCACTATGACACCAGCTGTGGAAGCCTACGTTCTTAAACCATTGACATCCCTGAAAAATTCAACTTATTTTTAATAAAGATATTTCTAAGGAGCAAATCATGAACCGAATTTGTTAGCTAAGAATAGTAGTAAAATACAATTATTTTGTTTTCAGTGGCAACCTATACCATAACTCAGATGGCCTGGCAATGGATAACCCTCTGGCAGGCATCCAAGCAGATATTTTCATTAATTTGCTAGAAGATAAATTCTTCAGCAATTTTTCTGCAGCTGATTTGAGTATTTTATCATAAGCTGCGTACATGGACGAGATTTTTATCATATACAGGGTGTATCAAAAAATCATCTGATTTTAAAATATCATAACTATTATGTCATTTGAGATATGTGCGTGAAAAATATACTGTTGGAAAGAGCGAACTCTCGAGTTTCGCATGGTTCCTGCTAGGTAGCAGCAGTGTGCGTCCACTTTAATTCTAGTAAAAATAGCCTCAGGACAACAGAAAGCGTTTTTTGTTCTACGTTTTGCGCAGTGTGGGTCAATAGTAACTGTTCAGCGTGACTTTTGTACTAGGTATGGTGTGGATACTCCTACAACATGGAGTATTAGACGATAGCATTAACAATTCCGAGAAACAGGTTGTTTGTGTAAAGGCAAATCGGGGGGCCGTCCCCAAGTGTCTGACACAGAAGTCAAATGCACCCACCGTAGTTTCACAAGGAATCCTCAGGAATCTATTCGCCTTGCAGCTCTACAGCTCAACATGTTCCCTATGTGCATGTGGTGTGTGTTGCGTCGACGTTTACACATGAAACCAAACAAAATTCAGCCACTGCAAGGTCTTCATGAAAGTGACAACAACAATTTCGGGAGTTCTATAATTTCATTCTTGGCAAGATGGAGGATGACAGTTCCCTTCCACTTACTGTTTAGTAACAAGGCAAAATTCCATTCAAATGAAAAGGTGAACCATCATAATGTGAGAATATGGGGTAGAGAACAAACACATGAAGTTGTGCAATGTGAGCGGGGCTCCCCAAAATTTAATATATTTTTTGCAGTTCCACGGGAAAAGGTGTATGGGTCATTTTTCTATGCCAAGAACACTGTTAAAGGAAGCACATATATCCATATGCTTGAGAACTTAGTTTTACATAGTTGGAGACTGATTTAAATGACTTCGTTTACCAAAAGGATGAGGCACCACCACACTGGCATCTCGAAGCGTGAGAGTTTTTAACTCAAAGGATCACTGTACGACGGATCAGTCACAGTGGACCAAATGACTCAACCTTACATTTCTGGTCTCCACGGTTCTAGATATGACTGTAAGTGGTTATTTCTTATGGGGGCTTATAAAAGACTCTGTTTATGTGCCTCAGATACCAACAACAATGAATGATCTGAGACACTGCAAAACAGTAGCTGCAGAAGCTTTCACTCAAGACATGCTCGCTGCAGTGTGGTAAAAATCTGAATACCACACTGACATATGCCATGCATCTCAAGGGGGGGGGCATACTGATCACCTATGAAGAGGTGTGAAAAAACCCTTTTGAGTTTCCTGTTCACCAAAAAACAAAATTCATTGTATATGTTTCTTAGTTTCAGAAATATAGTAATGCTAGATTTGATAATTCTTTTTGATACACCCTGTACAGTGGTTCCTGATAAGGAAGTCAGTATTTGCTTGAAATTTTCAATAGCCTTCACGAAAAAACCAGCTTCAGTTGTGACACAGAAAATAACGATCATCAGCTTAATTACTCGGACCTTAGTATTGCTATTGACAACGACAGGCTTACTTTCGGTATTTTTCAAAAAGCTACTGATAGAGATTAAATTGTGCCTACTAGTGCAGTGCAGCATCATTCCCATAAAAAAGCTTGTTTCCATTCAGCCACTCATCGTGCAGCTTCTGTACCTTTGACACCTGATAAGCTCAATAAAGAGATGAATATAATAAAAACAGTTGCACTATGATCTCTCGATAATTGACAAATCTTCAAAGCTACACTGAAGCGCCAAAGAGACTGGTATAGATCGGCAAGCCAGTGATCTCCGAGGCAAGCGTATTCAAATACAGAGATATGTAAACAGGCAGAATACGGCCTGCGGTCGGCAATGCCCATATAGGACAACAATCGTCTCGGGCAGTTGAATCGGTTACTGCTGTTACAATTGCAGGTTATCAAGATTTAAGAGAGTTTGAACGTGGTGTTATGGTCGGCGCTCGAGCGGTGGAAGACAGCATCTCCGAGGTGCCGGTGAAGTGGGGATTTTTTCGCAAATTTCACGAGTGCACCGTGAATATCAGAAATCAGGCGAAACATCAAATCTCCGACATCGCTGCGGCCGGAAAAAGATCCTGCAAGAACGGGACCAACGACGACTGAAGAGAACCATCAAAAGTGACAGAAGAGAAACCATTCCGCAAATTGCTGCAGATTTCAATGCTGGGCCATAACGTTTGTAAGTGTGCCAACCATTCAATGAAACATCATTGATATAGGCTTTCGGAGCTGGAGCCGAAAGCCCACTCATGTACCCTTGATGACTGCACAACACAAAGCTTTCCGCCTCGCCTGGGCCCTTCTGCACCGGCATTGGACTGTTGATGACTGGAAACATGTTACCTGGTCGGACGAGTCTCGTTTCAAATTGTATCGAGAGGATGGGCGTGTACGAGTATGGAGACAAACTCATGAATACATGGATTCTGCATGTCAGCAGGGGACTGGTCCAGATGTTGGAGACTGAAAAGTTGCGTGGCATGTGCATATAGGATCCCAAATAAGTCTAGATACGACTCTGACAGGTGACATGTACGTAAGCTTGCTGTCTGATCACCTACATCCATTCACGTCCACTGTACATTCCGACGGACTTGGGCAATTTCTGGAGGACCACACATATCCAGAATTGCTGTAGAGTGGCTTCAGGAACACTCTTCTGAGTTTAAACACTCCTGCTGGCCACCAAAATCTCCAGGCATGAATATTATTGGGCATATATGGGATGCCTTGCAACATGATGTTCGGAAGAGATCTCCACTTCCTTGTACTCTTACCGTTTCATGGACAGCCCTGCAGAATTTATAGTGTCAATTCCCTCTCAGACATTAGTCGAGTCCATGCCATGTCATGTTGCGGCACTTCTGCATGCTCACGGGGGCCCTACACGATATTAGGCAGGTGTACCAGTTCCCTTCGCTCTCCAGTGTAGAACTGACGCTAAAGTGACCACATTAGGCGTAATCGTTTTCTCAATTCCATTTCTAGGCCCCATTTTCTTATGAAATTCGTCGTCTTCTTATTTAAAAAATTGGATGCAAAGTTACCTTCTCCAGTGACAATTGAAACCTTCCCGTCTCTTCTATATCTCTTTTGTTATGCAATCTTCCCTTCTACAATAACCTATGAAATCTTCCGTTAGGATTTCTATCTCTTGTTTAATAATAACAAATGAAATCTTTCCTTTTGAAATTAATTCTCTTTGTCAAAAATAATAAGTGCAATCTTCGCATACAAATTTAAATGCTGCTTATTAAAAGTGATTTGTTGATTATTTCGACGAAACATAGAACGTGTCGTCGTCGTGGCCCCTCAGTCGTTACCTGCAATAACCCAAAACTGTTCCTTACCTTTTTTACTGTTACTGGATCGCCATCTGACTGCTACATCGAACTGCGACATGAATATACTTACTCTGTTTTATTATACTCTATTAGCTGCTGATGGGCCGTCATAATAAGTGGTTGTATTTATTACCAAAGCTGATGTTATTCTTTAATAGCAAAGCTGACGTTATTCTTTAATTAATTTGACTGAAGTTACGAAATTCATAGTAAACTTTTTCTTGGCAACAATAAAATTTTCCAAAGGTTTACGTTGATGGTTTTTTGGATGGATTATAATCAGTAATGCAATATTGCTGGCAAAAATTACTTATTTCTGAAAGAAATGATTTTACAAACATTCAAATGGGACTTACTTTTTACAATAATCTTTCAACTAGCATTGCGCAAACATACCTTCAGTAGTCTTGAGTTTCTCAAAAAAATAATTCAATGATATTAGTTCCTCTTATGATAATACTTAGCTGATGTCTCTGTACATCCGTTTATAATCGCTTGTAAATCATAGCTGGTGGCTGGCAGGCACACCACTCCTCTCAACCCTTCTCTTCAGACCTGCTACCAACACACTTCACATCTTGCTTACTACTGACTTCCTACGAACGCTAAAGTGCGGTCTCTCCCGCCAACAATACTTTCCGGTGCAGACAATACCTACTACCATTACAAAATCTATCACTGCGTGGTCTTTCCCGCTCTTTTCTTAAAATTTATCCATATGCGGTATCTCCTGCCCTTTTTAAAATTATATCAATGTGCGGTCTCTCCTGCCAACAGTACTTTGGTGCAGACATTCCCTGCTACCACAATTATTTCCAACATGACAAATATTAATTATTCCTACTTAATCCTAGTGAACACATTATTGTGCCCAAGTTAGACACGAACCCATGCCTACTACAGTAGTACAAGTTTATATGCCAACTAGCTGTGCAGATGACGAAGAAATTGAAGAAATGTATGATGAGATAAAAGAAATTATTCAGATAGTGAAGGTAGATGAAAATTTCATAGTCATGGGTGACTGGAATTCGGCAGTAGGAAAAGGGAGAGAGGGAAAGGTAGTAGGTGAATATGGATTGGGGCTAAGAAATGAAAGAGGAAGATGCCTGATTGAATTTTGCACAGAACACAACTTAATCGTAGCTAACACTTGGTTCAAGAATCATAAAAGAAGGTTGTATACATGCAAGAAGCCTGGAGATTCTGACAGGTTTCAGACAGATTATATAATGGTAAGACAGAGATTTAGGAACCATGTTTTAAACTGCAAGACATATCCAGGGGCAGATGTGGACTCTATTGGTTATGAACTGTAGATTAAAACTGAAGAAACTGCAAAAAGGTGGGAATTTAAGGAGATGGGACCTGGATAAACTGAAAGAACCAGAGGTTGTACAGAGTTTCAAGTAGAGCATAAGGGAACAGTTGACAGGAATGGGGGAAAGAAATACAGTAGAAGAAGAATGGGTAGCTTTGAGAGATGAAGTAGTGAAGGCAGCAGAGGATCTAATAGGTAAAAAGACGAGGGCTAGTAGAAATCCTTGGGTAACAAAAGAAATATTGAATTTAATTGATGAAAGGAGAAAATATAAATGAAGCAGGCAAAGAGGAATACAAACGTCTCAAAAATGAGATCGACAGGAAGTTCAAAATGGCTAATCAGGGATTGCTAGAGGACAAATGTAGGGATTTAGAGACTTATCTCACTAGTGTAAGATAGATACTGCCTACAGGAAAATTAAAGACCCTTTGGAGAAAAGAGAACCACTTGTATGAATCTTAAGAGCTCAGATGGAAACCCAGTTGTAAGCAAAGAAGGGAAAGCAGAAAGGTGGAAGGAGTATATAGAGGGTCTATACAAGGGCAATGTACTTGAGGACAATATTATGGAAATGGAAGAGGATGTTGATGAAGATGAAATGGGAGATACGATACTGAGTGAAGAGTTTGACAGAGCACTGAAAGACCTGAGTCAAAACAAGGCCCCAGAAGTAGACAACATTCCATTGGAACTACCGACGGCCTTGGGAGAGCCAGTCCTGACAAAACTCTACCATCTGGTGAGCAAGATGTACGAGACAGGCGAAATACCCTCAGACTTCAAAAAGAATATAGTAATTCCAATCCCAAAGAAAGCAGGTGTTGACAAATGTGAAAATTACCAAACTATCAGTTTAATAAGCCACAGCTGCAAAATCCTCAATGGGTTGGTCAGTCAGATATTATTCCTAGCTAGGCATACATGACAAGGCTGGAACATCTTTTATTTTCATTTTGACTTGAGTCTAGTTGCTCTAAATTCCGACCATTGCTCTTTCGTAATGTAATTTTATGTAAGTAACCTTTGTACCTCATAAAACTGTTGTCTTAGTTAGTGCATTTTTTGTCATAATTAATTTAGTTTTTTATTATTTCATAGGATTCTTCAAGATTTCATTACGATGAAGAGACCCATATATGTGTCAAAAACGTAGAATAGTTGTACCAAACAGTTATTTGCAACGTGTTGGCTGTAAAATTTCTATATTTAAAACTTGTATATGGTTGCTGTGTAACAGTTATGTTCGAAACTATATTCTTATATGAGCAACAGAAGAATAAGCAATTGAAGAGTTTCAACCAACTTACTGAAAACAAATCAAATGGTAACACTAACCAATCGAAATAAAGATAATGAAAATTTTTTAAATTATAAATAAAAACAGACCTTTACTACATGGAAAATACCATACCCACCAAACGTCAATGAAATAATTTCAATAATTGTTCTACCATAAACCAGGGCCCCTATATGAGCCTTAGGGATAAATAAAATGCTTAAATTTTTAAAATATCTAAATAATAAGAACAAAAAGTAAAATAACGATATTATGAACAATTGCAACCATAAATAAAAGTAATGGTGAAAGCAAACTAGCTATTAAACTATAAAAATTAAATAAAAACCACGTCAGTTTGAGAACATCAACCAAAAATTAAAACTAAAGGAAGAACTAATCTAACCTCAAAAAGTTTTTAAAAAATATGAAACCTAAAACCATAAAAACAAGGAATTAGAATGGTAAGTAGATAAATAAACTCAACCTATACAACCTATAGTAGTAATCATTAAAGAATCAGTACAAAAACTCAACCAAATCACAATAAAAGAAAAATAATCAATAACAGAATAATATCTCATTATTTTCGTATCCCCCCCCCCCGCCATGAACTATGGACCTTGCCGTTGGTGGGGGGACTTGAGTGCCTCATCGCTACAGATAGCCATACCGGAGGTGCAACCACAATGGAGGGGTATCTGTTGAGAGGCCAGACAAACGTTTGGTTCCTGAAGAGGGGCAGCAGCCTTTTCAGTAGTTGCAGGGGCAACAGTCTGGATGATTGACTGATCTGGCCTTGTAACACTAACCAAAATGGACCTTGCTGACCTGGTTATGTGAACGGCTGAAAGCAAGGGTAAACTACAGCCGTAATTTTTCCCGAGGGCATGCAGCTTTACTTTTTTTTAAATAGAGGTGGAGCCCCTCCACGCCCACACCGGCATGATGGCCAACACAAAAGGTCTACTGCCATCTCTGCATAAAGGTTAGTATTCACTAAAGTGAGGTGTCGCAGGATGTGGGTACTGCAATGTTTGCGTACGTCTGGTTAGGATTAACCATTAATACGCGCTCATCTGGAGATAGATTAGTCGAAATCTGACGAAGGGTAGCGGTTTGTAGGGCAGAGGAAAAAAAGTGCCAAGGCAAGAGCCAAGGGAAAAAAACCTCTGCGAAAGTTAGGTCGGGCGGCAAGAGCAGTAGCGGTTGTCTTGCTGCCTGCGATAGGTCGTGTAAGGATAGGCTTTGTTAGTAGTGGGTATCATGCATGTCGATACCTTGACGTTGTGCGTTTGTGCTGCTCGGCGGCTGGCGCTGGGTGCTGGTACAGGGTCCTCGTTCAGCGTCAGAAACCTGCAACGGTTAGGTTTGTTATCGATCTTGTGTCCGATAGGTCATATACCGGAGGCACAGTGTGAGGGAATGTTGGCAGATTGTTTGTGCGTCTGTGGGCGAGCTCGTCGGTGTCCCTGCTGTGGCCTGTTGGTCGGCACTAATAGCAGCTGGTAGTTGCCAGTCAGTGTTGCTGATATGCAGGGGCTTGCCGACGTTTGTCGCTGTTTGCGTATGTTAGTTAACCATAGGTGGCTATGCCCTAGCTAGCAGTGTCTTTGGCCGCTTGTGTTTCCACCTGTGGTTGTGATCGTAGTTTCTCAGAGTGAGGATGAAAGGATTGTTCGAGTGTCTCGAGTTCCTGTATAGTCGTGTGGCGTGTTTTTTGAATACTTCCTTGAGGGTATCAAGGCGGTATTCATGGTGAAGATCCACGGTGTGTGTGTAGCGTGGAGCATTGCTAATGATTCGTAGCACCTTGTTCTGTATGATCTGCAGGCGGCGCAGTCGTGTGGGAGCTGCATATCCCCAGACGGCAGCTGCGTATGTCATCAGAGGTCTAATCAGTGTCATGTATAAGGACCTCGACACCCTCCTATTCAGTGTGCTTTCCCTGTTGAGCATTGGGTAGAGCTGTTTGAGCCTCGCGTGCGCTCGGTTGGCAACGTATTCGATGTGGTACCCCCATGTAAGTTTCCGGTCCAGCCAGACACCAAGGTACCTGACTTTCTCTCGGAAACGTATTGGGCGTGTATGTAGTGTTATTGGTCTACAGTGTTGGTGTTTGCGCAGTAGTTTCGGTCTGCATGTGAACAGAACTGCTTCGCACTTGTCGACGTTTACTTTAATACGCCATCGCTCCAACCAAGGCTCAGCTGTTCTGAGTGCTGTCTGTATTCGTGAATTGATGTTCGACGGTTTCCAGTCTTGCGCGAGGATGGCTGTGTCATCCGCGTAGACGGCTAACGTCGTGTTTTGTGTCGCTGTGAAGTCATTAATGTACAGGTTGTACAAGATGGGCCCTAGGATGCTCCCTTGGGGTACTCCAGCTTGGATACCGTGTTGTGTTGATTGTTTATCCTGCACGTTAGTGTTGAAACATCTGTTCGTGAGATATGAGTGTATGAGACGTACGAGTCCGTCTGGGAAGCCAGCTTCGCTTAGTTTGCGTATGAGTCCGTTGTGCCAGAGACGATCGAAAGCCTTTTCGATGTCTAGGAACACGGCCCCTGTGGCTTTGTTCATGTTGTAGCCGTGTGTTATATGTTCGACTACACGGAGGAGTTGTTGTGTTGTCAAGTGGTGATTCCTAAAGCCGAATTGCTCCGGTCTTAGGGTGTCATTGGCGATGCAATGCCTAGTGATACGTTTCAGTATTACCTTCTCAACAATCTTGCTGAGCGAACACAGCAGACTGATGGGTCGGTAATTTTGTGGGAGGGAGTGGTCTTTCCCTGGCTTCCTGAACATCAGGACCTTGGCCGCCTTCCAAATGTCAGGGAAGTGTTGGTGTGACAGGATGGCATTCGTTAAGTGTGTGAGGTATTCTATGGCTTTATCCGTGAACTCCTAGAGGACACGGTTTTGAATGCCATCAGGCCCAGGGGCTTTTCTAGCGTTGGTGTGCTTGATAGCCCATGTGATTTCATTTGTGCTAGTACGTCTTATTTCGTTGCGCGAGGGCTGGGCTACAAGTCGTGTAACCTCCTGGTCCGTTTCAAGTGTGAATGCTGGGTCTGAAGGAACCAGATTCGGCATGAAGGACGCTGCAAGTGTTGTGGCCATAAGCTCTGCCTTTTCCGTCGCGGAGTAGGCCGGGCCGTCTGGTCCTTGTAACGTGGGAATGTAATGTTTCTCCCTGGTGAAGTGTCTGGCCAGCTGCCACACGCCAGGACGTGTGGTATCCAGCCCAGCGAGTTTCTGTCCTCATTGCTCGTTTCTGAATGTTTGTATTTTATTCCGTATTATGCCCTGGAGTTTGTTGACGTGCAGTTTATAGAACGGGCGCCTGGTACGCTGCCAGTATCTCCTGAGGCGGTTCCTCGTTGAGATAAGGCCCAGGATTTCCTGGGGCAGGGCCGTCGAGTGTTGTCTTGGTGTTGTAAATGGAATGGCGTCAGTCATTGCGTCTTGGACGGCAGTTGTGAGAGCCTCCACAGCCTCATCGATTTGCTGTGTGTTGTTAATGTCGTGAGTGTCAGGAATGCGACTATCAATCGTTTCCTTGAACAGTGTCCAATTCGCACGCTTGTAGTTAAGCATCCTGCGTGGTTTGATGTCCTGCAGTGTCTCTTCCATGTGCAGTATTACAGGCATGTGGTCCGAGTCCAGATCGTTTTCAACCGTTAGGTTGAGTGTGCATGTGATGCCCTTTATGAGGGCTATGTCTAACACGTCTGGCCTATGTCGAGCCTGTGTAGGCACGAACGTGGGAACGTCCGGCCCAAGTATAATGTAGTTTCGGCCTAGTGCGTGTTCGTACAGTTTCTTGCCGTTGGAGGTTCGTATTCGTGAGTTCCAATCAGGGTGTTTTGCGTTGAGGTCTCCAGCGGCTATCACCCGCGGTGCTATGTTGAGTACTGTGCTGATATCACGTGTTACTATGTTTTTAGGAGGGTTGTATAGTGATACCAGTGTGGTGTTGGTCCCGTTGAACTTGACCCTGACGGCCGTAGCCTCTAGTCTTTCAAGTGCTGGGAGCTCGATGTTCGTGTGTTCTATGTCTCTGTGTATGATGATTGCCGTGCCGCCCCCCCCTCCTGCCATCCGCTCGGTCGGTACGATAGACGCAATACCCCGGGGAAGTTTAGTTGTTTGCGAGGCGTAAGCAGTGTTTCGTTCACAAGAGCGATTCGGATACCCTTTCGCTCCATGAACGCGGCCATCTCGGCTTTTTTGCTTGTGATCCCGTTGGCATTCCAAAACAGGATCTGTGAGATTGTGTTTAAGTCTGCGTTTTGGGGCTGGTGTGGTGTATTATCCATGTAGTAGTGTAAAAAGCGGTGTGATAGTGGCTTGGAAGCTAGTCCAGTTGAGCGTACCCGGCATGTATGGTTAAATGATGATGGCGTCCTCTTGGGTAAAATAGTCCCCCATTCGGATCTCAGGAGGACATTGTTATCAGGGGAAAGAAAACTGACGTTCTACGGATCGGAGCATGGAATGTCAGATCCCTTAATCGGGCAGGTAGGTTAGAAAATTTAAAAAGGGAAATGGATAGGTTAAAGTTAGATATAGTGGTAATTAGTGAAGTTCGGTGGCAGGAGGAACAAGACTTCTGGTCAGGTGAATACAGGGTTATAAATATAAATATAAATATAAAATCAATATAAAATCAAAATAAATATAAAATCAAATAGGGGTAATGCAGAAGTAGGTTTACTAATGAATAAAAAATGGGAATGCGGGTAAGCTACTACAAACAGCATAGTGATTGCATTATTGTGACCAAGATAGATACGGAGCCCACACCTACAACAGTAGTACAAGTTTACATGCCGACTAGCTCCGCAGATGACAAAGTGATTGGTGAAATGTATGATGAGATAAAAGAAATTATTCAGATAGTGAAGGGAGAAGAAATATTAATAGTAATGGGTGACTGGAATTCGATAGTCGGAAAAGGAAGAGAAGGGAACATAGTAGGTGAATATGGAATGGGTATAAGGAATGAAATAGGAAGTAGCCTGGTAGAAGTCTTCACAGAGTGTGACTTAATCATAGCTAACACTTGGTTCAAGAATCATAAAAGAAGGTTGCATACATGGAAGAAGCCTGGAGATACTGACAGGTTTCAGATACAGTAGATTATATAATGGTAAGACAGAGATTTTGGGACCAGGTTTTAAATTGTAAGATATTTGCAAGTGCAGTTGTGGACTCTGACCACAATCAATTGATTATGATCTGTAGATTAAAACTGAAGATATTGCAAAAAGGTGGGAATTTAATGAGATGGGACTTTGATAAACTGACAGAACCAGTGGTTGTAGAGAGTTTCAGGGAGAGCATTAGGGAACGATTGACAAGAATGGGGGAAAGAAATATAGTAGAAGAAGAATAGACGAGGGCTAATAGAAATCCTTCGGTAACAGAAGAGATACTGAACTTAATTGATGAAAGGAGAAAATACAATAATGCAGTAAATGAAGCAGGCAAAAAGGAATACAAACGTATCAAAAATAAGGCGACAGAAAGTGCAAAATGGTTGAAATGGTGCATATGGCTGTGAGGACTATGTGACTTAACATATGAGGTCATCAGTCCCCTAGAACTTAGAACAATTTAAACCTAACTAACCTATGGACATCACACACATCCATGCCCGAGGCAGGATTCGAACCGGCGGCCATAGCTGTCGTGCGGTGCCAGACTGAAGCGCCTAAAACCACTCGACCACACCGTCCCTGCTGCAAAATGGCTAAGCAGGAATGGCTAGAGGACAAATTTAAGGATGCAGAGGCGTGTATCACTAGGGGTAAGATAGATACTGTCTACAGGAAAATTAAAGAGACCTTTGGAGAAACGAGAACCACTTACATGAATATCAAGAGCTCAGATGGAAACCCACTTCTAAGCAAAGAAGGGAAAGCAGAAAGGTGGAAGGAGTATATAGAGGGTCTATACAAGGGCGATGTTCTTGAGGACAGTATTATGGAAATGGAAAAGGAAGTAGATGAGGATGAAATGGGAGATATGATACTGCATGAAGAGTTGGACAGAGCACTGAAAGACCTAAGTCGAATTAAGGCCACGGGAGTAGACAACATTCCATTAGAACTACTGATAGCCTTGGGCGAGCCAGCCCTGACTAAACTCTACCATCTGGTGAGCAAGATGTATGAGACGGGCGAAATACCCTCAGACTTCAAAAAGAATATAATAATTCCAATCCCAAAGAAAGATGCGAAAATTACCGAACTTTCAGTTTAATAAGCCACAGCTGCAAAACACTAACACTAATTCTCTACAGATGAGTGGAAGAACTGGTAGAAGCCGACCTTGTGGAAGATCAGTTTGGATTCTGTAGAAATGTTGGAACACATGAGGCAATACTGACACTGACTCATCTTAGAAAATAGGTTAAGGAAAGGCAAACCTACGTTTCTAGCATTTGTAGACTTAGAGAAAGCTTTTGACAATGATGACTGGAATACTCTCTTCCAAATTCTGAAGGTGGCAGGGGTAAAATACAGGGAGTGAAAGGGTATTTACAATTTGTACAGAAACCAGATGGCAATTATAAGAGCCAAGGGGCATGAAAGGGAATCAGTGGTTGGGAAGGGAGTGAGACAAAGTTGTAGCCTATCCCCAATGTTATTTAATCTGTATATTGAGCAAGCAGTAGAGGAAACAAAAGAAAAATTTGGAGTAGGTATTAAAATCCAGGGAGAAGAAATAAAAACTTTCAGGTTCGCCGATGACATTGTAATTCTGTCAGAGACAGCAAAGGACCTGAAAGAGCAGCTGAATGGATTGGTCAGTGTCTTGAAAGGAAGATATAGATGAACATCAACAAAAGCAAAATGAGGATAATGGAATGTAGTCGAATTAAATCTGGTTATACTGAGGGTATTAGTTTAGGAAATGAGACACTTAAAGTAGTAAATGAGTTTTGCTATTTGGGGAGCAAAATTACTGATGATGGTCGAAGTAGAGAGGATATAGAATGTAGACTGGCAATGGCAAGGAAAGCGTTTCTGAGGAAGAGAAATTTGTTAACATCGAGTATATAGTTAAGTGTCAAATGATTCAAATGGCTCTGAGCACTATGCGACTTAAATTCGGAGGTCATCAGTCGCCTAGAACTTAGAACTAATTAAACCTAACTATTCTAAGAACATCACAAACATCCATGCCCGAGGCAGGACTCTAACATGCGACCATAGGGGTCGCTCTGCTCCAGACTGTAGAGCCTAGAACTGCATGACCACTCCGGTCAGCAGTTAAGTGTCAGGAAGTCTTTCCTGAAAGTGTTTGTATGAAGTGTAGCCATGTATGGAAGTGAAACGTGGATGATAAATAGTTTTGACAAGAAGAGAATAGAAGCTTTCGAAATGTGGTGCTACAGAAGAATGCTGAAGATGGGTAGATCACAAAACTACTGAGGAGGTATTGAATAGAATTGGTGAGAAGAGTAATTTGTGGCACAACTTGACTAGAAGAAGGGATCGGTTGGTATGACATATTATGAGGCATCGAGGGATCACCAATTTAGTATTGGAGGGCAGCACGGAGGGTAAAAATTGTAGAGGGAGACTAAGAGCTGAATACACTAAACAGATTCAGAAGGATGTAGGTTGCAGTAGGTACGGGGAGATGAAGAAGCTTGCTCTGGATAAAGTATCATGGAGAGCTGCATCAAACCAGTATATGGACTGAAGACCATGACAACAACAACGTTTTCATATCAGCATTAGAATAAAGACAAATTATAGAAGCCAGACTTGAATGAAACATGAAAGAATTAATAAGTCATAAGGAATGAATCATTAAACAGATAGCATTAAGAAAATTGTTATAAATAAATAATTTAAAAAAGACGATCCAAAAAAATAGAGAAATCATTACATATGTACGAATTTTAGAAACTTAAATAGAAAGACATAAAACACCTTCATAAATAAGAAAAAATGACCTAGTCAACTTCAGTATGAAAAACAATAATATAAAAAAGGAAGAACGATATATTCTGATATAATGGAACATTTAATAAATGTTGAAATCTTGAAGAAAAAATACGAAAAAGGCAAAATAAGCTAATAAAGAAGTAAAAATGAAAATATAAACTTCTGTTTTAATAGGTGTGTAAACTTCAGGGATAGGAAAAGAACTCTTATCTTTGATTCATAAATTTGAGTTTCTAATGCCTTAAATGATTAAAATAATAACAATTATAGCACTATCAAATGTAATAAATTTATATTTTACCGAATTAAGTCATGCTATGTCAATAAAACTTTTATTGTTTTACCAACCATTTTTTCTGGTTTAATAACAAGAATGAACACTGAAAGAGTTTGATATCATACATTCTTTTTGTAACATTACTTGGTGGTATATTGGTTTCATTTGTTTATGCATGTTAAATGATTATGTAAGCTGAAATGATAATTATGCAATTCATTATAAAGAAATAACAACCAGTTTACAAAAGTTATATAATAATCCATCATTTATTATTACAATAAAAATAACACCAACAATAGTAATAATTTTCGTATCTAGTGCTGTTAACTCTTAAAAATACTAATAGTAATGAAAGTTATAGCCATAAAATAAGATAATTACACTAATGATTAGACCCTTCTGAATAAAATACCCTTTAATTAAATTTTTTAATATTTCTTTAGTTCATTTTCCAACCTGGTTTACCAGTGCTAACAAATATTTCACCTTGATGAAACTTTTGGATCATTATTAGGAATATGTTTAGTAATTAAAACTGTAGCTGGGTTACTTTTAGCTGTACATTGCACTTCAAATATTGAATTAGCTTTCAGAATTGTTGTTTACATCTGTTGAGATATCAATTATGGTTTAATTATCAAAATATTACATGCAATTTGAGTTTCTATATTTTCATTTTTGTTAATTACCATGCAAGACGAAGAATTTATTCGATATATATATATATATATATATATATATATATATATATATATATATATATATATATATATATATATATATAGGGTGGTCCTTTGATAGTGACCGGCCCAAATATCTAATGAAATAAGCATCAAACGAAAAATGTACAAAGAACAAAACTCATCTAGCTTGAAGGGGGAAACCAGATGACCATAGATGGCGCTGCCACTGGCCAAGCGGATATCAACTGCGTTTTTTTAAAAATAGGAACCCCCATTTTTATTACATGTCCGTGTAGTACATAAAGAAATACGAATGTTGGACCACTTTTTTCGCTTTGTGACAGATGGCGCTGCATAGTTTCAAATGTATATGTATGTGGTATCATGTAACATTCCGCCAGTGTGGACAGTATTTGCTTAGTGATACATTAGCCATATTAAAATGGACCGTTTACCAGTTGTGGAAAAGGTCGATATCGTGTTGATGTACGGCTATTGTGATCAAAATACCCAATGGGCGTGTGCTATGTATGCTGCTCGGTATCCTGCACGACATCATCAAAGTGTCCGTACTGTTCGCCAGATAGTTACGTTATTTAAGGAAACAGGAAGTGTTCAGCCACATGTGAAACGTCAACCACGACCTGCAGCAAATGATGATGCCCAAGTAAGTGTTTTAGCTGCTGTTGCGGCTAATCCACACATCAGTAGCAGACGAACTGCGCTTGAATCGGGAATCTCAAAAACGTCATTGTTGAGAATGCTACATCAACATCAATTGCACCCGTACTAAAACATTCATATTTCCTTACATACTACACGAATATTTAATAAAAAATGGGGGTTCCTATTTAAAAGAACATAATTGATATTCGTTTGACCTATGGCAGCCCCAACTAGCGGGTCAACCGTAATGCCATCTGGTTTCCCCCTTCAAGCTAGACAAGTTTCGATCTTTGTAGTTTTTTCGTTTGACGCTTATTTCTTAAGATATTTGGCCCAGTCACGATCAATGGCCTGCACTGTATATAAGTATGAGTTGCATACATATCTACTATGAATTATTGGAACAGTATTTCTGTTCTTAGGTATAACAACTGCATTTATAGACTATGTTCTACCTTGTGGTGAAATACATTTTTAAGGAGCAGCAATAATTGCAATTCTATTATCACCAATCTCATGGTTAGGAATAAACTTAGTTCATTGAGTCTGAGGTGGATTTGCTGTATATCATGCAGAGTTACCAGTGAAAATGATGAGAGACCCCTGAAGGTGGAGGACAAAGTCTTTGAAAGGGTAAAAGACATTAAATATCTTGGGGCTATACTCAATGAAACAAACGAGATAGACCAGGAAATTACTGCATGAATACATGCAGGGAACAGGCCAAGGTTCACTCTGGGAAAGCTGTTAAAGTCCTGGTTTCTATCGGATCCCTAAAGACCAAGATCTACAAGACAATAATACAACATGTTGTCTTATATGGAGCAGAGACTTGGACCATCACCCCTAAGATGGAAATAAAACTCCTGATATTTGAGAATGACATCCTTAGACCAATTTTTGGGCCAGTGAAGGATGGAGATGAATGGAGGAAAAGAAAGAATGTGAATTGCAGGAGCTATACAAGTCGATGGACATCATGGCAATGATCGAAGAAAGAAGACTCAAGTGGTATGGACACGTAATGCGTCGAAAAGCAAGATAATCAGACAGGTAGTGGAGGAAGATATTAGAAGCAAAAGACCACAGGGAAGACTATGACCCCAATGGATTGATCAGGTCAGAGAGGACATGAGTATGCTGGAGCTGTCTGAAGAAGAGTACATGGAACGAGGACACTGGAGGATGCTGATTGGTGAGGCCAAAGACTGATTGTGGTTTGTGCAGCCGACACAGTAAGTAAGTAAATAATACACCATTAAATCGATTTTTTGTTTCACATTTTATATTAAAATTTAACAAGGCATCCATACCTGAAATTCGTGATTTGTTATCACCCTAAACAGTGTCCGATAACATTTTAGGACTAAATGGAGATACTGAAAAATTCCATGCCATCATTACTATATGTTTAAGGCCTCAATTAAATTTGTATTAATAACATCATTATTAATGATATTATGTTTAATTAGCACTTATCTTCTAGGAGATCCAGATAACTATGTGCCAGCAACTCTTCTTGGTACACCAGTTCCCACTGAACCAGAATGATACTTCTTATTTGCTTATGCTATTTTGGGATAATTTCAGAACTGTTAGGCAGTGTTATTGGTTACTTTTTAAAAATTAGACTTCTAACTATATTCACTATTTTATGATAATACATCGTTCTGTAGTATTATATCAAATATTATTTTGAATTATAGTAGTTGTCTGTTTATTAACATGGAATGGAAGATGGTCAGTTGAAGAACCAAGTCTTATAACAGTAAATATCAGCCATTTGGTTTACCCAATTCATAATTAATGTTTGAGCAGCAAATTCATCAGAAAAATTATTTAAGTTATAAAATTTAAATAAGTTAATTACCTTAAAAGATGCATATATTTGAAAACTTAATGCAAGATGTTGAAGTCTTCTATTAACTTATTAATTTTCAAAATGATTCCACTAGAGAAATGAAACCAATACAATCTTTAAACCAACAAAGGAGTAAAAAAATTTATAGACAGAGGTAAAAAACTCTTTGAAGCTAAATACATTAATTTATCATAAAGTATCCCAGGTAAACTTCCGCAAAGTGAAATAAAACCAAAAGAATTTAATGGCAACCTTAATACCAAACATAAAAGGAAAAACCAGATTCTAAAAAACTGTGTCTATGTAGTATATACATACACACACACACACACACACACACACACACACACACACACACACATATATATATATATATATATATATATATATATATATATATATATATATATATCACTAGCTATCAGTCAAATAAAGGACATATATGTATTTATGTGTATTTTCAAGTCGCTCTGCTCTTTTTAAAAATATACTTTGACATCCTCCAAAATAGTGATATGTGTGTCTATTGTCACAGAATCGATACCATATCAAAAGAGAAATTTATCAGTCCTCAGAAAAAGCCAGTGTAGAACCACTTGAAAAATGTAGCAATATGTAAATAAGGTGACCTTTTGGAGACATGGGCTATACTTCAACATTTGTGGTTGAAAGCATGCTGCCATGGACCCCAGTGTTTTGCATATGACGCTATGAACATTAGCCAATCAGCATCAAAATTTGAGGGCAGCCTGCCTCTCTTAAAGGGTGCCTCCTCACAAGAAAATCAGTGAAAATAGCCTGCAGATTTCAGCATACAAAGCTGAATATATGATGAATACTATAGATGCTCCCAGTTCATTGAAAAAATATTTCAAATAAATTAATTAGATTGAAAAATTGGAATACTTCAGAGTAATCATTCAGGCTTTGGAGTGACGAAAGAAGCAAGCATCAAACCCTAGAAGCTGGAGATGGTTTATCAATTCTCCAAACACACCTACAATAAAAAATCAATCGCCATTAATGCAGAAATTATAAATTATGGTACACCTATAAAACTGCAAGCACTCTATGCAGAAGAGTTCATTGGCAAGCTTAAAAATAGGAACATCAGAAAAATATCAACAAAGAACTCTATCAAAGAATTCACAAACTTTTAGAAGCAATTCAAGGGAGGTGGGTCAGTTTCTATGGACAGGTCAAAACAATGGAGAATAGTAGATTAACTTAAAGAATCTTCCAACATTTAACTCTCTCTTGTTTCATCCACAACACACACAATGTATGTAATACACTTAATAAACAATGAAGTAAAGTACAGACTTGGTGGTAAATAATTTTAGATCGTAAATAGGTCCAATACCTCTGTGATAGCAGCCAACTTGTAATTCTCTCTGTGAACACTTCTATCAAGGATATTATCAAATATTAGACATCTGAAGAGTGTGGTGAATTGTTTTTCATTCATGTCGTGTAAGTTACATGATTCAAGTATGTTGCCGTATGAGTTATCCCACAACTTTAGTAAATGCTTTCTAGAATCTGTCAAAGATCTACATAAATATTGTAAACCAATGAGAGCTTGGAAATCTGTATCTGTAACAGCAGTTCTTTTAACATTCCTTTCACTAGAAAAGTTACAACAAACTATACTAATGTAAATGTCAGTACATATTAAAATGTGGAGTATTATATTTACATTCAAAACTAACTTTGTAATATCTATTTCTGTCTTTGTTATACGAGCTTCATATTTTGGTCCATGTAAATGCATAATAATATTACAAGATCTAGTTCTAACATTGGTAGGATATATAACTTTTCCTCCATCTAGCTAGTCCATCTTTTCTGAAAAGAAATACATCCTCCTGGATTACTTCTTCCTGAGATCCATATTCATCATGTTCTAACACTTCTTGTGCTGTTCCTGAATCATGACTACTTTCATGTACACAAGTCTTGTTCTCTGAGTCAGCAGCACTGCTGTCAGGCTCTTCATCTCTCAGCTAATGGAACCATTCCAGCCATACATCAGGAGCTCTCCTAAAATCTGTCATTGTTTTGTTTTTACATTTAATATTTATTCCACAAACTAAAAGTATAGAGAATATTTACTTTTCACAGGAAGGTCTTCTAGGTAAAAAATCGAATAATTATTTTCCTTATTCTTAAAACTACACACGTGATAGTTAGATTGAATGTAGAAAAGCAGTAAGTAACACAAACTTACTTTGTTTCAGACTGTAGCAGTACTGCTCCCGCAGATGAGCAGTGTCCCTCAAGCTATAATAATGTTCCATAAACAATACAGCCCTCTGTAACTGAACGCCTATGATGGTTAAAGCTAACAGACGGAGAATTCATGGAAAGGTAGTGAAAATGGCACGAACTCAGTCCACCCTAGTCAGCCAAAATGGAGAGAGAAATCCATGTGGATGACAAGTGTCGCTCACATGAGCAGTAGAGGGTTAAAAAACGAAAGAAGAAACGTCAGTGAATCAAATAAACTCAGATATATGTAAAAATGATTATAACTATAAAACGTTCTAAAGAGAGAAAAATTCAGAATCAAAAATAAAAAAACCTCAACGATTTCCAAGAAAAGCAGAGGAACACGGAATAATTTACTCAGCTACAAAACCAACAGTAGAATGAGAGAATGAAAAAGTAGTGGGAGGATTGGAAGAAGAACCTGATTTGAAAGACCTATTCCTCTGAGTAACTATTTTATGTGATCTACAGTTGGTCACATTCAGCACAAGAAGAATAGGAATAAGTTGTAGTAATGAACATTTGGTATTCTAATAACATCAGTTTACTAATATTAAGTAACATCCTATAGTAATAGATTCCAGTAGCCATGGCACACTAAGTGGTATACAGAGTCGTACATAAATGTGAAACCATTATTAAAAAAAAAAAAGGAGGTGGCTGAACAGAAATTTAAAGTCAAGTAGTTTGAGATAGTAGAAGGAGGAAAATCTGTTGAGGCTATATTACCAATATAACGGCAATTTTAGAAGCTGTCCTCTTCAATGCAACTCTTAATTTTTAAATATAATTGGTGTCATGTGACATATGAAACAAACAGAATATTACATGAGAAAAACGACAGTCCCTGTTATACTGGTTCACTATCAAAGACTCCAGGAATACCATATGCCATGATGGAAGCAGTGCTGGTGATAATAAGTAAGGCTTTAATCTCCTTTTGAGCACAGCATGAATTTCATTTTTGTTATTCTTAGGTGCATCTAATGTCGTATTTGAAGTAGTGGAATGATATACTTGGATGTATTAAGACAGATAAGTATGAGGACAACAACATTAAAGAAACTCATGAACTACACATTTGGTGTGGAAATCACATCACCTGTCCAGTCACATCAACCTTAATCAAACATAAGAAAGACTGAAGTGACAAAACAACATTTTATTATACATATATCTAACATGAACATTTTTGTTTAGCTTGAGCCACTTGGTGTTTTCGCTATTCATATCCTGCTTAACTATATGGAAGATGTAAAGAGATGCAGGATCTGTATAAAAGACAAGCGTATCACAGACCAATAAATCAAGAGTTGTGTCCTTAGAAAGACACTGTGGTCACAAAAATTGAGCTAGATCGGTTGAGGGGGAAACGAATGTGGGACATGGGAAAAGGTAACTTGCAATTGAGGTCAAGAGCAGATGTAGCCTGTTACCTTTTGGAATGAAGGAGCTTTATTTAGCTGTAGAAAAATATAGCCACAGAAGACCACTGGTAAGAAATGAAAAGGCAGGTCAGAAACTGAGCTGAGTACAAAAAGAAAGATCTTACTGCTGGATAGTAATCATGAGAGATGTGTAAGCCAACAGCTTAAGGAAAAACGAGGGTCAGAGTTATAAGTATTGTAAAACCTAGCCTTGGACAGATAGTAGAGGATACTGAAGCACTGACTAGGGATTTGAATAATAAAAACTTGTAATTATTGATAGTCGGTAGAGCAGACAATAGCCTATCAAATAATACAGAACGTATATTGGAAGTGACCTCAACAAGCTAGAGTCGTCAGCCTCACACACATGTGAGCTCTGTTGTGGTCCTGAAGCAGCATGTTAAAATTTGTATGGACATTGGCATCATACAAGATTGCTGCTGACTTTAGATAGGGCTCATATTAGGTTGTGCCAGTTGATGCTATTGTGAGATAGATATACACAAGTGGTAGAATTCTTGTGATTACTCGTGTGAAACATGAGCCTTTTATAAGCTAAACGCCCATTCAGACATTAATATGTAAAGGACAGATTACTCTTAATGTGCCTGTTTGCTATTCAATACCTCCTCTATAAGATGAGTACAACCTATCCTTTTCATACTTCTTTTATGTCATTCCAGATTTTCTATTGTTTCATTCAGTCAAGACTGCTTTAATTGAGGTTCAGATAAATGTAATGTCACATAAAAATGAAACTTGTGTGAATAAACTTACTGTGATGCATCAGATCGTTAGAAGACTTGAAAGTAAAGTAAAGTCATATGGCATGAATGGTTGAGAGACCCCGAAGGGCAAGTGTAGCCACCTAGTTGGAAGGGTTTTCCCTGTCCTCTGCACTTGCAGGCACTTTTCCTTCAAGAAGTATGAGAGTTGTGTATGCAAGTGTATCTGTTAATTGTAGACATCTATAATAGTGTGTTTGTAGTGTAGTGTCATGTTGTAGATGATGAGAGAAAGGAGAGGGTGAAACCTGCTGCTGGTACATATCCTACTTCTCCCGAAGTACACCAAGGGGTCCTTCAAGCTTAGCGTCCTCATCTAATGGAAGGATTACCATCAATTATGTCGTGTGTTCTCACTTCGCAGCAGACTATAGAGAGATTTGGAACTGAATCCAGGACATTGACGCAAAGGCTGGTGATCAGGGACTTACTGTCATCACTACTTCTGTTCCCTGTGCCAGAAAGGGAAAATTGTCAGCAGCATGTGGCATAACTGGACAGTTACCCATCCAAGAACTGGCCATACCCAACGGTGCTTAACTCCGCTGATTTGGTGGGAACTGGTGATATACCTCACAAAGCAATTGACAAATGATTTGAAAAATAAAGTTTATAAACTTCTTGTTGATTTAAATGACCAAGAACATCAAAAGGAAGCTGATATATAATGCCTGATTGAGCACCATATGAATAGGTATCCATATGACACAACATAGAGGATTATAGATCAGCAGCCTATTTCTCTAAGAGAAAATATGGAGAGAAGATGAATTGACTTTTTTAAGAAATATCATCATCTTCTGATGCATTGAAACAAGTAGTATCTCCTTAGATCAACAATAGAAAGCCAGTATTTGTCAACTGTTGCTACTGGAAACTCATTTGTACATTAATTATTACAGTATAGGAAACCTCCAAAGTTTTTAGAAAAAAACTTATTCTTTTTTATGCCACAGACAAAGAAAAGCAAATAATATTCTATGAAGATTTTGATATTGATTTTGTGAAGCATTCAAGTAAAGGAAACAATTTGGAAATGTTGCTTAACAGTTATAAACTGGTTTTTGTGTTAAATATCCCAACAGAATGAAGCCGGAAAACAGTGAACCTATTGACCAAGAGTCACAACTAGCCATACCTAATACCTGTGTTCAGTGAAGAAGCATCATTAGAAGTGGTTAGAGTAGTTCATTGTACTGTTAATTTGTCTGACTTGTTCTTTGGTACGAATGCATCAGTTGAAATATTGGTGCTTTATGATCTCTAGATAGTTGGAAATTTCAATTAGCATTCGATTACCCAAAGTTAGTCCAGATGCTGGAGAGTACATGCAATATTACTTGGCAACTACCTGCACAGAAGGTGCAGTATGGGTGGGGACAATGACAGAAGTGGGGATTCCTTTACAGACAAAACAGTGCAGTAAGGGAGATGTAGTTCTATAGCTGAAACCTTCACATAAACACCTATCATATGGAACTTGTAAGCTACAGTTCGCGAGTCTGCAAATGTTTTTGATAATAGGTTATGTCAGTACGACCACAGTCTAACATAACAGTCGCGACACTTTGCCTCGATTTTGTTGCCTACCGCGCCAGCAGCGCCCCAAGCGGCCAGTAAGTTAAAGTATGAGTCCGGCGCGATCGTGAAAGCGAATAGTGGTTGTTTATTTTGATTTCAACAATGGTTTTTACAAGTGGGAGCGTTTGTAGCGCAATAAATTGCAGCAACAACAGGAAGAAGATACCACAGCGGTCTTTTTTTAGGTTTCGTAAGGTTCCCGAGAGGTATATACCACCATGTTACTAAACTGTATCATCAGGATTCACTTGCAAACTATATGTGTATTAATGAATAATGTTTCGTTTTAGGAGAAGAAAATGGCTAGGTAATGGCTGAACTCGGGAAGAGTTACTGATATGTCTCTGTCCAAGGATGGATAGATGTGTGTTTTCAGCATCTTCTCCTCCATTTCTTCGTCTTGGCATTGTCAGCATCAGCATGATTCATCTACGCAGCTCTTCTCACCCTATGATTTGCACCAGCGTTGCTGTATATTTAGAAGGTGTTGCAGCATCACCAACTTGCGACATGTAGTCCGCTATACAAGGCTCACGTTAGCTGCTTTTTCTTCAACGCAGAAATGTGGCTGTTGCGATTACCTCAGCATTTGATGCATTTCACCAGATCATGGAAGTATTTTTCCTTGTGGCCTTCTCATTATCGCCTGAAGCACTGAGGGTTTGAGTTGAATACCGCTGGGAGAATCTCCAGCTTAACCTGAAAATGTAAGAATCTTTTAAGTTCGAAGATATTCTCTACTTCCTTCCTCTGATGCATGTTGTTGGTCGTATCCACAATGTGAAGCGCAGCAGCCTCTTCTTATTCGTAGTTTGAGCACCACATTTCTGAACCCAGGGTACAGCAGCTCTCTATAGACATCCTCCTCGTCCCACAGCCTCAGCAGGCCCCAGAGGACTGCCTTGACTTTTCCATATCTACTTTCTCTGCTCACTTTCTCTGGTACTGGGACAATGTCCTTATCGAGATGAGATTTGCTAACCATATGGTCATACTACAGAAAAATTTGAGAGACCTTTGGAGAAAAGAGAGCCACTTGTATGGATGTCAAGAGCTCAGATGGAAACCCAGTTCTAAGCAAAGAGGGGAAAGCAGAAAGGTGGAAGGAGTATATAGAGGGTCTATACAAGGGCGATGTACTTGAGGACAATATTATGGAAATGGAAGAGGATGTAGATGAAGATGAAATGGGAGATACGATACTGAGTGAAGAGTTTGACAGAGCACTGAAAGACCTGAGTTGAAACAAGGCCCCGGGAGTAGACAACATTCCATTGGAACTACTGACGGCCTTGGGAGAGCCAGTCCTGACAAAACTCTACCATCTGGTGAGCAAGATGTACGAGACAGGCGAAATACCCTCAGACTTCAAGAAGAATATAATAATTCCAATCCCAAAGAAAGCAGGTGTTGACAGATGTGAAAATTACCGAACTATCAGTTTAATAAGTCACAGCTGCAAAATACTAACGCGAATTATTTACAGACGAATGGAAAAAACTGGTAGAAGCCGACCTCAGGGAAGATCAGTTTGGATTCTGTAGAAATGTTGGAACACGTGAGGCAATACTGACCTTATGACTTATCTCAGAAGAAAGCTTAAGGGAAGGCAAATCAACGTTTCTAGCATTTGTAGACTTAGATAAAGCTTTTGACAATGGTGACTGGAATACTCTTTCAAATTCTAAAGGTGGCAGGGGTAAAATACAGGGAGCGAAAGGCTATTTACAATTTGTATAGAAACCAGATGGCAGTTATAAGAGTTGAGGGGCATGAAAGGGAAGCAGTGGTTGGGAAGGGAGTAAGACAGGGTTGTAGCCTCTCCCCGATGTTATTCAATCTGTATATTGAGCAATCACTAGAGGAAACAAAAGAAAAATTTGGAGTAGGTATTAAAATCCAGGGAGAAGAAATAAAAACTTTCAGGTTCGCCGATGACTTTGTAATTCTGTCAGAGACAGCAAAGGACTTGGAAGAGCAGTTGAATGGAATGGATAGGGTCTTGAAAGGAGGATATAAGATGAATATCAACAAAAGTAAAACGAGGATATTGGAATGTAGTCGAATTAAGTCGGGTGATGTTGAGGGAATTAGATTAGGAAATGAGACACTTAAAGTAGTAAAGGAGTTTTGCTATTTGGGGAGCAAAATAACTGATGATGGTCGAAGTAGAGAGGATATTAAATGTAGACTGGTCATGGCAAGGAAAGCGTTTCTGAAGAAGAGAAATTTGTTAACATCGAGTACAGATTTAAGTGTCAGGAAGTCGTTTCTGAAAGTATTTGTATGGAGTGTAGCCATGTATAGAAGTGAAACATGGACAATAAATAGTTTGGACAAGAAGAGAATAGAAGCTTTCGAGTTGTGGTGCTACAGAAGAATGTTGAAGATTAGGTGGGTAGATCACGTAACGAATGAGGAGATATTGAATAGGATTGGGGAGAAGAGAAGTTTGTGGCACAACTTGACTAGAAGAAGGGATCGGTTGGTAGGACATGTCCTGAGGCATCAAAGGATCACAAATTTAGCATTGGAGGGCAGCGTGGAGGGTAAAAATCGTAGAGGTAGACCAAGAGATGAATACACTAAGCAGATTCAGAAGGATGTAGGTTGCAGTAGGTACTGGGAGATGTAGGAGCTTGCACAGGATAGAGTAGCATGGAGAGCTGCATCAAACCAGTCTCAGGACTGAAAACCACAATAACAACAACAATGGTCATACTAGTTCTTCGTCTGGATTTCCAACAGCTTGTCATTGTCAAAGCATTAGATTTCAACTGGAAAGTATACGTTTTCCTTCGGCCTCCTGTGGAAATCTAACCAATCCCCGCCTTGTACCTTATATACAGAGATAGGACTGGTTCTCTCAAGTCAATTCTGTTCTTCACAATGACCCCAAGTTCATCTGCCACTTGCATTGTGCCATTCCCATTATGGAAGAATAGTCTATCTCGTTTTCGTCGAATACGCAATTGTCTTTCTCACTTGTCATGGTTATCATCACATTTCTAGCCACTCTTCCAAGTCCATCGCTTTTTTCTCAGGCTCATAAAGCATACTACACTATGGCTTTCTTGATCTTAGTAAAGGCTTCAGGCATTTATCATGGCATTCTCTTGCACAAGTTAAGTAATTATAAAATAAGAGGCCAAACTAAAAGGGGTAGCCAATCATACCTCAACCACTGTCAACAAATTACAAAAATAAAACGGAAAGGCAGTGAAACAGAATGTCTACTTTTTACAGTAATGTGCAAAATGTCAAGTATGAAGTCTGGTGAGGTTAGTTCTGGGACCTGCCTTATTTCTGCTGTATGTAAATGGTCTGGGGAGTAAAATAACTGATAGAACCAGAATACTCTTTATAGATGACACTGATATTCCGATTAGATGACACAGTGAAGGAAATGTATAGGACATTGCACCCTCAGTAACACCAGGCTTGGCATAGTGATTCAGGACTAACAGGCTTAATAAATTCTGAAAAATCTATGAAAGTTAGCTTTCACACCACATGACGCCTCCATCCTGCTCAACCTACATGTAAACACAGTAAGTACAAATTTATGTGAAAGAGCCGTACACCTTACTGGAGTTATGTTATATAACCATATACTTTCTTTCTTAAAATACATATCAACATTAAATACATTTCGATGATAGGCAATGATATCTTTGTTTCTCCATTTTGTAAAATTTTAAAGGAGAAGTAAAAACTTTCTCTTAAAAAATAACATAATGTGCTACAGACAAAGTTGCTACATAATTTTGAAATCTCTCTTTGATAATGGAGTTACTAGTTACTGGAATCATGAGGTTTTCACAAACATACGGAGTCAATGAGGTTTTCATTGCCTACCATCGATTAAAGTAAAGTTGAAACGGTTCTAGCTGGACTTTTGTTACTCTGCCTTTGAATGTACTAAATAAAATTGATGTACCAAATATTATTAATTATATAATAATGTGTTACATCACTTTATATTGCTATTTATTTTGAATGTGTTGATTATCTAGACTCACTTAACAACAATTGTAATTATAAATTCATTGTGATAGCTCTGACTTGTACTATAACGTTTGTACTGACACTCTACTAAAAGTGATTTATTGGATCAAATAAAAATAAATACACTATAATGATGCAGCTATAGAAATCGTATCAAAAGGAGTGTTAAATTACAATGAAATGAACACCCTTAGCTGCTTTCGGACATGTCCGAAAGAACAGATACCATCTTAGTATATAAAAGCAGTGTTGTTCTTTCCCGTAACTCTCGTTGCAAACTGCATTAGAGAAATCAGATTTTATAAAATAATAATAGATAGAAATGTGTCTCTACAGTACATATGTTTTAAAACATTAAATTGCTTGCCTCTCTTGATATAGTATTGCCTTAATCTGTTTGAAGGATAAGAAGATTCCTAATTCCTCACATTATTTCACAAAGAATTCAAAATTATCAGTTGTATGTTCTGGCTTTTGTTAACTTTCCACAAAGTTCTGGAGCACAGAATTCAAAATGCTGACCATTACAAAACATATGGTCTTCAATGCTTTGTTCTATTACCATCACTTCTTAAACTGTGTTAGTAACTTCTTCTTGTTACATCAAGATGGCGCCTAGTGTAGATCGGGAGTATGTTAGTTCCGTACAAAAGTCAAAAAATAACGAGGAAAAGTGTTCGATATGCAACAAATTCTGTGTGTATTATGACAGTACATGTATGCCATGTTATATTATCGCAAAAGTAGACGCCAAAAAAAACTTGTAACAGGAAAATGTTATAATCAGGCATCTCATCCAGCAAGTACTTCGACTCATTCGTGGGAAATGGTGAACTCTGATACAACATGCCATTGCAAGAAACGTGTTGTAAAAGGTATAATGTGCTTAAATTATAAAACGGTTTTTCATTATTCGTGTGTTAATGTCAGTCCTAAAAGGAAACTATGGTTCTGCAATAGCTGTTTCAAAGGCGACTTAGGCCAAAAACCTAATATGAGAAACACCAAAGACGAAGTTATCAGTGCTCTGCTGGAAGAGTTTTCAGTTATAAAACATCACGAACACGAACAGTATGAAAAAGAAGCAAAGAGGCTTAGCGTTTTACCTCAAGATACTGTAACTTTTGTTAATAACAGTTCTGTTGTTTATGTTTGTAGAAAGTGCGGGAAAAACACAAACAGTGGTGTAACCTGTTGCGAGTGCGAAAGAAAACATCAGTCTAAAACTCCCGACCATGTTCCAAAACTTTACATTTTAGGCGATAGCCACAGCCGCGGTATTGTCTCACGCATAAATAAAGCTTCAAATGTGAAATCGATGAGCTTTGTAAAGCCTGGGGCGCCCCTCTCAGAAATAAGAAAACTAGTTTTTTCTGAAGAAATAAAAAAGCTGTCTTCGAAAGATTTTGTTGTCCTCTTTGGTGGATCTAATGACATTTATCAAAATGATACATCTAAAGCCTGCTGCGAATTAAACAAGTGTTTATCTGAACTAAGTCATACAAACGTTATCCTCGTAAATATACCACAAAGGTACGACTTGATGTCCTGGTCGTGTGTAAACAAGGAAATTAGTGCCGCCAATGAACTTTTTTCCAGTATATGCAAGCAATATAGAAATGTTTCTGTTGTTAATATTAATACCATTGGACGCAGATTCCACACTACTCACGGGCTGCACTTAAATGGCCTTGGAAAGCAACTAGTTACATTAAAGCTAATGGAAATTATTCAGAGACTGCAATACTTACCAACAACATCATCAGTGGTACCTGTATCATCATCACAGAAAGTATCTCTAGGAGTGACTAATGCAGAATCAGATACAGTAACAGAAAATGCAGCAGAAGTACCTAAAGAAGCAATACTAACAGAAATAGAATCAACAGCAGCGTCAGAAGAACCACGTTCAGTAACAGCAGAAGTAACTCCTCCAGCATTAGAACCAGCTCCTACAGCAGTAACACCATCTCCCTCACCAGCAGTAGCAGCACAAACTACTTCACCAGCAATAGCAGAAGAAACACCATCAGCAACAGCAGAAGCAACTCCTCCAGCAGTAGAACCAGTTCCTATAGCAGCAGCACCATCTCCCACACCAGCAGTAGCAGAACCAACTCCTTTACCAGTAATAGCAGAAACAACTCCTCCACCAGCAGCACTTAAACCAACTTCACCAACAGCAGAAACAGTACCAGCTCCTCCTCCATCACCTTCAAGAGTAGCAGAAAAGAATAGACCAGTCACAGTAAGTAAAGTATCATCTTTGTCTCATGATGAAGTGATACCAAATGATTTGGGAAAACATGTTCCTATAAAACTTGTAGACAGTAAAGTGAAACAAACTTCCAACCGTGTTTCAAACAGACCCAAAAAATTACCAAAGAGAAATGAAGATTTTTTATGGTTTATCCCAAGGAAGTCCAACCGCCACCTAACATAGATTCCAGGGCTGAAAAAACAATTAAATGTTCTCCATTGCCCCATAATACTGTACTCCTCCCCTCCTGTGAGAGTAACTCTATCTTATTTCTGCACTTAAATGTCAGGTCTCTGAAAAATAAAGCTGATGAGCTTGGTATACTATTAAAAAGTAACAAAAGAATGATTTTATGTATAAACGAACATTGGTTAAAGGAAGAGGATATAAAACTGTATGTACCATCAGGTTTCAGATTAGCTACATACTTCTGCAGACCCAGTGAGTCCTATGGGGGTTCATCCATATATATTAGCAATGATCTAGACTTAAAGTTTTCTGTTCTTGAAGTTAGTGACCTATGCATTAAAGGTGTTTTTGAAGCAGCTGCTTTTATTATACCTAGTATACAGCTCATAACTGTGTCTGTATATCACACTCCTGAAAGTAATGTAGAACAATTTATAGAACGTTTAGAAAAACTTGTGATCAGTATACAAAAATATACTAAATACAAAATTTTAATCTTTGGGGATCTAAACATAGACATTAGGAAATTGACAGCCAGAAATGTTAATTTAGTAAACATGTTAAGATACTATAATCTCTTTTGTGCTAACGAAAGTCCTACAAGGCACTCCTCCTGTCTTGACAATCTAATAACAAATGTATACAAATGTGATTTTGAGCTAGGCTTATTTAATGTCGATTACCTGTCAGACCATAGAGGTATATGGGTGAAACTAATTACTAAAAAACCAAAAGAAGACGAGGAACAAACTCAGTGTGTCAGACTATCTACAGATACAAATATTAGCAAGTATAGAGAAGAACTTAAGTCTATAGATTGGAATACTGTTATGCAATCCTCCAGAAATGTTGATGAAGCCTTCAGCACATTCCTCAAAATCATTTCTGAAATCTTCCACACATGCTGTCCACTGGTTAAAAAACAAAAAAACAAAAAAGTTAGGAAACCTAGCCACTCAACTTTACAGAAGTGGTTTTCACCCCAATTACAAAAACTGAGACTATTGGTAATTACTTGTCACGATAAGGTCAAAAAGGGAGCAGTAGACAAAGAAATTTACAAAAACCTGAAAAGAAAATATAGATCTGAAATTAAAATAGCCAAGTGTAAGGCAAATGGTGATTTCATTAAAAAATCACACAATAAATGTAAGGCTGCATGGAAAGTAATAAAAGCAGAATATAAACTACAAAGACAACACAAATGCTGCTAACGTCACTGCTGATGATTTCAATCACTTTTTTGTCAACTCTGCCAATCTTAGCCTTCCAACCCACAGCAACCAGAATTCCAATTCAACACATACACCTATTTCTCATCCCATATCTGGCAGAAATTTTCAACAAAACATTACAAACATAGTGTCAGCTTGTAAATGGAGAGAAGTACAAGTAACTGATACAATTAAAGCAACCTCTAAATTAGGATACTCTAGATCTGAAGATGTGTATGGCCTGTCAAACTATGTAATTAAAAAAGCTGTACATCTCATAGCATATCCTCTTTGCATACTGATAAACTGGATGCTCTCGAGTGGACACTTTCCAGAATGTCTCAAAAAACAGTTGTCATACCATTATACAAAAAGGGTGACAAGTCCTGTATCAATAATTATAGACCAATTTCACTTGTGCCTATTCTCTCAAAAATAATAGAACATTGCATACTGCAGCAAATATACATACACCTATCAGACAATAATATATTAAATGATTCTCAGTATGGATTCAGGTCAAACTTATCAACAGTCAAAGCAGTTGAAAACCTTATCTCTTTTGTACTAAGTGCATTTGAGTCAGAATTATCTGCTGAAACCATTCTAATTGACCTGAGTAAGGCTTTCGACTCAGTTAACCACAAATTATTATTAGATAAACTGTGTTGCTATGGAATCAAACACTTGGAACTCTCACTAATTGAATCATACCTCAGCAATAGAAAACAAATAGTAAAGCATAATGACCAACAGTCACAGACTTTAAGTATAAAACGAGGTGTTCCTCAGGGCTCAGTGCTTGACCCTCTACTATTTATATTATTTGTAAATGACTTTCCGAATAACTTACCCTGTAAATCTATCCTCTATGCTGATGACACAACATTAGCTAATTCTGGAAAGGATATAAACATATTGAAGGAGGAAAGTGAAGAGTGTCTCAAAATATCTAATATCTGGTTTAAAGCTAATGACTTATCTATGAACCATGAAAAGACTGTCAAGATAATCTTCAGTTTATCAAACAGTAACATGGATTTATCATCTGTTAAACTACTAGGAATACACATTGACTCAAAATTAACTTGGGTCACACATACAGGTTATGTATGTCGAAAGCTATCACGAGTTATCTACCTACTAGCCAAACTACACACATGTGTTACACAAGATTTATTGCTTCAGTCATACTATGCCTTCTTTCATTGCCATCTACAATATGGCATTCTTTTATGGGGTAACTCTCCAGGAGCCAAAAAAATTTTCACTTGGCAGAAGAAAGCAATTAGATGTCTTTACGGAATCACTGACAACAAGACCTCATGTAGACCTTATTTTAGAGACTTAAAAATTCTCACAGTTCCATCTCTTTACATATATTGTTGCCTATTAAACATAAAAGAAAACTTAAACTATAAGGAAATCAGTTCATCAACACAATACTCGACAAACAAATATGATTGATATACCCACAACCAGGCTTAAGAAAACCCAATCTAGCTATGAATACATAGGCATAAAATTATTCAACACTTTACCCGTACAGGCTCAATTGGTTTCAATGAATATTTTCAAAACTAAAACCAAAGTGTGGATGAAGAAAAATACTTTCTACAGTATAGAAGAATTTCAGAATAGTTGTAAAGATGATCTACTTTATTGATAAACTTAGGCTTACTGTTATGTATAGTTATGGATGTAGAGGCAGCTAGCTATAAGCTAATAGGGTACAACACTGTCTTTTTTTTCATGTAATATTTTTGTTATATGAAACATAATGTACAAATAGCTATAATACTTAAAATGCTATATTTTTACTATGTAATATTTTGGCATGTAAAACATAATGTACAAATAGCTGGAACTCTTCTGATGACATCGATTGCATGTTAATGCTGAAAGATGGATAATAAATAAATAAATAAATAAATAAATAAATTTCCCATGCCTGATCTGTGGAAACAGTATGCTAAGTTATATCCATCCATGTTAATCATTTTTATCTCAGTGGTCATAAGATGTTCAGAAACGCATTTCTGATCTACCCAATTTTTAGCCTATAGTTTATCTAAAAAGCCAGACTCGTTTATTTCATTTTTTGAGCTGTTACTATTTCGGTACAGTAAGCTCTTTCTTTCACTTGATTAAGGCTCAAATTTTTTGGCTGTATTTACTTCTCTTGATGTACATAGTTTGAAATCTGAGATTACCCTCAAAAAATACTACTCACATACCAGTGACTACACATTTGGCAATTTCTTCCCATTTGGTGTTTGTATGTTGTTCTATTCTCACCCTACTTTTTCTCTGTTTGTGCTATCTCATCTATACAATTATTATAAAATGTTAAATAATGCTTTTACATAGAGTTGTCTGGTCCTTTAAATCTTGTTTCCCTTGCACCATTTACCCTCTCTATATGGTAATTTTCTTCAGTATTGATGTGGTGAAAAAATTTATAGATGGATTTATGGATTATTTAGTCCGCATCTATGTTTGTTAAATAGTGGTTATGGCTCATAAGTGTTAAGGAAATGCAGAATATAAATGTTTAGTAGGATAGAAATGTTGTGTAGTATCTCTGTTTCACACATACCTATAGTAACACACAAAGACAAAACATTTTGACGATGACATCTATAAAAACGTTTACATGCAACTAATGTTTGTGTGTCTTGCTTAAATTGTAAGTATTCTGCAGTGCTAAAGGGGCTAACTATTACCAGGTGATGATTCAGTTGATTTCTGAAAGCTGAAAGCACTTATATGAAAAAGTGCTAAAAATGCGTCTTCATTTATCTGATCTTTAGCCTTAGGTTTAAGAGGTTTCCTTTTCATGTGGTAATTGCTCCTACTTTTTATGTTGTGGGCAAGCAATTCTCTTTTTAATTCGCCAGTACAGTATGCTTTACAAAAAAAGATTGATTTCGTATAGGCCTATACAGATACTGCTTCGATAGTTAGTATATTATGTGCCTCTATAGCACAATGTTCAGAGTTCTTTTCAACATTTAAGTGTTCATTTTTGTCGCACGTGCTGAAGACTGTGCCCTTCTTAGCAAGTATCAGACAGCCATCCCTCCTGCTGTCTGATCTGCAGAAACTGTTGTCGATTGTCTAATGTGGAAAGCTGAAGAACACACTGTTTTCTTTTTTGTGCCAGGGCTCTGGTGAAACAAGTAACATCAGTTCTGATACTATTGGTTGACAGTAGACTTCAGCTTCTGTTTATTATTCATTGACTGGACTTTTTGATAATATATAACGAAAATTGAGTCATTTCTGCTGGATTTGTATTTGCATATTGTAATCCTGTATTATTTTTGTCACTTTAGGACCGAATACCACGGGAATTGGTCCACTATGTTTGGATCCCTGTGATGGAGCACCTAGGACAACAACAGATTCATTTCTGCTTTCGTTAATCAGAGGTATCTCCTCGAGAGCCCAGCTTATGACAAAAACTAGTACCCTTTTGCTACATTTGTTGAGATGCATACTGTGCCATTTACAAGTACGTCCCAAAGTAGCTTGGCTTGGGTGGGAGGTTTACTGTAAATTAATTATTCCATGTAGTCCTCTGAATACACTCCTTTTATTACATTGCAAATTTTTTCTGAGCATCTGATTGTAAGGGCAGAACGAGAAGAGATATAGCGACACGAACTGAAAAAGTGACTGATCATACAGACAAGGTCGATAATGAAATGGACCCTGAAAAGGCCAATAGTAAGAATAATGGAGAGAAGGAGTGGAACTTCTGGGTGTGGCTAAGAAGAAAGAGAAACAAGGAACAGGCCTCTAGACAAGGAAGACTTAAAGAAGAATATACTATCAAAATCAGAAAAAGTTGAAAGTTCAATAAATCCAAGATGTGACAGTATACAAAACGTTGTAGTAGCAGAGTGTCATAGCACGCAGGTAATAGAGGAAGACTGTGAAAATACACAGATCATAGAACCTACAGATGGCAATGGGAATTACGAAAAGGATACAAATAGTGATGGACGTGACATGAAAAATGCAAGAAGTTTATAGCCAGATCTGTGGCCTCTTTGCAACTGTGTGAAAATACAGTGAGACTGGCTAAATTAGAGGATATACATGTGTTAACCATAGCACTAAGACACCTGGTTAGGCACAATCATCCAAAAGGCTCTACCATAAATTTTCCTGTCATGGAAGAAGTTGATCATATTCAGAACAGTCTCAACAACATGCCTATAAATATGATGGATCTGCAGACTCTACTTGTTGTCATCTTTAAGAGGAGACAGAAGACACTTGACATTAAGCATCTGTACAGGCAATTAGTGATGACACATTGCCACATTGTACAGGGTTACAGGCTACACACGCAACATAAGTATGTGCTCACTAGGTTCCCATAGCATTCATTTGCAATCCGATCGCACCCCAACGGCAATGGAACAGAGACAAATGATTAAAACCGACCAGATATGCGATGCACAGTGCCATGGTGATGGGAGATCTTGGGAAAGTGTTGGAGGAGTTGAGCCTACACATACTATGTATAAAGGAGCCATATTCCAGAAACAGGGCTATACCCCCCATCCCAGTTCCAGCACAGATCATAACATCAAGTCAACATTCAATAGCGATGATTGTGGTGCCAGATGAAGAAACAAAAGTAACAATATACATCAACCCTGTGACTAACTCGCGGTAACAATAGAAGTAATGACTGTCTTAGGAAAATTTTATGTAACTAATAAATATTTTCAGTAAATCAGGAGATACAACCACCATAGAAAACTCAAAAACAGCAGCAATACAGGATAGACACGACAGACATATTTTCGTAATGGACCCAAATGTGAAATCAACATTGTGGCATAGCAGAGCAAAGGACAAAAGAGGACGCTGCCTTCAAGACATTACACAAGAACTCGACCTTCATGACATGAATAGACATTCAACTTAATTACTTTCCAAAATAGCGCAGGTGGAGCTACAAATATAGATACCACCCTTGCAGTCTCGGAAGTCAGTGACCACATTGCCCGCTGGAAGGCCTGTGATGGACAACAAGTGGTCATAATCTCATTTACTTCACCATCGAAGTGCAGATAAGGAAGTAGACACTAAGAACCAGACCGAGCGACTGTACTGTCTATGCAGAGCTAATTGGTATCTTTTAAAGGCAGAATTCAAGGTACAACCATTGCAAGGAAGCAGATTTGATGTTGACCCCAAAGCGGACGAAGTTGTGCGAGCGCGGAAGATGGCGCAACACAAAGCGATCCCAACATTTGTTAGGAGGTCAAATGGGTTTAAAATTCCCTGCAATCCCGCTCTACAGTCCTTAAAACGTAGAGCAAGGCAGTTGCGGAGATACTACCAAAAGTCTTTAGGAGAAACAGAACTACAAAGAAGGCTGATTTTCTATCGAACACACAAACAACAATAAAAAAAAGAATTACTACATCAAACAAGAAAAGAAAATGGGAGGTGTACATTAAGGACCGAATGGTAAAAGATGTTTGGGGTGTTCCACACAAATTTGCAACAAATAAGGTTCGATCACCCACTGTATTATCAACCCTGAGAAGATCCGACCTCACAATGACGACAGACTGAGAAACATGAGTTCACTACCTACGCAGAACTTCATTGCTGGATGATACAATGATAGACAACAATATTAGAAATAAGAATAATCTTCACAAGGATTTAAAGTCACTTAGTCTTGTACAAAAAGGTGTGCATTATTCAGGAACACACATTTTCAATAACTTGCCAGCAGCCATAAAAAGCTTAACAACCAATGAAATTCAGTTTAAGAGAAGCCTAAAGGATTTATTGGTGGCCAGCTCCTTCTACTCCATTGATGAATTTCTTAGTAAAACCAACTGATTTGTATATACTGTAAGTACAACATAACTTCTGCACAATTTCAGTGCAGTAATGTGTTCATTGAAAATTTGTGTGGCTGTGTGTGTGTGTGTGTGTGTGTGTTAGTATAATCTAACTTCTGCACCATTTCAGTGCAGTAATGTGTTCGTTGTAAATAAGTATTACAGTAGTTGTATTACCTTATAAATAAATAAAAAACTTTTTTATTTTAAATTCAGTGCATTAGTATTTGTAAAATGACTCTTAGTGTTCATTAAAAAATGACGATCATTCCACTTGGGACCTGTGTAATGGTACATTAGCTTATTTGTTTTAGTTGTAAATATTTGTCATGTATTGTTGTTTTTCTGACATGTTCCACATCCTGGAGGACCTCCTCACTACAGATCAATTGGAATGAAAGTAAATCTAATCTAAACAGAGTTCCATCATCATCTTCGCTCTGAATTACTAGAGCAGCAATGGAATGATAGTGTTGTGATTCCATTTGCCCGGAGGAAGAGAGACTGGCAATAATGAAGTCAAAGAAGAAGAAAGCATCAGCATCAGACAGAATACTGGCAGAAGTGTTGCATCACCTAGTACGCAAAGTAGTGGCATATATAACATTATTATTAAACGAATGTCTTTTGCAGCGTTGGGTGCCCAGAATCCGGAAAACTTGAATATCATTATCTTAAAAAGGGGGGAAAACAAAGACTCAAAAGAGAACCAAAATCTTACAGGCCTATTTGCTTCGTAATTGCCGTAGCCAAAGAACAGGAAAAGCTTCTGCATCGCCGCCTGAGAGACGACAGACAGTTAATAGGCATGAGCCCCTGCAGTGCGCTTTCAGAAAGGGGAATTCCTCCGAGAATTCGATAAATCATGCAATGTATATTGAGAACACCTCAGATGTGAAGTGTGTTATAGGCATAATGATTGATATAGCTGGAGCATTTGATAATTTGTGGTGGCCTGTCCTGTTCAAAAGACTGTAACAGATGGACAGTCCAAGGTGTCTCTACAACAGTCTACGAGATTATTGCACAGACAGGTGACAGGCTGGTACAGTTAGAATGTCCTGGAAAGAAAATTGTGAAAGACATCACCAAAGGCTGCCCATGGGGCTCTGTTTAATATCCAGAGTTCTAGGATGTTGGCATAGGGCCATTACTGAACCAATTTCAGAATATAACGAACACTAGAGGCTGTATCGCCCATGCAGACGATCTGTTAATTACAGAATCTGCTAACAAAATGGCTAAAGTAGAGGAAAGCAGTAAGGTAGTTCTCGAAACACTAAGCAATTGGTGCAAAGAAAACAATCTAACGAAAGCAGTACACAAGAAACCTGTATGTTACTAAAAGGAACATTATTAAGAACGAGAAATCCCACAACCGGAATTAATGGTCAGTCTGTGAAAAGGAAACATTAACATTGACGAAACGCAAAACTTTCATGCACATATAGAAATCATCTGCCAGAGGGGCACTGAATTCCTAAATAAAATAGCAACAGTTGGCTAAAGAAGTTTTTGGATGCCACTAAGTGCAATAAGAATGTATCACAATGCAATTTTACTCGCTATTGTGGGCTATGGGTCGAGCGTTTGGGCTCATAGAACTAGAAAGGTAAAGACAGCACAGGCTCTTGGCGAGAACAGAGGAGTGTACTCCTGCGCCTGACAGGCACCTATAGAACAACACCAACTGAAGTGCTGCTGGTGATATTAGGCTTTGCTACCTCTAGGCACAGCAGTAAGAAAGAGTGGGGCACAATATTGGCTCAAAAAGCGCGACTATGATAAGGTAAGGGAGATATTGGGGCACGAGAGCCATATCGAAAAAGGAAAATAAAAGCATGCATTGATAGAAAATGGCAAGAAATCTGTGACACGGCAGAAATAGGGAGGAGAATTTACCAGTTCCTTCCTAAAATAAAAGAAAGGACAAGAATGACATACTTCAGTTTGGCCAAAGGAGCTATACACTATCAGTCAGGACATGGCCCATATCCCAGCTACTTACTAAAAATACGGCAGCGCACCACAGACACTTGTGAATGTGGAGCAATCAGTACCCAAGATCACATCATGTGGGAGTGCCTTCGAATGGAAGGGTTTTGATCGCCCCTTATACATTTACAATACCGATGTTTCTGCAATAAAGTGACTTGCAGAGTTATGATACTTCTGGATTATTCTGCATTGCTGCAAATGATGCTGAGCTACATTAACACAAATGAGTGATTGTAAGTATTTGCTACAGGATACAATGAGACCCATATAATAAATATTTAAAAAGTTTTTGCCACTTTACAAAGTATCTGTTTACTTAGTTAAAGACAAACTCCACTATTTACATGTGCAAACAAATCTATATTGCTATACAAAGGCAAGTCGTTGTTTAACATTGTTACCGAAAATCTGGAAATTTACTTGACAGATTTAGTTCACATATTTGCTCATTACTCTAATTAACATTCAGACAGACACGAATTAAAATTTCTACCAGTACTGGGATCCGAACTGGGGTCTACTGCTTACTAGATAGATGTGCTATCCATTATGATACACTGGCGCTGCAGCGACAACAGGTCCACAGGTTACCGTAGTATTTCTCCCTCCCCAACACAAATTCCAACTCAAGCTTCAGCCCATTGCTATTCCCCTTCTAAATTCTCTGTGCAAATTTTAATTCATTGCTTCGTCATACAAAACTATTGTAGGTAAAGGTGAGACTCAATATGTCTGAGGAACATCATCTGCATGTGATTCATACAATGATATAGAAAGTGTAAAATTTCGAAAAAATTTTGACCAAATTACTTCAGATTTGTACTCAATACTTTAATGAACATTTGGACAGATATAAACTACACATTTTCTTAAACAATAACCTAGAGATTTTCTGTTAATATTGACTGTGAGAAATAAAATGCTGTACTGTGCTCTGCTGTGAAAATGTGCTGTTTTGTTTTCTATCTCACAATCAGTTTTAACTATGATAGCGGCACATTTATACCATTAGACCAATTTTTTCTCTCATATGTATTATTTTTCATTACATATATTTTAAACAAAAATTGTATACAAAACATTGTGTTGTTTGTTTTCTTCCTCACAGTCGATTTTCACAGAAAACAGAAAAGTGGTTTTTATGGATTATTGGCTTATAATTAGAAACCTCAGAACAATTTTGCAATAACAACAAACAAGGTTCAGTGTTGGGAAGAGGAGATGGCCATAGGGCAGGCAGGAAATGGACATAGAGAGAGGGAAGGAGGAGATGGACAGAGAGAGGGGGGAGATGGTGATGGACAGAGAGAGGAGATAGGAGGAAGAGATGGACGGAGAGATGCAGAAGGAGACACACAGATGGAGGGGGAGAAAGGGGATTAGAACGTATACCCAATACCCACACATATTTAGCAAAGCATTAGTCGGTTTGCTGGTGTTTTCAATCAGACAAAACCAGAATAAGTGACATTACTGAAGCTCTTGGATAGCGGAGGGGAAAGATGCATTAGGACAATAAGTTAAACGTTTTAACTTCTCCATCACACTGGCTTGTATGATACTGAGAAGGTAGACTGTTAAACCGGCTAGTGATACTGTGCTTTGGGGGGGGGGGCATTCATGTGCACATTTCCTTTGCTTGTGGTAAGTGGACTTCAGAGTTGAGGCCTTGACTGCCATAGCCTCTGTTGTAAGTATGGAGTGTTGTTGTTAAGTACAGAAGTTGACGAAAAAAGTAAAATTATTGAACCAATACAATAAGTTAACTGAATGATCAACAAGAGCAGAAACCTATCTAGTTGTTACACCCAAAGGAATCTATTACTGGTAAATGTGAAGAAGGACTCTTCTATCCCAGGAGTAGAATAGTAACATCCATTCTAAAACGATTGAAATTTTTAACTTAAATATTTGAAAGGATAATATGGTCGCTTAGGGATTTGCCAGATACCTCTATTTGGCGCATCCCCATTGAAATTTGGGAAACTCGCCAGCTCTGCCACCAGGAGAGTTGGAAGGCAATGAGAAAATAAAATACCCACCATGACTGGTCCTCCAGACTGGGGATTGAGCATTGGGTTAACAGCTCATCCCATAAAAAGGAACCCATTACGAAATGTCAAGACATACCATGGATGAAAATAGAAACAAGGAACATAAAAAATGGCTTATGAGCATGGGACTATGATCAGTAATGCGGAAAACTAGAACTTTAGCAATACCTAGGAGTCTTAATATTCTGTCAGAAGAACTAAATAGATATGAACTGCATCTTGTTATACTACAAGAAACAGAATACCTATGTATAGGAAAGCTTGAAACAGATCAACAAATTCTGTACCACAGGGATTGGTGTATGGAAAATTCCAAAAAGTAGTAGGTTTCATGGTCAGTAAAAGAGTAGCAGAAGTAGTAATTGATTTTCAAGTAATTGATGACAGAATAGCTGTTATAAGACTAAGATGTAGGTTCACAAATATAACAATAATTATGCTACATGCCCCAACTAATCTAGTGGGGGATGATAAGAAAGGCAGTTTCTATGAAATATATTCATTAAGACATCAAGATGTGACATGACACTTTTTGTGGGAGGTGTCATTGCTAAAGTCGGATAGGAGGCCATTTGAAAGGGAATAGGAAGGATAAAAAGCTTTCATGCTGGAAGTAATAATGGAGTGAGACTTCTTAGCTGTGCAAGCACAGCCAACCTAAGGATTTTGAGCACAGGCTTTCTTCAGAAGAATATCCACAAGGTAACTTGGGTATTACCAGATGGTAGAACAAAAAGCTAAATAGACCATATCCTGCTAGATCAAAGGCACAAAAGTTGTGTAGTGAATGTGGAAACCATGAGATGAGCTGAGGGAGGCTGAGACTAGTACCTAATTATGACAGTACTATGATAATGTATAACTATAGAAAAGCCAAGGAGAGAATAAAAATAATAAAGAAGCACAGGATTGGAAGACAACTCGACATTGAAGGGCTGTGTAAAATGATGAAAACAAGTGTGGAATCAGCAGTAGTCGAAGTGCGCAGAAAAAAAAAGAAGCAAGAAAAATCTATGGTTCTCAGAAGATTGTGAGCAAGAAGCGAAATAAAGTAGGTAGCAAAGGAAAAACACCTATAGAAAAATTCCAATGAAAGCAAAGAAACATATGGCAATGCTAGTAGGGAAACCGAAAATCTTTTCAGAATGAAAAAAGGGAGAGCATGACGAAATCTTGTGTAAAGAGCAGAAGAGGATGAAACTCAGGGAACTGCAAGAGGTTTTTGCAGGTCAATTGTGAACTTCAGAAAATGATACATACCATGGATGTATGGCATTAGTGATAGAAATGGCAATACAGTTTTGAAACGAACAAAAGGTATGGAAATTTGGAAGGAATATTATGAGAAGCTTTCAAATTTTGATGATGGAAGTACAGAAATGGAGAACAACATAAATATCAGAATGTGGAGCCCTTAGTTGCACCACTGACACTGAAAGAGAGAATAGAGGGAATCAGAAAACTAAAAAGCAACGAAGCATTAGGGAGAGATGAAGTAACAACTGAACTACTTAAGAAAGGAGGAGATACAATTGTGAAACAAGTACGCAAACTCGTAACTAGTATTTGAAATGAAGGAAGAATGCTATCTGAGTGGAAAGAAGCGGTTGTGATAAATATCCATAAAAAAGGGCAATAAATAAGAATGCAGAAATTATGGAGACATCTTATTAGTTAGTACAGCCTAAAAAGTGTTTTCCAAGATTTTCCAGAAAAAATTTGAAGCGTATTTGTAACAGATAATAGACGAGAAGCAACTGGGAGTTATTAACAATTGATCCACCACTGATCTATGAAGCAGAGGAGGAAATTAACACAGAAATAAAAGTGAATATACTGGCCTTTGTGGGTGATGCATCAATAATCGCTGAAAATCTAGAACACCTGAAATTGCGGGCAAGAAAGCTGTTTCTAAAAGAAAAGGAAGTTGAATTAGAGGTAAATTACGATAAAACAGAATTCATGAGGCTAGAGAGAAAGTGTAAGAAAAAAAGTTGGGAAACTATACAGACTTATGGTTGTGTGTTTGAAGAAGCAGAAGAATTTAAGTATCTGAGGGTTGTAGTAAATAACAGAATCGTTGAGATACAAAAAATAGAAGCGAGGATAAAAGCGGCATCCAGAGCATGACATTGACTCAAAAAATTACTGTCATCCAAACCTTTATCAAGATGAACCAAAAGAACGATATATAAAACTATAGTCAGACCAGTATTCCTATCTGGGGCAGCAATATGCTGACTAGATACGTATACAGAGAGAAAGATAAAGGTTGAGAAAGATAAAGGTTTTCGAAAATAAAAGCCTGTGAAAGACATTTGGACCAATTTTTGGGGGAGGAAAATGGCGAAGAAAAAAGATAAAGGAGCTCGGGCAGGTGGACCATGAACCAGATACTGTTGTGGAAGCTAAGACGAGGAGGCTACCATGGGCCAGGCACATCTGAGGACGATAGGAGGGATCAAGAAAGGAAGAAGTGTCAGAGAAGAAATCCAGAGGTCGAAGACTTGTAACCAGGTCGAAAATAAAATGGAGAGACCAGTTGGCCAAGGATCTTCAGATACTTGTAGAAAGGGAAGAAGATGCCAATGACAGAACTCGGTGAAGGAGGCTGCTTGACGAGGCCAAAAACCAGCTGCAGTTTGTGGGGCCAAGAGCATAAGAGTAAGAGTATTTCTAAAGCTCTAATACAAATATATTAAAAATATGACTTTAGCCATTAACATTTTTCCCTTAGAATCTGAATAATCGTTATGCAGATGAAGTAACAAATACTTTTGGAAAGGTTTTCCCTATCCCACGTGCCTGGAGGCACCTTTTCCTAGCACAGATGAGAGCTGTATGTGTAAGTGTATCTGTAATGTGGTAGATGTGTAGTGTTGTGTCATGTGCACGCTGGAGATGATGAGAGAGGGGAGAGGGTGAAACCCAGTGCCAGCACATAGCTTACTCCTCTTAAAGAGAACCAAGGGCCTACTGAGCCTAACATCTCCATCCAATGGACAGATCACTAGCAACAGTGCCACATGCCCTCACATCATTAGACACTGTGGAAAGGTTTGGAATTGAATTCAGGACATTGGCGCAAAGACTTTACACCACCATCCATCCTGTTCTCATTGTTATAATGTCAAATGGAAGACTGTCAACAGTAGGTGGTATACCCAGTCAGTCACCAACCAGGTTTGGACCCACCCTTTGGTGATCTGACAGAAGCTGGTGTATGCACCTTGTTATGGCTGTCGATAAAATTCAATACAATTGTATTTACTTATGGACTTATTTTACACATCACGTCACTTACTATTTTTATAATGCACTGTAGTGTTTAGATTGAGAAATTGGTATCATAGTTTATTTTGTGAACACTGAGAACTCATTTACAGTTGTATACAATACGAATCACTTGAAGCAGTGGCAACACGTTTGGTCACACCGAAATCTCATATAATTTTGAGAAGTGATTCAGAACACCTTATTTAGTCTTGATAAACAATAGTAACAGTGACCTTGTACTGCATTATGACACAAAACAGCATGTTCAGTCGTTATTATCAACAGTAGAGATGAACTCATTTTGTGGATTGAAACAAATACAAGAATATTTATATTCTTTTCACTCACCTTAAATTTTTCCAGCAGAAATTACATACTAATAGACAAGTAATCCTAACTCAAAAATTGTTTAGAGAAGTAATAATCGTATGATGCCATTTCTGTTGAAAAACAATATACGAGGGTTGGATCTTAAATAGTGGCAACTATTTATTCACAACCGATACAAAAGAGTTACATGTTTGCACCTGTTACTGTCACCAGCGTTGTGTAGAACCCGTTGCCAACGATGTGGAAGGCGTAGTAAACCGTTAGCAGAGTCTGTTCTGTTGATGGTGCGAATGGAGCTGTCTACTGCCTGTCTTAGCTCTGAAACAGTTCTGAAGCGAATGCCACAAAGTGGTTCCACTCACCCCACCACTGCCCCACACCAAAGCCAGGGCTATTGTGTGGTTCGGCCCCCAGTGGACCCCCCTGGGAGCGTCTCACACCAGATGAGTATAACCCCAATGTTTGCATGGTCGAGTAATTATGGTGTACGCTTATATGGAGAAAGTGTTAGCACAGCAATCGCTGATGTAGTGCAACTGAGGTGGAATGAGGGAACCAGCCCGCATTCGCCGAGGCAGATGGAAAACCGCCTTAAATACCATCCACAGACTGGCCGGCACACTGGGCCTCGACACTGGGCGGATTCGTGCCGGGGGCTGGCAGGCTTTCCTGCCCGAAAGCATTGCATTAGTCCGCATTGCTAACCAGGCGGGCTTCGAAAACGTAGTGACACCGTTATGTTAGACGGCTCGCTCACAAGTGACTGTGTTTCCGTCGATTGTGCGCACGCCGGTGACGTGGGACAGGCGAGTCTATTTGCTCGGAGGTAAGGTAGGTATGTCAATCACGTGTGCTATCATCGACAATAGCAGATTCCATTGCATAGTGTCTCCACAGCAGTGTTGCCACTATTTAAGTTCCAACCTATGTACTTCATTTAGTTATACGGAAGGAATCCAAGTAATTAAGAGAAACTACATAGTGGGTCAATGTTTCTCATAAGGAATGTAATTTATTTACAAAACTATAAAATGTGAAAATGCAGTAACATCATTACTGCACTCAAATCATTGTTATACTGAGTGGTTTTGAAATAATGCGGATACTGTTTTAGTCACAGGTTTGTAGGAGCAGAATATAACATCCTTCTATATTTCTGGGAACAATACGAGACTGGAATAGAAGGGAGAACCGATAGAGGTACTCAGGGTACCCTCCGCCAAACACCTTCAGGTGGCTTGCGGAGTATGGATGTAGATGTAGATGTAGATGTAGACTATGATGCAATACCAGAAGAATGATATGCCCAGAAACAAACGGCGGTAAATCGACTTTTTCTCGAAAATAAGTTGTTGCCGACATTTTGTTCACTATGGTGCCATCTATCGGTTATGTCCTTAAAACACGAGCAAAACAGCTTGTGTCTGCCCCAAAACGTATCTGCAAAATAGTCTACAAGTTCAAAAGGTCATGTACACATTTCTGGTTTGATACCAAAACTGAGTAAATCCATTGCATGATAAAATAGCAGAAATTGCTGTATCCTTAGCAAGCGCCATTACCTAAGAATGTTTCAAGAGCAAAATTGGCTTTGTGCACATTATGTATGTTATCTGAATAATGCTGCTTTCACAGCTTATTACCTCACAAATGTTAGTTTTGAGCTATGTGTGGTAGTTTCGCCAAGTAGTCCCTATTGCACACTACTGTGAAACAAGAAACAGTAGCATGCTCCCTGTTGCTTTGCCATATTGGCGCATTTTTCTTGGCTTGTCTAGTTCGTGAGCGTATGGAGAACTTTTACAGTGTTTCTTTGCATGACATATCAAGAGTGCTTTATCATTTCATCCTTAATCATGCAGGTTAATGGTAGAATAGAATACAATCAGTTTCAAAGAGGAAAGCACATAAAAGATCAGCCAGTCCTTCTGACTGAAAGATGAGCAAAGCAAACTGTGCAAGGTGAGATTGAATGATCAACTCTCGTATTTTGTGCATTAATATAAACTTCATTATAAGCATATCTGTAAACTGTATTTTGCGCTTTGATGTGTTAGGTTCTTCAGGAGTTGTTTTCATTCCCATCCCCCCCTTTCCTCCCTCAGGTTGTTGTGGACTACTTTTATTTGTCTTCTTGGTTTACACTTCAGATTATTCATGTGACTGCAGCTGGTTAGCAGTGCTGACAGCGCGATGTAAGCCATGGCTGGCCTGATATCATGACTCTGAATGTGGGTTGCATCAAGTGAGATCTTATGGCGCCACCCATTGTGTAGATTACAGTGCTGCTTGGGCAGCCGACATCAGTGCCTCAGAAACTCTCCACAACGACTCGGCAAGGTGAGATCTATTTGAGCATCATGGACAGTGAGGCGACGAGTGGCTAGGTCTTCACTAGCCATAGTGGATTGTGTGGCAAGGCCTGGATAGCGCTGGTAGCACTTGTGTTACTGCATCTGTCACTGTGATGGTGTCTTCATCAGGATGGCAGGTTTTCCCCCTGGCGGAGGGGGAGAGGGGGCGATCTCAGTGGTCCTCCTTGCCCAGTTGTTGTCATGTGGCGTCATCTGCTGCCCTCAGATACGGAGGCACTGGTGGCCAGTGAATGTTCGCTGCTGGTTCTGTTGGCTGGCCTGTTTGCCTGGGTGCAGACATCGGAAGGAGCAGTCAGCCTTTTTCTTGAGTGGGATGCTGTGTTGGCAGGCTATTGCAGTGTTAAATATTTCATAGCCATGGTAGCTTGTGACGCATGGGCCACCACATTTCTTGCACTTGGGAGGGTGCAACTTGGGTAGTGGGCATCTTGTGCTGCCATGTCCACTTGCACTTGCACTTGCACCAGTGCATATGCCTTGGAGGGGGTACAGTGGCATACCACAAGTCCCACTCCTTTGCAGTGGAAGCACTTAGGTGAGCCTTACTTGTTCCATAGTCATTCGATGGTGACTGAAGTGTCGACCACCCTCTTCACTGACAAGAGCTTCTTGTTCTCCTGGTTCTTGTTGGCGATTACCAGGAATGAAGGCGACTCTCTGCATTTGGGTGGATTTGATGCACATCAACGAATGCACAATTTCCTCCAGAGTTTCAATCAGGAGTTCAGTTCTTCACATTTGGGAAACACTTGAAGACTGGCTTGTTGGGATAATCTGGGACAACAGCATAAGTGTAGAAATAAAGCAAGAACTCAGCAGCTTCGCTTGTGACCTTCCTGGAGTCTTCGAAATTTGGGAATTGGACTCGCACATTGTCATCGCCAGCAGCCCTCATATTGAAGACCGCTTTTTGAGACGCTGCAGGAATCTTTTGTACTTCTTCTTAATATCCATTATGATGGATGGAGGCCAGTGCTCAGACTGCCCAGCAGGGGGTGCCACACAGGAGATGGCGACATCTAATGTAGGCTGGTTTCTGGTCGTCTGTATGGTTTCTGGCCATTTGCACAGCCTTCCTCTGTTCCAACACCAGTAGTTGATACTAGTTGGCGACTGGTAAGAAGTGAAGTGGCCTACGGAATAGACGCTGGTGGGGAAAGAGCGGTATGCAAAAGAAGCAAAGCCTACTCGTCCATGGAACCAAATGTTAATCAAATTAGATGAGACTTAAAGCAAGCAAAAGTGAGGGATATTGACTTCCTGCTCAAAAAGCATTTTAGACAGACTTAGAGAGAAAACAGAAATATTTGCTTTGTACAAGAATATAAACAACTGTCAAACAGTTATGAACACAGCAGAGGATTACCCTGACCTTAAAATTCATCCAGAAGGTAATAAGTTGTCAGTTTAATTTATACAGCGCTGGACAGGACTTGTAAGCTTGCGGCGCTTTAATTACTTTCAAACTTTTGTTTACTGTCATGTACTTGTTAACCACAATCAGTTGTAGTCATTAAATCGTTTCTATTTCTTATTTGTACCAGTATTAAGGTGTCGTTTTACAGTTATGTAACGATAATATATGCACATCTATCTGCACAGAAACAAAACTCTGTAGATCTGTGGGAAAGGATGCAAAACTCGCTGCATACAAATAATGTTAGATTACAACTGGTAGAAGAAAATACGAATATTTAAGGAACTGTCAGAAATATACTCCTTAGGTAAACATTAATCTAGAGTGTAAAGGAATTTTGAATATGTAGCACATGGAGAACTGGTGCACTCACTACATTTTGCTTCTGTACACCTTGGGTAATGTAACAATACACATAATTGCAAGTTAAAAGACACAGTTACCATTACTAAATGTATTCAAATTTCTAGCAATATCTATTCCCTGTATATTAATTATCACAGCTTGTAGAAAAGGCAGGTTTCCACAAGTGACAAAAGTAACTTGGCAGCAGGTGACATGATGGCTAATAAGGCAGTGGCGCTGTTTCCATATGCTCCTGCCAAATTGTCATGGTACTATTTTCAATATGGCGTCAGATGGGATTATTTGTACAGACATTGGTGTTGCCATTCAGGTTATGGTACAATAACTGAGCGAAGAATTCAATAAGAAGAAGAAAAAGCACGAATGTTGGATTGTGAAGTGGAAATTACATACAAATATCATTGTAGCACCAAACAACATAAACATCAAAGCATTCATAAACGGTAACCAATATGTGAAACATTTTCAGATAATGAAAACTAATTTCAAGTGTTTGTAGAGGTGTGATTCGAGTTCTATTAAAAAATCCGATACATAAAAGATGCGGCTGTGGATGAAGTAAAACTAGAAATGATACTTTGATATTTGTCATCTGCAATTAGATGTTCATAATATTTAGGTTTATAGCACATTCACAAATGTACAGTTTCAAAGTTTTTGTCTAATATGTTGAATTCTGTTTATGGAGCCCCAGCGACTCATTCACAGTCTAATATTTTTCCTATTACACTCAAATCATTTAATATGACGAAATATTAAATTTATTCTATACTGAATTCTGGTGCTGTGCTTCATGGAAGTGCTCTAAAAGAGAATGTAGGCTAATATAATTGATCTCCTTTATTAAAAGTTACACTCAATCTGAAATGAGGCCACCAGAAACCTTGTTACTTCCTTTCTCAAATCAACCAAGAATGTGTTTAAAGAGCATTGATGTTTCTAATTCTAGAATATGATTAGGCTATCTGAATATACTCCCCGGAATATATGCCCGGTATTGAATTAATTTTCACCATTTTTAGAATTAAGTGTGCTGTTGTAAACCACAAATCACCTTTCACTAAGTAGATAATACTTGTTCACACAGGCAATGTTATCCACGCATCATATAATAGAAACATCATCACCTTTCACCATATAAATTAACTATTACACGCTTATTACCACACTGACAAAACCCTGAAGTTGCACATCCTGCGATTGCAGCATAATAAAACATACTCAAAACAATGTGTATTGGAGAGATCCTTGAAATTATGTATTTTAGTGTTATACATACGAGGGTGGTTTGAAAAGTTCTTGGAATCACCACGAGACGTCAATGCTAGCACAACGAGTTGTGCCTGTAAACACGTGCCACGTCAGTGCTCATGGAAGGGAGCTGTGGTGGTAACGCAGCTCTGTTGTTATTCCCGCACAGTGATTTGCGAAGACGGAAAAAAATCGAGATTCGAGCAGTGATTAAGTACTGTGTAAAGAAAGGTATGAAAGTAAAGGACATTCATGTTCATTTCCAGAATACACTGGGGACTCTGCTCCTTCATATTCAACTGTTGCCAAGTGGTCAAATGAATTTAAATTTGGTCGGAAGAGCTTAGATGATCATCCACGCAGTGGTCGGCCAAGATGTGTCAGTATCCCAGAAATCATTGAAAAAGTGCACAAAATGGTCATGGAGGATCGCCGATTGAAAGTGCGTGAAATTGCACACACTTGCCAGATGTCATCTGAAAGAGTATATCACGTTTTATTCAAGAATTAGAAATGAAAAAATTATCTGCAATATGGGTGCCGCGACTCTTGAGGCTGGATCATTGCACGTCCACACACATGTGCCGTTGCCATGGCAAAGTTACACGAACTAAGGTATGAATTGTTGGCACACATGCCTCATTCACCTGATATGGCTCCGTTAGGCTTCCATCTCTTCCCAAAACTGAAAGTTGTTCTTGGTGGACGAAGATGCATTTCAAACAAAGAACTGATAGACTTGACAATTATTTTGGAGGCCTGGACGAAACTCATTTTCGAGATGGGATCAAGGCACTGGAATATCGTTGGGACAAGTGCATTAATCTACAAGGAGACTACGGTGAAAAATAAAAAAAATTTCAGTGATGTAAGTACTTTTTTTCTATTCTGTTCTCAGAAATTTTCAAACCAGCCTCACATATAAATATGAAAAACATCAAATACAGCGTGTTAACTTCAAAAATGGTGGCCCTTTTTAAATTTATTCAATGATGGGAGAAGGAAAGTGGTGTCACAAAGTTACAGGAGCTTCAACTTTTGTGGCATGGCTAAAAGTGACATCGCTCGAGTGGCGTCACGGGATTCTGGGTGTTCCTAGGCGCAATTTTGGTGACTCCACTCAAGCAGCGGCCAATTGATGTCATTTTTGTTGCGTGTGGAAAACCAACGTAATGTTGTGTACCATGAAACCACATATTTTTCTCCCAGCATCGGCTATGAGCTTCAGCAACTGCTGATATGTGGATCTATTATCGTTCTGCTCTGCTTCATTCCATGTTACAGATCTATAGAATCTGTTGTTCATGTACTTAAGAAGTTAGTGTCACGCCAAAAGAATGGGCTTGTTTTTCAAGTGAGTAAATAATTAATTTCTAATGTGCCAAAATGTTCTTAAGTAGTCGATAAGAATATCATTTTAGCTTTCAGCAACTGCTTGTAACCACTTATTTGTAATAGAGTAGAAGCCAATTCACAATGGCAATCACGGCAGTGTCACATCACAGCACTGTCAAATCAGGATGTATTCACATTGCTCGTCACGTCGCGTCAAATCGCTTAGCCCAGCACTGAACAGTTAAAGTGAGGTTATGAGTTATTGTCCATGATACAAAACGCCAGAGTATGGTATCAGAATTGATGAACTAATAACAATAAAATTTAGTAATGGTCAAAGAAAACTTCATAATGTATGTTCTTGATCAGTTTCGTGTAGTAAAGTGCTGAGAAGTGGAACAATATTTCAAAACATCGATGTTTATTAGCTAGCGAAAATATACACATACAATCACATCAAACAATATTTATATGGAAATAAATAGAGCCTGTATACCTGATCCTTACATTTTTTATCTTACATAACTAGTAACGTAATGAACAACTATATTTTTCTTCTTCAATAGAGCTGACTTTTTCACTTAAAATGTTATTTAATGAAAACTGCATCAACATTTTATGTTCTTAATTATACACAGTGTGAGTGTCAATGAGTTCTCTTTTCGTAAAACCTAAATAATTTTTTCTTTCAGATATTTGACCTCGCTTGTGGAAGAACACTTAACGGGGAAAATATCCAAGCCATATGGAACATTTGTAATTTCCCACGAAAACAAATCATAATAATAAAAATATAAATTAAGAAGTCACAAAAGCACAGGATCCAGTTTTATAACATGTGTAAGGGCGGTGAATATAGGTTAACTTCTGATACGTCGACACTGCCAACACTTTCTTCCCCGTAAATCTTGACGTGATATGATGTGGCGTTTCTTGACGATACACTGACTGCGCGTGTGGATGCCGCCATTTCAAATGCACTGTGGAATGTTTTGATGTGACGTGACGGTCAGTGTGAATTGATCTTAACACTTCATAGTTTGAAGTCACAAAATGGATTTAAAAGTTTTTTAGCTGGGAGTGTGAACTTTCTGTGGTTATATTACTGCAAGGCAGTCAATACTGTGAAGATGCTTTTTATTTCGGTATAACAATAACAATTTTATGTTTTAGTCGTTAAGGCCAATTCATACTGGCTGTCACAGCACTCTCACGTCAATGTGTATTCACACTGCCCATCACGCCATGGCATGTCAATTCATTTCATGTTATGTGATGTCAACCCGCATGACTGTCCTCAACTGTCTTTTCGCGGGAATTGCGATTTTCACAAGATGATTTTCAAATGTTTTCGCATGCGAAGTGCACGTACACAATGCGGTAGCTTACATGCATGGAAGCTGAAGTCCGCATTCCTACGAAAATAACATTTATTAGACTCGAATAGTTTGCAGCTTTTAGGGATAGCATGTGTATTAGAAAAAAGTGGTTCAAATGGCTCTGAGCACTATGGGACTCAACTGCTGACGTCATTAGTCCCCTAGAACTTAGAACTAGTTAAACCTAACTAACCTAAGGACATCACAAACATCCATGCCCGAGGCAGGATTCGAACCTGCGACCGTAGCGGTCTTGCGGTTCCAGACTGCAGCGCCTTTAACCGCACGGCCACTTCGGCCGGCTGTGTATTAGAAAAGGAAGGCAGAACTACAAAAAAAAAAAGAGTATAGGTCCGAAAGCTGTCATAACGTGTTACAAAAGGAAATTTCATACACAATAAAAGGAGCTTGAGAAACAGAACTCTGTTTTTTTTATAAGTAGTACAGGAAATCGAAGCACCAGCTTTTTCATTTGTCACATGAAATTGAATCCAGAACTACTAACAGGAACACAGTGTTATGAGCTGCCATCACATCCCGTGAAAAACTGGTTTGTTTAAGTTTACTTGTCGGTACAGCGCAAATTTTTGTGCAATAGTCGTATCTCCCTCAGTACCTTTCCCTTCAAGATATACAGCTTTTCTTTACATATTGTATTTGGCTTTTAATAGTTCAAGTACCTTATTTGTACTGTGGTTAGCAGCTGAAAGCACATAAACATAGACCACTGTCTGACACACAATACAAACAATTAAGCCTGCCACAGACATATTTAAACAAACAACTCTAATTCATTATATCGATGTACGCTTCAGGAAAATGTATTTTGCCACTGGTGCAGTTTCTGTAGGTTTCAGTCCATTTCTTTGTGAAGCATTACAAATACCTGACAACATACAAGTCGATTCCACTTACTAATCAATTTGATTCTACCCACAGCATCTTTTTTGCTTCAAATCACAACCATATTGCAATCCATTTCATTGTAAAATATTAAGTAAGGTACCAATATATATAAAAATCCACTTTACAAGTGTAGTAGGGGGAGTAATTTAGTACACTAATGTCATACAATTCAGACAGCTGCCTCACTGCTTCAGTTAATCTTTCATCATTAATTACAAAATTATAAATTTTAACCAAACAAATAACGAAACAGAAAAATTTATAATAAGTAATAAAAATGACAAACGACAAAGACTTAGAATAACAACTGATACCAGCCACAAAAATCACGATGAAACAAAATGTGGAGATGAGGTCATGGTTGTGTACTGGGAGGAAATGAACTTGGGGGGGGGGGAGGAGGAGGTCTTGTGATCGACAATGGATGATGTCAACTATCAAAACTTTCTTCTCGAGTAACCTTGATGGTGGCATGACATGACATGACGTGATGTGACGTGACATAGTGGCCAGTGTGGACGCTGCCATTTATAATGCATTGTAGAATGTTTTCATGGAACGAGACGTGACGTGACGTGAATTGTGAATTGGCCTTAAAGCTGGGTATCCATAGGCATGAATTTCTTAAAATTGCCTTCCCCCGCGAAAGTCCGGCTTAGATGAAGAAACCCCCAACTTGCATACTGACATGCTAAATTACGTATAAAGGCCCATCCACACGCAACGATCTGTCTGCGCACATCACATCTGCGCTGACAGAACATTGCGTGTAGACAGAAGATTTGCACCAACCTGAGGCGTGTGCAAACCTGGAAGTTGGAGTTGGAGGTTTGAGTGAAACCTCTCAAATCTGTGGGTTCAAACCACATCTGCACATACAAGTTGGAGCGTGTGGACAGGAAATCGCCGCAAATCTGGCGCGAAACAGCTGTTTGCTCAGTCTTGTGTTTGTATTTGTGCGCACAGGGCATTGAAATAGCTGATACTCGTCAGTGTTCTCGAGAGTTCGTACGTGAATTCATTGAAATATATAGAAAACACCTAAGTATGTGGAAGATTAAAGTAAAGTATATACGACCGAGACAAAAAGACAGCAGCATATAATGCTCAATTGAAAAATTGCGGGTATTATTTCACTCAACTCTTGTTTCGATACTGCAGTTGAAAATTCCAAATCCTTGTAGCTCCTTCCTGTTGCTAGGAATCTTAATGTTACCGCCACCGTTCATGAGGAGAAATTGCCCTTCTCTACACTAGTATTTTTTTCTCATAATATGAGGGGTTACAAGCTTTAAGAGATACTTTAAGTTTCGACATCCATCCGCAAATAATTTCACTAGTCGTTAGGTTCGCCCTGCAACTCTCGCAGTAAATTTACGTGAGAAAACTGCTTTCGCTTTAGCAGCCACTGTTTACACCATTTTGACCGCTTTCTCTGTTTCCTGCGGTTGGTCTGAATGTGTTTTGCTACACAAGTTGCGAACACAGACCACAACAGAACTTCCTCCATTTCTATATTTCAAAATAACTGAATTAAATTTTTGACGTTTACGGGAAGCGTAGTCGCTTTCCGTAGAGTAAATATCTCTGGAGTGAGCATTCACATGAGCAGAACAGATTTTGTGTTGTCAACATACATTGCCGGCCTCATCAGGTGATCTCGGGATGTCGTGTGTTTGTCCGTATAGCGCTCTATATATTTAGAATGTCACTACATCTCTTTACAGACGGATTCTTTTCGTACGTGTCGTGGATTATTTATATATGTTGCGCAGACATTTTAACAGTATCCATTTGATACCGGGAATAAACCAGTTACGTAACTTTTAAGGGCAAGAGATATTACATTCTGCTTCTTTGCGATAGGTGTCACAGTTCAGATGCACTCGATTTTTGGTAGTTTTCGGTATTATCGGCACTTTATAGTATTACAGAGCCTGACGTACATTTTTGCAGTGATGGTCTTGCAAAACGACTTGACAATACGCTAGTACTTTTGCAAGTGTCCGAAAAACACCGAATTTGCCACACATTAGCGATCATATCCCTGCTAATTCGTCCTTTTTTTCTTACATTTCTGCGTATTTATTTTCTCGTTTTTGCGACCTAAAGCACAATTTTTCTTACTGGTGGCACTTTGAGGCATTTATTTAACGCATTTTAAGTACTTGCTCCCAGCTTGTTAAATAAATAGTAGACTGAGTAATCTACACTCCTGGAAATGGAAAAAAGAACACATTGACACCGGTGTGTCAGACCCACCATACTTGCTCCGGACACTGCGAGAGGGCTGTACAAGCAATGATCACACGCACGGCACAGCGGACACACCAGGAACCGCGGTGTTGGCCGTCGAATGGCGCTAGCTGCGCAGCATTTGTGCACCGCCGCCGTCAGTGTCAGCCAGTTTGCCGTGGCATACGGAGCTCCATCGCAGTCTTTAACACTGGTAGCGTGCCGCGACAGCGTGGACGTGAACCGTATGTGCAGTTGACGGACTTTGAGCGAGGGCATATAGTGGGCATGCGGGAGGCCGGGTGGACGTACCGCCGAATTGCTCAACACGTGGGGCGTGAGGTCTCCACAGTACATCGATGTTGTCGCCAGTGGTCGGCGGAAGGTGCACGTGCCCGTCGACCTGGGACCGGACCGCAGCGACGCACGGATGCACGCCAAGACCGTAGGATCCTACGCAGTGCCGTAGGGGACCGCACCGCCACTTCCCAGCAAATTAGGGACACTGTTGCTCCTGGGGTATCGGCGAGGACCATTCGCAACCGTCTCCATGAAGCTGGGCTATGGTTCCGCACACCGTTAGGCCGTCTTCCGCTCACGCCCCAACATCGTGCAGCCCGCCTCCAGTAGTGTCGCGACAGGCGTGAATGGAGGGACGAATGGAGACGTGTCGTCTTCAGCGATGAGAGTCGCTTCTGCCTGGGTGCCAATGATGGTCGTATGCGTGTTTGGCGCCGTGCAGGTGAGCGCCACAATCAGGACTGCATACGACCGAGGCACACAGGGCCAACACCCGGCATCATGGTGTGGGGAGCGATCTCCTACACTGGCCGTACACCACTGGTGATCGTCGAGGGGACACTGAATAGTGCACGGTACATCCAAACCGTCATCGAACCCATCGTTCTACCATTCCTAGACCGGCAAGGGAACTTGCTGTTCCAACAGGACAATGCACGTCCGCATGTATCCCGTGCCACCCAACGTGCTCTAGAAGGTGTAAGTCAACTACCCTGGCCAGCAAGATCTCCGGATCTGTCCCCCATTGAGCATGTTTGGGACTGGATGAAGCGTCGTCTCACGCGGTCTGGACGTCCAGCACGAACGCTGGTCCAACTGAGGCGCCAGGTGGAAATGGCATGGCAAGCCGTTCCACAGGACTACATCCAGCATCTCTACGATCGTCTCCATGGGAGAATAGCAGCCTGCATTGCTGCGAAAGGTGGATATACACTGTACTAGTGCCGACATTGTGCATGCTCTGTTGCCTGTGTCTATGTGCCTGTGGTTCTGTCAGTGTGATCATGTGATGTATCTGACCCCAGGAATGTGTCAATAAAGTTTCCCCTTCCTGGGACAATTAATTCACGGTGTTCTTATTTCAATTTCCAGGAGTGTATATACATAATCGACAAGTCACTGATAAATGCATGGAGGATAGTATTTACTGAAACAACTAACCATTCCCTTTCCTGTTCCACTATCAAATTTACGAGAGGACGCGATTGTTTTTAAGCTTTTGTACGAGCCGTAATATCTGTTATATAGTCATAAAATCGTAGAAAAATAGGTCTACAGAATCAAGCCTTAATTATACGGCGTCTCGAAATTTTTAAACATATACAGTGTCTCTTACTAATATGATAACTATAATTAGAGCTACATGGTATGTACCCATGAATAGTTACTATCCCTCCTTTCACATATTTTTCTTTGCATCCGTAGCAACAACAGTAATTCACCCTCGCTATTACACTATCAACAAACGGTGAAACACAACAAAAACTCTTGATATTATAAACTTCAAATGCTGCAGAAAGCATACAAGCACAGCGAAGTCCCGAAAACACGTGACAATCCTGGTTTAATGTTGACAACATGCGCAGAACACAATGCTCACTCCAGAGACATTTACTCTATGTTGCTTGCCACTGATATTTGTTTTCTACACCGACAAATGGCGGGCGAGTAGTAGATTGGGGTTTGTGTCGTGTGAACACACCACATTTGCAGCGATCTTTTGCATGTACAGACATCTGCGCCGATGTCTGCGCAGACAGATCGTTGCGTGTGGACCGGGCTTACGTTACGAAAGTTGAAAGGCATTCTACTTCCTTGCACAATGTCGCTTCCTCCACAATTGCCTACAAGCTTCAGCAATTGTTGATAGGTGGATCTGCTCTCATTGTGCTCTGATTCATTCAGCAGCACAGATCTAGAATCGTTTGTTTATGTACATGGAAAGTTAGTGTCATGCCAAATTAATGGGCTTAATCTTCAACCTCGCAAATAAATAGTTTTGAAAGGGGCATAATGTTCTTAAACAGTGTGATAGGAATATCGTTCTAGTATTCAGAGACTCCTTATGATTATATATGTATTGAAACAGAGAGCATAAACTTGCTGAGATTCATATTATTGCAGAACACTCAGTGATGTAAATGTATTTTTTGTGTATGACAATAACTTTTTGCTTTTGTCTTTGCATAGAAATATTATTGCGAAATAGAGACTTGTTTGTCGCTTTAGAGATTTAAAACTACTATTGACCCTCATTAAAATATCATGTAAATATGAGAGCTTCGTATTGGTGCTATCATTGAGTAATGACAGTTCTGTATAGCAGTACAATGTATGGTCACAAAATTAAGTACTGTACCAGTAAAACAAATGTATATTTATAGCCCCTGTGCCTATTAGAACTTTGACTAACCGTAAAAACAAAAATAAAGCTGAACTGTTGAGGCAAAAACCTTAGTTTCTTATGTACCTTCAGTGCACTGTAGAGGACATAACAGTTTAGAAATAGTGTTCTTTGGAAAGCAGCATATATATTGTGGTGGCTGCAGTTGCCAGATATCTCAAAGTTACTCGTAATTTAATGCGACCTGGCAGGGCATCTCACATACTTGCATTAGACTTTTGTACAGAGACAGAAATATGTCTCGAAAAGATTTCAAAACCTGTTTTTACTCATTCGAAAATTATTTTTGAACAAAAAGTCGTCCTCACAAAGGCGTGTTCACATCTGTGCGCCTTGCAGCTAGTCACTGTGTGACTGTAGCTTGCACAACACGGAAGTAGAAGGGTCCATTGTGAACACAGGTGTGAATGGAAATACTCACATTCACATGTTGAGGAAGAGGCATGCAACCTACAACTTTGTCTCTACTTGCGTATGGGGCTAGCAAGGTTGCACGGTGACTAGGCGCAAGGTGTACAGGTGTAAACTTTCCTTAAGACAACACGTTAATAGCGGTTTTGATGTTACCAAACAATTCCTACGACATGCTCATTTCCATAACCACATCTGTGGGTCGGTGTTTTCTTCGTCACCGTCACTATAAGCTCTTCGGCTAAGAGTTGCGTAACTGCTGTAAAAATAACTTCACTTGTCGCCAACTTGAAAGTAGCGTAAGTAACAATTCCAATTCCGGCGTGCGGAAACGCTAACGTGCGTGTGAGGGTAGTGGTGGGGGATGCATGTTTAAGAAATTCATACCTATGGAAACCTGACTTAATGCGAACCGGCGCGGCATATCACATATATGTTTTTGTACAGAGCCAGAATATGGGTCAAAAAGATTTCAAAATTGATTTTACTCATTCTAACTGAACGTCGCCCTCGGCAAATAATTCCTTTATTAGCGTATTGGACATTCCCAAACATTTCCTACATCATGTCTATTTCCATAGATGACCAATATTTGTGGGTCCTTTTCATCTTCGTCAACTTCAATACAAACTCTTCTGTTAAAGAACTCGCAACTCCCCTTCAAATAACTCCACTTGTTGCTGATTTGAAAGTCATGTAAGTTTCGTTCCCGACTTCCGCGTGTGGTTGCATGCAAGGATAGCGGTGTAGGGGTGGGGATGCACTTTTAAGAAATTGATGCCTGAGGAAATCCGGCGTTAGCTAGGTAACTACCACAGCCGAATTTTCCATATGTACTGCATATTGTAGCAAACGAAACATCTAAATGAAAAATAATTGATGGTTGATTGTTCAGCTTTTTAAAAAATTCAAATAATTCTTTTAATTGTAACTTTTTATCGGATTTTGTTAACTGGCGAGCAATTATTGGACTGGTGAAGTGTCTCCAAACACGAATATTTGTGTTTCTCATGTTGGTATTTCGGAACTTGACAGTTGCATTGGTTGGCAGTCCAAAACATACAGGTGAGATGGTCGCAGATCATCTGTTTACCATCCACGCGCGCTGTGCGTTGTGAAATGGGTTCAAGTAAATCAGTTTGTGTGTTTATTGTAAGGTGTTTATAAGTGTTTCACAACAATGACGTGAGGCATCATAGTGTTTCGCTGCTGTTTAGAATATGGCAAATATATGTGGCGATGGTCTTGACCAGGATATGCACATGAACTGCGTTAAAGGAAACCCACACAATATAGAAATCAGTTATAGTGATATAGCAGTGAAGCTGCTAAAGGACAATTTATTTTTGACTGCGTTAGAATTGTATACGGAACTTCTTGAGGCTGGACGGGAAGTTACGAAACTGAAGGAATTTTTTTCGAACCCAGGAAACTTTGAACAGCAAGCTTACACAAAGCCTGACGTTGTAGAGATACGTGAGTAGTACTCAAAATATTTAATTGAAAAGTATTTCTTGTCGAAAGAAAAGTTTGTTACGCCTAACCATTGCTGAAGTATTATTTAATTACGCGGACACATGTCGTCTGCTTAGTGGCAGATGTCGCTGACAGCTGTTAAGAATTTCACTCGTGATGATTAATATGCTAAAACTTGAATCCAATTTTTATTTTTGCCCACAGGCAGGTCATCGAGTCAGGTAACTCTAGATTCTCTGGATATAGGGCGTTATTCAGAGGATGGCGAAAGGGGTGTCGATGAAAGAGTTGCAGTTCTCGAATTTGAACTGCGAAAGGCCAAGGAGACAATCAGTGCACTTAGAGCCAACTTGACGGTTGCTACAGGTTTGTTAACCGATTAAATAACTGAGTCAGGTGCAGAATTAGTACTTTGTAATAAACTAATTGCTTTCTTACAGAGTCTGAAGCAAACACGCCTGAGGGTTCTTCAGCTAACAGACAACTGCACAATGAACCCATTAAACCTCACGAGCAGAGAGCACTTAACTTCCTGTTGAATGAATATTTGTTAACATATGGGTATAAATTGACATCAATTACATTCTCTGACGAGAATGAAAACCAGGTGAGAAATTATTGATCATAATAGATACCCATTATGCCCTTTTTTCCCCTCTATTTCTTCTTCCCTCTGTGTCTGCTTCACTTCTGCTGTGTCCCAGCCAAAAATAGGATTTCAATACTATAGCTCATTATTTTTCCACCTGCTCTCTCTTCACCTTTCTCACTATCTTTGCCCTTCTCTCAGTGCCATTATTTTTTCCTAGCATTGGCTATGGGTCAAGAGAAATATTCGATACTTGTCGGCTTTGCCAGGTGATACAATGTTAATAGCGTCTGCGATGTCACCTTTTAGCATGTATTTTCACAATGTGGTTACTGTTTGGTGAAGCCAACAAATGTGAAAGCAAAAAGCTTCGTTGTGACAACACATTGGTCCGTAGCTTAGCCCACTTGGAAAAAAAAAAAACTATCATGTTACAGTCACCATGTTGTTTATGACATTTGTCTCATTTGTTATGTCACAGGTCATACCAAGAACTAATCGTGAATATTCCTCATTAGCCCAGACTCTTCTTTGAAGTTACGTAAGAACACTATGCACGACAGCATTTTAACATAGAACCTTCTGGCAGATTATGGGCTATGCTCCTGTCCAATGAGCTCTCCAACCTACCCTCACGGCTTCACTTCTGCTAGTACCTCTTCTTCACAAACTTTGCAGAAGCCCTGTGGCACACCAAGCTGGTGTAGCACTCCTGTAAGAAAGGGTATTGAAACAGCTCAGATAAGGCTTCCATAATGAGTCTTTCCTTTTACCGCCCACTTGAGTTAGAATATGGCACTCTGTTTTTACCCACCAGGAAGCTTCAAAGCAGCAGATACCCCTATTTGAGCATTGTTTCTATTGTTGACAGAAATAGTTCTCTAAGAATTACTTCCAATACGCCTTATCTCTAGTCTATCTGTATCACTTAAATAGGACATTGTAAGTAAGGTTCCTGCGGTATCACTGCTTAAAACATGTATTGATTATTACGGCAGCTTAGAAAGCGCAATATTAAATCAAACAGTGAAAAGTCCAGAATGTTATAACAATGATATGAAAAGGATAGATTGCTACTCACCACATAGAGGAGACACTTGAGTTGCAGATAGAAAAAAAAAAATCTCATGCCTTCTGCTGTACAACTACACCTAATTTTTTCCCCTTTTCTATGTCCCCCCTTCCTCCTCTATTGGCACAGCCTCCCAACTCTGCACCTGTCTGCAACATGGGCGTGCGTGCTGCCACAGCAGCACAACTTCCCCCACCCGTACCCAGCCATCCCTCCCTCTCCCTGTCACATGCCTCCTCTTTACCCCCACCATCCACTCTGAATTGCTGGTCACATCAGATCTAGGCACAGCCTAGGCCTATAGACAGTAGCATGTTCTCTCTCTCTCTCTCTCTCTCTCTCTCTCTCTAGTGTAGGGAAGCGGCATTAAAAAATTACGTCTTTCCGTTGTCTGTCTGCAAATCAGTGCTTCCTCCATGTAGTAAGTAGCAATCTATTCTTTTACTGTTATTAAAACCGAAAGTTGACAGACTGTCACACAGAAATGAAACTGGCCTTAAAATTGGGAACATAACATGTAGGGTCCTATTGTGAGCTTCCATGGAAATGTATCCAATAGGGGGCAATATTTTAAATTTGTTATTTTGATACAACTGATTCGTTTGGTTTGAAAATGTCTCGCACCTTGGAAGTGAATCTTCCAGGAAGCATGCATCACATATTGTATGTCAAATAATTGCTACTTTTAGCTTAATATTATTTGAAGGTTGATTACTTTGGTACCTAAAAGTAAGCATGCTTAGTATATGGGAAGTACATCTTGTATTACCAGTATAAATACGAATAACACCTTTGTAATTTAATTATACCCAGTATTTTGGAGTACAAGAAGATAGGAATTAAAGTGAGAAAATAAAGAAATTTTGTTCAAACGCCAATAATATTAGGTTGACCCTGAAAACCGAAATAGAAGAGAAATTGGACCATTTAAAGAATTCTGTTAGTCATTAACAAAAATAACCAGGAAAATGCCACTGATTAATACTCGTCAAAGTGGGGAAACGGGAAATCAAAAATGTGTTGCCTATGAAACATCACATCTGATTATGCTAATGACTTTATTGCATCATTTTCATGCCTTCTATTTTTTTAACTTTACTGAATTAATTAAAGTTCAGTAAAATGTCTTTTGAAAATTGCATTCTTTGAGGTCTTTTGCCTGAAGTGTGACTCAGGCTAGTATTCTGAGACCTCCCAAAACAAACTCAGATTGGATGCTACAGCTGACACTCAGAAGCCTGTCTCTCCATTTTGGCACACTGTGCAGCTGGACAGCAGAAGTCATAATTCTATGAATGCATGTGCACTATGTTGCACCCCATGGTTTGAGATGGTCACAAATCCTGGAGTGGTCCCAGAAAGCTGTGATAGATCATTTTTACTATAAACCGATGGTAAACTACTTTTGATTAAGTTGTGACATGGGACAAGGGGATGTACTTGTGTGGATGGCAGACAGGTGATGAGCAGGGATACTGCAGCTATGTATACTCTGTACTGAGAATAGAATTGGACTCCGTGTGGAATGACCAATCTGTGCAGCTTGACAAGTGCTGTGTGAGGAAGGGACAGGGAATAGAGTGGGTACTCTGATCTGGAAATGTTATGTAGGGCTAAATGTTCATATCCAACTTGACTGCAGGACATTGATTAAACCATCACCACACTGTGGAAAAGACATAATTTCCCATGTATACAGGGATCACATAGAAAATAAAATAAAAATAATTATAATTAAACTAACTGACTATTTCCCATCACAGTTCACAGTGCTAGAGCTAGAGTTCATTACAATTATAGATGATAGCATCTGGAAAAATGTAAGAATTGTGTGATGAATAAAGTCTGTACCCCAGAATCAATGGGACAAGTGTCCCCTCTCGCCATTCCCCCACTCTTACTGCATACCCCCCCCCCCTTACTGTGGTCTTAGAATGGTTGATACTGTTGGTATCCATGTGATGCATAGGCTTTCTTAACCTACAATACAGAGGAAATTTGGTGAAATGAAAATCCTCAAAAGTAAAAGATCATAAGGCATTGTTGATATCGCAAACGTGAAACCAAAAAGTTGTGAACTCATAAAATCGAAGGTTCTCTGTCATGCATGTAATTAATTCAGGGTATTTTCAGGCCAAATTAAAATATGTTATTGTTAGTCCTTTATAAGGAAGGTTGTTGTTGTTGTTGTTGTTGTTGTTGTTGTTGTTGTTGTGGTGGTCTTCATTCCTGAGACTGGTTTGATGCAGCTCTCCATGCTAATCTATCCTGTGCAAGCTTCTTCATCTCCCAGTACCTACTGCAACCTACATCCTTCTGAATCTGCTTAGTGTATTCATCTCTTGGTCTCCCTCTATGATTTTTACCCTCCACGCTGCCCTCCAATACTAAATTGGTGATCCCTTGATGCCTCAGAACATGTCCTAGTCAAGTTGTGCCACAAACTTCTCTTCTCCCCAATCCTATTCAATACCTCCTCATTAGTTACGTGATCTACCCACCTAATCTTCAACATTCTTCTGTAGCACCACATTTCGAAAGCTTCTATTCTCTTCTTGTCCAAACTATTTATTGTCCATGTTTCACTTCCATACATGGCTACACTCCATACAAATACTTTCAGAAACGACTTCCTGACACTTAAATCTATACTCTATGTTAACAAATTTCTCTTCTTCAGAAACAATTTCCTTGCCATGGCCAGTCTACATTTGATATCCTCTCTACTTCGACCATCATCAGTTATTTTGCTCCCCAAATAGCAAAACTCATTTACTACTTTAAGTTGCTCATTTCCTAATCTAATTCCCTCAGCATCACCCGACTTAATTCGACTACATTCCAATATCCTCGTTTTACTTTTGTTGATGTTCATGTTATATCCTCCTTTCAAGACACTGTCCATTCCGTTCAACTGCTCTTCCAAGTCCTTTGCTGTCTCTGACAGAATTACAATGTCATCGGCGAACCTGAAAGTTTTTATTTCTTCTCCCTGAATTTTAATACCTACTCCAAATTCTTCTTTTGTTTCCTTTACTGCTTGCTCAATATACAGATTGAATAACATCGGGGACAGGCTACAACCCTGTCTCACTCCCTTCCCAACCACTGCTTCCCTTTCATGCTCCTCGACTCTTATAACTGCCACCTGGTTTCTGTACAAATTGTAAATAGCCTTTCGCTCCCTGTATTTTACCCCTGCCACCTTTAGAATTTGAAAGAGAGTATTCCAGTCAACATTGTCAAAAGCTTTCTCTAAGTCTACAAATACTTGAAACATAGGTTTGCCTTTCCTTAATCTTTCTTCTAAGATAAGTCGTAAGGTCAGTATTGCCTCATGTGTTCCAACATTTCTGCGGAATCCAAACTGATCTTCGCCGAGGTCAGCTTCTACCAGTTTTTCCATTTGTCTGTAAAGAATTCACGTTAGTATTTTGCTGCTGTGACTTATTAAACTGATAGTTCGGTAATTTTCACATCTGTCAATACCTGCTTTCTTCGGGATTGGAATTATTATATTCTTCTTGAAGTCTGAGGGTATTTCACCTGTCTCGTACATCTTGCTCACCAGATGGTAGAGTTTTGTATAGACCCTCTATATACTCCTTCCATCTTTCTGCTTTCCCCTCTTTGCTTAGAACTGGGTTCTCTGAGCTCTTGATATTCATACAAGTGGCTCTCTTTTCTCCAAAGGTCTCTTTAATTTTCCTGTAGGCTGTATCTATCTTACCCCTAGTGAGATAAGCCTCTACATCCTTACATTTGTCCTCTAGCCATGCCTGCTTAGCCATTTTGCACTTCCTGTCGATCTCATTTTTGAGATGTTTGTATTCCTTTTTGCCTGCTTCATTTACTGCATTTTTATATTTTCTCCTTTCATCAATTAAATTCAATGTTTCTTCTGTTACCCAAGGATTTCTAATAGCCCTCGTCTTTTTACCTACTTGATCCTCTGCTGCCTTAACTACTTCATCCCTCAGAGCTACCCATTCGTCTTCTACTGTATTTCTTTCCCCCATTCCTGTCAATTGTTCCCTTATACTGTCCCTGAAACTCTGTACAACCTCTGGTTTAGTCAGTTTATCCAGGTTCCATCTCCTTAAATTGCCACCTTTTTGCAATTTCTTCAGTTTTAATCTACAGTTCATAACCAATAGATTGTGGTCGGAGTCCACATCTGCCCCTGGAAATGTCCTACAATTTAAAACCTGGTTCCTAAATCTCTGTCTTACCATTATATAATTTATCTGATACCTTTTAGTATCTCCAGGATTCTTCCATGTATAGAACCTTCTTTTATGATTCTTGAACCAAGTGTTAGCTATGATTAAGTTATGCTCTGTGCAAAATTCTAACAGACGGCTTCCTCTTTCGTTCCTTAGCCCCAATCCATATTCACCTACTATGTTTCCTTCTCTCCCTTTTCCTACTGTCGAATTCCAGTCACCCATGACTATTAAATTTTCATCTCCCTTCACTACCTGAATAATTTCTTTTATCTCATCATACATTTGTTCAATTTCTTCGTCATCTGCAGAGCTAGTTGGCATATAAACTTGTACTACTGTAGTAGGCATGGGCTTTGTGCCTATATTGGTCACAATAATACGTTCACTATGATGTTTGTAGTAGCTTACCCACACTCCTATTTTTTTATTCATTATTAAACCTACTCCTGCATTACCCCTATTTGATTTTGTATTTATAACCCTGTAATCACCTGACCAGAAGTCTTGTTCCTCCTGCCACCAAACTTCACTAATTCCCACTATATCTAACTTTAACCTATCCATTTCCCTTTTTAAATTTTCTAACCTACCTGCCCGATTAAGGGATCTGACATTTCACACACTCTGATCCGTAGAATGCCAGTTTTCTTTCTCCTGATAACAACGTCCTCTTGAGTAGTCCCCGCCCAGAGATCCGAATGGGGGACTATTTTACCTCCGGAATATTTTACCCAAGAGGTCGCCATCATCATTTAACCATACAGTAAAGCTGCATGCCCTCGGGAAAAATTACGGGTGTAGTTTCCCCTTGCTTTCAGCCGTTCGCAGTACCACAACAGCAACGCCGTTTTGGTTAATGTTACAAGGCCAGATCAGTCAATCATCCAGACTGTTGCCCCTGCAACTACTGAAAAGGCTGCTGCCCCTCTTCAGGAACCACACGTTTGTCTGGCCTCTCAGCAGATACCCCTCCGTTGTGGTTGCACCTACGGTACGGCTATCTGTATCGTTGAGGCACGCAAGCCTCCACATCAACGGCAAGGTCCATGGTTCATGGGGGGAAGGTAACTCCACAAATGTTGATAACTACAGACAATCTCACTCCGTAAATAATTCTGCAGACTATTTGAGAAGGTAATGTACTTATGGAAGGTAATTGCCGCATATTCTAATGGGATACTTACTATAAAACATATTATCGCACACTCTGCAGCTTTGCCTTAAAGGATAGCCAGTTCGTGATAAGCTCCTCGACAGACTGTTTCGCATTCGTTTGCATGCCATCATAGTCCATCACTTCTCATCACCCTATTCCACTAATATGATTCTATATGCATCCTTTAAGACTGGATACCTAACTGAAGTTCCTGTGCAGTTTGTAATTTCAAAGCTGTTTGCCTTTGATCTCAGTGGTGTGAAACTTTGTGATTGCTGTAGTGTGCTGTTTTTCATTCTGTGTTTGTGATGCAAGTTAATGCTGTGTTTTGGATATCATACCTTGAATGTCTGCGATGTCCAGTTTGTGAAGTGTAATGTGCACATCCCATAGAAACTTGATCTCTACACCTCGTGGACACTCATTTTCTGTCGCCCTCCTGATGCCCATGGTGAGTCATTAGCAGCTAATATTTTTCTTGTCATAATTGTTAACACAACACTTTCAAATGAGTCTTATTAAAGACTGGACTTATGACCTGGCACTTAAGGGGGTTCCTTGTTGGAGTCTAGATTTCAAAGGGCTACTCTACAGAAGCATCTGTTTATACTTTTACTAAGCATATAACAAAAGTTTTGAATGATAAAATGTGACTAGTTAGGATCTTCTGCTATGTATCATAAGCATTTGATTCTGTCAATTGTAAAATTCTATTAGATAAATTAAGCTTTTGTGTGATATATGGTTCAGCACATGCCTGGTTTAGTTCTTATTGAAGGAACTGTATTCAGATAATTAAAGATGGATATTAGAGTAATACAAATAGGGACTCCAAATCGTGTACATTTTGAAAAATAAAACTTATGTTCAACATTGTTCAGCATTGGCTTATTACTGTTCTTGCTTTTTGTTACTGATCTACCTTTTTATTTGAATCGGAAGGCAGAATTGGTCCTCTTTGCAGGTTATATAGGCCTAAGCATTATTTTCAGTCAGAAAAAGAAGCATCCACAGGGAAAATAGAAAGATATTTTTGTTAAAACTCTTAAATGGTTGTCAACAGTGGATTCATTTTAAACATTGGTAGAAACACACTTTCCTGTTAGTATAGTGTACCAGTAAAACCAATAGAGTAGAAAGTTTGAAGTTATTGGGTACTTTTATTAATGGAAAAAAAAAAAAAAGGTGGTGGAGTTGGTAAAGCTTTTAGGTTTAATTACTTGTTTCATAAGAATAATAGCCAATTTTGGGGATGTAGGAATCAATAATTTAATATATTTTGAATATTTTGATTTCCTATGGATTAATAATCTATGACAACTTCTTATCTAGGCAAAGTAATTCAGTTCACAAAACAACAGAACAAGCTTTGTGTGTGTGGTTTACACATGTACATCTTGCAGGCATTATGTTTATGCAATTGGTAAAATTGCTGCGAAGTTTTTTGCTGTGACATCCATGTGTAAAATCAGGTTTTAAGTCTGCAAAGAACTTGATTTCAAAGGAATCAGTGATGCTGTAGGCCGTCTCCATTCTATGGATGCCTCAAAATTCTAGCTCTGGGGTGGGTTACACTCTCTTCACTGTCCATTTTGAATGCAAATCCTACTGCTGATTACATCACCCCAGTATTTATAATCTCTCACATTGCTGTATGACACAAACTCCTGACTGTCAGTCAGCTTCTCACGAAGACTATGGTGAAAATGTTCAAAACTGTTAGTTTTAACTGGGACCTGTTGTGGCTTGAGCACCAAGAAAATTTTATGAACTGAAAATATTAACTGCAGCTCTTAAGTATATTTTTTCACTGCTAGGATTTTTTCCCAGCAATCTATTGTAGTTTCAGAGTAATGAATATATTCTCTAGTAAAATGTTAGAAAAATAATTATCATTATTTCCTTCTAAGGAATGTCATCTTGGCACAGAAAGGAGTGAAATACTCTGCTAAAACCTTGATTGCACTCCCAACCAACCCCCCATGAAAATAAGATTTCACTTACAGCTGAAGTGTTATCAGAAGTAGATTAAGGTTGCACTTAACAATTCTGGCTGTACCATAGAGGAAGTAGTAACTTGCAAACCAGCCTGTAACCACACAAACTTTTTTTTCTATTCTTTTTTTCCCCATCATTTGTTTGACTGACACATTCCACATTGTGACATTTTTCATAAATGTGTATAAAGAAGATGATTTTTAAAGATGACTCAAAAATTGTGATGTCTGCTGATGATATAAGCATAATAATCAATCTTACCTGATACAGCTTATATGAAAGCTGAAAAGGTCTACAAATGCTTCATAACAAAGAGTTTCAATCTTAATCGCACAAAAATTCATATTATGAAATTTCGAACAAGCAAAAATAACTTGCTATCAGCAGGGTTCGACATTAATGGTCACATACTAATGCAAAAGTGTGTGTAAATTTTCTTGGGATCCAGTTGGCAACATGATAAATTTCAGTCATATACACTGTCTGACAAAAAAAGCAGTGCACACAGAGTATAGTCAGATGTCAATGAAACTTTGTACACATACACACCGTCAGCGAATATGTAAATGATTACAGTTACAATTCTCTGTGACAGGTAGAACGATGACCAGAGTGCATTGGCATTGTTCATGTTTAGTGTTGTTACCAGGCATAGTGCATGTAAGAGGTGTGAACAGTGTCAGATGTTGAATGATAACTGTAAAGGACATGGAGATGCCACACACGTGTGTGAGACAGCATCATCCACTCCTCACAGAGTTGGAAAGTGGCCTTATCGTGGGTCACCATTTGGCCAGCTTGTCAGATAGTGCAATATCCAGATTTGTGGGACATTTGAATGTGACAGTGGCCCAGTGTTGGACTGCATGGGAACATGAGGGCAATCATTCATGTCATCAGAGTTTCACTCCACCTAGTCTCACCATACTGTGCACCAAGTACATTGTAACCCCTTCACATATTTAGCTACCACCTGTGAGTAACAGACCCCCTGCAATGTTATCTGTCATCCCACACCATCTGTTGGAGACTAGATGCAGCTGGTTTAGGGAATTTTCATCCCATGCATTTCCTGCAGTTAACCCCATAATACAAACGGTTATGTTTGGAGTGGTACTGTGACCCAAGAAGCATGGATTGCTAATAAACTGCGTAGTATGTTCAATTATGAATCAGTTTTACACTACCTTGAAATGACCATTGTGGGTGACCTAGGAAAAGTCCAATTCTTCTAAAGGTTTTTGAGAGGCACTGTGATCTCACTCCTTGTGTCACAATGTGGGGAGCCATTGGTATGACTTTAGGTAGTGATTGAGGAATCTCTATGGCACAGTCCATGTGATGTTGAGATACTCTCATGACCAACAATATCTCCAGATCTTTCACCAATAGAACATGTGTGGAACCAGCTGGGACGTAAACACCCTCTCTGTGCCAGTATCCAGCATATCGTGGGCCGTTTACAACTTTTTGGGCCAACTTGTCTCAGGAGAGGTACAACAGCTTTATGATACCCTTTCCAACTGAAACAGTACATGTATCTAGGCCAGATGTAGTGTAATGTCATACTGATAATTGAAATCATATTGCCAAGTTCTTTGCAAATTTGATTCAACCTGTGAAGTTTCATTTCATGTTCCTCTCTCTTTCTGGGCTCTTTATATTTTTTGTCAGGCAGTGTACAATCAAGAAGCTTGGTTTGACATGTTGTGTTCTTAGATTGATTTATCATTACATTGACCTGAAGTCATGCAAAATTATTTATTCAGCAGAAGTGAGTCATAAGAATATTGTGTATTGTAGTTAACAACAGACACTTTGCAGAGGTACCTTGGATTCTTATGCTCACTCCCCAGTATCTTTAATCCCTAATCGTTTGTTGTTGCTAGTGATAAAAATCCATTTGAGCTGAATTTTAATGTACACACTCACCACACAAGACACACAATAATTTTCATGTAGACTTTGCAACCTTGTCTGGGGCCAAAGTGCAGTTACATAAAAAGTTAAGATTAAATGTTTGTGACAAGCTACCATCCAGTACAAAGTGACAAATTGAATCCCTTCAAAATCGAAAAAAAAAGTGCATAGGTTAGCAGCTCACCCTTCTACAGATTAATTTATTTTCTTGAGTCAAGGATTAAAAATAATTCTTTTGGCAACCTAGCAAGCAGTAGCGTTCATCTTAAAGCTGAATGACAAGTGGTAGAGTACTGTGAATAACTCTTTTGTTAGAAGTATAGGAACTGTTCTCTTTGTTAAATGCTGATGGATTCAAATAGTAAGCTATCACTAGAACAACATCAGAACTTCTTTCGGAGTAGTGGCTTTTGTGTCACTTTACAAGATGACACTTAGCTGGAAGGGTATTGTGTTACTGAACAAAGGGTGTTCAGTTAGTAACACAATGCATTTTCTCTCTCTGTCAATTTCGGTTGAAAAAAATGTGGAATTTATTGTGGGACATTGTGGAATATTCCTGCTCCACCTCCTGTATTTTCATGAAGTTCTGATTGATGGCAATGCTATAAAAAGCCTTCAAAATGTCATTTGTAATGGAGGTGCGTTCTAAACAGGCAGCTGTCATTGGGTTTCTTTTGGCAGAAAACACAGATAGTCATAGCGACTTGCAGAATGTCTACAGAGACCTGGCAGTGAACAAAAGTATGGTGAGTCATTGGCCAAAACGTCTTTAATCAGTGCAACAAGGTCTTGCAATCCTGCCTAATGTCCCATGTGCATGCCAGCTGCAGAATGCTGTGACTCCTGCAATGTTGCAACACGCACTCTCGTTTGAGGTGATCAATGGATCACAAACAAACACCTCCTACCGAATTGGATATCTGTTGTTAATGCTGATATATTTGTCCACTAGTTGGGATACTAAAAGGTTTGTGTCCACTGGGTTTCTCTCTGCTTAATAGAAGATCATAAAGAGCTATGAAGGACCATCTGTGCGGAATTCCTTGCGTGTTAGGAGGCTGGTTGTGACAATTTTTGTGTGGAAGGTAGTCAAATGTGATGAAACGTGAGTTCATAACTTCGAACCAGAATCAAAATTGCAATCCATGAAGTGGCACCACACCACCCATCCTCAGAAGAAAAAGTTCAAAGCCACACTCTCAGCCAGTAAAGTCAGGATGACCTCTCTTCTGGGCCTTGGAAGAGAATATTCTGTTTGATGTCCTCCCTCATGGGTCAACAATCAACTGTGAAATGTATCTTGCTACCTCTCGCCTCTTCTGACTTCCATCTGTTTGGACCAATGAAGGATGCAGTCGATGGGAAACAGTACATGTACAATGGGGAGGTTATTGATCCAGCACAACATGATTCCAGCATTGACTAATAGTGCCATGAGAGCATACACCTGCCAGTAAGGTGTTGTAAAGCCATCAAATTAAATGGAGATTATGTTGAAAAGTAGAGTTTTGTAGGCAAAAGAGTGGGGAATAATATGGTGTATTGTAATCCTGAATAAAACCAATATGCTTTCAGAAAAAAATTGTTGCATTACTCATTGAATGCCCCTTGTATACCTTGTATACCTTGTTCCATATCCCTGAAGGTTCTCCTTCTGAATGGACTCTGCAGAACATGACTGAATGAATTGGTTCCTCAGATGAATTTCTGTTATGTTGGGTTTGTAGATTACTTTGTAGTGGCTGCTCAGTTTTTTGTGTAGGAGGTGGTACATGAACTTATCTTCTATTTTGGATTTTCAAAATTGAAAATAATGTTATTGGATCAAAAATTTATCTAAAGTGCATTTAGAGAACTATTTCTAATAGTAGGAAGGCTGTAATGATTTGTTCTGTGGTACTTTGACTTCATTAAGAGCTACATCAAACATCTATTGCTGTATACAAAATAAATAACATAATACAGTCTGTATCAGTTTAATCTCACTTCACTGCAATAATAGCGAACTGATAATGGAAGCTCATGGCTATGGGAAGTCAGGAGCCTTTCATATCGCTGCCATTATAATACTAGGCAATCTAACAACCCAAAAATCCGGCAAATTTTACTCTGGATAACAGTGCATTTGATGACCAAGGAAACCTAAGTAATTAGTGTGTCTATACAGAGGGAATGTTAACACCATTACAGAATACTGACCAACTGTAATTGAAGGGCATTTCCTGTGTTCCCCGACTACTTTGGAACACGCCAAAGCTTTTGAAGTTTAAATATCTTCATTGCAGTTTCAAGCACCATGTCTTTATAATTTTGAGAACTGCAGAGTGACGACAGAGGGCCAACATCTTTTAACAACTGCTTAGACCAATTAATAGAAGATAACTCTAGAATGAGTTTGTCTTTGCAGAAGGCAGGAATTGCCAACATTATTAAGGCTATTCCACTAGAATGAAAAGTTAATACAATATTATGAGCAGGATAGATAGCTACTCACCACAGAGCAGAGATGTCGAGTCACATAAAAGCACAACAAAAAGACTGTGTGTGTGTGTGTGTGTGTGTGTGTGTGTGTGTGTGTGTGTGTTTTCATTGTGCCAGCCTGTGAATCAGCATGTCTGCTATATGCTGAGTAGCAATCTGTCCTTTCCTTAATATTGTGTTATACCATCCTGGATTTTTCGTGGATATCTGATTGTATTTGTATATAAGTTTTTGGCAGTTGACTGTAAAAAATTGAAGACTTCTCAGGCATACAGCATTCATTGGGACTGCTTGGGCATTATTTCATAAAGCAAAGCCCATCCAAATGGTTAACGCTGGAAACAGATGCCGAGAGAATGATACAGCAATGGGACGGTGTCAAAAGATATTACTTACATTTTATTCCAACTGAGATGTCTACTCCAGCTCCCAACAGTAGATACAGGCAAATTTATCAGCTTCTGAAGAAACCCACAATGGAAGCTGCATTGACATTTGTCTCCTCCCCTGCAAACATTTTTACCCAATTGACTGGAACATTCTAGAAAAAGGAGCCACTGAACATTTGCTTCACTGTGAAATAAAGACTTTTCAGGTGTGTTAGGAAGAATTTGTAAACCATTAGTATTGAAGACTTATGAACACTCAGAGGATATTTTACAGGAATGCAATTTACTGCCTGTAAAAGACATGCTTTAAGGTGGTGGTGATATAGCAACTCTCCTCCACGTTTCTACAAAGTAGTAATGTACTGCTTGACACAGTCACGTCAATTAAATTTGCAGGCCTAATGTTTCAAAGTGATATGAAATGGAACAAGCATATAAGGATGGTAGAGGGGAAGGCAAATTGTAGACTTCAGTTTATTGGAAGAATTTTGGGGAAGTATGCCTTATCTATAACGAAGGCAACAATAGAACACTAGTGTGACCCTTTCTTGAATGCTGCTAGAGTGTTTGGGAACCTCATCAGGTTGTATTAAAGGAAAATATTGAAGAGATTCAGAAGTGTGCTGCTAGTTGGGCACTGGTAAGTTCGATCACCACACGAGTATTGTAGAGGTGCTTTGTGAACTCTAGGAGGAATCTGTGTAGGAAAGACTACTTTCTTTTTGTAGAACATTATTGAGAAAATTTAGAGAACTAGTATTTGAAGCTGACTGCTGAATGAATATAGTGCCAACAATGTACGCTTCATGTAAGGCAGGAGGCATATAGACAGTTATTTCTCTGTTGGTGTATTTGCATGTGGAAAGGGAAAGGAAATATAGAGTAGTCGTGCAAGTTACCCTCTGCTATGCACCAGAGTATGTAGGTGCAGATCTAGAAAGAACCACCTTCAGTCTTTTATGTATGTTAAGAAGTATTTTAATGAGGCCTGTAAATATGGCCTCCTTAAAGCCAACCTGGCAGGGTAAAGGATTCTGCAAAATTTCTGGTGTCTTCACCTGGGTAACATAACATAAACAGAAAGTTTCAGTGATACTGTAAGGATTGGAAAAGCATTACCACTGGAAATCAGTTGGAAACCAACATAAGTTCAGGTACTATACATACTCCAGTTGACAGTTATTGGAACCAATTCATCAGCATTAAATGTATGACAGGTGAACCAAAATATCCCCAGAGAAGTAAACTGGTGAAAGCAACTCTAGCTCTGTATCAAAGGAATGCTGGTGTTGAAAGATTTGTTTTTCATCAAGAACATATCTTACAGAGGACTGGGAATCCGTAAAAAAAAAAAAAAAAAAAAAAAAAAAAAAAAAAAAAAAAAAAAAACAACTACTCTCCATGCAGATACGACAGTAATACACAATGAAAGGGTGTGACAACAAACGAGAAAAAGTGCACATGACAAAAGAGCTGCTTTTTTTTTTTTTTTTTTTTTTCAGTGAATGTGCATACAAGAAAACCAGAATTGCCTCTGTAATGGAAGAAAAGGAAAAACAAAACTATGAAGAGGAAAAGAGAGAAGCAGAGGCAGAAGAAAGTCAACACAAAACTTGAATTGGAGAAAAAGGAGATTTCATCATGTGAAGAAATACTTAAATAAAAGACCACTGAAACAGAAAAACTTTATGGCAGCTGAAAGCTGGCATCTGAAGCTAATGAAAGACTTAAGGTTTCCTTACAGAAGGAAGACTTTCAAGAAATGAGACTTGCCTGGTGCGTGGTGACAGGTGCTCTTCAGGTCATGAAAGAAAGTCTGAATAAGAAACAAGAGGCAGATGCTCTCCACTCTAGAGCTGATAAGTGAAAAATTGCTTTAATAACATAATTTTTTAACAAAAAATCAAAGAATTAATTTTGAAGGACATTTTGTCACATCTTAAATAAACTTGTTCACTTTTTTGCTAAATTTTATCACTTTTATCAACTTTTTCACATCTAAAAACTGTTGGCAGTCCTGTAGAATGTCACATTAGACCAAACTACTGACATCAAATCCAGCATAAGCGAACTGCAACTTTTATCCTCACAATAAGCTAACTCTTGCATATCCATCTTTGTTATGGACAGGAAGATAATGAAACTTCCTGGCAGATTAAAACTGTGTGCCCGACCGAGACTCGAACTCGGGACCTTTGCCTTCCGCGAAAGGCAAAGGTCCCGAGTTCGAGTCTCGGTCGGGCACACAGTTTTAATCTGCCAGGAAGTTTCATATCCGCGCACACTCCGCTGCAGAGTGAAAATCTCATTCAGGAAGATAATGGATGGAGGATCAGAGACTTTCTGGGTTCACAAATATTATACAAGAAACTGAATAGAGACTACACAGTTTGTCAGGATAGCTCTCTTCTGTGGTATCTGCTGTGTAACAAGTGTTACTTAACTTTTTCCATCTAATTTACAGCACCCTTATGACAGGAAAACTCAAATAATACTTGGTATTCTACATAGGAATTTGAAATGTCGGTTGAGCAGAACGTTTCATGTCTACACACAGGAAGCAGAACCTGTCCTCTCTAGAGTCTTGCAACTTATGAGGATTGCATTGTCAAGATGCTATTAAAAGATGGCATGGGACTTGACAATACCATTTTCTCTGATGCCAGCAAATAGTGCAGATACCGTCTAAAGCAAATATTCTGTGTGGAGTGGTGAATCCTATGAACAGAAAGCTATGAAATGTCAGTATACCATGATAATTACCAATTCTTTCAAGTGGCACAGAGGAGGGGAAAAAAAAAGAAAAACACTGGAATTGATTCCTAGAAAATATCAATGTGGTACAAGAATGTTGATGATACATTCATTACATGAAGGCATAGTAAACAGCAGTTAGTGAGTTCTTCCATACTATCCATTAAAGCATGCAGTTTGAGAGACAAAATTTGTCCTTATTCTTCCTTTGTATTTTAAATATGATGATTGAGGTATTTCATGGCTACTATGGTCACTTTAAGTTACAGTATGCCAACTTATGCATTATTCAACATATTGACTTTCAAGTGGAATAACATAATATTAAGTGGGTATATTAATTTCAGTTTTGTAGAGCATACCTCTTCTAGAGTTTACATGGGGTCCATTGCCATTTCACATAATCTAGCTCCCCTCCTACAGTTTGTGACGAGTTATGGGAACCAGCAAATCTGCTGTTGATAACACTTTTAGTAAAAGCATGGAGAATGCAGAATAGTAGAGATATCCTATAATTAATAACCTCTCAAATCAGCATGGCCAACTGTTGATGTTCAATATCGATGCATAAATAAAAATGATTGAAAAATTATAAGGATAGTAAATGAGAAAGGAATTGAGGAAATTGAGAAGAATTTGCAAAAATAAAGACTGTTAAGATGTGCAACTCCCCCGGTATAAATGAAAATAGTAGTACAATATTTTGAAAACAGTTTTCCTTAGAAATCAACTGATGGAAGCAGATAAAGTGCGTCTAAACCCTGTGTTACAAGTGGAATCAGAATATCATGACTAACTAAGAGATGACTGGCATCAAGAGAGACAGAGGAGAACATAGTTAAATCTGATTACAAACTGTATTTTAAAATTCTAAGTAAAGTCATCAGAACATCAAAATACATATAGGCCTACATTCAAGAAAAAAATAAACTTCTCCAGCAACAAATAAAAACTATTTGGAACGTGGTGAAAAATGACAGAGCAAAAATCAAGGAAATGATGGAATGTCTGTAACGGTAGATAGTGAACTGATCAAAGGTAACCCTGAATGTGCAGAAACTTTTAATAACTTCTTTGGTAAGTAGCAGATAACTTAGATTTGAACATTTATGACACTGCATACATTTCATAGGAAAAGCCTTCAAAAACATGTTTGACAAAATACACACGACACGCGCGCGAACGCAGCTGACACACACAACTGCAGCCTCAGGCAACTGAAACCACACTGCTCAGTTGCCTGAGACTGCAGTTGTTTTTTTTGTGTGTGTGTGTGTGTGTGTGTGTGTGTGTGTGTGTGTGTGTGTGTGTGTCTTTTTATTGTGCCTATCTGTGACTCATCATCTCTGCTATATGATGAGTGGCAACTTTCCTTTTCATAATATTGTTACATTCCATCCTGGATTTTCCATTGTTTAATTTTTGACAAAACTCACCTTCATCCGGCATCTCCAAAATAAGTTTTCAGTATTATCAACTTGTAAAAATTAATGTTCATGTGGATAAGATGAAATCAGTAGCAAACTAATGAAATATCATTCAGCTGAACTTAGTGATTTTTGAGTTACTTGGGTAATGAATCTTTTTGCAGTGGTATTTTCCCAGAAACATTTTAATGTGCTGCTATCAAGCCACTTCAGAAAATGAAATAGATTTTACACACTTAGTACAGGAAAAAAATACTGAGTAGCAAACACTTTGGATTTGAAAAATTACTCTCAACTGAGAAGACCGTATTTATCTCGATAGATGATATACTAGAGTCAACAAAACAAAAATTACTGCCACTGGAAATATTTGTGACTTGGCTAAGGCTTTGGGTTGTGTGAACTGTGAAATCCTAATGTGAGTGAAAATGTTATGAAGCAGGAGGCACCTGAATGACAGAAAGCAGTGCGTTTCAGTTCTGTGCCAGTCACATATTGATACACAATCAGAATTTGAAACAACCAGATATGATGTACCGCAGGTTGGATTTTGGGTCCTCGGTTATTTCTGATCTACATAAATTATCTTATCACCTGCAGTTTCAAAACGTGCAAATTTTGAATTTTTTTGCAGAAGATGAAAGTACAGATATAAAAATAGTACCAATCCCCCTACCGAAAAGGCAAGTAATGAAATGTTTAAACATTGACAGATAGTTCAAAGTAAACTGATTATCATTGAATTTTGGCAAAACTCTGTAAATAGTTTCTAGTACTTCTCACAGAACTCCACAAGCTACCAAAATAAATTTATTAAATAATGAAATAAAAGAAATGGAAAGTTAAGTTTTTTGGAATACAGGTAGATCACAACCTTACTGGAAACCAGGCTGTCTAGCATTAACGAAGTGTCTTGGTTCAGCTATGTTTGCTTACACACGATTACTGCTAAAAGAAATTTAAAAATGTAAAAACTAGTTTATTTTTGTAATTACATTCACAGATGAGTTTTCTGGGGAAATTACAGTTAGGGGCTAGTATTTTCAGAATGCAGAAGCATGTTATAAGAATTACATATGGTGTTAATTCAAGAACATTCTGCAGAGACCTTGTAAAAAAGTGTGTATTTTGAGAACTGATTCATAATACATTTATTCATTAATGTCTTTTGTCATTACTTATTTTTCTCTCTTCAAAAATAATTAAAAATAGTGAACAATATGAACATAACCTTAGGACCAGAAACAACATTAGTACAGAAAGGTGTCAGACAGACAGCACATTGTTGCCTGAATAATGTAATGGAGTTTAAGACTGAATTAAAGAACTATGCATTGGGAAATGACCACTACTCCATTGAAGAGTATCTTCAAAGAAACTCCCAAATTTAAAATAATTTAGTGTCATTTAATTGCTTTGCCATTAAATTAAATGTAAATCTTGGCAATTAATCTCCTTGGGATTGACAGAGTATACTAATGTAATGTTAAGTAAATAATTTAGGAGTAAAGGAGAACGCTCATCACTTAATGTTGTTTAAAACAATCCTCATATTTGCTTTATCCCCAGAGAAACCTTGAACCCTACAGTTCAGATAATTTTTTTGAGCATAATCTATTATTTTGATGGGTCTAGAGCTTTCTCACATTCAAAGTTAATCTAATGGCTATTGCTAATGTGAACTGTATTCACACGCATATCTTGTATTTTCCTATTCATACCTCAGGCTTTTCTATTCAAGTTTACGGGAGACTTATAACCCCCTTCCACCAAATGTCTGTTCTTGGGCTCTCACAGAGAACAATTTTGGCAGAAGAAATATCAATATTGAGAAATTCAGTTTCCTGTTCTTATCAGCTTAGTGATAGTCTGTGTGAACCAACAGTTTCACTTATCTTTAATGATGGATTTCTGTTGTGTGGTGAATAATTTAACGTTAATCAGTTATGTGAAAGTTACTACTTAATTATAACCCATTGTGATTGACAGAACACGTGTTAAATCCTCAAAAATATTTATTTAGGATTTTGAAGATTGGGATGATGTAGGATTGAATATTCCAAAACCAGCTGAACTGCTTCAGTTGTATCGTGAGTTTATGAGGCAGTCGGGCCAAAGGAAAGTGCTGTGCCAGAATGTTGCCTGCCAAACTGATGAACTTGACCTTGAGAAGGAATCAAAACTACAAGACATGGTAAGATATTGCAGTATATTGTCAAAAATCTTGTCGAGCTATTAGATGAAAAATACTCAGTTGCAAAGTTGTTCTTATATCACATGTTGATAGAATCACCAGAATAAATATAGTGTTTGTTTTCAGATATATTTAAATTTGTCTTACATGAAAATTGTACGCAGTCCCAACCCCTCCCTCCCTCCCTCCCTCCCAGACATGGTAAGATATTGCAGTATATTGTCAAAAATCTTGTCGAGCTATTAGATGAAAAATACTCAGTTGCAAAGTTGTTCTTATATCACATGTTGATAGAATCACCTCCTCCTCCTCCTCCTCCTCCTCCCATAACAAATCTACAATCTATTCCAGTGCCACTAAAATAGTCTTACACCTGAAGGAACTTAACTTGATCCAGATTCTAAGTTAAGATCACTGGGAGAAAATGTTATTATCAAGAGTGAACATCCAAAAAATAATTTAATGTTTATAACAATAGCACATACAAATACAAACACCACAAGTCCACAAACTGTAACTCACTCCAAAATCTATCAGTCCTGTTTCTTTACGCCTCAGGCTTTTTTGATCAAAATGATAACTATGAGATTTTTAAATTTGCAGCCAAGTTTTAATTTTTCACAGTATTTTGACAGCTTCTTTACCTGAAGAGGATGGAAATATCATAAATTATGACACAGACTTAGCTGCAAACTCGAAAACCTGAGTGTGACATTGTGACTTCTACTTTTGAACACAAGACAAATAAAATTTCCAATTCACCTAGTGATTTCTTTTCATCTTTCATTTCCAAATTAAGCTTGTTAATGTGATGTTTAACGTGTTGTGCCCATTGTATATGGTGACAAAAGAGCAAAGTAATATACCATGATTATGTATAGAACTCCTATTATGATTGGGCATGATATTAAGCCATTTAGTTTCCTGAATGATCTTTTATTGAGAGATGATTAGATGTGAATTACAGTCAGCTAACCACCCAGCCTTGTTCTTTTGTCTTTGAACTCCTTTGTACTTAAATGTCCCATAAAATGTGTTTTCTGTTTTGGGGTAGATTTTTGTGCATACACATCGAACTTACAAGTTTGCTCCTCACTTCTAAAAATTTGAAATGTCAAACTGCATACAGTTTTAGGGTTCATGAGGTACAATTATTTTACATTTGAAGAATGTAAACTTTTAGTGTAAGCTGTATAATTCAAATACTGTTATCTGAAAGCAGTCATATAGATATTGAAATATGTGTTATTGTATTATGTAAAATGTTTATTTTGTATGTTATGTAACAGCTGTGTATCTAAGAGGCATGTTTGTAAAGTGAGGTTACAACATATTTTTTACCCAGAAAATTGCATATTTACTTCCAAAACTTGTCAGCTGGGCAGGAATAGAACTTTTTTTCCCCCCTCTCAATAGATTGTCATTATGCTCCAAGCATTTGGTATTAAGTTTTGTTTCTTCTCCCCCTCTGTCAAGAGATTGTCATGAAGTTCCAAGAATTTGGTATAAAGTTCTGTATATCTGTGGCACTGCCACTCCTTCAACTGTCTTCCTTGTCTGTTGAAAAATGTTACCTTAAAGGGAGAAAAAAGAAAGAAAGAGAAAACGGACTGCTGGGTGCTACATTAGTACTAAGGACTTGATCTTCCTAAATATCCCGTCAAAACAGTTGCAGTGTTTGGTACAATATTATTGTGCAAAAAGTAGTACATGTGACAGTCATTCTCTCTCTCTCTTTCTTTCTTTTTTTTGATGACTCAGCAAGTCTTTATATATTGAGTTGGTATCAAAGGTTGCATTAGCAACTTTCTCAGCCAAAATAGACAATATCCTAATACTCTGGTTATCATGGATATTTATTCAGCCATATTTTAATTATCTATCTACTTTGCAATTTGCTATGTGACATTAATTTATTGTAAATAGTCTCAATTTTGTGCAAAATGTAAAGGGGCTTCTTATGTTGTGTGTTAGCAAGATTGCTGATGAGGGAGTAAACTCCATACTAGGTGGAATCGAGAATTGCTGTGTTAATGTTTATGCACAACATTCACACAAATGCTGAATCTGTTGGCCCCAACACTACTTGTTTTGTGTGCTAAGTACTGCTCTTTACTTAGGAGTACTAATATTGCTCCAACAAATATGCTCCGAGCTACAGGCATGTTGTAACCTTACTTTCCAAATGTCTCATGAACTTGGTTTCAGAGTACTCTTAAGTATCTACTTTCATTATGCACAGGCAATGGAAGTTGAACAACTTAAGGAGCAGTTATCACTTATGGACCAAGAAAAACAAGAGCTCCAAAGGCTGTGGACAATGGACTCCAAATTTGCAGCTGCAAATGTAGATGTTTCTAATGTTACTACACCAGGATCTGATCTGGCTGGAATTCTAACTACCTCAACATCCCATAGTGGGACACCGGAGTGTTTTGAGATCTTGGATGTAGAAACTAAAGATGACTGTAGTGCATTGCAAGATGAAGATGATGAGTTACCTATCAGCCTTACTGACACTGATGCTGAATGGACTCGAGTTGGAAGCACTTGTGGTGCGGAACCTGCAGAAACCTCAAGCAGACTGCAAAATGAGATGGCTTCTTCCAGTGCTGAAGCTGAATCAGAAACTAAAGTCCTTTTAGACACCAGTACTTCAAGGTAGTTTATTAGATTGTGTTTCATTGCTGATGTATACAAGTACTTCAATTACATTGACTCGGTTATTGTTTTAAATATTCCTTTCACTTTTGTATACATTAGTGTGTCATTTTGGTGACTCCAAGAGAAACAGTTTCATTGCCTAAATGTCAGGGATTTGGTTTGTTGTTATCAAAAAGAAAGTTATCTGATCCAAAATTTGTCTTCCACATGAAAACTTTGTTTGGGCCAACTGAAGAGTTGGACTTTGGTTCAGATTCCATGTAAAATTGCAAATTCTATAGTGAGTGTATAGGTGGACTGTACTATTTATATCTAATTTCAGCTACATTTTTGTATGCAGTACTATGCAAAAAAAGGAACACAAATGTACACAGATCTGATGTAAAAAATCTTCAACTGTGCTCAGCAAATAGGGTAGATTTGAAGTTCATTAATCAGACGGTCACATAGTAACAGTAAGACTGATAACCCCCATGTATCCACAGCTACATTTACATATATACTCACAATTAATTAATTAATTAATTAATTACTTTTGTTACATAGAGCGCTTCAAAGAGGAGAACCATCAGGAATGTGGGACAAGTCAGGGTAAACCTTAACAAAGCCAATCATCGTGTGAAATTTAACATTTACACCACATTGTCAAAACTTGTAAATTATAGGGAAAGCTACTGCTTCCTCGATGACATCAAACAGAGATTTCTTATCTGTAATTGGTAGCATAATATTTACATGAATACACTAGTATTTTCAAAGAAAGTAGTTGGCTTCATCCTTAACAAAAGAAATCTGTTTACAGTACCCTATTACTTGTCATGCAGATTTACAAAAAACACTACTATTTACTACGGACAATTCTCAATCCTTGAATTGAGGTAATAAGATAATTTGGTGAAGAAGTTGCTGGTAAGGCATTTTTTTAACTTTTGTTTGATATAGTAGAATTCCAAATTTCTTGTTTTATTAGACAGGAGTTTGTTTAATACCTTTGGTCCATTCTGGATCCTAGGCATGGAGGCAAAATCTACATGAAAATTATTTTTGTGTCTTGTGTTATGACTGCATAAATCCAATTCAGCTGAAACTGATTTTTATTATCAGCAACAAAAGCCATTAAGGAGTAAATGTAGATCCTTAAAAAGGATTCTGAAAGATGTACAGTCTTCTGAATTATCTACTTAATGCAATATTCTTACTGATCACCTGCTGGCTGTAGTAGACAGGTGGGTGGGTGGGTATCCAAATGAACTCCAAAGAATTTTGCACACAGTTTTTCATTCAGTGTATGACCATTCATGTGAACATTTGGTTCTGGCAAGACATTTTACTTGTTAGAAATGGCATGTTATGAATTTTTGATACGAAGATTTAGAATGTTTGTTGTGAAACAATTGTAGGCCTGTTTGTTTATCATTTGGGTGATGTATGGAAATGTTTTGTTTGATCCATTGATTAGGATGCTTATGTGGTCAGTAAATATTATAAGCTTTGAGTTGCCCCTTAAAGTCATTGAAAGATAATTTAAGTCAGTTAAGAACAAGAGGAGATCCAGTATCGCTCCATGGGGCACTACATGTTATGGTCTCTATTTCTGAGACCAGTTTCATTGCTGTGAGACAGTTTGATCTGCTTTCTGTTACGAAGTAAAACTTGTTTCATGCAAGAAGGGTGTCATTAATGTTATAATATTTTATTACAAACAATCCTGTTGGAAGAACATCCACAACTGAGCATTATACCAGAGGTTGAAAATACCGCTTCAATTGTAAATTTCTTTTATTATCATGACCAGTTTTGGGCTCTCATAAGCCCATCCTCAGGTGTCACACTGGAAATAGCACGAGGTGGGAGATAATTTTCACATGCCACAACCCGTATAAAAAACAAAAAATTTTCATAAAGTTTTTAAAAAGTTTTAAAAAACATTTTGAAACCACCGGACTTGCTAGGTGCGGTGAAATCTATGTCAATGCGAAAATGACACCAGACAGTACTACGGACAACTGTCTGGGTAGGAAATACACAGATAATAGCAGGACACTTACACTGTGCTGTGGCCCCCAAGTGCTGTGATGTACATGTACTAGGCACAGTGTGTTACCTATGAGCGCAGAACAGGGAGTAGTGGATGCGAATGAGATAGCAGATTGGTAAACCAGAGTGGCAAGAGGCCACACATCAGTAGTTTTATACAAGGCCTATTGCATACGAAAAGCACAGGACTTCCTCTCCAGCCTTATGTTCAAAACATACTCATTTAACCCCACAGCTAAGTTTCTCATGGAAATTAAGAAGGCGCTTAGAGAAACAGACGTGTTATTCACCCCATTTCTTAAAACTACTTTAATACCGATGAATCCGAGAGCGCCCACTTTCAGGAGCGTTGTCGAACTTCATAAGCCATAGGCTTCTTTAAAGCCACTTATCAACGCTATTAATGCCCCAGATTACTCATTGACTAAGGAATTGCAAAGTTTCCTCAGTAAGCATTATTTTTTTCCATGATGATCATGCCATCAAGAACAGAGAGGAGTTAATTACACACCTCAAACATGTAACTGTAACCAGTGATACAAATCTAGCAAGTCTTGACATCATAATCATGTACACAAATATCCCCATTAAAGATTGAGTACAACTTACAGATGCTCTCTCATCTAGATTCACAAAAAATTAATGAATTCCTTCATCTGCTCAGAATTGTACTGGACCATAATTACTTTGTCTTCAAAGACACCGTATATGGGCAAACTGACGGGTTGGTCATGGGATCCCCCATTGCCAGTATAATAGCTAATATTTACATCAATCACATTGAACATAATTTTTATTTCAACCCACCCACAACACCTTCAAAGAGTAGTATGCTACAAAAGATACATCGATGACATCATACTTTTATATAACGGGACCGACGCCCAGCTGCAACTATTTCAACATTACTTTAACAAAAATGCACCCCAAGATTCAGTGTATGATAGAATACCACTCTGGCTTTACTCTCCCATTTTTAGACCCAGAAATTTCGTTACAGGACAGTAATGTTCATTTTAACATATTTAGAAACCCAAGTATGACTAGTTCTATTATTCGTTGTGCTTCAGTCCACCCAAAGCAGCAAAAAATGGCAGCTCTTCGTGCTATGCTTTACCATGTGGCCAGAGTCCCTCTCTCAAAAGAGAATTACCAGTGTGATTTGGATACCATTAAAGTCATAGCACATGCTAATGGCTACCAGCCAATTGTTGTTGATGTTCATCAGCCAACGCAATCAAAAGGCGCTTCCAACGATCTGTACGGGTCTACCCTGTCATATACTAATATTGATAATGCTAAAAAAAGTTTCTTGCAGGATCCCATATGTAGATGTTATATCTGACAGGATTGACAAATGGCTTAGAAAAGAGAGGATTTACCTGCCTTCTACACCCTGCATAAGGTCGGGCATCTATTGAAGCACCACGAAACCAGAGAAGACAATTGCTACGCACAATCGGGCATCTATTACATACAGTGTAGTTAGTGCCCTTCCACATACATAAGCCAAACTGGCCGCTCCTTTAACATACGGTTCAGAGAGCATGAGGATCTTAGCAATTCCAAATCCGTTCTCACTAACCAGCTGAAGGATCATAACCATTCCATTTAAAGTATAAACACAAATTGCAGAATACTACATATTCAACGCAAGGGCCCAGTTTTAAACATTCTAGAAGAAATAGAAATCATCCGCAGCATTTTTCGTGATCTGTCTGGCACTTTGAACGAGCAAACTGCGCTTAAGCACGCAGTCCTGCCGAATAACATTTCTTTTTTGAATCAGCACCCAGCCTCATTGCCTTCTCTTTCTGGTCCCCGATTACTGTACACCATACATGTTTAGTTCTTAATTGGGTCAGTGTTTTTCTGACATAATTTTTGCAGCCTTCAATAGGCTTAACGAATGTATGGCATATGCACGTTTCCTATAGTGAGGTCTGCAAGGTCCACCTAGTTCATTTTACATAGCTGTAAAATTGACCTCTCTTAATAATATACTTCACATGTTTTTCATTTTATCCTATGACTATGGCGCATTATAGTGCTGTGGCATTATCTGTGCCCTCACTAATTACAAAATTACCTTTCCTTCATGATGTAAAATGGGTCTCAGGTCTTCTCATGTAATTCTCAATTAGTTGTCTACTGTTGATTAGTAGGTTTTAAATTGACCCCACTTTTAATGTGTACTTTTAGGCTATTGCTGCTAGCTATTACTTGGCATATTACTTTTGGACAGCATAGACTGTAAGTTTTCTTTACTTTCCCCGTTGATCAATAGTTAGAGCTTGTAAATAGAAGTGGCACATGTGTATGTTTTTTTATCTGATGACTGTGGCATGTTGTTCCATGTTGCCACTTATATATCCCCACTAAATTTAAAACTTGCTTGCCACTCATGTAAAAGAAAAGTTTCACTGCACTTTACGGTTTATATAATAATCTTATATCACAGCTTCCACTCAGTTTTACCACAGTTCTGTATCGAAGTGTTCAATACACTCCTTTACTATGCATAATGCACTTTTAACTTATTTCATGTATTTTTTATGTAATTATTTTTATTCATTTTAAATGTAAACCACTAATTCAAATTGTGAATGAATGGCCGGGCTAGTGGCCCTGCGTTCTTCTCTCCATCAATAGATGGCAGCACTCTAGTCACTCTGGTTTACCAATTTGCTACCTTGTTTGTATCCGCTACTCCCTGTTCTGTGCTCATAGGTAGCACACCGCATCTAGTACACATCCACCGCGGCACTTGGGGGCCACAGCACAGTGTAAGTTTCCTGCTATTATTTGTATATTTCCCTACCAGGCAGTTGTCCATAGGACTGTATGGTGTCATATTCGCATTGCTATAGGTTTCTCAGCACCTAGCCCGACAGGCGGTTTCAAAATATTTTTTTAAATGTTTTTTAAAAGTATTTTAAAATTTTTTTGTTCTTATATATGTATGTTGTGGCATGTGAAAATTATCTCCCGCCTCTTGTTACTTCCAGTGCGACACCTGTGGATGGGCTTATGAGAGCCCGAAACTGGTCATGATAATAAAAGAAATTTACAACTGAAGTGCTATTTTCAACCTCTAGTATAATTTTTTAGTTTGTCAAGTAGAATTTTGTAGCCCACACCCAAAGGATCACAGAACATCCCAACAGGATATTTTTTCTTGTTTTTCTGTGCCAGGAATTCTCTCTAAATGTTGTATGTCTCTCTCTGTGGACAATCTTTTGCGCTCAGAAATGTATTATTTTATCGTGGATCATTTTCTCAGAAGATGTTTAAAAATTAGGATGAATTAAATAGGTCTGTAAAGGAAGATAGTTTGCTTATCTCTAGTTTTGTCGGGATTTTCTGCAGCAGATTGAAATCTGCCCAGAAGTGTTCCCTAAGATAGTAGTGAATTTCAAACATAACTTAAGGTTAGCTCTATTAAGTCAGGACAAAATTTAATAGTTTGATAGAAACACAATCATAGCTATCATAATCATTAGTCTCTAGTAACCTGATCTTCCTAGGAGTTATTTTTCTGAAACAAATGTCTTTTTGATGGTACTTACAGTGCCTGCTGAAGGAAATGTAAAATGATGGATATGTAGTGACAGTTGAAAATTTTTGTTGGACCTGAATACAGATTTCCTGTTTATCACAAGCAATCACAGCAACTTTTAGGCTATCTGAGTATGCCTGCAGACCTGACTCAAACTTCCATTGTCACTAGTGTTTGTATTTATAATTCCTGAACACTAGTAACAGATGTCCCATAGGTTATGTGGGAATAGCAACTCTGAGAGAATGGGAACAGTGGAGGACCATGGCTTAAGCTGCTGCAAAGGATATGTATTAACTGAAAAAATTAGTTTGAATCCCAGTCAGTCACAAATTTTCAGTTGTCACTATGTATTCATTACTTTGCAAGTTAAGCATATCTGAACAGTTTAGTCTGGTGTGCCAGACTACAGGTTTTTAAAAATGTAAAGTGGTAATTGTGTTCCAACTCTTGACCACAATTTGTTCTTTGAATTAAGTAGGGTTCTCTTTTCATAGCACAAGGTAATTCAGTCCTAAAATTTATCCATCAGTGGTCCCTGTTTTTAATTATGTACAGTGTAAGGCAGTGGGTATTTTTTTTCCAATATTAACCTCTCCCTGCTCCATTCAATTCTCTCAACAGTGAGGAGTAAATGTCTGTATGCCACCATATGTGCTCTAGTTTTTCTTATCATATTCTTTTGGTTCTTGCATTATACATGTAATTGATGCAACAAAACTGTGGCTCAGTGCCCCTCAAGTACTGGTTCTCTTTATGCAACAGTATTTCATGAAAATATCTCCTTTCTTCCCTTAGTTCCCATTTATCGCCTAAACACCTCTGTTACACTTTTCTGTAGACTATATTGATTTGTTGAGATCCAAGCAACAAGGCTGTGGAGTCCTGATGTACGACACTGAAAGAATTCTAACAGTGTAGCAGTAGTTTAGAACAACCCTACATCTACAACTACTTTTATACTCTGCAAGCCACCCAACGGTTTGTGGCGGAGGGCACTTTACGTGCCACTGTCATTACTTCCCTTTCCTGTTCCACTCGCTTATGGTTCGCGGGAAGAACGACTGCCAGAAAGCCTCCGTGCGCGCTCAAATCTCTCTAATTTTACATTCATGATCTCCTCGGGAGGTATAAGTAGGGGGAAGCAATATATTCGATACCTCATCCAGAAACGCACCCTCTCGAAACCTGGACAGCAAGCTACACTGCGATGCAGACCGCCTCTCTTGAAGAGTCTGCCACTTGAGTTTGCTAAACATCTCCATAACGCTATCATGCTTACCGAATAACCCTGTGACGAAACGCGCCGCTCTTCTTTGGATCTTCTCTATCTCCTCTGTCAACCCGTCCTGGTACGGATCCCACACTGATGAGCAATACTCAAGAATAGGCCGAATGAGTGTTTTGCAAGCCACCTCCTTTGTTGATGGACTACATTTTCTAAGGACTCTCCCAATGAATCTCAACCTGGCACCCGCCTTACCAACAATTAATTTTATATGGTCATTCCACTTCAAATCTTTCTGCACACGTACTCCCAGATATTTTACAGAAGTAACTGCTACCAGTGTTTGTTCCGCTATCATATAATCATACAATAAAGGATCCTTCTTTCTATGTATTCGCAACACATTAAATTTGTCTATGTTAAGGGTCAGTTGCCACTCCCTGCACCAAGTGCCTATCCGCTGCAGATCTTCCTGCATTTCGCTGCAATTTTCTAAAGCTGCAACTTCTCTGTATACTACAGCATCATCCGCAAAAAGCCGCATGGAACTTCCGACACTATCTACTAGGTCATTTATATATGTTCATCAATCTGCTTGTGCTAGCTAACTTATGCTCACATCACAGAAGTGAGCCATTGGCCAGCACACAGCATGTGATGGTGAGGGGGGAGGGGGATCTGAACAAGGTAGTTCCACATGAGAAACTTGTCAACATGTCTGTTCTACAGCTGCTAATGTTAGTTCCATGTACCTGTACACTCTGTGGTGGCTAATTAATGCCTTTCACAGCAGATTTATTTTCTCAAACTGTTGCATTGATGAGAAATGACAATGAAATGATAGTTACATTTTTTAAATTGATGAAACAAAGAAAATGGGGCCGCTAATTATGAAACTTGCTCTTTTTTTACGACTGTTGCAACTTTATAATGAATGTAGTTTAAATTGACATAAATTTGTATTTCGTAACTATTTTATTCCCACTTTAACCTTGAAAACACTGGATGTCAATGAACCCTACTTATTTTTTGGGCCATTTTACAAGCACTGCTCAGTGTAGATTCAAAAATTGACATAATTGTAGCTGCAAACTTGTAAAGTCGTGGAAATCAATGTTGAGGAAAATTTTTGTGCAAGTCTATGAGACTTATTTTGTTTGAAACTTCCCATGCAACTGCCTGTCATGCTAAACATCAGGGTTGTAGCTGTAGCTGTGCACTGTCGTGTTATAAACTGTTGTTGATATGTCTGACCTTAGCTTTGAAGTTCCTAACCTGGCCATCGTGCTAATTTTCATTGATTCAAAATGAGCTGCTTTCCACTTTAAGCATGGCACTGCAAGCATATGCCCTTGCACATAAGGCTATGGAAAACCCAACACATCGGCATTCCTCTGAAAACAGCACTTTCACTGCACCATGCTGTGACATCTAACTGCCCCATTTTATTATGAAATCTCATTTCCCAATAGCGAGTGAGCTTGAGTGCCATGCTCTCCTAGCCGCCTCCTGAACAGGACTGGTTTGGAATTAAGTTCAGTAATTCTGCTTATAGTTCACTTAACATATTTTTTTACAGGATTCTCCCAACAGATTGTCACCAAGTATCCTTCCCTAGCACTTATTCCACATGTTCATTGTGCTAATTTATTTTGTCGTAATACTTGTGCAAACAATATGACATTCATCACATGCTGCTGCTGCTGCTGCTGCTGCTGCTGCTGCTCCTCCTCCTCCTCCTCCTCCTCCTCCTCCTCCTACTACTACTACTACTACTACTACTGGGTTGTTACTCATGTTCTTTGCACAGTTTTGCATTTATCCAGATGTAAGGAAAGCTTCTGGTCAGCATTCACATTTATGGAAAGTTGTTTTATCAGTTCATCAAATGTAAACAGTGACAAAATCACTCTGCATTTCTAGACAATCACCCAAGTAGTGACACTTTCCAACAGATAATAGTATCTTCACAGAAAAATCTGAGAATCCTGCAGACTTTACCTGATAAGCCATTCGTGGATATTGAGACCATTAGGTATCTTAATATGCTTCTTTTGTGGTTTATCTGGTGTTATTTCCATTTTTGTTAACAATTTGCTATGTAGCATAAGGAACTGGTCTCTGTGAGTCAAAAATTCTTTGAGGCAATCCTAGATATGAGGAGCTGCATCAAATGATCATGTCTCAGTTGACAGATTGATAATTTAGGAAGACAGAATCTACCTGTTTACCTGCTTAAGGTATTTAGGAAAAGGGAATTCTGCTTCATATGAATGGTGTTATCAGAATATCTGGTGATTCTTTGAGAGGAAGTTCATTTCCTTGCAGAAACGCATCATGTTTGAGATTAAAACATCCTCTGGGGTCGAGCAGTAAAAGATATTATAGCCACTGGTGTTTCAGTCTCATGAATCCCTTGACTTAATTTTCATAGAAACAGAAGTGATATATTCTCTTTTCCAAACATATGGGAATTTGTTCCATAAGTGTGTCTCCATGTGTACACTCAAACAAAGGTGCTTATTCTATAGTGTATTTGTGTAAAACATAATATACAGGCTGACAATTATTGAATTACATGAAAAAATACGTAAATTAGTTGTGAACTACATCATGCACACTTTATTCAACGTGTAAACTTTGGTACAGATGTTCGGATTTAGGTTATGACATGTTCGATATGGCTGCTATCATTGCCGATGATGTGGTACAGAGTGCAGACCAATAGTGAAATTTTGCATGACCCACTGAAGTGTCGAAATGGCAATGCTGTCAATTTACACCTGAATGGCTGTTTTCAGCTCAATCCCACAAAAATGAGTCACTTGCCTTCAGCTCCAAAGACTACAGCAGCCAGTTGAGGTCCATGCCAGAGCCTGAATGAGCTCCCCATAGTGCTCCTCCAGGATATAAAACATTCTCCTGCTTTGATAGGGTCAAACTCTGTCTTGCATGAACAACATGTTGTCGAAATCATGGTCACTTTGGGCAATGGGGATGAAATCATCTTCCAAAACCTTCATGTACCATCAGTAGTCACCGTGCCATCAAGGAATATCACACTGATTATTCCGTGACTGGACACTGCACATCACACAGTCACCTGTTGAGGGTGAAGAGACTTCTCAATCACGAAATGCGGATTATCAGTCCCCCAAATGCAGCGATTTTGCTTATTGACAAACACATCCAAATGAAAGTGGACTTTGTTGCTAGACCAAACCATAATGCGCATACTAATTCCCATCATGCTCCATGGCCAACTGCGCAGTTTGAATGTCCTAACACAAACCGTTCAGAAGTTATGACGATTTTATTCCATATAGTTCAATAATTGTCACCCTATAAATTTTACTCGGGGCATGATGCGTGGTTTACTTAGAGTGGTTTAAATACTAGGAGAGCTTATTTTAGTGGACTCATTTTTGTGTTTTTGCCGTGGTCAGGTGGTAGTAAAGTATTTTTAAATGTAGTTTAATATTTCAGATTTGTTTTTGTTTGCTGTTTAGAACCAGCTGATTCGTGGTCTTGGCGATAATCGAGTATCATTGGAGTTTTCTGTGAGGAGTAACACATGTGCTGGCATCAGATTGTTCTATAATTTCCATAGTCATTCATAACAGTTCAGACACACTAGAACTATGCACTGTACATGAACAGGATTATGTTGGACAATCACACTTAAGTAGTACGCTGTGCGAGGAACCTACATTGGTATTTTGTGAGTGAATGCCTATGTAAATGAGTTCTGAACTGAGAGGTGATTCAAAGATTCAGTTAAGTTATTCCTTTGCTGTTTCTGTATTCCTGAGCTTTGTCATGTTGTTGTATTTTTGTGATCCCAATTGTTTGTTTCTTTGTTTTTTTAATTTTGACGGTCATCTCTTCACTCAGTGATTCAGTCTTTCTGTTCTAGTTGAGAGAGTCACATTGACCCACTATGAGCATTTGGTAATTGTTGTAATTTATACTGTAGTATGGCATTCAACTGTGGCATGTATAAGTCATGTTGTTTCTTCTATTTCCCTGGATGATGGTTTAGAACCAGACCCAGTAGGAATCAATTTATGAATTTCAGTACAATAAAGTTGTAATGTATTTCTTGGAATTGTATTTATATTAGTTGTGGCTTAAGGTTGAACAGTTCATTCTCTTCCGTAATCTTATATCTGTGTGTCATTGTCATCATCGTGGACTTTCAACATCACTTACCCCTGACTTGTAGGTCCAGAATACAGGTATTAAGCTCCCTTTTTAGTTCCTGTGAATTTTAAATTTGGTCTCTTTTTTGGCTGTAAGCAACTTGTGCAAGGATAAGCCACCTATTTAATAATATGTATTTCTCATTCTAGGTCATTACCACCTGCATTTCGAAAGGAAGTGTTAGTTCGCTGTTTTGTGGATACATCAAAACAGCATGAGAGCCAGCCGTTACTGGCAGAGATACCGGAGAAAGACAATTTAAGTGATTATTTACTTCCTGTGTTAGGACAGACATTGCCACGTGTCATACCAAACATTATTCTTAACAAACGTGAGGTATGTAAATAAGAACATCTATTCTGTTTTTTCTCAGGTTGTAATATCACAGAGAACATCTTTTTCAGTTTTTATAATATTTGTGATATTCAGTTGATTTTTTAAAAACAAAATTAGTTAGCTATTTGCTTGTTTGGTGACTTTTTGCTAAGATATGGAATGAGTCAGTTTGACAATTGAATCGGTCGGAGTTGAAAGGCATTAAGTCAATTTTCACAGTTTTTCAGGGGAAGGAAAAGACTGTATAGATGTATCTAAGCCAAATAAATATTGATTTAACTTCTATTATCTATAAAATAATATATTAGAATGTAATTTTTGTTAGTGAAAATACAATATGAATGTTTCATCCACATTTATTTTTGTTTTTAAAAAATGGACTTAATGCTTTTCACCATGCAGTTACTAGTAAATTCACAACCTGTATTGATTAATAAATTTAATATGGTATATTAATCGTGTGTTTATTGAATACATATTAATGGACAACAGTAATATTAATTACAAAATGTATTATTACTATGACTGAATATAATTTAAATTCATGAAGAAACACGCACACATAACTATTAGGGACAGAAAGATTCACTCAGAGTTCTGATAATTGGCCACTTTAGAATGTTCTCATAAAATTCCATCGCATCGTGAGGGACATATTTCACTAACTTTCCAATGTCCTGTATCTTTTTGAAGTTTATGGGAACTTTTGCTCTTGTATAACTTTTCAGATGGCATGGTAAGATAAGGCAGCGACCATGACTTTCCCAGAAAGAATCTGTGTATAACAGGAGAGCTGATGTAAACAGACACTTCAACCTCTCCAATCTTGTTGTTGCAGTACTTGAATTGCTTGAATTTTAAGAGAGAAAATGCCTGCCTCTTATGTCTTATCAGTGATTTCAGTGCACTCTGCAACATGAACTTCCACATTTTTTCCGCTGTTTGATATTAATTCAACATATTCTTTTGCAATATAAACTCTTTCACAATTTTTTATTCTATTTTTGAATACCCCAAAATTTCTATTACATGGTATGTATGAATGACCACATGCAGAAAACATGTGGGTGATTGACTCAAATCTACCAACTGTAGTCAGTCCTATACATTCTCAACATTGTGTGATTTCGGTTTTGTCCAGTACATCCACCTGAGAAGAGGCTGAGATGCTTGATTGTGTCTGGAACGTAGTTTTTAATGTAGTGGTATAGAAAAGTGCACCCCTCATTCACACCTTTTCTTCTATCACCCTCATGATAAAGATAGACCATGTTGCTGTCATCTTTCAAATTGTGGATATTTAACACATTTACCCATAGTTGCCGCATATAAAATACTTCTTGCACGGGAATTTCTGGTAAGGGCAAATTCTGCATATAGTCAAAGGCAGCAGTGGCACCTGTTTCTTCATTTTCAAGACACTGAGACTTGGCTTCTTCACGGATGTGTAAAACTTTCGATTCGTTCGAAGATGATTCTGCAAATCTCCCTAAGCTTTGCAGAGGTGGGGACTTCTTAATTTCTCTTTAAGCTCCTCACAAAGAGAACAAATATCCATCTGTGGTCTGCAGAACTTATAATTGCAATTTTCATGAAAAAACTGCCAGTAGAAGTCATATTTCACAGCTACACCTGGATATTCGGTACAATACATTTGATACATTGTTTTCACACGCAGTCACGAATTTGAGTGCAGAATTTCCTTTCCAGCGTAATGTGAGGACTTCAGAGGAAAAGACTGTATATGTCCATCTTTTGTTTTCAGGATACTCTCAGGAATTTTATTTCCTTTCACATTCTTCTCACATTTATCTTGTGTCAGTTTCCCATTTATTAATGTGTGAGTTACAGAGAACACTCGCTTCTTTCCAATGGAGTGGAAACTATGAAATGCTTTTTGACACAATTGCACTCTACATGAGCCACACATTACAAAATACCGAAAACTGGAACAATGCTTATTTTTTCTATCACCATCTAATTTCTGAGGTCTGCGCCTCTTGGCATCATAAGCTTCAATAAGGCCCATTAGGTACAAAGCTTGAGCATCTTTGTTTGGGACATCTTGAAATTTTGAAAGGATATCAATTTTCTCTTTGTGAACGATTCTCTCGAAACAGCCTCTCTGGCACCTACAATCAATATGATTGTTTAAAAGTTTGTCATTTAATCTAGTCTTCCATGATAGATATTGGAAAAGAATACAGGATACACCACCACAACTACTTCAGCATTGGAATAAGATAGAGTGGAAATAAAGCTTATTATCGTCACTATTGATGTTGTAGAAGTTTGTACTGATGTGCAGTTCTCTCCTGTTTCCTTTCCTGCAATGTGTTTTCCACTATAGCTAATATAAGCAATAGCTTTGGCAATGGTTTGTTTTATTAAGTTTTTCTTGAGTGGAAGCATTTCTCTTTCTTTTGAGCGACATAGTGTGGCATTGACTTCGGCTCGACAATCAAACAACAATTGAATGACTATGAAACCACAGATTTGCGTGAGAAGCAGCACTTAATAGCATTGCCAACATACACAATGGCACGGAGCTGAAAAGTAATACGTCTGTGATTTAATGCTTTTCTGCCTCTGCACACCTAATCTACAGTATGAGTTTTAACATAGAAGTAGAAAGCTAACTTAATGCTATTCGGTGTCGTTTGAAGCATCTTGTCCAAGTAATTCACAATATAAAAAAAAAAAAAAAAAAAAAAAAAAAAAGTGCCTGTATGGACTTAATGCGTTTCAGCTCCGACCGATTCAGTTATAGAACATCTTCTCAGAAGAAAATGTGGCAATATGACCATTGACATGATTTCTTAAGGTTCTTATTTATTTTGTTTTCTTCTCTGATGGGTCAACAAAGGGCCATGTGCCACTTTCATTTCCTTATTCACTGTTCTTTACATCAAGCACTCTTTCATCTGTTCAGACTTCAGATCCATTTTTTTCACTCTATTATAATCAATATTTTTTCCTTAGACACTTCCGTCAGTTGAATATAGAAAAATACCAGTCTTCTTTTTCTCATTACTTCCAATATGTTTTCTATTTTTTGATAACTGTCTAACATTTCATAGTTTTTTGTGGGCCTAATATTTTCCTAATGATGTGACCTAGTATTTCTAATTTATCTGAATTGTAGTTTAATGCTAGATATTTGCTTGCATGTGGACATTCTGGCTACACTACTGTATTGCAGTGCCTTATTTTTGCATTTTTAGACAGGCATTTCTCATTGTAAAGGGCTCTAGTTATATGTTTCCTTCCTTGTCTAATGGATTTTCCAAACCTTTTCTTGGATTATCCCCCCAAGATACTTAAATTTTTTAACATTCTGTGTTTTGCCAAAGTATGTTTTCAGAAATTATAGCAAAATCATTGTCAAATGCAAGACCGTTTATTTTAGTGTTTATGTTTCTTCTTGCCAACCATGTTGATGAAATCTTATATTCATTCAGTTTTTCATTCCAAATTCTCATTGCTTTTCTAGAACGCACTTAAAAGGAATTGAAGGTAGATAGTCACCTTGCTGTACACATGTGTTTTTGAAGGGCTGAGATATATCTCCCATAAATTTCACCTTAGATGCTGTGTCTGTAAGTGTATCACGAATTAGATTTGCCAATTTAGACTTCACACACTCACACACACACACACACACACACACACACACACACACTACTACTACTACTCATATTCAGGAATTCTATGATTTCCAATTGTGTTTGAAGGTAATTCTGTTATCAGTTAAATTCTTTTTGTGGTCAAAGATTTTTATTGGTAAGTACGTCACTCTTTTCATTGGCACGCTGAGGCCAAGTGATGGGTAGTATAAATCTTCAAATTTATGAATGTTGTTATTCTTTTCAAATTATGGGTGATTGTTGAGAACAAATTCTGTAAAGGAGAAAGTGTATTGTGACACTGTTGTCAGTCTGCCCAGCCATTTAAAGAGCTGTCTATAAGAGATTCTAGAATGGACACATTTGTCATAGAATGTACTGCATTTTCACAGACTGCATTGAAAGAACGTTTCGTGAGTGGTTTGAACGCTTCAAGAATGGTGATTTTAACGTCATAAACCGACATAGTGGTGAAAGAGAGAATATTTTCGAAGATACAGAATTGGAGAGATTGCCGAGTGAAGACTCGGGTCAAACTCAAGAAGAATTGGCACGATTAGTGGGAGTGACACAGCAAGCCATATCAAACTGTCTCAAGGCTATGAGCATGATTCAGAAAGAAGTAACTTGGATCCTGTGTGAGCTGAAACCAAGAGATGTTCAACGGAATTTTTGTGTTTTTGAACAGTTGCTTCAGAGGCAAAAACAGAAGGGATTTCTGCATCACATTGTGACGGGGGATGAAAAATGGGTTCATTACGATAACCCTAAATGCAAAAAATCAGGGGGATATCCCAGCCATGCTTCCACGTTGACGGCCAAACCAAATATTCACGGCTCTAAGATAATGATCTGCATTTGATGGGACCAGCTCAGTGTCGTCTACCTTGAGGTGTTAAAACCAAGTGAAACAATCACAGGTGCTCGTTATTGAATGCAATTAATTAATTTGAGCAGAGCATTAAAAGACAATCGGCCGTAGTACAGCGAGAGGCACGATAAAGTAATTTTGCAGCATGACAATGCTCAACCCTACGTTGCAAAAGAGGTCAAAACATACTTGGAAATGTTAAAATGGGAAGTCCTATCTCACCCACCATATTCTCCAGTCATTGCTCCCTCTGACTATCACCTGTTTAGATCAATGGCACATGGCCTGGCTGACCAACACTTCTGAACTCATGAAGAAGTCACAAATTGGATCGATTCGTGGATTGCTGCAAAAGATGAACAATTTTTTCTATGCAGGATTCACACACGGCCTGAAAGATGGGAGAAAGTAGTGGCCAGTGATGGAGAATACTTTGATTGATATATGTGTAACCAATTTGTTTCATTAAAGCCTCAAGTGTTGGGGAAAAAATGACGGAAGCAAAGTTGTACACCTTGCATAAACCAGACAACTGTGTCACTGACATATTCAGATGTTCATCATCAGTTTTCCTCACAGTATAAATGTTATATTTTGTTATGTTAGAAATAATTAGGTGGATCAGAAAAATTAATAACTGGTTTATAACAAACCTAGCGATCTTTTTTTTGTAACGAACGATGTAGGTGACCACTTACGTACTTCACGTGCGAGCAAACCATTATGCATTGTATTTAACCCAAATTATCTCGTGTTAGAAAAATCTGACAAAGTTCCGTTGTGGAGTAGATGAAATTGTCATGTAATCTTGCGATTTCATTCGCATAGTGTGTTCACCTAACTTCAATAATAAAAAAGTTTCCCACATGTCAAAAATTCAGTAACGGTGCAAGAAAATCCATTCTCGTAAACTGTCCAGAATCATCTTAATAATTTGTTGTTGCACATACAAATAAAATCAAAGTATAATTTAGCTTTTCCAGAACACACAGATGCCAGGTCTGTATTCGTACACTGAACAGTTTGCCTGTTTGAGCTAGTTGAGTGAAATGTAGCATTACACCCATGTTCTGTGCAGGTATGGCAGACAACACAAACTGAGAACCTTCTAAAGAAAGAAGATAGGCAGTGAAAAGGAACTCACTTGTCGGAGACTATGCTTTGAATGTTTTATTTGTATGAAATTGAGAGCTTTCTCAGAGAATGTTCTTTTGCTGTGGGAATCTTTTCTTTCTGCAGTCCATCTAAAACACATTTTGTGCGTTGTTAGAGTTTAAGAGCTTAAAAATAATCCTTTAATTCAAACACACACACACACACACACACACACACACACACACACACACACACACACACACACACAGACACGTGCACACCAGCGACCGTGGCGAGATTCGAGATTTACTGTTGATTATCGATTATTGTAAGAAGTTGTCTGTCAGATGGAGGTGGGGGGGGGGGGGGAGGAAAGAAGGATGTAGGAGGTGGTGGGGGTTAGTGTGAGGCAGGTCTTTCGACAGATACCTCAGCAGCTCCTAATGATTTCGATGACAAGAAGTGATGTGGAGCTGGTTTGCCAACTTCACACCTCTCTCACATCAGTTGATTTATTTGGTATGTACAGCCAATCTTCTTCTCTGGATAGTCAGCCACATCGATCTCGAAAATCTTCTTCTCCGGAGAATAAAGCTGGTTAAGAGAATTTGCCAGCCGGGGTGGCTATGCAGTTCTAGGCGCTACAGTCGCAGGTTCTCATGAAATAAGTGGATACTCACAGAATACTTTTAGTTTAATCTTGGTATATTTCGACTTCCACAAAGAACAAATTCACCATTTCTCACATAAATATTCGAAAGTTTGCAAGGCAACCGATTCGTCTCACATCAGACTCGATTAAATACCTATACAATAGCGTTGGTTAAACAACCGCATAATTTATGAACATGTCTTGCTTCTAGCAAGTCCAACACATGAATTACTTGAAAGTCTAATTTCACTTCTTCATTAGTCCTTAACAATCATCACAGTCACTAAAAGCACAGAATAATACATAAACACTCCTTGTTCTTCTCTACATATGCATTGAAACTCTATGGATTGTACAGCAGGTACTTGTTGGCCGCCGTTCGGCCGCCGCAACCACAATATGCTCGTGACTGTTTTTAGACCTGCACACACAAATGTGCAGTGCGCAGTAGGTCGAATTCGTGTCTCTCTCACTTCTATTTAAAATATCGTGTGTTTGAGACGGAGGAAGGCCAAGTGGTTCTAGAATTTATTCAGAAATTCTAGAAGCATCCCATATTCCTCCTCTCAGATGACACTTGAGTACTTTATTCTAATGCCTTGTACTGTTTTTTCTTTAGTGTGTATTAGTATCATTATTTATAGTAGTTTGTAGTCTAGAAGAACACTGGGCAACTGAAAGTGTTCTTTTTGACACTTGTAAATTCACATAAAACATAATAAAGCTAGTGGTATATAGAATTCAAACTTACCAGAATAATTCCTATTAACTGTGTGACTTCTGTCACAATACTGTCCTTTTACCCTAGGATCAGTACCTATACCCAGTACGTTGTCCTCGATGGTGGTGTTCATCGGAGGTGAGGGTATCATCTGGAGTGCCCCAGGGAAGTGTGGTAGGTCCGCTGTTGTTTTCTATCTACATAAATGATCTTTTGGATAGGGTGGATAGCAATGTGCAGCTGTTTGCTGATGATGCTGTGGTGTACGGGAAGGTGTCGTTGTTGAGTGACTGTAGGAGGATACAAGATGACTTGGACAGGATTTGTGATTGGTGTAAAGAATGGCAACTAATTTTAAATATAGATAAATGTAAATTAATGCAGATGAATAGGAAAAAGAATCCTGTAATATTTGAATACTCCATTAGTAGTGTAGCACTTGACACAGTCATGTCAATTAAATATTTGGGCGTAACATTGCAGAGCGATATGAAGTGGGACAAGCATGTAATGGCAGTTGTGGGTAAGGTTGATAGTCGTCTTCGGTTCATTGGTAGAATTTTGGGAAGATGTGGTTCATCTGTAAAGGAGACCGCTTATAAAACACTAATATGTCCTATTCTTGAGTACTGCTAGAGCGTTTGGGATCCCTATCAGGTCGGATTGAGGGAGGACATAGAAGCAATTCAGAGGCGGGCTGCTAGATTTGTTACTGGTGGGTTTGATCATCACACGAGTGTTACGGAAATGCTTCAGGAACTTGGGTGGGAGTCTCTAGAGGAAAGGAGGCATTCTTTTCATGAATCACTACTGAGGAAATTTAGAGAACCAGCATTTGAGGCTGACTGCAGTACAATTTTACTGCTGCCAAAGACCACAAAGATAAGATAGGAGAGATTAGGGCTAGTACAGAGGCATATAGGCAGTCATTTTTCCCTCGTTCTGTTTGGGAGTGGAACAGGGAGAGAAGATGCTAGTTGTGGTACGAGGTACCCTCCGCCATGCACCGTATGGTGGATTGTGGAGTATGTATGTAGATGTAGATATACATGTGGGTTGACTCTGTGAATGCACTTCCTCCTTTCGTTCTGGTAGGCACGCTTCTTTATAAAACATCCCTATTCATCAGGCCACGGATCATCCTATCTCTGTGTAGGTAAGCCTCCCCTATATCCTCAGCAAATTCTTGGTACGCCCCCCCCCCTGCCCCCTTATCCATTATGAGTAGGCCTCATGGTTCATTACTCTAGTATATATCTTTATGTACACTATAATTAAATATTTCCTGGTAAAATAAAAATCTATTTTACATTTCACTCTCACTTCTTAATACCTCATTTAATACCCTAGAGTCTTCCTCTTTTTTTTTTTTTTTTTTTTTTTTTTTTTTTTTTTTTTTTTAACTTCTATAATCTAAGTGGATACTATGTCTACACATATTATTCAACTCATGGTAGATACTATGTCTACCTATTTTGTTCAAGCCTCACTATTGTACTATTCATCAGTTTATCCGAGTATTCGCTACACTGACTTTTCTTAAATAAGCATCACAATTAACTCCAATCTGGCTTGCGTTCTCCTTCATTACTCATGCTTCCTGCTTATAAATACTCTTTGTAAGATCATCGTAGTTTTTCTATACTTATGTACATATGCGATATGGAATCTATATATATGAGATGGCTTTTCATGTAAATAGACGATGTAGAACCGTCATAATAAAAACAATTTGTGCATCTTTCTATATGTACATATATCTTCTCCCCTACAACCCTTGGCGGTTCTTACATCCTTCTAATCTGTAACTTCATCATTTGTGTATTCGTATTTCTTTGTGTGTATGCATAAGTGTGTTTGTGTATTCTGATTCTTCGGCCTTCATATGTGAAAATAAGATGTAGATTATTGGAAACCACAGAGACTAGTAAGGACTTTTGTGATAGAAGTATATGAATATGGAAAGAGGAAAAAAATAGTTGGGTCCTCAAAACAGAAGTAAGAAAGGAAAAAACAGAAATGGTTGCTGAGATCGAAGAAGAGGAAGAAGACAGCCCCAAAGATAAGAAACCCTTCTCACACCCCTTCCCCAGGATTCCTACCTCGCAGGTACTTGAGTGAGAAGCCGGAGGTGGTTTGGTGTTAAACCGTCTCCTACAGAACGGACATTCCTACCTTACCCTCTTAAGGTCCCCGAAGGAAATCTTAGCAACACTAAGGACACAGCAAATGGTGAAGAATCAAGCACACTTGTTTGGAAGGGTTGTTTGATAGGAGTGGTGTGTGTTTTGTGTTAGCCATGATTTATCTGTTGGTGTAAATCAAGCTCTTCTTTACACTACCTCCCCTTTTCAAAATCAATACAAACCCTCTCGTCTACATCACATCTCATAAAAGGTATAAAATATTCTATATAAAATAGAAAATCCATACACTACAGTATAATGGTTGTTCAATTAGTTACACGATATTACCTTTTTCCACAAATATAATATTCTATTCTGTTCATTTAATTTGGAGGTCACCGTTTATCCATGATTCTCTTAAATTGTTTTTTATTTTGTTGTCATATCGAGTTTTCTCAGTACTAAAATTATAGGATAGTTTAAGAATTCAAGAATAGATTACAGAATAGTTTAAGACGTGAAGGTAATTTGGTGCAGGATACTATTTTGGAAGAAACACCGAAAAAAACTCGGGATCCGACGGTCGTCTCTCTGCCCGTTAACACAGAACGTTAACATCCCTGGGGGATATATGACTCCACCTGGGTCCCATGGATCTGATATTAATTTCGCTTGAGCAAGTGCAGACCAGTACTTCTCATTAAATTTTGTTTGAAAGTCTCCCCACTGCAAAACAATCACCACTTCCCTAGGTAACACAACATTAAGAGATGATACATTTTTTTCTACTTGGTTTTGGATAAGCTTGAATTCTTTCCACATATCATCTGTAACCTTGCTAGTATCATTAAGTTTGGAAGAAGCGACAGTCAAAATGTTTCCAGAGGCTATAATCTCGGTTACTTTTCGATCCATAACTTGTTCAAGTGGTTCCGCCAAACTACATACATTTATAATACCAAAGTTAGATATATTTTCTTTGAAGTATCTATCAACATTATCCACTCGTTTACAGACACCTGTAATTTGCGAATGAATAATCGGCATTAATTCCTTAGGCTGATCTACAGTCTGTTTCAAAGTATTCATTCCCTGTCTTACATTATTGTATTCACTATTGTACACATCTTCCAAAGATTCTAAGTTTTCAATAGGTTCTGATTCTACATTATTACATTTATCTTCAGTATCAAATCTAACTTCTTTGTCAAATCCTGAAGTTCATAATTCTGTCTCTGATTAAAGTCAGTGAACAGTTGATTTACGTGACTGCTTAAAGAACTAGTTAGTTCACCTTTCAAATCTGTCTTGAGATTTTCTACTTTAGCAGTTAAAGCATCGAATTCAGTTTTCAAATTTCCCATACCTTCACATAAATTACTCAATTCTTTACTTTGTGAATCTACCTTAGCACTTAACAATCCTAGTTTCATTCTGAACATCCAATTTATTATTTGAGTATTCACTGAATCTAACTTAAGACTTTGAGCATTTAAAGCTGCATTTAGTTCCTTTCTTAAAGGTGCTGAATCTGTACTTTGGGCTTTGATAAATTTACTAATTCATATGTCTGGCACTTCCTTACTCACTTTCATAGCCATGGCTGGTTCTGAGTTTCCCCAGTTCTCCGTGTATTATCCATATTCCTATTAGTTTTAGATCTAGTAATCATTTAACAAATTAACTCTAAGTATAATAACTACACCAATAAAAGTCACTCTACTGTCTGTATCCCTTCTTGCTAAGGTACTAAAGCCCTATTTTGCGCTCACCCGGCGTAGAATTCTCGCAACGTAGGGAGGCAGATGTGACGGCAAGTCAGCACCGGTGAACAGCAAGCTGGCGGCATCAGGCATTGGTGTCGAGGTCGGCATCGGTAGGCAGCTGTGGAAGCAGGTCAGCACCGGTGAACCCCAACTGGTGCCAGTGGCGTCGGATGTTGTTTTCGCATCAGCGTCGCCGCGATATGTGTGAGAGCTGTATACTCACTCCACTGGATCTTCTTAGTTGAATTATTCTTGTCGTATCTCTTCTTAGTCTAATACGTCGAGGTCATCTTTCCGTTCTTTTAACATTGATACTTCCTTACGTCTTCCCTTTTGTTGCGTCCATAAATTTTTCCATTTGATTTTTGGACTTAATCCAGTTACATGAAACAGTTCTCTTGTCTTGTTATATCTGGTTGCTATGGCAACACATCATATCTTCTTCTTTGATTTCTTCTCAAAATTGCCATTTTTTTTCAAGTCCTTTTCACTGGTCGCCATGCTCTAACTCTTTTTTGATGACAGAATGTGTGCAGTACATATACAAACTTTGTTTTCACCAATTAACAGTGTAGTTAACTATGCAGAATACCTTTCTCGCATTCCACATATAAATATCTTCTTGTATTTCACTCGCTTCTCGGGTTTTAGTGGCAAGCCCAACACGTGAATTGCTTGAAAGTCTAATTTCATTTCTTCATTTGTCCTTAACACTCACTAAAAGCACAGAATAACACACAAACTCCCCTCGTTCTTCTGTACACATACACTGAAATACTATGGATCGTACAGCAGGTACTTGTAGGCCGCTGTTCGGCCGTTGTGCCCACAATTTGCTTGTGACTGTTTTTAGACCTGCACACACAAACATGCAATGCGCATTAGGTCAGATTCATCTCCCTCACACTTCTATTTAAAATATTGTGTGTTCAAGACAGAGGAAGACCAAGTTGTTCTAGAATTTATGCAGAAATTCTCAAAGCACTACAAGCTGTGCAACAAGACTAAAGGTGTTCAGAGGGCAGAGGCAGAGAGAGGAAGGGGAGAAAAGAAGAGGAAGGTGGAGATGAAGAGAAACAAGGAGGGAGGGAGAGAGGAAGGGTGAGGAATGGAAAAAATGTGGAAGGGAGAGGGGGGAGAGAGAGAGAGAGAGAGAGAGAGAGAGAGAGAGAGAGAGAGAGAGAGAGAGAGAGACCTTGGGGGAGAAGAAGAGTAGTGGGATAAGGCAGTACACAATCTGGGTAGGGTAGGAGTTGAGTTGTGTGGACGGAAGAGAGAAGGGAAAAGGTTAATGTGAGCAGGGGGAAATAGGTCAGCGGAGGGGATTGCGAGAACACGGCATATGCTTGAGAGACAATTCCCACCTGTGCAGTTCAGAGAAACTAGTGCTCGAAGGGCAGATCCAGGTGACTCACATAATGAAGCAGCTATTGAAATCATTTGTGTTGTGGTACATAGCATGTTTGGTTGGTCTCTGTGGATGAAATATCCTTATACAAGTACACCAACATCTCCCATGCCCATGGCCTTGTGGCCATGGAATTCCACCTTTCTCAACGACTTCCTGACACCAAACCTACCGCATCTTTCCTAATCCTCTAAGCCAACCACACGTTGATCCAAAATAATTTCACTTTTGATATCAAAACTGTGGTACTGCCACGGGTGCTCGTATGGCACCATCCTATCCCAGCGTCCTATGCCAACTTATTTATGGGCCATCTGGAGGAATCCTTCCTATCCAGTCAACACTTCAAATCCTGTGTCTTGTTCAAATTCATTGATGACATTTTCATGATATAGACTCCTGGCAGGGACAGCCTGTGCTCTTTCCTTGAATACTTTAAAACCTACTCCCAGATCTGCCTCACCTGGCCCTTCTCAACTCAACTAGCCATATTCCTAGAAATCAATCTCCATTTCTCAGGTTGCACCATAAACATACGTGTTTTTATATCAAATGCACCAACCATTCACTTTGACAGCTGTCATCCGTTCCATGTCAATAAGTCTCTTCCTTACAGCCTCGCTACCTGTAGATGCTGCATCTGCAGTGGAAAGTAGGAGTTGTTGAAATATATTGTAAACTTTAACAAAGCCTTTATTAACAAACAGTATCTTACCCAGCTCTTCCGTAAACAGATCTCCTGTCTCCTCCCCTGACACTAGTAAACCTGTTGACCAACCACTGACCAGCATTCCTGCGATCACCCATTATCTTGTTGGCCTTCAAAAGCTCAACCTCATCCTTCGCTAGGGCTTCGACTACCTGTTTTCATGCCCAGAGACAGGGGTATCCTAAGCTAAATCCTACCCACATCGCCAAAAGTAGAGTTCCATCCCCCTCTCAGCTTACAGAATATCCTTTTCCATCCCTATTCCAGTCCCCTTGTGGTCAACCCACGTGCAAGATCTGTCACTTACACCCACCTACCTGCCACCTCCCTCATAATCCAGTCACAGGCATTTCCTAACCTATAAAAGGCAGGGCCATGTGTGAAAGCAGCCCTGATTTACACGCACCAAAAAAAGTTTTGCATCACCTCTGTTCCAAGTACCTGTGCAGGAAATTGGAATAGAGATCAACATAAACATCATTTCCGCCCTTTTTATTGCTCATGAAAACCACACATTGCATGTTGCACCACCATACAGCGAGACCTTCAGAGGTGGTGGTCCTGATTGCTGTACACACCAGTACCTCCATACCCAGTAGCAAGTCCTCTTGCATTGATGCTTGTCTGTATTCATCATGGTATACTACCCACAAGTTCATCAAGGTTGGTCCAGATTGTCCCACTCCTCAGTGGTGATTCAGTGTAGATCCCTCAGATTGGTTGATGGGTCACGTCATCCATAAACAGCCCTTTTCAATCTATCCCAGGCATGTTCAATAGGTTTCATGTTTGGAGAATATGCTGGCCACTCTTGTCGAGCGATGTCGTTATCCTGAAGGAAGTCATTCACAAGACGTGCATGATGGGGGTGCGAATTGTCATCCATGAAGATGAATGCCTTGCTAGTATGCTGTCGATATGGTTGCACTATCAGCTGGAGGATGGCATTCACGTATTGTGCAGCCATTATGGTGCCTTCCATGACCACCAGCAGAGAGCTGCACACAAGAGTTGAGGGCACACGATTTGGGAGGTGGTGGTACAAAGAGGGTACGGAAACTGTTAGATAGAGGCTGTGGGGCAATAGGTTACCATAAGTTGAGGCTGTGGTTATTTCAGGAGCAGAGAATGTGTTCTAAGGATAACTCCCATCTGTGCAGTTCAGAAAATCTGGTGGTTGAGGGGATGATCCAGATGGCCCAGATTGTGAAGCAGCCATTGGAATCAAATATTTTATATTCGGCTGTATGTTGTGCCACAAGGTGGTCCACTTTGCTATTGGTGACAGTTTGACAGTGGCCATTCATCCTGGTGGACAGTTGGTTGGTAGTCATACCAATATAAAAATCTGTGCAATGATTGTAGCAGAGCTGTTATATGACATGTGCCCCGACCTTTGATGGAGTAGGATAAGCCTATGACAGGACTGGACTAGGAAGTGGCAGGTGGATTGGACAGCTCTTGCACCTGTGTCTTCCACAGGGATATGATCCCTGTGGCAAGGGGCTGCGATTGGGGTTGATGTACAGAAGGACTAGGATGTTTTTGAGGTTGGGTGGGTGACGGAAAGCCACTTCAGGTGGAGTGGGTAATGAAAGGAGCTCTTTGTAGTTGGTTCTTCGGGGTGGTGAGAACGTTAGAGTGTGGTGGGATTTGGCACAGGATATCTGTTATCACTCTAGATCTGGGAGATAGTGCCTGTCTGTGAGGGCCTTTGTGAGACATTCAGCATAGTGGACAAGGGACTTCTTTTTGCTGCTGATACGCCGTCCCTTGGTGTGTGAGAGGGATTTTTTAGTGTGGTAGGGATGGCAGCTGTTGAAATGCAGGTACTGTTGGTAGTTCATGTTTTTAATGTGAACGGAGGTGTGGATGGACCAATCGGAGAGGAAGAGATAAACATCAAGGAAACTGACACTCTGGAGGTGAAGTAAAGTAGATGGGAGAGGAGGTGTTTAGGCTGTTAACGAGTGAGGACAGGGTGTCTTGGCCCTGAGTCTGGATCGTGAAGGTATCATTGATGAACCAGAACCAGGCCAGAGGTTTCAGATTTTGTGATTCTGGGATGTTTTCCTGTAGATGGTCCATAAACAGCATGGCATATGAGGGTGTGATGCAACTACCCATGGCTGTTTTTTTTATCTTCCCTTCAAAGGAGTAGCAGTTTTGTGTTAGGAGAAACTTACTAAGGCATATGAGGAATGAGGTAGTGTGTTTGGAGTCTGAAAGACATTGGGAGAGGTAGTGTTAAGAAGCAGCAAAACTATGAGCATGAGAGTGTGGTACCAACAGTGATTAATTGGGATCCAGGAAGTAAACAAGTGAGGGCAGTGTTAAGTCAGTAAAGAAAGTGGGTGGTATCTTTGATGTGGGAGGCTAGATTTTGGCCAGTTAGTTGAAGGTGTCGGTCAATGAGGCTCGAAATTCTTTCATTGTGAGTGCAATAACCATCTACAATGGGGTGTCCAGAATTGCTAGACTTTTGAATTTTAGGGAGCATGTAGAAGGTGGATGTGCTGGGTGTCATAAAGGTGAGGAGGGGAATGGTGTCACGCGAGAGGTTCTGGGAAGTGCCTAAGGCTTTAAACGGGGTCGTCTGGCATAGAATCACTCTGGTAGAATTTATATATGGAGGAGTCAGATAACTGGTAGAGGACTTCACTACGATTCAACACCTTCTCTCCTAACCACTTCACCTGATTCTCTTTCTTCTTGTATGTTGATTTCCTCCTCTCTGAGGGCCCTGTTCACGCCTCTGTCCACATTAAATCCACCAACCATGAACAGTATATGCATTTCAACAGCTGTCGTCCATCCTACACCAAAAAATCTCTCCCATACGGCCTGGCCATCTGGAGACAGCGATTCTGCAGTGACAAAAACTCCTTGCCCCCTATGCTGAACATCTCACAAAGGTCTTCACAGGCAGGTACTATTCTGCAAACCTAGTCCATAAACAGATTTGTCATGCAGTATTACCACACACCCCCAATTGTCCCACCACCCCCAAGAACCAGCTATGAAGGAGCACCCTTTTGTCACCCAATATCATCCCAGTCTGGAACAACTGAACTACATTCTTCATCAGGGCTTGGATTATCTTTCATGCCCGCCCCCTTCTAATGTTGTGTTCTGTCACCCACCCACCTAACCTCAACATCATCCTAGTTCATCGCTGCCCTGCTCCCAATCCCAACCCCTTGGCAAAGATATCATATCCCTGTGGAAGATGCAGGTGCAGGACCTGCCAATCCACCCACCCAACACTTCCTAATTTAGTCCTGTCACATGCTTATCCTACCCTATCAGAGGCAGGACCATCAGTGAAAGCACCCATGTCATATACTAGCTCTCCTGCCACCAGCTTTACTGAACTGTCCAGATGGGAGTTATCCTTACTAGACATTCTCCACTCCCAAAATTGTTCTGACCTCAATCTATGGCAAACTACTGCCCCACACCCTCCATACAACACTTCAACACTCTCCTCCCCCTGTCCTATCACCTCCACCCAATTCAAATCTCCTCACTCTTGTTGTGCATCATCTTTCTGTTAACAGTCTTTTCCCCTTCTCTGCTCCTCTCCTCTTCCATTCTTACCTCCTTCCCCACAGCCTCCTGATGCTGCACCTGACAGGTCTGTCCTGCCACCATCTAGTCCCTACACACTGCACCAGGCAGTGCTGATGTCTCCCCCCCCCCCCCCCCGCCCTCCCCTAGCCTGCTATCCCTCCTCTCCCCCTCCCCCTTCCTCTTCCCACTCCAGATATGCTTCTTCTGTTTGACATGACACAGTTGCATCCTGACCAGAGATAGCGGTCATGTTTGCTTGAGGTGCTCTTGTGTGTGTGTGTGTGTGTGTGTGTGTGTGTGTGTGTGTGTGTGTGATCTTAACAGTGAATAACAATCTATGCTTTTCATGATCATGTTAATATGCCAGCTGTGCCACATTTACTGTTTACTGTCGGCATTCTATATGAGAATGACAAGTAACAAACTGCCTGCTCGCATAATGGCCACCGCCAAAATGTGGCAAACTGTACACTTGACCTTCTAACGATTTGAGGACTAAAAGTGTGTGAACCGTATGTGCAAACTTCCTATTTATCTTATACGATTTGACTTATTTGGTGTACACAGCCGATCTTCTTCCCTGGATAACCTGCTTCTGGAATCTCTATAAACTTCTTCTCCGAAGAATGATGCTAGTTACAGGAACCTTAAAGACTCTCTCTCTACTTGCAAAATAATTAGGTACTTGAAGAATACTTTTCAACAACTATCGGTATATTTGACCTTCATAAAGAACAAAATTCACACTTCGCATATAAACATTTGACTTCTTGTAAGTCACTCACATTGTCTCACATTAGAAACAGATTTAAGTACATTTTAGAGAAGAGTTGGCTTAACAACCATGACTCCAATACAAACAAATTGTAAAAAACATCTTGCCTCCAGCAAATCCAAGATAAGAGTTTTTTTCAGAATTCTGAATCTCAAATGTTCGTGTTATTTTTAACAAAGGTCACTGATACGATTAACACAGAATAATCTAGATGTTCCATAGTTCTTCCTTGCTCTTTCACTACGACTTCCATGGATCGACCGACAAGTACTTGTTGGTGCCGTTCGACTACCGTGTCTACAGTCTTCTCACGATAAACTTCGGACCTGCACACACAGACAGGTGATGCGCAGTAGGTAGGGTTCCTTTCTCCCACCTACATCTAAAATATCGTGTGTTCAAGACGATGGAAGGCAGAGTGGTTCTAGAATTAAGGCCGAGTGGTTCTAGAATTTACGCGGAAATTCTCAAAATACTACATACATTGAACATGCGATATTTTATACATAATAATCATGTACTTAATATAATACACGATAACATTTTACAACCGTATACGTTTCTTCTATATGTTTATATACATTTTTTTTTCAACTACAATTCTTTGTACACTCTTAAACAGGCTTCTGCCTACAGTCTTTCTACTGTTTTCTTACTCTACTTTGTTTAGACATGAGCATTTGTTCGTGATTTAGTAAGCTTGACTAGTATTTAGGCATCGTGAGACTTTTTTTATTTCTGGTTGTAAACTTCAGGTGTTCGTGACACTTGAGTATTCTATTTTCTGTTCTCTTTCTTTGTACTAGTTTGTAGCTTGTAGTTTTGAGGAACTGTGGGCAAAATGAAAGCATTCTTTTGACACTCAATTATTTATATGAAACATAATAATGCTAGTTTTGTATATAATGCATACTTTCCAGAATAATTCTTATAAAATTTGTGACTTCTGTCATGATACTGTCCCTTTCCCCCAGGATCAGTACCTATACCTCGTTTGCGGGTTGACCTTATGAGAACACTTCCTCTTTCCATTATGGTAGGTACGCCCCTTTTCAAAACATTCCCATTTTTTAGGCCACAGGTCGTCCAATCTCCACGTAGGTACGCATGCCCTTTATATTCAGTAAATGCCGGGTATGCCCCCCCTTATCCTTTCTGAGTAGGCCTCACGGTTCACTACCCTAGTATACGTTTCTACGTATACTATAATTACATATTTTCTGGTAAAGCTACAAATTTACTCTGCACTTTGCATTCACTTCTTAATATATCATTTAATCCCTAGAGTCCTACTCTACTTCTCGACTTCTATACTGTTGGTAGATACTATGTCTACCTATAATTAAAGTCCTATTATCCTACTATTCATCAATTTTCAGAGTATTTATTATACTGTCTTTCTTAAATAAGCATCACGATCAACTCCAATCTTGCTTGCATTCTCTTTCATTACTCATGCCTCCTTCTTATGTACACTCGATGTAGAATCATCATAGGTCATAGTTCTTATACATACATGGAATCGTCACAGTGATGTAGGTTATTGGAAACCACAGAAACCAGGAAGGACTTCTGCTATAGAAGTATGTGGATATGGAAAGAGGGAAAAAAATAGATAGGTCCTCAAATGAGAAATAAGAAAGGAAATAAATAGAAATGGTTGCTAAGATCGAAGAAAAGAAAGAAGATAGCCCCAAAGACAGGAAATCCTTCCCACCTCCCTTCCCCAGATTTTTGAAATAGATGACAGAATAGTTCAAGATTTGCAAGGAATTCAGTGCAGAAAAACTATTTTGGAAGAAACACCGAAATCAACTCAGATCCCGACAGTCATCGCTCTGCCTGTTAACTCAGAATGTTAACGCCCCTGGGAGATATACGACTCCACCTGGGTCCCATGAATATGATATTAACTTCACTTGAGCTAGTGTAGACCAGTACTTCTCGTTAAATTTTGTTTGAAAATCTCCCCACTGCAAAACAATCACCACTTCGCTAAGTAACACAACATTAGGTGAAGTTACTCATTTTTCTATTTGTTCCTGGATAAGTTTGAATTCTCTCCAGAGCTCGTCTATGCTCTTCCTGATATCAGTAAATTCAGAAAACGCCATAGGCAATGTATTCCCGTATGTTATTCTCTGTGACTTTCCAATCTATAATTTCTTCTACCTGTTCCTCCAGACTACTTACATTTATGATATCAGAGTTTGCTATCTTCTCTTTGAAGCTTCTGTCTACACTTGTTACTCGTGTACTTACATGTGTAATTTTCAATTGAATGACAGGCATTAATTCGTTCTGCTTATCAATGCTCTCTTTCAAAGTATGCCATCCCTGCTTTACAGCATTAAACTGAGCATTACATACATCCTCCAATGATCCTAACTTTTCGTTAATCTCTAATTCTACACTATTATATTTCTACTCAATATTCAACTCTAATCTTTTTGTCAGATCCTGAAAATTATCCTTCTGTTTTTGATTGAAATCAGTAAACATTTGATTTACATGACTGTTTAAAGAATCAGTTACTTCCTTCTTTAAATCTAATTTCAAAATTTCAACTTTACCATTTAGAGTGTCAAATTCAGTCTTTATAGCATCCACGCCTTCACATAGACTACTAAATTCTCTACACTGTGCATCAACCTTGGCACTTAATAAACCTAGATTGGTCACCTGACTATTCAATGTTTCACTTTGGTTATTTAGAACTTTACTCTGAGCATTAAAAGTTGTACTCACATCATCTAATTATTCTAATTTATCATTTAACTGAGTATTTACTGAGTCTGAGTTAAAACTTTGATCTTCTAATTGAGAATTCATCAAGCCTAATTGTATACTCTGAGCTTTAATTAGATTTACTAACTCAGACCAGTCAGGCCCTTCTTTGGTAATTTTCATAGGCATGGTTGGTTCTGAAGTTTCTCCAACTTGTTGTATACTGTCCCTGCTTCTATAGGCTTTAGCTCTTGTGAGCATTTAATATTAATTTCAGTTATACCAATTACACAGTAAAAGTTCACCCCACCATAATTTTTAACACTTCTTACTAGAGTAATAAAGTTTTTATTTCACACTCACGTGGCATAGAATTCTCGCTGGTTAGGTGAGCGGATGTGGCGGCAAATCAGAACCAGTGAATAAAAGCTGGTGCCGGCGGTGGTGGATGTAGGTTGGTTAGCACGTCTGCATCCTCGCGATGTGTGCGAGAGCTGTGTACTCCCCGCACTGGATCTTTTTGGTCAAATCATTCTAGGTGTATCTCTTCTTAGTCTAATATGCCGAAATCTTGTCTCCGGTTTTTAACATTGTGACTTTCTTACGTCTTCTCCTTTTTTACATTTACAAATTTTCTCCATCTGATACTTTGAGCTTAATTCAATTTCTTGGAATGATTCTTTTGTCTCATTATGCTAGGTTGCTATGGCAACACATATCATCTTCTTATCTCATTTTCATCTCAGAATTCCTGTTTCCTTCTGTCCTTTCACACTGGTTGCTACATTCTAACGTTTTGTGATGAATTTTTTAATGGGCCTTCTCTTCTAAAACTGTGCTCTTTCGACAACACCGTCAGTATATTTGGACTCCATTTGCAATAACGAATTCGCAATTTCAATATAAATATTTGACTTCTTGTAAGTCACTCGTATTGTCGCACATTAGAAACAGATTTAAGTACATTTTAGAAAAGAGTTGACTTAACAACCGTGACTATTACAATGAAATCGTAAAAAACATCTCGCCTCCATCATGTCCAAGATAAGAGTTTTTTCAGAATTCTGAATCTCAAATGTTCATGTTATTTATAACGATGGTCACTGATACAATTAACACAGAATACGCTAGAAGTTCCATAGTTCTTCCTTGCTCTTTCACTACGACTTCCATGGATCGACCGACAAGAACTTGTCGGTGCCGTTCGACCACTGTGTCTACAGTCTTCTCATGATAAACTTCAGACCTGCACACACACAGACAAGTGACGTGCAGTGGATAGGGTTCCTTTCACCCACTTGCATCTAAAATATCGTGTGTTCAGTATGGTGGAAGGCCGAGTGGTTCTAGAATTTACGCGGAAATTCTCGAAACAGTACAACCTTCCAGTTGCCAAATGCATTGTGCACCACAACGCAAATGATTTCAACAGCTGCTCCACTGCAAGGGCCATTTGGATACTCCCTTCCAGCACTAATTTCTCTAAACCATGCAGGTGGGAATTCTCTCTCCAGTGTATCCTGTGCTCTCACAGTCCCCCTGGCATAAACCTCTGCTAACATGTTCCTCATTGCCTCACCTTATCTTTACTCTCTCTCCCTCTCCCCCCTCTTCCCCCCTCCCCCACCCCCAACCCTTCCCTTCTTCTTCATCTCCACTTTCCTCTCCTCCACCTCTTCCCCTTTCTATCTCTGAACACCTTCTGTCTTGTCGTGCAACCACTGATTCATCTGTTGAAAGCTCTGCCTCACACTGCCCTGTGTCCCACTCCTTTCCTCTTGTGTCCTTCTGTACGCCTTCCCCACCTCCATCTGACAGGCAGCAACTATCAATAACTGAGCAAGAGCTTGAAAGCTTATGTAAATACTGTTTTCTAATGTAGGTATCTCTGCACCACATATCATGTAGCTTCAGATGAGAGGTTGCGTTTCATTTGAAATTTTCATCGTTGTTGAAAGTTAATTCAGAAGTTTGGAAGATTCCAAAGTAACCAATTTGATTTTAGTCAAACAGTGGAAAATCCATGATGGAAAGTAACAATATTATGAGAAGGAAAGTTGTTACCCACCGTACAGCAGAGATGCTGAGTCACAGATAGGCACAACAAAAAGACTCTCACAATTAAAGCTTTCGGCCAAGGCCTTTGTCAACAATAGACTCACAAATGCGCACACTGCAAGACATGATGTACCAAAAACATTTATTTGTAAACGGTTATGCTTATTACATATGATGATAGAAATTTTAGCCCATACTGTGTTAGTGTGGAGCTGAATAAAAATATTTTTCTCATTTACTTACAGGAAATAATACCTCTTATAGTCATGACAATTCAGCTTCATCCAGAGGCAGACAGTAGAGATAAGTTGTTAAATCTGTTGTTCAACCTGAAGAAGAAACCTAATGAAGAAGAGAGGTTAACAATTATTGCAGGTCAGTAAATTTTCAGTAACTCTCACACCAGCTACAAAAATAATGAAAGATAAGTATATGCTTGATTTTGTTCATTAGTTTTTAAACCTCTTTTCACATGTTCCGACTTGCTTCCTTTTAAGACAACTATTCAGTTTGTATTCTTGAATATAACTATCATCACAGTTTTTTAATTCATTCTGCTTCTTGCCTTAAAGGTTGAGAAACTCTGGAAAACATTTTCCATTATTCCTATAGGAATCAATCACATTTGAATCATTTGCGTATTTTTTGTAGAGACAAAAATCAGCACTTTGTTGAAAATAAATGTTAATTGTTTCCAGCATCGCTATTTTGTTCTTGTGGGCTATTGGAGATACACATAACAAGCAGTTATTTGGATTGCTTCGATATTATAAAGAGCTTTGTGACATGGATTTGCATTCTTTTATTCCTGACGTAGCATACATTTTTTAGATTGTGTGTGACAAATTAAAATTGTGCAGTGGCTTGGGAAATTTGTCTGTCATGGGTAGTGCTTTTCCAGCTGAGCTACTGAAGCACACATTGTGAAAGTAATTGAAACTTCCATTTCTCACTGGATCCTCTCCACTCCTTCCAAACTTTGTACACATTTTCCTGAAAAGCTGCAATACTAGCACCTCTGGTTGTCACTTACAGCTACCATGCATAACCATACCATCAATGATAACATTATCCAACTGAAAGTGGATATACAGCAGGCCTTCGCATCCATCTAACATATGTCTTTTTCTTATCTCCCTGGTCATTACGTGAAATGTATGTTGGTGGAGGTAGAATTGTTCTGCAGTCAGCTGTAAATGCCAGTTCTCTAAATTTTCTCAATAGTGTTTCTCAAAAAGAGTGTCACCTTCTCTCCAGGGATTCCCACTGGAGTTTTTGAATCGTCTCTGCAACACTTGCATGTTGTTCGAACCAGTAACAAATCTGGCATTCCACTTCTGAATTGCTTTGATATCTTCCTTTAACACTTACCATGCTGTTACTGTAATATTAGGTTGGGTGCAGAAAAGAAGAAAATGCAGCTGCCGTAATGTTTGTGCAGTATTCAGTGTTATTTTGAATTTCACACATAATTTTACTGTTCCTACTAAAAACTGTAGGTTCTTTAATGCTTTTAGTCAATCACTTTAGTGCTAGATCACAGAAACTAAGAAGGTTTGCTTGTGGTTATGGTTTGTCTGTTACATTTTCTGTGGTGTTCTTTCATTTGTTTACCTTTGTTTTTGGCACGTGTATTATTGATGTTAACTTGTTTATCTTCTTTTTAATTGCTGTGGCGTGTGATAAAGATGCAAAACTTCAAAAAATGATTCATACATTCTATAAGCTTTATCATTTCCTGAAAAAGATTTATCTTCAACATACATGAATGTTGCCCCACATGAAGTTGAAACCATGTCATTTAAAAAAGAACTTGTATTTTTTTGTATATCTCATACTAAGCTCGTTCTATAGCCATTGAAAGTGTAATGAAACTATTGGAAATCAGCCAGAGCACAGGGAGTGGCATGCAGCTAGCACTCAGCATGGTAAGAGTTAATTTCACGTGTTTTGGATACCAAATACTCAAGCAATATTCAAGAATAGGTCGCTCTAGTGTCCTATATGCCGCCTCCTTTACAGATGAACCACACTTTCCCAAAATTCGTCCAGTAACCTCAGCTCAACTATTCATCTTCCCTACAGCAATCCTGATGTTCTTGTTCCATTTCATATTGCTTTGCACCATTATGCCCAGATATTTAAATGCCATGGTTGTGTCAAGCAGGATAGTACTAATGCTATATCCAAACATTACAGGCATGTTTTTTTCCTACTTATGAGAATTAACTTACATTTTTGTACATTTAGAGCTAGCTGCCATTCATCATGCCACCTAGAAATTTGTCTAAGTCATCTTGTATCCTTCTATGGTCGCTCAACTTCCACACCTTCCCATTCACCACAGCATCATCAGCAAACAACTGCAGACTGCTGTCCACCCTGTCGACCAGATTGTCTATTTATATAGAAAATTATAGTTGTTCTATCACACTTCCCTGGGACATTCCTGCTGATATTGTTGTGTCTTATGAACTTGTGTTGTCGAGTACACCATGCTGGTTTCTATTATTTATGAAATCTTTGAGACTTTCACATATCAGGCAACCTATTTCATATGCTCATACCTTTAAGTCTACAGTGGAGCACAGTGTCAAATGTGCAGTACCTACTGTCTGTGTTCATCATTAAACTTTTATGATGGGAACTGAAGCCAGCAAGGTTCCTACTGTAGTTTAGTCACTTCCCACTGCTAATTGATTTAATGGTTAATCTCTCTCTCTCTCTCTCTCTCTAGACATTTAGTTGATTAGAGTGATTGATACCTTCATTGACTGATGTATGGAGTAATTGATTCATTCATTCATATGTTCATGCATATTTAAACTTCAACCTTGAATAAGTTTATAGGGGAAGTTTGAAATTAGATCTGAAAATCATCTATAAAAAGACAAAAACAATCTACAATGAAGCATAGAAGGGAAGACTAAAAATAAACACTGAGGTCATAGAACCAGTTGACAAATTTTCATATTTAGGACAGTTGAAGACAACAGCGAGGTGGATGGGAAAGAAAATAAACAGAAGATTGGAAATGTTCTGAAGAGAGTTTGGTAAACTAAATATTGTTTTCAAAACTTAGCTCCAGAGTCATCTGTAAAGCAATAATAAAGCAATAATACTATGAAGAGACTAGATTGCTACTCCCCATAAACATGGCATGTTCAGTTGCAGACAGGCACTATGAAAAGACTGTTACATGCTGAGCTTTTGGATAAAGCCTTCATCAGAAAAGAAAGGAAAAGACACACATTCACACAAGCAAGCATATCTCTCACACAGATCATCACTATCTTTGGCCACTCTGGCTAGACTGCAACTATCGCATTGAATGAAAACAGCACCACAGAGTGTGGTAGGGCAGGGGTAGGGATAGCATGATATGGATGTCGGGAAAGAAGAGTGCTGTCTGCTGGAGCATGCAGGTATTAGAAGGTGGCAGGACAAGGATGCAAGGCACATTGTTGGTCAGTAGCGGGGGAGGGGGGTCAGAAAAGGAGAGGAACAGAGAACAAGAAAAGACTTTTGGGTGTGTTGGCAGAGAATAGTGCACAATGAGGGTGACATAATCAAAAGTTGTGCAATGATTTTCATATTCATGTGACTACCAACCAGCTGTCCACCAGGATAAATGGCCACTGCTGAACTGTGCCCTATAGCAAAGTGACCACCCTGTCGTGCGACATTCAGTTGAACATAACATGCTTGATTTCAGTGCCTGCTTCACAACTTGGGCCATCTGCATCCCCCCATCCGCCACCAATTTCTGAACTTGGCAGATGGAAGTTATCCATATAACGTATTCTCTGCTCCTGAAATTATCCTGATGTCAACTTACAATAACCTATTGTCCCCACACTCTTCACCCAACAGTTTCCAACCCCTCTGTCCTATCACCTCCCCCTAATTCACATCCCCTCACCCTCATGTACGCCACTCTCTGCCAATGCACCCACTGGCCTTTTCTCCCTCTCTGCTCCATTTCTTTTTCATGTCCCATTCCCACCTTCCCCTCTCCACCACAGCGTCGCAATGTTGCACGCAGCAGCCTTGTCCTAGTGCATTCTAGTTCCTGTGCGCTCCACCAGACATCCCCCCACCTGTACCCTGCTGTTACTTCCCTTTCCCTGCCACACTCTGTATTGCTTTCATTCAACTTGACTGTTACAGTCTGGCTAGAGGGCCTTGAGACCGTGGTCATGCTTGCATTAGGTGTGCCTACTTGTGTGAAAGTGTGTGTGTTTTCCTTTCTTTTCTGAAGATGGCTTTGGCAGGAAGCTCAGTGTGTAACAATCTTTTCATTGTGCTGTTCTCCAACGCAATCTGTCATCTTTAAGTTGAGTAGCAACCTATCCTTTTGATAATATTGCTGATTTTTGGGCTTGAAGTTTACAATAAGTTTGTTTTACAGGTTTTGACTTAAGATAGTGAGGCTATTTATGCAAGAATTGGAACTTTGCACCTTAGGGTTGCTAGTAGTGGCAGGAAAACAAATTACTGGATCAGGGAACAGACTGTATTGGAATATGAAATAGCAGTGGGCGGGTAGTGTAGCCAAATGAATGAATGGATGGTACATGGACCAATATTGTTCTTTGCTGGATTCCCCAAGATAAGAAAAGACATGACAATATGGTGTTACGTGGATAGACGAAATTAAAAAAAAATGCAGCAACATCATGAAATTGTTTTGCTGAAGATCCTAATGCATTGAAAAATATTGAGAATGCCTTTATCCAGCAGAGGATGTCAAGTGACTAATGATGAATATTTGTCAGATGCTGAAGACCATTCCAGATTCCCACACTTTGTGAGCATTGACACACTGTGGTGACCAAATTTGTAGCCTAATAAGCAGGCAATCATACATGTCATCTTTTCAGTATTATACAGTGTAACATGTTCACTTTATGGGTAAGTGGAAAAGTACAAGGCATGTTTTTTTAGTAAGTACCATTTTGAAATAAAAATATAACAAATAGTCTTTCCATAGCAATTTTATTTTTATATGAAAGCCAGTACTTTAATGTACTCTTCTGCTTAATTTCCACCAATATTAAGGCACTAACATATTGCACAACTAGCTTTCGTATACCTCCTCCGGTTGAGGATCCTGTTGACTGATACACACACTGTGGTTGGTTTTTTTAGTGCTAAGTGTATGAAAGTGGTTGAAATTCATCATCAGATCAGTGAAGTGTATGGAGAAAACATTATTAGTGATGAGATGGTGCAGCAATGGGTGAGAGCTTTCAAAGATCGCTGTATGAGACTCACAATGAGGAACAAAGTGAGAGACCTCCAGTCATTACTGATGATTTGGTGCAGAAAGTTGAAAAATGTGAAAGAGAATAGTTGCTTTATGAAATTTAGACATGTGATGAGTTTCCTCAATTGTCAAGAAGTGAGCTTTATTTGAAACTATATTACAATGGGTGTCTTAATCAGGCAGCAGATTTCTACAAGGGTGGTATTTAAAATTTTGTTGTATGGTACGATAAGTGAGTCAATATGTGTGGGAATTACACAGAAAAGTATGTTAAAGTACAGGCCTTCTTGTACAAATAAGTTTGCTAAGACAAATGTATCTGCTTTATTTTTATTTCAGAATTGTATTTGCTTATAAAACGTGCCTTTTGCAAATGAAATGGTCTAACATTTGATTACTGTGTGGTGTTCTTTTGTCAAAGTTTGTGCCTTTCACACTCGGCATGCTTTGATGTTTGTGTATTTGGGTAATACTGAGATACCCTGTGATTAAAATTGAATGTTAAATTGTAGGGCCACCTATCACTGGCTGCATGAGCAAGTTATAACAAAGTAAGTACTCCAGCTTGAATGGCTAAAACAGAATAAAAGTTATTTAAAATCGGAGATGTCTGCTCTAGCATCTATGGAGGTCATTTATCTGTAAAACTGTGCATTTGTGTAAAGTCATTATTCAGAGGTTAACGAATCTGCAGGCTACTTCTTAAATAGAAGTATCCTTGTTGTCATATGTTATTCACTGACTCATTATTGAGTGCAAATATGGTGTTATAATGAAGTGATTAAAATATATTGGAGTGTAACAGCTCATTGCAAAGATGTTCACAGTGTGATCACTGTGGCCTTTAATGTCAGTCTGCAGTATGGATACACTGAAAACAATACAGAGTGTCTACAAGTTGCCTTTGTGAAGTGGATGTACTGTGTCACTCTACTGTGTTGTAATTCCTTCTTTTAAGCTTCACATTAGCACTCTGATGACATAAGGGAATAATGTACAACAACACAGCAGCTTCTATTTTGGGGAATATGACAAAATAAGTGCTGTGTGTGTTAGTGTATATTGTTTCAAGCAAATGTTTAGCTTTTTGCCAAATAAAACCCAGTTATAACTCTTGTAAATCTGCTGGTTATAATTGTCTGTTACACAGTATTATTGTTTGAGTAATTTCTGCTTCTTTTGTTCTTAGATTTATTAACCTTCAGACTTTGATTATAAACAAATAGAGAGTTTTATCTACAAATGACCTTGTTGGGTGGTAAAACAGATACATCTCAGCATTTTAAAGTAATCAAACTGGTATACTTCTTTTGCCAGGTCAGCACCAAACACTTAAATAAATTGTCACCTGAACACTCCTTTTATATAAAATGTTGCTTCCTGAATATTCAATCACAGTTAAGTATTATTAATCAGGGTCCAGTTAGTCTGTGCCCTGAATCTGTGTGCCTTCTTCCTCCAACTTGGCTCAGACTTTACCTCCTTTACAGACTACAGATACAGCTGCTGAAAATTAACTTCTGATTCTCATTCACTTCACCACATAAATAAGAAGTGAGATTCAATTCACTTAACAGATATGATATTAAACTTGATAATTAACAGTTGCAACACATTTATTATGTTTGGCATTTTGGGTTCTTAGCTTTCATGATGCTCTTTCTTCCATACCACCCACTCCATGGAACTCCTATCTCCATCTCAGCAGGTAAGGTCGTCTGACTCCTACCCATTTCTGTACAAGTCACTGGATCATTAGCCGTGATATCAACACCTTCAATTTAAAACACTGCCCAGCAGTGGGATGCTCACCACTTATTGACCGCTCTCTGTCGCAAACATCTTTTACTCTGACGTATGTATTTAAGGGCATGGCATCTGTTGTTCAAGGATTTGGACGTATCACTACATGGTGTGTGTGTGTGTGTGTGTGTGTGTGTGTGTGTGTGTGTGTGTGTGTGTGTTCTAACATAAATCTGGAAATGACGTTCCCAAATGATAGCATATTTTACTAAAATTGTAGTCCAGATAGCACTTTCTCTTTTTAAAGTACCAGACATATATAAAGTGACTAACTGTGTATATGTGACGATTTATTTGTTAATTTTTTATTTTTAAAAGATACAACCTCTTTAGCTGTAAGTTCTTTATTTATAGGCACGACTGTTTTTGCAGCATTTTAGCTACATCATTGTGTGTCATCTATACAAACTGATAGACAAAACTCACATGAGGCAAGAAAACATAACTAAAATGAAAAAGTATATAAGATGAACACACAATCAAGTCATGTTCTGATAGGCAATTTTTCTCTAAGTGGTGGATGTTAAACATAAAATAGTATAAAGTAACATAAATGCTCTATAAAATAATGTAAATGCTCGTGTGATATGCTCCTACAATGCCTAGACGGTACAAAAGCAATTTTTTTGTATCCACATTCAGTGACTGCAAAATAAATTTCTGTAAACTGATGTGATAAATATCTTACATACCACCCATTGTGTATGTTAATACGTGGTGATTTATTCCAGGCATGGTGGCAATAGCACAGTGCTCAGGGCCAGCCCTTGTGGAGACGGAAGTGCTTCCTCAGTGTTGGGAGCAGCTGAGCCACAAACACATTGAAAGGCGGCTTTTGGTTGTAGAATCTTGTAGTGCACTGGCACCGTATGTTTCTGTAAGTTTTCATTATTACATGGTGATATAGTAAACAGTTTTCTTTGATTTTAAGCAGTGTTTTCAGATAGGACAAATATTCAGTGCCCAAATAGTTGGCACCTTCTATATGTCTCCTACTTGTACTTCTTCCTACTTGCCCCTTTTCCTGAAATTTTTAATCCTATCAACTCCTTCATAGATATTCGCATACCTTTCTACACCATAACAATACTTGGGAAAGGAACTGTGCATGCTTATCAACTAACAAGTGTCTCCTGATTTTGTGCAGCAGTCACCATCAGCAGAAATCTTGGAGCTGACATAATTGAACCTAGAAACTGTCTCCATTGTTTCTCCTCCTATATTCCATGAAGTAATAGGTCAAGTTGCCATAAGTTTCATTTTTTCAATATTCAGCCTTAGACCAGTCTGTGCACATTCTTCTTTCAACACCTGTTGGAGGATATTTAACTCTTTTCACTTTCTACCATCAGTGTGGTATCGTCTGCATATCTAAGGTTATTTATACTTACCCCGGATATTTTAATTCTGTTTTCTTTATCATCTAACCTGATGTTCCTCATTATGTGCTCAGTGTACGGGTTGAATAAATGAGGTGACATAAAGCACCCTTGCCATGCTCCTTTCTGTATCTTGACCTATTTAGTTGTTCCATGTATGGTTCTCACAGTGACTTCTTGTTCAGAGTATAAATTCTGTTTGACGTAAATGAGGTGATCTGGTACTTGCATGTTCTTGAGTAGCTCCCCTAATTACTTGTGAGCAACATAGACAAAGGTTTTAGCATAATCAATAAAGCAGGTATACACATCTTTTTGGAATTCTCATGCCTTCTCCATAATCTGTCAGATGTTGGCACTTTGATCTCTGGTCCCTCTTCCTGTATGTAATCCAGCTTGTTCTTCTGACCATTCTCAGTCTGTATACTAGCAAAGTCTATTTTGTAAGATTTTAAGCATGGCTTTGCTAGCATGTGTGATAAATGTGTGTATTCAGTGATTTGAACAGCTTTAAAAAATTTCCTCCTTCAGAATGAGGCTGAACAGAGATTCTCCAGTCTTTTGGCCACCGTTGGATTCTCTATGCTTTCTGACATGTTGAATGCAACACTTTCATTGCATTCTTTACAAAGATTCTGAACAATTCTGCTGGAATTCCATCATGTCCATTAGCCTTGTTTCCAGCAATACTTTCAGGGGCCCATTTGACTCCACTCTGCAAAATATCTGGCTTTGGTTCTAAATTCACATTAGCTTCATAATCATCAGTATGCAGTTCTATCTTATGTACAACGTCTACATATTCTGTCCATATTTTTTTAATGTCCTCTGTTGCCACTCTTTTATAATTCCATCATACTGTTCTCTTCAGCTTCTTTGCACCATTCATTTTTAAGACTATATTCTTGTCTCTCTTAGCTAATTTCCAAAACCCTGCATTTCAGTGTTGCTGATCAATCCCCTTTGATTTTTGCTTTACATAATTCTTCTGAAATTTGCAATGCATCAATTGATAACCATCTAGCCTTCTTGCTGTCCTATTTCTTGGGAATGTGTTTTTTTTGCTGACTCCTTGAATGTAATGCATTAAATCTATTCTTGACTTCTACTGTATAATCAGAAGGTACAACCTTAAGTAGTATCTGTGAGATGTAATACTTTTAGCTACTTTCCTCAGTTTCAGCCAGAATATGCAATTAACAGCTCATTATCTGATTTACAATTAGCAATTATCGAGTAGCTTCCACCTCTGATTACAAAGTTTATAATCATTTTAGTTCTGGTACTGGGTGTGAGGCAAAGTCCAGGTGTATAGGCATTGTTTGGGTAGCTGTTAACAGTGTATAAGTAATAAGCAGCAAATTGTCCTGGCAGAATTCTAGAAGTCTCTATCCTGCTTCATTTTTTGTGCCAAGACCAAATTTTCCCAGACGTCTTCTACAGCTTGATTTACTCTAGCATTCCAGTTGACAACTATGAAGAAGACCTCCTTTTTTGGTATCGGCAGCAGTAACACTTGCAAATCTCCGTAAAGATGATTAGTGATGTCCTCATCAGCATTGGTGGTTGGCCCGTAAACTTGAATCTCTGTGATATTAAGGAGTTGACCTTGAAATCTGATGGACATCATTCTATCATTTTTATAATTGCACCCCATTGTTGCTCTTCATACACAGTTACTAACAATGAAGCATATTCCATTACTTCTATTGCTCTCTTGTCAAGAATAGAATATCATACAGCCATCAGATGCAAATGCTTATGCCAGTCCACCTTATTTCATGTATTCCCAATATGTCGATGCCAGCTGTCACCATTTCTCTTTTGACTACATCCAGTTTTCCCTGTTACATATACCTTACATTCCACGTTCCTGAACAGTACTCCTTACAGCCTCTTACTTTTCATGATGCTTCCTCTCAACCTAGGCAGCAAGGATGAGGAGGTGAAATGCCCAGAAGGAAAACTTCTGGATTGTACAAAAGCTTTTGTGAACAGCACACACTCTCTGACACCCCCCCCCCCCCACACACACACTCTCTCACACACCCCCCCCACACACACACACTCTCTCACACACACACACACACACACCCCACACACACACTCTCTCACCCCCCCCCCCCACACACACACTCTCTCACCCCCCCCCCACACACACTCTCTCACCCCCCCCCACACATACACTCTCTCACCCCCCGCCACACTTACACTCTCTCACCCCCCCACACATACACTCTCTCACCCCCCCCCACACATACACTCTCTCACCCCCCCCCATACATACACTCTCTCACCCCCCCACACATACACTCTCTTACCCCCACACTCACACACTCTCTCTCTTCCCCCCCACACACGCTCTCTCTCTTCCCCCCCCACACACACTCTCTCTCTCCCCCACACACACACTCTCTCTCTCTCCCCCCCACACACACACACACACTCTCTCTCTCTCTCTCTCTCTCTCTCTCTCTCTCTCTGCTCCCCCCCACCCACACACACACACTCTCTCTGCTCCCCCCCCCCCACACACTCTCTCTCTGCTCCCCCCCACACACACTCTCTCTCTCCCCTCCCTCACACACACACACTCTCTCTCTCTCTCCCCTCCCTCACACACACACTCTCTCTGCTCCCCCCCCCACACACACACACTCTCTCTCTCTCTGCTCCCCCCCCCCACACACACATTCTCTCT